>NC_137961.1:4229806-4890005 GCF_963924665.1 Micromys minutus
GCTCTCAGCCTCAAAGACTTTGATCCTACAGTCTGGGATGAGGACCAAGGATGTGTGTTGCTATGCAGGTGAGCAACAACGATGCTATTGGTCAGCACATTTGCAGAGTGTGCTCTAGGACTGAATCAAATATTTCCACTTCACCATTCACAGTGATTTAAAGTGATGTAGTGATGGATTGCAATCAGTGACCCATGATGCACCTGGGGGCATGGGCCATCTTATCTCTGAGTCAGGCAGGTATTTACTCACGGCTGTCAATGCTCTCTGAATCTGGTTGAGAGCCTTAGAAATATACAAACATTGTAATTTCACAAATTCCTTCTTTATCACCATTCAGTCTTCATGGGGGGAAATGCTATTTTTGGAAGCATCTGTAGAATCCTTTGAACTTGACATCTACAGATAATTACCTCCAGCAAATAAACACTCTTGTACGGTATAAAAAGAGTGCTTCATACACAGCGTACTTTATTGTAGGAACAGTGAGCACAAGCCATGTGTCCTTCCATGTGTGTCACTGATGACTGTCAGCAGGAAGGCGGCCACATGTGAGGGAAACTCATGAGGCCCCACCAAGACTCTTTCTGTCAGCCTCTTGGAGCTATTTTCAATGCCACTTGAAAGGACATAGACCTAACTCCAGCCACAATTATCAAAATCTGCATCATTTTTAAAATTGAAAACAGGAATGGGTGCCTAAGAAACACTCATTCTACAAGATAATGTACCCAGTCTCTGTGAATGTTCCGTGAGCTATTTTTCTCCTACCAAGACCCCACTGTTCCAGTCAATCATCTCAGTGATCCTAAGAATGAGTGTCAGGAAAGGGTAAGCTCATCTGGGTGAGGTGTAATTGACTCCTAATATAGTCTAATTGAGGTGGATCTCACTAAAGGCCCATTACCAATGAGTAATGAAGCCAGTATTATTGCTAACTCATTTGGGATTTCAGATGTATTCATATTTAGAAATACTTTCTACCTTTGGATATAAGTATCTTTTGAGAGATGATAGCTAATTGTGACATATGAGCTTAAAGATAAATATAACCTATTTTATAGAGCCAGCACTTTCTGCACACACACACACACACACACACACACACACACACACATATACACACACATATATGCACAACTAGCCCATTTTTGTACATTTATAGATCTGTGCCCTCTCTCCCAAAAAAACCTGCCCAACAATAACGAAAATTTCTTTTTAGAGTAGCCGCAAATATAATTTTGTATAAGTGAATTGAAAATTTAAGAGGTCATATTACATGTGCAAAAAATTCTGATTAAAAAACTGAATGTATCTCAGATGTTATGACAATCTGGAAAATAAACTGAAGGAAAAAGAGAGGTAAATCTGCTAACCTCATATAAACAAAGTCAGGGAAGGGGAACTTGGAGTAAGAGAGTCAACCATGACCATCAAAGAGCTTCACTGATGTTAGATGGTGACAGCACCAAATATCTGGGAAGCAGATGCAACTTAGGGATGCTTGGAGTCTGAGCCCTGTGCGAGTCATTCTGGTCCTCTTTTACTGCATCCACATACCATCCACATAAAAATACATGGTGAGCCTTTTACGGCCTCAGTTTTACTGAGATTCATTTTAACTTAGTTTAACTTGAGAAAATTAAAACAAGCAGCTATTTATGTTACGAACATGCTGTATAGAATTTCATGAATGAAATTTTAATTAGGAGCATATTTTCCATCCAATTCACATCATTTCACATGTTTCCAAAGTAGAAGTCAACTTCTGTTCTAATTTGCTGAAGAGAACATGTCTAGACGCTGACATATTATAGGGAAACATAAAGATAAGTGGGCAGTCAAGCACTCTGACATGGACTGCCCTCCCTCAGATTTCTGCTATTTATAGGAACCGTTTCTCAGACTCAAGAGATGGATCTGGGGACAGTCCTGAACCTTCCCTATGAAAACACACTTTCTGCCATAAATCAAAGCATTTTTCATTCATTTCAATAATTTGTGCGGGTGAAATTTGGTCCAGCTTACAAACTGTGTGTTCAGTTTCCACAATTCACACACCTTATAAAACATTCCCCCTTCGGTGCCATTCCTGAAGGATCTCTGATTGCTTCGGGTTGAAGGTTATAAAGTCAGAAGTAGGGAAACTGCCTTGTTTCCCCTCAGAAGTGAGACTCATGCAGCTGAACAGCCCCGCTTCTCACTACAGATACCTTCCCTTTCTCAGACAGCCTGGGGGTTCTTTTCCAGACGGTGGGAACTCCTGTCACATGCCATTCCATACCCTCAGTAGGAGAAAGGTTGTTCTCCAGAGAGCTAATGTACATCTTCCATGAATTTTGTTCACTGATTAAGCTATAAGAGCTTAGAATAAATGAGTGGTTCAGGAACATCAGAGTAGAACACACAATGATCACTGTCTAGCTGACTTCCCCTACCGGGTTTGCACAGATTACAATGCACAAACTACAGCATGTTGAATTGAAATACAACTAACTCTTCTTCCCTAGTTCCCTGGAACTTGGTGATTTCCTTTTTCTCCTGGCTTACTCTTTTCCTTCTGGACTTTTGGGATGCCATCCTCTCTTTTCCTTCACCAGACACACTGAAGAAGGGTTTCTTTTTATATTTTGTTTTTGCTTCGTTGGGTTTTTTTGTTTTGTTTTGTTTTAAACTGGACACAGTGAGTCTAATCCTATCACTCAGCAGGATGAGGTAGAATTTCAAACCAGCCTGGCTTACAAAGCAAGACCCTGTTTCAAAACAATAAATAAATAAGTTTCTTACCTTTGCATAAATATGGAACAGATAGATATTCCAGAATTCTTTCAGGGATTTAAATGGTTGGTTTTTTTATTGTTGTTCATTTGATTGTTTGTTTTTCTAGCTCACATTCCAGCCTAGTCTGCATTCAAGAGTCTTAGAAGATGCTGAAGAGGGTCACATGAGAGTCCTAGCAACCCTTACTTCACCAGCCTCTGTGCACCAATCAGCCAATTTCACTACGGAAGGTAGCTAGAAGACGCAGTGCTTCGACTTTCAGAAATTCTACAGACCCTAGTGTCTCAGAGCCAGGGCATCCTTGTGCCACACGCCATCTGTTGAGAGACATCCTCAGCTGCCTCTGGGTCACAGTGTGCACAGGATCACAGTGGTCCACACTGTGTTCACCTTCACAGCCAGGCAAGGTTATCCACTTCCATGGAATGTCTACTAATATCTATCAAAATGAACTCATCCCACCAAAAAAAAAAAAAAAAAAAAAAAAAAGAAATCGAATTTTTCTAAATAAAAATAACTCATCAGACGAACATCTTTGAATATCATTCAGTGAGCATACACAATTGCTGAGAGGGCAGAGTCCAGCTTTTTGCTTGAAAAAAAAATCTTCCCTCTTGATTATTTCAGGTTTGAAAATTAGCAGACTGTTTTCCTTTGTGTGTCTGCTGTCACCACCATGTCAAATGTCACATACAGCCTGAACCCCAACAGGACCCTGCAGAAGGGCATTGTGTAGCTGTCAGCATCACGGACTCATGGAACCCCAAAATGCTCCCGCCAGTTGACCCCAAAATTCCTCCCTTCTCAGATTCCTACTTCTAAATACAAAACAGAAAATCTTTTGCTTGAATTAGCCCATGTGTGAATGTATCGGGTCACTTGGTTCAGATCCACAAGGACTTGCTTAAGTCTGTTTGATAAAGTTTGATTCATTCCCAGCCTTCACTTTAGAACTTGCTGGTCTGAGTAGATGTGACCTGGAGATTGTGGACTCCTGCAGTAGGGGACAGCACCTCCACTGGATGCTGGCCAGAAAGTAGCTGTTAACCTGCAACCCTTGCAAGAGACTGAAACCTTGTGGTTAACCTGTTTAACCAGTATTGCTACAGGGTTTATGAATTGTCCTTCAGTAGATGAATGGATACAAAAATTGTGGTATATTTACACAGTGGAGTACTACTCAGCTATTAGAAACAATGACTTTATGAAATGCCTAGGAAAAATGGATGCATCTAGAGAATATCATGCTGAGTGAGGTAACCCAGTCACAAAAGAACAGAATATCCAAAAAGCTCTGAATATCCAAGAAACAACTCACAGACCACATGAGTGTATAGTGCCCTCTCAGAGTGTGGTGCACCTAGAGCTTAAATCATCAATAATTCAAGAGCTAAGAATGTAGCCTCGTGGCAATTCTTAGTATTTAAAAATTATTATGTTTAATACACACCAAAAGACTTGGATTACTTCCATGTTACTTTGTTTTACATGTACTTTATGCTCATTGTAACTAGTAAGATTTCAATGCGTACTATCAAACCTTTAAAAAAGCTAGAACTGACAAAAATATATTTATGTAGTTTTATGCAAAAAATGCTTTTAAAAACCTTTGTATGTATTTCTGTCTTTAAAAATGAAGTTGAAAAACAAAAACAGAAAAGTAGTAAATAAATAAATAAAAATAAAAATAAAAGAACCGAGAAAAAAAGAAGAAAAATGTTAGGGAAAGATTATTCCATTTGAGAAAACCTTCTTTCCCTATGGCAATTTCCTACAGTTGTCAATTGCAAGATTAAATGGAAAGAGTTTGCCTACAAGCATTCTGCCACCCGTGAGAGTGTGCTATTTATAATAAACACTGCGTGATGTTCAAACCCCTGGAGCTAAATTGATTGACTGACATTTGATCAGTTAGCTCGCCAGAGACTCCTGAGCCTCGGGCGGTTCTGTCTGGCTTTCTTGTTTGGGTACAAAGTAGAATCACCCATCCTCACATTCTTCAGAATTAAGCATGGGTGTCTCAGTGAAGACTTCTATTGCTGTGATGAAACACCATGACCAAGAGCAAGTTGAGAAGGCAAAGGTCTATTCTGCATACACTTCTAGGTAATAGTCCATCATTGAAGGATGTCAGGGAGGGAGCTCAAATAGGATAGGAACCTGGATGCAGGAGCAGATGCAGAGGCCATGGAGACTGTGTACTGGCTTACTTTCATGGCTTGTTCAACCTGCTTTCTTACAGAAACCAGAAATACCAGCCTAGGGATGACCCTACCCACAATAGGCTGGGCCCTCTTAACCAATTAAGAACTATAGCTTGTATCAAGCTGACATAAGATTTACCAGACAGTAATTCAAATAACGTCCAAATGAATTTTTTCCTTCCTTCCTTCCTTCCTTGCTTGCTTGCTTCCTTCCTTCTTTCCTTTCTTCCTCTTTTTTTTTTTAGTCCTGTCTCTCCATGTCCCTCTTGTGTGTTTATGTTGTATGTTTGTGTGTGTGTGTGTGTGTGTGTGTGTGTGTGTGTGTGTGTGTGTGTGGAGAGAGAGAGAGACACAGAGAGAGAGAGACAGAGAGAGAGAGACACAGAGACAGAGAGACAGACAGGCAGGCAGTTAGGCAGGCAAGCAGACAGAGACACACAGAGAGAGGAATCAAATCTAGGGCTCCATATGTTAAACTATGTAGAGGTTTGCTACCAGGCTTCCTACTATTGGAGAAGAATCATCATGGTGTTGCCTTTGTCCTCCCAGGTCACTGGCTACCCAAGGGGAGGAGAAGCCCCCACTGAGTTACATGAACTGGGTAATTGAATATAAAACATTCTATTATGCAAGTCCATAAATTTATTGTCCCTTTAGTTATTCCATAACCTAACTCCTTTTAATTCACCCAGTACCTAAGTAAAATGTCATTCAGTTCCAATTCCTATCCCTCTTCCTATTTCTCCTTCTTTTATATATAACATCTGTCTGGGCAAGACCCAGGAAGACAATGTAGTTTGTGAATTCATGAGTTTAAGGAATCATCTAGATTTTATCTTTCAAGAAGATGAGCAAGGTAGGCTATAAAACACATCTTAAAGGTGCCCAGTAGATAAAATATCATGCCCTGAAGAAACCAGACACTGCATACCTTCTTCTTATTCTCCCCTAAAATACTTTGCAAATTCCTATCAACTCAATTCTTTCAATTTATGTGCATGAATATGTTTCTAGCAAAAATGACAAAATTCAACTCCCATAAATCTTAAAAATTCTACTTCTGGGTAACATATACAACCATCCTGAAAGGATACAACCCGGACTCTTAAAATACCATTCCTGCCTTCATTGTCTGCAAAGCAATTACCAACTTTCCTTAGATTTAATACCAGTGGAGTCCAATGCTGTGTACACCTGTCAAAGAGTTTTGTTGTCAGTTGACATTAGGTTATAAGACATAGTAAAGTCCTCTCTGGGAGTTGATGTTATAGAGACCAAAGAGGAAGTTCAGATGGAAAAGAAAACCTACCTAATGTCCCAAACCACCTCACCAATTTCCTTTCACCATGTGGCTTTTCAATTTTTGAGAAATAATATTGGATTTTTTACTTTTCTGAAAATCTTTCAGAGTCGAGTGGAAAACCATTGTCTTAGAGTTTCTATTGCTGTGAAGAAACACTAAGACCACAGCAACTATTACAAAGATAGCATTTAAATAAGGCTAACTTACAGGTTCAGAGGATTAGTCATAACTGTCCTGGTGGGAAGCATGTCAGCCATGGTATTGGAGAAGGAGTGGTGAGTTTTGCATCTAGATTGGCAGCCAGCAAAAAGAGGGAGAGGGAGAGCCTGCCACTGGGCTTGTTCTGAGTTTCTGAAACCACTCGGGACCCTGAGACATATGTCTTCCAAGGCTACACCTCCAATAATGTCACTCCCTATGAATTTATGGGGGCTGTTTTCATTCAAGCCATCACAATAATGTTTAATACTTATCAGGAAGTTATTTATCAGAAGACTGCTTTGAGATCTGTATGTTTAACTTAGGAGAGGCAAAGAACCCAGGAAACTGAAAAGGGATGGCTAGTGACCATGGCACCAATCTTCAGGGAGGGGTGGTAACGAAGCCTGGTGGTAACAGTGGGAGATGAAGAACAGAGGTGAGCAGAGGGAAAGAAGTAACACTGGAGATGTTTGAAAAGTCATAAGGAAACCTATTTTTAATAAGTTTTATATATGTTACAGAATTTGTGTCCCCGGGGAAAAGGCCATAGACTCAATCTTACTATAATTAAAAGATTTATTGATAGCTCTTAGCAAGATTACAGCCTCAAGGCCAAATATCAGGCCTGCCATCAAGGAGGGTTATGGGGAAGGATATTTGAGGAAAACACAAGATATTCAATATCTATACTTCAATATCAATGCAAGCAAGTATCTGTAAGAAAGCTTCAGAAAACAAAAAAGCAGTAGAGTCATGTCATAACAAGTAACATTTCTGGGTGGGGGTGTTGCTGAGTCAGGATTACTGAGTCAGGGTACCCGGAACTTACATTCCAAGGGGTGGAGTCAGAGACAAATAGCTATGGGTTCCAAGATGGATACCTAGTATCAAATGAGTTCTTCTCTCCTACTCCTGTTCCCCTCCCCTCTGCAGTGTATGTGTGTGTGTGTGTGTGTGTGTGTGTGTGTGTGTGTGTGTGTGTGTGTGTGTGTTTGTACAGGTCAATTAGAGTTTCCCTATAATCAGAGAATAATGTTCTTCCCTGAGCCATATGTTGCAAATATAAAATCTCAGTCCCAGCTATGGTACACCTCCCCTAAATGTGGGGTTTCTTAGCAATTATCAAAACAATACAGCTTGTTTCCATTGCTTTGTATTGTCCCCTAATACTCGATGGCCAGGTTCTATTATTGAAGACACCATATATTTTGGTCACAGAATATGGTGAAACGAAGCTGCAACTGACTAGAAAGGGTTCTTCCAGCTGGCGTTGTTCCATATACTGGAAGGTGGGAGAGAGAAACGCACTTGTGAGTCCCCAAAGCTCACCAAGGAGCCGACTCAGATGTAATCACACTAGGGTCTCTTTATCCAAACTAGCTTGGGTCATTCTGCCATCTCTTACACAGGATGGTAGAGTGAATCGATGTGCTCTCAGTACAACAAGGTTTTACAGGAAATGGGAACGCAGGTTTCTAGCCTGGCATATATCTGACTGGGGGCCTATTATGGAATTCTGTTACCCTTTAAAATAATTGTCTGATTCTGGGAGCCAACCACAAACTTAACTTCTGATTTCCTCCTAATAGGTGGTTGTTAGGAAGGGAAGTGCCAGGGGTGGGCTTATAACCTGGACATGTAGATTTGTTGGGGAATGTCTTAGTTAGGGTTTTACTGCCATAAGCAGACACCATGACCAAGGCAATTCTTACAGGACAACATTCAACTGGGGCTAACTTACAGGGTCAGACCTTCAGTCCATTATCATCAAGGCAGGAACACGGCAACATCCAGACAGGCATGGTGCAGAAGGAGCTGAGAGTTCTACATCTTCATCTGAAGGCTGCTAGCAGAATACTGACCCAGGCAGCTAGGATGAGGGTTTTAAAGCTATACGCACAGTGACACACCTACTCTAACAAGGCCACACCTCCCAATAATGCTACTCCCTGGACCAAACATATACAAACTATCACAGGAAGTAACCTAGAAATGAGTGGTAGACTCAGGTTTGTTGGGGGGTAACCTGAAAACTGGAGCTAGAGAGTTCAACCTTAGGTCAAGTTTTCTACGATGGAGTCTGAACCCAAGATCTAGTCTCTCAATACAAGGCAGGTCACAGTTCTAAGTCCAGTCCCAGGAGTCCAACTCTTTCTTTTGTTCTCTGAGTGCACTGCACACATGTGGTGAGCAGACATATAATGACAAAACACTCATACACATAAAATAATAAATGAAGAGAAATAGCAAATAAAAGGAAGAGAAAGAGGGAGCTAAGCTGGGAGGGAAAGGAAAGGTAAGGCTAGATCTAGGAAGAGGTGAAAGAGAAGATACTGGAGTGAATGTGATCAAAGTATTTTGTATGAAATCATCAAAGAATTAATATCATATATTAAAAGAATATAAATAACTATAAAACTTGATCCTAACAATTATATCTTCTCTTATGCCATAGAATATGCTGGAACATACAGTAGGTTATTTTTGAAAGTAAACATCACAGTGTCTCCCTAGAAATTAATTCCTTAAAACTACAAAGCTCCTTGTCTTTACTTTAGATGCTATAAACCTCACTCAATCACTGATGGATTCTGAATTCTAAGAGGTGAAGACATCCTATGATCCAATAGTGAAAGTTTGAGGATATATTTCTCAGAAATTAATTTTGCTTTACTTTGAACTATATTTAAAATGGCCTCTTTGCAGTGTAGAACATCTGTCTAGAGATTTCACAGTAAAGTAAACCAATGCCATCATCTCTCCAGCTCACTTGTAAGCCCAGAAGATTGTTTAATGTGATTTGTAATATCTTTACAGTAGACATCAATTAATCTGATTGAGTGAAAAGTTGGAGAGAAGCAACAGGAATAAGTCATCAAAACTCAGCAGGCTCCAACTCCCTGCTCTGTAGAACTATATTTGAGTATTTGCATGTTCTGCACAGAGAACTCTTCTCCAACATCAAAACATGATTCTGTCTTAGTTGTAACCACTGGCATGATATAATACTCTGAAAAAAAAATTCAAGGGAGAAAGGCTTAATTTGGGCTCATGGTTTAAGATATCTATCATTATGGTTTTGAAATCATGGAAGAAAGAGAGATGGCTTGCTTGTGTTCAGCATGCTTTCTTGTTTTTCTCACTCCAGAATCCTAGCCTAAGGAATGGTGTCACCCACTGTGGGTCTTTTCAATTCAATTAATCTAATCAAGATAATTCCTCCTTAGCTTAGGTCCATCTTCCAAGTCATTCTAGATCACATTTAGTTGACAACTGAGATGAAATCTCACAGGTTCATCAGAAATATGGAAACAAAAGTCAAAGCTTTCTCAACTGTGTGTGCATATGTATGTATGTGTGTGTGTGTATTTGTGTGTATACATATATGTGTATATATAGATGTTCTAATATTCTTGTCTAATGCATAAAGATTCTACATGATGGAAATATAATTTCAATGGCAACTTCAACAATTGTGTTTAAATTTATTTCATAAGTTACTATTGAAAATCACGATCAAGAGCAAATTAATTATCCAGAAGGTGTTCATCATTTAACCACAGCATTCTTCTCCTAAGCACTACATTCATGTTACAACTGAATCGTCCATGGTTTTAAACACAGTTAAAGAATCACTAAATTAGTATCGTCAAAACTCTAGTGTGTTTACAGATCAACAAAACTCTATTTATAAAGAGAGTGTTTGGAGTGGTCTGCATTTCCCAGTTATTGAGGGGTGCACCTATTTTAGGCCACAGTTTTTATGGGTGAACAGGCACACTCAAGACACCATTATCTTCATCATCCTGTCTGGTGGGACTGTTTTGGCCCAGAGTTATGTAAGAAGGAAGGAGGAAGCTTTGGCCCTAAATACCTAATATGAGGATGTAGGAGATGGCTCCCTCGCCAAGCCCATCCTGCCTACAGAAATCAGCTCCCCTACTATTAGCCCTAGTAAGAATGTATTACCTTTTGTTGTTTGTTTGTTTGTTTTTATTGGATAGTCTCTGTATTTACATTTCAGGTGTTATCCCTTTCCCCCAATCCCATCCCCCTTCCCATCCCAATGCCTCCGTGAAGGTGCTCCCTCTCCCAACCTCCCTCTCCCACCTCAGCACCTTGGTGTTCCCCTACACTGGGGAAAATGAGCATTCGCTGGACCAAAGGGCTCTCTTCCCATCGATGCCAAAAAGTGCTATCCTCTGCTGCATATGCACCTGGGGCCATGGGTCTCTCTATGCAAACTCATTGATTGGTGTTTTAGTCCCTGGGAGCTGTGATGGGTTTTGTTAGTTGATAATTTTGTTATTTCCCTGGGATTGCCAACCCTTTTAGGTCCTTCAGTCCTTTCTCTAGCTCCCTTGTTAGGGTCCCCGTTTTCAGTCTGACAGTTAGCTGCAAGCATCCTCCTCTGTATCAATATGGCTCTGGAAGAGACTCTGAGGAGGCATCCATATCAGGTTCTTGCCAGTAAGCACTACTTGGCATCAGCAATAGTGCTTGGGTTTAGTGGCTGCATATGGGTAGATCCCCAGGTGAGGCAGTCTCTGGATGATCTTTTCTCCAATCCCTGCTCCTCTATTTGTCCCATTATTTCCTCCCATGTGCTTTTTGTGCTCCTTCAAAAAAGAACTGAGGTATCCACTTTCTAGCCTTCCTTCTTTTTAAGCTTCATAATTTCTGTGAATTGTTTCTTGGGTATTCCAAGCCTTTTGGGCTAGTATCTGCTTATCATTGAGTACATACCATGAGTGCTCTTTTGTGACTGGGTTACTTCACTCAGGGTAATAGCTTCAAGTTCCATCCATTTGCCTAGAAATTTCATGAACTCAGTGTTTCTAATATCTGAGTAGTACTCCATTGTGTAAATGTACCACAATTTTTGTATCCATTCCTCTGTTGAAGGACATCTGGGTTCTTTCCAGCTTCTGGTTATTATAAATAAGGCTGCTATGAACATGGTGGAGCATGTGTCCTTGTTAGATGTTGGAGCTTCTTTTAGGTATATGCCCAGGAGTGGTATAGCTGGGTCTTAGGTAGTACTATGTCCAACTTTCTGAGGAACCACCAGACTGATTTCCAGAGTGGTTGTACCAGCTTACAACCCCACCAACAGTGGAGGATGTTCCTCTGCTATCAAGTTTCATTTTTTGTTTATCATTATAAAGCCCACCCCCTTGAAGCCCCTGAATATTCAGATAAAGCATCTTTCAACACCCCTGTCCTAGCCTAATTGGTACATGGCCACACAAACTTTGAACCAGAGATCCCTGGCCACATCTCTAGGGGCATATGTATCTGATAAGATAAACCAGTTCTCTGAAGATGTTTCCAAGTGTGTTTATTGCCAAGAGAAATACTGCACTGTACTGCACATTTTAAGCTTCCCTCCCTCCGGGCCAGCTTGGCACACAAGGGGCCTGGCTGCCCTGAGGAGGAAATAGACACAAGGTGGCACTGTCCTTGTCATTTTTCTTTGGTAATATCAGAAAACCAGAAACTGTTGATACACCAGTGGCATCTGCCTCTTTTGTAGAGCCTCTGCTTCAGAGTCTTTCTCGGCTCCATCATCCTTCCGGAGCGGATCGTGTGAAATGCTCCACTGAGCCACAGGGGCCGCCTCCTCCTTTCAGAAAGCCTTCCAGCTCCTTGATCGAGCATCAAGCTGAGCAAGATGTCAGTGTGGTTTGGCCAGATTGAAGCGGATGAGAGAGAGCAGAGGGTCATTTAATAAAGGGTCGTCAAGACAGGACCCCGAGATATGAAAATGGGTCAACTTTTTATTACTAAAGAAGTTAAGGCAAGTTCTTAAAATAAAAACAAATTATACTCCTTATTAGCCAACATTATCCAATACCAGTCTCTATTTATCCACCCCTCTGAAACCCTAGGTGGTCTAAACTCTCAAGAGCCCTGACACATCTGGAACCTTAGGTGACCTAAACTCTCATGACACAGGACAAGATCTTGGAGGGCTTGGGTTTGAAGAGGTTTCTCAGAGCTAGGAGTAGCTGTCTGTAATCTGTCTTATGCACTTTAGTGACTAACAAGAACCAAATGGGATCTGTGGCTTTCAGCTAGACAGGATGCTTTCACAACTGGAACGTTCATTTTTATATTCATCACTGTTGTCTTAAAGCATGCCTTAGAGGTCGGTGGTCACTGGTGTGTTTTACCTGAAGTATCCGTGCATGTAACAACCCAGGAACTATTTTCACATCTAAAGATATTTCTCTCCAAGAATACTAGGACTAGAGATCTGTGTTAATCCGTAGCTCATTCTTAATGTAGTTTGAGTTTGCCCATCTGTCAACTCAAAATTTCTACATAGCAATACTGACTTTAGTCACATTGCTCTCTTTCATGTTTTTATATTTAAATAATGATTTTGAAAGATTTGTTGATGTGCCACTGGAATTTATTTACTTCTACGGTTCTTCAATTTTCATTTGTTCTAAAATGAACAGGTAACATCTGCATAGTGTTCACTTACATGAAAGTAACTGCAGGGTAATTGGCAACATCTGGCCAGGCTGACAGTGCACACAGAAAAACAGGGATTAGAGAGACAATAGTGGTAAGGACCAGGCATTGAAGGTGAGCTCAGAGCAGTCCAACTCCTGAAAGTTAACAGACTTTCCCAATCCCCCTCCCTCTCACCTTCTCTGTCTTCTCTCTTCTTCCCATTTCCCCCTACACACACACACACACACACACACACACACACACAGAGGAGACAGAGACAGAGAGAAAAATTGAACTAGAAAGAGGATGGGAGAGGAAAGGAGTGGGTTAGAGAGAGAGAGACAGACAGAGAGAGAGAGAGAGAGAGAGAGAGAGAGAGAGAGAGAGAGAGAGAGAGAGAGCTGTAATGAAGTCCTTATGTTCTTCTTTATTTTTAGACCACAAATCAAATGGAACAATTGAATCAAGGACAATGGTTTTTCTAGAGAATATAGACATATGAAGCTCAATGTTAGGATATTCTGAATTAAATAAATCAATGTCAAAAAAGAAAAAGAAAGAAATGCAAAGGAGAGGTTGCCCAGAGCTCGCATGTGTAAAAAGTTTGAATGAGAGGCTTTGCCTGAAGGCCTATTCCTAGGCCCCGCCTTCGCTCTGGAGGTAGGGTGCACATCTGTGTGGAATTTCACAGAAGTCATGTGATGCAGGAGCTTCCAGAACATTCTGAGCTGCAGCACTGATGTCCCTAAAGCTCTCCTAATCTTTATTTTCCCTTGTTTGGTGTTCTGAGTGAGGAAGTGTGACTAGTTTATATTTTATTTATAAAATGGGTAGAGGAAATTCTAAAAGTATCAAAATAAGGATGTCTGTTGCTGCCTCTTCTGATCAATTGCAGAGTGCTCTTGAGTTTAGACAAGGTTCTTTAGGCAGAATACAGGGAAGCCATTGTCATCTGCTCAACTTTCTCTCCTTAGAAACTCTCTTCACCCAAGGGTGGCGGGGAAGTTGCTTTTGTTTTGTTGTTGAAGGTGGGTTTTTGAGACAAAGTTTCTCTGTGTAACCTTGACTGGCCTGGAACTCTCCATATAGAACAGTCAAGACTGGAACTCAGAATTTTGCCTGTCCTCTGCCTCCTGAGTACTGGGATTAAAAGTGTAAGCCACTATGCGTAGCCTTACCAAATAAATGTTTATATGACATATAAGTATTAAAACCAGTATGAAAATCAACTGTTTTCCAATCATAAATCATGAAGTAATTATTTAACTTTTTTTCACAAAAGTATGAGTTCAGATATCCAATACTTAATATAAAATCTGAGTGCTATGTACATCTGTAAACCTAATATTGGATATTGAGCAAAAGCAAGCAGATCCCAGGGCTGTGCTGCTCCGGGTTTGTTAGGTGGAAACTTTGTTTCACACATATGCACATGGTAGGACATGAATGAACACACAAGGTCACACACACACACACACACACACACACACATATGCACGAACACACACAAATAAAAGTAAATTTAAATTGTAACAGGATAGAAATGCTTATTTACTTTTATAGAAAGAATCAAATCATCTAAATTCTCATACATCCAGAAACAGAAAATTTTGGACATTTTCAGAGTTGAGTGATATTTTGATTTTGTAAGTATCAGTTCTGTGAATGCCTATTTCTACAAATACATAATGCAAAATGGCAGTATGTTTAAAGCCATTCCAGACATTTTTGGAAACTTTTTCTGAACCCAAGCCAACATTCATTTCACATTTAAAAAATAAAATGAAACTCAAGTTAACGACTCACAGGCAATTTTAAAAAGCATATGTTCTGATATAACATAATCTAAATGTACACTACCTTGATCTTTAGGTTTGAGGTGACTGTGTGTCTAGCCACACTGATTGCGTATCAGTGATATGCAGTGCTCTGAATGAAGGTTGCCATGGAATCACAGAGAATGGTGGGTCCTGTTATAAATACCTCAGATCCTTATGCTCTGGACTGTGTGAGACCATTTGATGCAGCCATTTTTTTTCAGTCCTTGCACTCAGTTACTGGACTCACACTGGGTCATGACCCAGAGTCAAAATGATGAACCATAAGCCACGTGGAGGATCTGTGATGACAGGCATTTCACCCGCTGGACACTAGTGCATACCCTGTGCCTAACATAGCCTAGAGGCAAGAACCATTTTGTTGTGATGGACTGCAGAGGTCATCAGGATGCTGTTCCCATTCACAATGCCTCCCCTTTCATTCACAGATGGCCTTTCTAGTTCAGGGACAAGCTTAAGAAACATGATCAGGGCCTTGTGTTGATGTCGGTCTCCACTACTCACAAATGCGCCAGATAACCATCTCGTAAAGAGAAAGAGAGCAAGTGTATTTAGCTCACCATTTGAAGATAATCTGTGATTGGTTGGTTTCATCGCTGTTAGGCCTGGTACAGCACAGTAAGACAGCAGCTGGGGGGGGGGGGATTTTATGTCTGGGAAGCAAAGGAGACGTCAGGGGAGAAGCCCAGACAACTGGCAGACCTGCCAATAAGCTCTGTGCCTTAGTGTTCCAAGGAGTTCCAATAACACCTCAAGGTGGGACACATACCTTCATTGCATTGGCTTTCAGGGACAGTTCTCCAAGCCTCAGAAACAGCAGAAGGAGTTCGTCTACCATCACAGGACATATGGAGGCATGGGTAAGAGCCATGCTACTATTCAATTGAATCCCAATTCTCAAAATGAATTTAAGAGCTTTTCAAAGCAATTGTACATGCCGGGACCTAGCCCAACCCTAGCCACTTGGACAGACTAGGTAATTAGGCTCCTCCTTCTGGTATGGGATATGGTCTGGCTTGGAGTTAAGGACTGTTCAGGGTGGGAAATGTCTTGATACAGATGTAGTCTCACAGACTTCCTGAGATGTAACCTAGATAGTTAGGAAGCAGACAAACATTCTCAATTTTCCTATGATTGCTAAACTTTTTTTTTTTTACCTTGTTGGCAAATCTCACAGTAATGTCACAACCGAGCAAAAGCAGCTCAGTGAGGAGCTGGTTTATGTTTCCAGCTCCTCAAACCAAATACTCAGGAAGAACAACCTGTGTTGCACAAAGACAGAGCATCTGCCCCACCCACTGCACCGATGGATACTAGTCTAAGCAGAAACAGATTCATTAAAGGGACCATTGCTGTTCCAAATCCATGTGGACTTTGAGTCATGCTCTTGAGATTAGCTGTCAGTCATTTTCATTTTAGAAAGATAGAGTTAGGCAGGATCTTATTTAGATCAGGAGCTGATAAAAGTACCTTTGTTTTAAGAGATATTAGAAAATATTTAGAAATGTTGAAATTCGAGAGCTGACTGCATGCCATCCTGGAGCATAACAGTTTCATGGAAGACATAACTTATTAGTCAATATTCTAGAGGCCTGAGTTTTGAACAATAGAACAGGGGGCTTTCTCATACAGTGGATTATGAAGCATGGATACTATAGCCCTTCCCACCAGAAAGCAGTGCAGACCTGGGTACCACAGTCACAGATAACTGCACATTTTTTTCATCCCTTTGCTTTTAGTTCTATGGCTATGGAAATGGCAAACTCCAAAGTCCTTAAAAGTTCATAGGAAAGAAGATCCTCCCAAGACATCATCGTCCATCTTCACAAGGATGATCTGCACTTATTTCAGACCCGTAAATAGACCTGCTTATTAAAGAAATCAGAAGAAAGTTCCATTATCTATTCACTCCAAATTATTCTAGTGTACTTCTAGTTATTATTTCAAAATAAGATGTAGAAAATAAAAATGCGAAATTTTGGATGTCTCTATGTCATACTCTAAGGACTGTACCTGTGAAATAAAAATGAGGCTAAGTCACTAACAAAAATTTCAAGGAAGGACACATTTCTATCATGAATAATAAAACCCCATTTTGGAAAACCTAGAACTAGGTTTCATAAACAGCACCTATTTGTAAATATTACCATTGGAACATTTATATCACAGAAACTCATGCCTAAGTATTTCTATTTCCTTGGATGTCACAAGGCAAAAATACAATGAATGAACTACTACTATACATGGTGAATTTCCACAGAAATGAAGTTTAATCTACGTGAGCTTACCCTTTGAGAAAGAAGAAGATTACCACACCACCCCACACCACACACACCACACCATACCACACCACACCACACCACACACACCACACCATACCACACCACACCACACCACCCCACACCACACACCACACCATACCACACCACACCAACAGAATTTGGTTTGCACACACACAGCCACATTCTTGTCATTATGAAACATTTTATTATTTTATTTTTTTATTCTGTAAAATCAAACACAGATATATTTGAGTACACCATATTTTCAGGGATAGAGAGATAGTACTAGTCAAATAAATGTTTCACTGTAACGGTTAATATTTGTAGACTTTGTAGACAGTCTGTGAATTTGAGTTTCATTATATTTCTCTTCTTTATATTCTAGAAAATGAAACATTGTTATGTGCATGTGTGTGCACATGTCATTTGTTTGAAAGTGCTTGCAGAGGACAGAAGAGGGCCTGAAATTACAAGCATTTGTAAGCCACCTGACATGGTGTCGGAAACCAAATTCAGATCCTCTGGAAAGCTGGAAATGCAACCTGAAAGATCAGTCTTAACCTTGGAGCTATCTCTCAAATCTTCATAAGAACACAGGTAGCAAGGTTTGCAGCTGCAAGCACATTACAAACACTGGAAGTGCACGGCAGAGATTTTCATGTGTGCTTAATGCATGTAAACATGGCTTTCTTGGTAACGCTTTTTATACACTTCAGGAAGACAGAGAAGCCATTCCCTGTGGTTGGTCTTTTCAGTGATAAAGACTGAACGGACCCTTAGAAAATATCTAACCTGAGGATAAGAGCTAAGGGGTCAGTCACACAATGCTGCTGCCAAGTAATTCAGAATGATGAACCACAAACACCATCCAATCTGGGACAGAAACCAGACATTGCTATGTGGGACATTTTGCTTTCTAAACTATAAGACTTCCAAAAGTGTTAACTTCAGTGAAATCACTCATCAAAGATTGAATAAACATTCAGTTCCATACATAGAAAGATCACTCATAAGACACTGAGTCTTTATCCAATTACACAATCGATGCAGGCCAGGCCTCCCTTAAAAGTTTGAGATTTAATGTCTCCAATTTCATGTCTTGTCCGAAGCTGTGATATTTTCATGTACACAATGAAATATCTGGGAGATGGGACCCATGTCTAAATACTAAATTTATTCATATTTCATATGAAGCTAACATGCATGTTCTGATGGTAATTTTGTACAGTATTTTCACTTCATTCTTGCATAACAAATGTTCATAGTGCAGGACTTTCCCAATGGTACAAGAACTTGTACAAGGTTTCCAAGTCTTCTGTCTAATGTAAGCTCCCTATTTGAGTTTTATAATCAAAACAGAACGCATCTTATTAATCAGATTGTTACTTTAAAAACATTTCCTTACACTCAATAGTATGGTCCACAATGTTTTATACCAGCAAAAATCAAGTGTCAATGGTAACCTTGAATAGTGGGGAAATAGACAGGATAAATTGCTCAATGAAAGTTACTTTTCTGTTTGAGTCACCAAAAACATTGTTTAATAAGTAAATATGCGTATTTTAAGGTCATGTCTAGGCATCTGAGTTTGAGAAGATTCTTCGTTTCTTTTCAGACAAAAGGAAACTAACAGTGTTTTCTCCTTCAGCTAGAGACAGGAATGCATAGGAGAGGGCTGGGGTTTGGTGCTTGGCATCTGGTATCATGTTACAATCAGAAATGGCTGTTCATAGTCTTTTATTTTTCACCAGCAAAGCAGTGTCTCTAATGGGCAAATGAAATGTGTTTATTCTCTCTGTAGTGGAATCAAAACAAATAACTACAGCATTATGTGTTCTTCTCTTTCAGTGATAAAGTGCCGGGGCTGTTTCTCATGCAGTAGGACATTTTGGAATCAAAACATTGTGTGTGTTCTTTGGATTTTAATGAAATTCTCCAGACTTTGAACTGCATCTTTATTCTCCATGGAGATTAAAGTCTATACGGGAGGACTTTACCTGCTTACCCATCAGCTGTACAATTTCTGAACATGTGTTTACTGCAAAAATCTTTTCATGAGCTGAAAGATTAGTTTAAAAGGTTCTCTGGATTATGTCCAGTTATGTGAAACATCACAACTTTGAAAGAGCCCTCTTCTGAAAAGATCTACATATCTGCACATCGTTCAAGCCTGTTTCTCATGTCTTCTCGCAGTGAAAGGCTCAGCTGCCCTTATCATACATGTGTCAGACTTAAAATCAAAGATAACTGGGTTGAATTAGAAAGGCGAAATTGTATTCTTATCATAGGCATGTTTATTAATTTTCTCTTAGGTTTTCATATTTGTAACTTTTCGTATTATATTTCTGCCTTATTAAAATAATATATTCACATACCTTCTTAACAGGGCAATTTAGAAGATTGGTTTAATGTGTAATTATTAAAGCATTCCAGCTTTAATGGTTTTTTATTGTGCCTCCTTTCCTCCAAATCCAAATGCTCCAGTCTCATGCTCGGGTCTGATGCAGACCAACTGCTGCTCCTTCCCCTATCTCCCTGCTCCCACCTCCAGCCTCTCACATAGATCTTCCCCTGCTAACTCTCCTCCCCAGAAATCACTGCTTTATCCCAGTCTCTAGAGTCCAACAGGGACTCCCTAAGAACACACAAGCCACTCTGACCTGGAAAGCAAGTAGACTAATGGAGATACTCAGCTCTCTCTCCATTCCTCCATCTAATGAGGTTTGGCCTCATTCCCAGCTCTGTAGCAGAACACTTGTGCCACTGCTGGCATCCTAATGCTACTTGGCACCCCCAAAACTGTTTGCAGGAGAGGGTCTGAAGGTAGCTTCTGGGATCCTGCCTCCTGTTAATTCAGATTGGTAAATAATGATGCCAGCATCCAATAGCCAGAGAGGAGAGACATAAGCTGGGTTTAGGGTTCCAGGGTCTGGGACCATGAGGAGGAGAAGGAGGAAGACACAGAGGTGGCCATGAAAGGGTAATAATGTTCATGAGGAAGAAGCAGAGCTGCCATGTAAAGGAACCAAGAGAACATAACCCAGAGGACTACTCAACTGGGACAAGAGCAGCCAAGATTTTAGTAATAGAAATTAGTAAGTAGTAACTTGGAATTATTGGTTAGAGGTTGATTCTAAAGCACAGAGGTTAGATGGTTGCCTGGCTATTGTGCTGATTGAGGCATATTAAAATATAATGGCTGTATATGTGTCTTTCATTTGGAAACCATAAACCATTGAGGTGATTGTAAACCTGCACCAGGATTTATTTGAAATGCTGTTACTACACACCTGCTGTGGCCTTTCCCCATTTTCTTCCCCACTTCCAAGGGACTAAGCTGATCCTGGTGGAACACCTTGATTTCCTCCTTTATTGGATACCACTTAGCCCCTCATCCTAGTCCATTCACATTTCTAAGTGTCAGTTTCAAATATGCAGAAACATATTTTATTTGGAATCTCCAGTGGCCACACCTATCAGGATCCCAAAGAACTTTCCTACTAGGTAACATGCAGCTATTACCCTGTCTTAATTACAAGAGGGGGGGAAGGGAGAGCAAATGAATCAAGAAACAAAATATCCAGCCAACAAAGACAAGACTAAATATCATCATCAAGAATTAAAATCTTCTCAAACTCAGATGCCTAGACATGACCTTAAAATCACACTTAGTAACAGCCAACTGTTATGCCTCCAGTAGAACCCAGCAACCCTACCACAGCAGGCCCTGAATATTCCAACATCGCTGAAGTTCAAGAAAGTCTTGAAAATAGCCTTTATAAATATGATCAATGTCCTCAAAGAAGAAATTAATACACCTCTGAAAGAAATGCATAAAAACACAAACAACTTATAGAAGGAAATGAAAGACACAGTTCAAGTCCTAAAAAATAAAATTGGAATCAATAAAGAGAATCAAAACTGAGGGAAATCTGAAGATGAAAAATTTAAGAACTCAAACAGCAACTTCAGCAGCAAGCTTCGCCAATGGAGTACAGTAGATAGAGAATCTTAAACATTGAAGACATGAGAAAAAAATGAATACATCAGCCAAAAAAATGTTAAATCTTGAAAGATTCTATTACAAAACATCCAGGAAATCTGGGATATAATGAAAGAAACAAATCTAATGATAATAGTAATAGAGGAATGAGGAAAAAAACCCATGTCAAAGGCACAAAAATATTTTCAGCCAAGTCATAGAAGAAATTTTCCTTAACCCAAAAGAAATGCCATTCAAGGGACCGAAAGCATACAGAACATGAAAAGACTGGACAAGAAAATAAAGTCATCTTGGCTAATAATAATTAAAGCACTAAATGGATGAAACAAAGAATGTTAAAAGCTCCAAGGGAAAAAGACCAAGTATAGGTCTATTAGCTATAGGACTAGTAGAATAGCACCTGACTTCACCATGGAGACACAAAATCCAGAAAGGCCTGAAAAAGTTTACTGAAGACTCTAAGAGACCACAAATGCCAACCAAGACTACTATATCCAGTAATGACAATAGATGGAAAAAGTAAGATATCCCATGTCAAAACCAAATTTAAGCATCATCTTTCTACAGTTACAGCCCTATGAAAGGCTCTATCAACTTAAACAGCTTAACCACCCCCAAGAAAACACTAATAATAAATAATGTCAGATCAAAAAGATGAAACAAGCTCACACACATAAACCATAACACAACTAAATACGAAGAATCAACATACAAGATACCACTCAGTGATATCTCTAAACATCAAAGGTCACAACACCCCCCCCCCCCAAATGACCTAGACTAACAGAGTGGTTGTAACAAAATGGATCCATCTTTCACCTGCATTCAAGAAACACATCTTAACATCAAAGATAAACATCACCAGGGTAAAAGAATGGAAAAACATATTCCCAGCTCATAGGCATAAGACACAATCTGATATAGCCATATTAATATGTAACAAAATAAACTTTAAACAAAACCTAATCAAAAGATATAAGATAGAACAATACACACTGCTTAAAGCGTATATTGCAATTCTTACCATCTAGGTACCAAACATAAAGGTACCCGAATTTGCAAAAAAGGAAAACAAATTATAAACAAAACAAACAAACAAAAAACCAACACTACTACAGTTTCAAACACATATTGACCTTAACACACTGATAGTGGGAGACTTCAATATCCCACATTCTCCGTTGTACAGGTCATCCAGCCAAAAGCAAAAGAGAAATGATTGCAAAAACTGGTATTATAAACCAAGTGGAAAAAATGATATTTTCAGAACATTTTATCCAAATATTTCTGCTTAACAATTCATAGATATTTCTTCAATACTGACCACATTTTATATTCTAGGTATTTATCCCATGTCAGGTGAATAAGTCGAAGACATTGGTGCATCTAGTATGAAAAACAGTGTAGATATTCCTCTACACCCCAAGCTGGAACTACCAGAAAATCAAGATTCAGTTTGAAGATATGAAGTCTTGTGGGATTGCATTACTGTGTTTATTGCAGCACATTTACAGCAGCCAAAATACAGAACTAGAATGCATAACTGACCTAGATATCCATCAATAAATGAGTAGGTAATTTTATATATATATATATATATATATATATATATATATATGTATATTCACAATGAATTTTTAAACATTATAAATAAACCCAAGTCATTTGTAGCAATGCAGCCAGATCTAGTAGTTAATCTGAAATGCAATAAATAAACAAATCACAGAAAGACATTGCCTCTAATTCGGTATTTGTCTTAAAATAACAACAGCTGAATTTTTTTCCCGGACACAGACATTTTTTAGTTTGGTACAGTATTATTTATCTCTTGCATTTGTTGCCTGTAATGCCCAAGCTTTGGGTTCCCACTTAACAAATTATTAGCTATACCCACATCTCCAAGTGTTTTCCTCATTCTTTGTTGTTGTTTTTCAGTAAGTTAATACTTCAAGTTTTGATTGTGCTGATTTTCTTGCATGGTAAGTGGAAGAAATCTAGTTTAAGTCTTCTATGCATGTACACTGCACACGCACACACACACACACACACACACTCACAGTATGCTTGAAGCATCTATTAAAATATTAAAATGATTGTTCTTTCTCAGATACAGGTAACTGATACTTGTGTTAACAACATTTAGCTATGGATTTGTTGGTTGATTTATTTCTGTGTTATTGTTCCACTATCCCATCTGTCTATTGTTATGTGTGCACTGTGTTCTTTTGTTTACTATAGTTCTGAAGTATATTTTGAGTTTTACCTCATATCTATTGGTTAGTTTAGCTAATTTACCTCATATCTATTGGTTAGTTTAGCTAATTTACCTCATATCTATTGGTTAGTTTAGCTAATTTACCTCATATCTATTGGCTAGTTTAGCTAATTTACCTCATATCTATTGGTTAGTTTAGCTAATTTACCTCATATCTATTGGTTAGTTTAGCTAACTTTTTGCCAATATGCTTATTACTTTAAAAATATTCTACCTTTTGGCACTTATTACATTTTAATACTAAGTGCTCTGATCTTTATTATTTTTTTATTTCTACTAATTTTGCATTTAGCTTGTTCTTAGATTTGTCTTGAAGAACACCTGCAGGCTTTTATCCCCCCATCCTCTCTTTCTCTCTCTGTTTATTTTGCTAAAACCTAACTACTCTTTTCTGTGTATCCAAGATTTTAATATATTTTTGTTTAAACATATTTGTTTCAAAAGTTCTTTAATCTCTTTTCTTATTTCTCCACTGATATCCTCTTGATTTCTTCATTTCCTCATTGATGATTTAAGACATTGCTCAACCTTCATGTATTTGTTAGGATTTGTTGTTTGTTGGTTTCTTTTGACATGATTTGCCTCTGTACTACTGGCTGTCTAAGAACTAGTTCTGTAGACCAGGCTGGCCTTAATCTTACAGAAATCCACATGCCTCTGCCTCCTGTAGAAGGCCAGCCTCAGTCATTTCAATATTTTCTGGAGCAGGAGGATTTGATCAGACTTAGGGAGTGGCTGATCTGGCTAGAGTCTATGTCATTCTCTCCTGTGGAGGTGGGGTTTGGGGTGTGCCTGGAGCCTTGCACATCTGCCCCATTGTGGTGCGTCCAGGCAACGTGGATTTACAATCCGGAGTTCAGAAAGCACCTACTGGTTGATGATTATTTGCATAACCATCTTAGGGGCTTCAAATGACATCAACCTCTTGTATTTCCAACTTTTACCCTTCTAACTCACACTGCTGTGTGATGGTTTGTACATGCTTGAACCAGGGAGTAGTGCTATTAGGAGGTGTAGCCTTGTTGGTGTAGGTGTGGCCTTGTTGGAGTGGGTGTGTCACTGTGGGCATGGGCTTAAGTCCTACCTGCCTGGAAGTCAGTATTCTGCTAGCAGCCTTCAGATGAAGATGTAGAACTCTCAGCTAATCCTGCACCATGCCAGCCTGGATGCTGCCATATTCCTGCCTTGATGATAATGGACTGAACCTCCGAACCTGTAAGGCAGCCCCAGTTAAAAGTTCTTACAAGAGTTGCCTTTGTCATGGTGTCTTTCACAGTAGGAAAACCCTAAGACAAACTGTCAGTCACCATGTTGCACATGGCAGCCTGCCAAGTGTTGGGCTTAAGGACTTGTGTTTGTCTGTTTTCATTCTTCCTGCTGATGTGTGGTTTTATTCAGGTGTGCTTTGAAAAGATAGAAGATAAAATTTTACATTAAATTTTATTGATTTATACTTTTAAGTGACTGATGACTGGCAATGTTCATCTGTGTGTTGAGAAAAAGAATGTCTTTCCCGCTGGTGTTGGACAGACAGAATAAATCTCACCCGGATGGAACACTGTGGATGGGCAACAACTATAGTTACTCATTGTGATCAAAGCATTTGGGTTGGGAGGTTCACAGGAGGGCCTTCTTCCTTCCTTCCTTCCTTCCTTCCTTCCTTCCTTCCTTCCTTCCTTCCTTCCTCTTTCTTTCTTTCTTTCTTTCTTTCTTTCTTTCTTTCTTTCTTTCTTTCTTTCTTTCTTTCTTTCTTTCAGAGGGTAGTACCAGAACCTCCTTCTTATGTGTCAGGAAATAGTTTATGTTATGGAATTTTGCATCATGAAGGGCTTGAGAATATATATGGGCCAGCATGGTTGGTGGGTTTTGAAAACTCTAGAAAGAATAGATGAAGAGTTTTCTTCTTTAATAAGTTTAGCATCCTGGATTTTGGAAGGGACAGGGAGACACGGACTGAGCTCTGCATGGGAAAGGTTACCTTCTAGAGACTTCTTATGTAAAAAGGGCTACAGATAATATTGTGTTTCTACAGAGGAAAAAAAAATCCTGTTGTAATTTTAAAATCTAGAATCTTCCCGTGGAAGATGAAAAAATAATGTAATGGTAAGAGGTATCACAAGTCAAGATATAATATTCTATAATACTTGTCTATAATAATGGTTCTATGAGCAGAAAGTGCCTTGTTTTTATAGGTCTACTTGATATTATTTCTATATATAGAGAGAATTCTAAGTTTTTTTTTTTTTTTTTTTTAACCAGTTTGGGTAGCACAGTTGAGCACTGAGCACAAAGCACATGTGACTTAAATATTTTATAAACTGTCAGTTTGGGCATACTCCTTCATTTAAAATGGATTTAGTGAATAAGACTTCTTCCTGACCACCAAATTTCTGGTGGTCATCTGACCTATGTGTGTTCCTCACCTAGAAGGATCTTCTTACAGACTTTGCTCAGTGTTTGAAGCACTGTTTGCTCTCAGTTCTCATTTAACACCTGTGAAGGGCCTTACACTTGCTTATGGTTTCACACAATTGTGTTTCTGAGTATTATTCCTATCATTAAAATTTATCCATAGCACGAATCACATATTTCATAATCTGAAGTGCCATCTAACTCCCCCCCATTTCTTTTTCTCTCTCTTTCCCTTCTTTCTTTTCCATCTTAAAGATACACACGTGTGTGTAATGTACTCTCTGTTTCTTTTCCATCTTAAAGACCACACACACACACACACACACACACACACACACACGCGTGCACACACACACACGCACACACACACACACACACACACACACACACACACACACACACACACACACACACACACACTATACCCAAGTGTGTGGCCAGGCAACCATGGGCCAAACCCCGAGACTATGAATCAAACAAATCCTCTCTTAACTTGTTCTGTCAGGCATTTTGTCCCAGTGCTGAGAAAAACAATTTATCCTTTGATTGTGAGCACCCAATGTTCTGTCTCTTTGAGCGACATGTTTTGATGTGTGTATCCACAGATTCCTCAGAGATCCCAACACCAATAAGTGGTCTATTGGGAAATGCTGAGAGGGAATTTAAATATTCGATCTAAAGCAACCTTTCTTCCCTGTTTGTGGTCACTCTAAAGGCAGAGAAGAGGCATCCTTAGATGAATCAATTCTGAGGAGCCTTAGCAATTTTCTAGTCTCACTCCCACCAATTTTTCATATGGGAACAGTTTCTAAATGTTATTAATTTTATTATGCACATGTAACTCATTCCTTTCTCCAAATGTATCTTTCTTCCCTGGGTCATGATCACATTTTTCTCATCCAATTCTGATCCAAGGATACTAGCATTTCAAAGATTCCTGATCACATCACTAGTAATATACTGTTTTTAAGTCCCAGTCGCCACGATGCCCTAGTAAGGCTGTTTCTATCCTGACCCAGCAACATGGACCACATTGCCCCACTTCTTCTTTAACGTAACCTTTCTAGAAAAGAAAAACGAAAGCAACAACAAACTACTTGCCTCCAAATATTTCCTATCACTTGTTAGATTAATTTTCTACTGCAACATGTGAGATACCCCACAAAGTCCAGGCACAGCTTCCTGTATCAATAATCCCATTATTCAGGAGGCTAAGCCACAGTGATTATCAGTTTGGATTCATCTGGGACCACACAGTAAGGTAAAAATCCCAAAGGACAAAAATCAAACAACCTACGAACAATTGTAGGGACAGCATTCATGCACTGCATCTTGTGATCTCATGGGAAGTCACTTAGGCATGCTTAGCTGGTTCATCTGTACAAGTTTCCCTTATAAGCTGCAGATATGGTGTTGGATAGCTCTGCAGTTGATGGCAAGTTACAGGTCAAGATCAACTCCCCGCCTTCTCATGAAGACGTTGGTCAGATTCTGGGCTCTAGAGGCTATGAGAGTTAGGATTTCAATTCATTGTAGGCCAGTGGGTTGGAAGAAGCTCTCAACTTCTGACCACTTTTCTCTTCATCAACAGGAGCCCTCAAATCCAGCCAAAGAATGCATCAGTATGTTGCTGCCTAATCTCAAAAACTGTAGAGCTCCGTCATCACTGTGTTTAGTGTATTAAGTGTGAGCCTGCATGTCTAGTCCTCACTCAAGGGTAATGAAGGTTATTAAGGATGGGCTTGAATTCCTAGAGGGAAATTATGAGGTCTTGTCAGAAGCTTCCAACCTCCCAGCCACCTAAATGTGCTGTATTTTCCTGCAATAGAGGCAGAGTTTCTCAGGTTACACCCAAAGTGTTAAAACAAAAACAAAAACCTGACATTGGCATCATCCTGAAGCATTCTATCATGAAAATGAAATTTCCTCCTTGGATATTATCTGCCAGAACTTTTATATAATTCATTGATTATTGGCAATGGAAGATACCAGGTCCTACATTCAGAGCAATGCAGGCTTTAGATTGGCAATAAGAAGGTAGAAAGAACAGATCATACATTTTAACCAGTGAGGAAGCCAAGTGGTGCAGAACTCTGGGAAGGAAAAGAGAGGGCAACACGGGGAGTAAGGTTGATTTCTAGGGGGGTTTTGACTAGAAGTAATGAGATTCTTAAATTTTCCCCGTAGCAAAAATTCGAGTAGTTGGACTGGTTTGCATCGCCAAATCCAGACATAACATTGTGGATTAAAGTTCTCAGAGTTTATGAGTTTAGTTATTCCACACCCCCATTCGAGTTCTTTTATATAGAATTCTAACACCGTTAATGCTAGTCTACACTCCAGCCACTCTTCTGAGAAGCAGTCAGCTCCAAGCTCATTGCCATGACAACAGATGACACATTACGAAGAGAAATCTTCACCCTTTTCCCTGGTTGATGCTGTTCCCCAGCACTTGGCTGGAAAAAAAGTTGGGAAGATTTTGTGCAGCATACAGTATAGACTGCGCGGGGGTGAATTTAGACTCAACATTTGATCTTACCTTTGAAGTCAAAAAGTTGGTCTTAAAGTTAGAAGCCTAGAGGGTGTGTTAGTGCTGGTACTGATTTTGACAGAGAGCTATGGCAAATGCCTCTGAAAGCTTCATTTTTCTTTTTAGAAATGAGGCTCTACATGTTGGATGAGAATCTGAGTGACAAAATCCTCTCAGCAATAAAGGGGAAGGACATTTGGACATTTCATAAGGTGTGATTCTTATGTGGCAGAGACATGTTGACTATCTTTAAGATGAGCCTCTTCTGATTTTTATTAATTGAATTTTTTTTGCTTTGACAATTTCATACATCAATATCCATACATATATAATTAATCCATTCTGATTATGTTCACCAAACTCCCTTCTGTCTGTCTGTCTGTCTGCATTCCTGTCTGTCTGTCTCTCTGCTTTGTCAAATCCAATCCTCCCTTTCCTTTCCCTACAGATCCCTTTCCCACATTAGCGTGTTTCTGTGTTTGTGATCCATTGAGTTTGACCAGAGCCACATGTGTAACCATGAATGTAAAATTATCCACTGGAGCCAGATGGGCTTCCCAGTGGGTAAACAGCAGAATATGCCCCGACCTTTCCAATCATTAGTCAACTGTACAGGAGGGAGGGGTGGGGCCCCATCAGCCCTCCACCCATTAATTCATGATTGGCATTTGACAGGTTCAGTATAGGTAAACAAAGTTGGATACTTGGAAATGGGAGGGAGGGAGGGCGAGAGGAAGAGGAAGGGAGAGAGGAAGAAGGAAGGAGAGAGAGAGGGTTGAGGGAGAGAGGGAGAGGGAGGGAGAGAAGGATGGAGAGAGGAAGAGCTCATAGAGTACCTAGCTCACAGAACAGCTGGATGATCTTCAGTCCCTTAGCTGGGTACAGTCTACACAGATGTCTGTTTGTCATGAATCTAGAGGTACGTTTAAGTCTCTGAAGTGTCACAAAGTGACCCATTTCTTCTATATACAGAAAAAAAAATGCTATGGTTTCTTTTTAAGGACAAAGAAGCAGAGGGGTGTACATGTAAGGTCATAGCTTGCAGAAAATCATGCATGTTTCTTCTCTGCCTCAAAGTCTGTAAGTCCACAGAACACATCGTATAATAACAAAATGTCTTCTGTGATTTGTGAGATTCCTCCAGAGGGTAGAGGATTTGAGGGGGATTTTCAATGGCAAAATTCCAGTCTCTGTTTTGTCACAAAACCAAGTCCACGCTCAGAGTTATCTTACTGATTTCCAGCAAACGCCTCCCCCAACCATACCGTTATCTTTATGGTTTAAGGACGGAAGACAGAGGGAGTGGAGGAAGACAGACTCTTGCAGTTCTGCCATGATAAGACAATCTGTAGCAGAGAATAGTAGTAAAGAAAAGATTGAGTTCGGATGCAAAATGAGATAAAATATTTGCATATTGAAAAAACTTGACACTGGCCATGGGCCTGAAAAAACCCATGTACTAGTTATGACAAGACAAAGAAGGGCACTGCAAGGATAAATTTTCCACAAGGCAGAGAGCAGGGGGCTGTGAGAAAGTCACTGAGGGGGGAACTTCATCTGCCTTCCTGTCTCTCCAGCTGGGATCCCTCTGGGAAGGCCATTAAGTAAATCAGCCTCTCACTGAAGCCAATGATTTCTTACTCATTGGCCTGTCTGAGAAAAACTGTGATTTTAACCTACTTTAGTAATGATGCTACTGGATCATCTCTCTCTCTCTCTCTCTCTCTCTCTCTCTCTCTCTCTCTCTCACCCCTACAATGGCTGCCTCAAGCTCACATGCTGCCATTAACCTGCCCTAAAGAGAGCAGGTATTATGAGAAGTAGGCCTGAGAAAGGTGTGTGTTTGTGTGTGTGTGTGTGTGTGTGTGTTTGTGTGTGTGCTTGTATGTGTGTCTGTGTATGAGCATGGCAAATGTAATTACTTCCTGTCTCCAATGATGGCTAAGGACAGCTTCTCCTATGATGGTTTCTCAAACCAGGAGGATATAACAAAAGGAATTTCACATGCAGATGGCTTTCAACTCCCTGTTACCTACAGAACTGGCATTCTAAGCTCTGGTTTGCTGGCATCGCAGACCTTAACAATTCCCAGGATTCAGAATAAACAAAATGAAACATCAAAATGTTCCTGGTGCTGAGTTGAGTACCTGCTGGTCAAGTGACAGTCATCAAACTGTCCCCAACTCTGTTCAGTGCATTTGTGTATGAACCCTGCTTTGTATTACTTAGTAAATATGTATCCTTGTCTGTGTTCACAAAGCCAGTTAAGAACTTACTGCCTGTCTCCAATTATAAGCATTAGTTTATTTCTGTCTTTACACACACCCCTGAATTATATAAGCAAAGATAGATTTATTTAAAAAACATACTTAAACTTCTGTTTTAATGAGAATTGTACTATGTCACTCTCTCATATTAGAGGACCTGTTTGTTTGCTCATTTGTAGACATGCGGGTGTGGAAGAGTTATTAATACCAGATACAAGCAGATAGGAGCATGTTGTGGACTGTGAGGAGAGTTCTGGCCCAGCGCCTTAGACAGACAACACAAAGGGGTCTCTGAACAACAGAATCCATGTTTCTGATAGTGGAAAAATTTTAATTTATTTCCAGGTGCTAACTACATGATGACTGCCTCCCAACTCACCAAAATGAGGTATATAATTTTTAAAAAATTATTTTAGATATATAGCTGAGTTTAAAGGAGGAATGATCCATTTCTTTGATAAAGTTAAGAAGAACTCTCACTGCAGTGGTTTTATCCATATGAAAACTTCTCAGGAATAAAGTTTGAGAGCCTCGGCTAGGAAAGAAGATAACAGGCATCTCTGATATTTGATAGGACTAGACTACCTTGAAAAAAAAAAAAGATGGTGGGGTTTAAGGAGCGTGCCTTTCATGATTCAGTAGCTAGAAAATTCTCCTTTCTGTGTTAGGAATATGATCTTTGCAGGGAACACGGTGAGATTAAAGAGACTTGGGGGGTGGATTTAAAGCTCAAAGCTGTGATGTGCGCAGAAGAGAGACACAAACTGGTTCTCTTTCCATGACCTGAGAACATGAAGCAAGGAGGTCACATAGGTAGCAGCTCAGATCTCCAGAGAATAAATGGAGAATAAATGGAAGAGGGATGTAGGAGAATGCAGCATCTCAAGTCAAAGGTGTACAGGTCCCTGGTACCCATGTGGACAACAGACAACAAAGGTAGGTATTAGCCCTTAGTGCCTTCCACCTTTTTATTTAACATAGGATCTCTCATTGGCCTGGAGTTTTGCCAAGGTTGTTGGGATGGCATGAAAATTTTCAGGGATCTATCTGCTTTTACCTCCTAGTTTTCCCATGCTTGCTGAGATTACTGGCTTCTGTCACACCCTGGCTTTTAGCATGGACTTGAATATGTGCCCTCATACGTGGGAAGCAAGCACTTCACTCACGAAATCATAACAACCAGAGCGAGTCTGTGCACATGGTGTGTATGTATGGGGAGTGATTCCAATGCAGTTTTCTAAAATGTTTGAAAGTGACGCTGGAAATGAAACTGGACAACCGAACTCTGCACATAGGCATGGCTTCACGTGTTTTTGGTATTATAGAAAACTTCTGCACACCATCTGGGGCAAAGTCAGTGTTGTCCTTCTGTCTCCTTGGGCCCATCAGCAACAGAGAAAAGGCCCCAGGGAGCACAAGGCACCTACCCAGCTTGATGTGAGACTGAGGAGTCTAAGCACATCCAGCCTTGTTAGTAGAACCTCAAGGACACACATTAACACTAAACCCAGCAAACAAATCCAGAGGCTCGGCAGAATCAAATGCAACATTGGTTTATTAGAACCCAGTCCTAAGGCTGGGCACACAAGCCACCCCTGCAGCCCCTCACTCACAGCTTAAATTCACAGCCATACAGGCAAATGAGAAGCCAAATGCATGATAAAGAAGAGTTAATTCCCTGCTAACAATTTATGCCATAAAAACTTGAAAAATTGAGATATAAGTATATAGACAAGAGGGACAAAATAATACCAAACAAGTTTGATGAAGCCCAGCATTCCCAGGGACTAAACAACCAATCAAAGGGTACATACACACAGAGGGACCCATGTCTGGAATCAACAGGAAAAGAGGCCCTTGATCTTGTGAAGGCTCAATTTTCCACAGCATAAGGGAATGCCAGAGTGGTGAGGTGGGAGTGAGTGGGTGGGTGGGGGAGCACCCTCATAGAAAAGGGGGAAGAGGGATGGGAGAGGGATGTTCTGGAGGGGAAACCAGAAAAACAGAGAACATTTGAAATGTAAATACATAAAATATCCAATAAAAATCACAGTATTCAGTACACAATATATATATATATTAGTATATGTAACATGTGTATGTACATATATTCAATATATACTTTTTAAATACTAAGAAAAAAGAATACTATCATTTTATATTTACCTAGAATTATACACAATACAGATATGAATATCTATCTTTTCCTCTCTGTTTCTCCCTCTGACTCTCTCTTTGTCTCTGATTCTCTCACTCCTTCTGTCTCCTCTCCCTTCTCTCTGTGTGTATGTGTGTATGTGTGTATGTGTGTATGTGTGTATGTGTGTATGTGTGTATGTAATAGAGTTGTACTACTTAGGTTGACAATACTTCAAACCAGAATCATAAATTATCCAACAGAAACTACCACCAAGGCATGGGAGACTTCTATTCAAACTCTTAGTCAGGGGAGTCTGAGTGACTCCCAAAACAAAGGGGTCATTGCTGTTGCCCTTAGTCACCGTTTAGAGGTTGAAAGTAAGACACTTTACACTTCAGAAATAAGACTCAAGATCTGAGCTGGGTCTGACCTGAACTCATCCTCTCTGAGGACCAGTTCTCATAGTACCAGAAGGTACTGTGGAAGGGCCAAGGTAGGAAAGCCATCTGCGGTCATATCCTGCTGCAGTAGAAATGAATCCCAGCTATGGGCAGCGTGGGGAGTTATGCCTAAAGGTGCAACCATGGGACCAATAATTAGGCCATAACAAATAGGCTTCTATTTGGAGTTAAGATCCACTCAATAAAAGAAACATCATATCTGGCTTTTAGACAACTTCTTGAGATTAGTGGGGTCATGGGTCTCAGAATAGAACCCATTCCTGTCCCTTCACTTTATGCCAGCATAATCCTTAACTGTGCTCTAAAACAGCCTGATACCCGTAGATCAGTGTAGTTTGAATCCCTCTTCGCCATTACAAAAATTGAAACAGGTCATAATGCAGAGATAAAGAGATTATGAGGAGCCTGGTCCCTACCGGTATAATCTACATCCCAACTCTGGTACACAAGGCTCAGGGTATATCCCAGAAGATGGGGTAGAAAGATTGTAAGAGCTAGTGAACCAGGAAGCTTGTTGTGAGATGGTGTCTCTTAGAAATGGCAGGGAGTCCACATTCATGACACCCCAACAATATGGTTGTATAAACATGGGCACCCACAAAACAAAGACTAACACAGAAAGATAAAATATCAGTAGTCTGACCACTGGAGAAAGAACTACAGGCAACAAGTGACAGCTGAGAGAGAGAGAGAGAGAGAGAGAGAGAGAGAGAGAGAGAGAGAGAGAGAGAGAGAGAGAGAGAGAGAGAGAGAACAAGCCTCTCCCAGGGATGAGCTTCCTAATTGTTTGTCCATACAAAATGGTCAGCGGTGAAACTATATACACAAAAGCCACTCGTGAAATGGTATTTATGTATCATGCAGCAGAAATAATTTTTACAAGGTATGAAAATGAATAAGGGGAACATGGAAGAGGTTAGAGGAAGACAGGGAAGAGGGAGATTGATGTACTTATATTTTAATTTGTTTAAAAAATAAATTAAAAAGATGTGTAATAGGCAAGAAAATAAATCTGTACTCAAATGCTTGCACATTGGAGCCGGAATGGAAGTAGTTTTAAAGTCACTATGATTTTAAAGAAAATCAAAGACGTACACAGAAAAGACTGGAAGAAATAGGTCAGAAGAGGGTGTGCGCTTTAAAATCCGTGTGGTGCTCTTCAGTGTACATGTGCACCCATGTGAGTCATTTCTCAAGTCTGATATTTGATAATGCTGACATTTTTGGGTCGTCTCGTTATGTTATGCGTACTGTGGTACGTGTGTGCACATGTGTGTGCATTTATGTGCATGTCTGCATGTGAGTAAGCATGTGTGAGTATGTAAATGTGTGAGAGAGACTGCATGCATGTGTGTACATGTGTGCATGCCTGAACTGTATGAGTGTGTGAGTATGTAAATGTGTGTGAGAGAGACTGCATGCATGTGTGTATATGTGTGTGCATGTAGGTTGTTCGTGCTTAGATCTTACTGAGAGCTAGATGATCTTTTCTCTGGACACGACTGTAGAAAGCTTTCCTGCTCACAGTCCCTTATTCTCACTGTGAATTCCACTTGTCTGGTGTAGTGGCGATTTATCTTTCTTCCTCGTTTCCTTGGATGCTAGTCTCCTTTAACTTGTCATTGTTCTGGGTCATTTTGTTTTAGATATTACGACATGCCCCTTTCCTTGGCTTGACTATGCTGATGATTCTCTACTTACAATTTAGAAAGTTTTCTTTCTACGTGTATAAGATGTAACCACCACTTAAATAATTATAGTTTATTATAATAGACTCAACCTTCTATGTATGTAAGCCACAACAACTGTGTCGCCTTGAGTACACAGTAAACATCCTATTGTTTTTTTTCTTTCATACCAGTTGTAATTCGTTATGTCATATTATTGCTTCTTAGAATACTTAGCTTTGTGACATAAAATTCTTTATATTATTTTTCAGCTCCCCATATATTACTTCACTGCATGTATGTTGAAATTAATTTAATCAATTTTGTAGTTTCTCAGACAACTGGGAATAGTTCTATCTCAAGAACCAGCTATACTACTGGGCATATACATAAAATATGCTCGAACATCCCACAAAGGCACTTGCTCAACCATGTTCATATTAGCTTTATTCATAATAGCCAGAGACTGGAAACAACCTAGATGTTCCTCAACTGAAAAAAAATGTGTAAAGTCAATGTGGTACACAGTGGACTACGACATAATGAAATACTATTCAGTTAAGAAAAACAAAGACATCATGAATTTTGAAGGCAAATGGATGGATCTTGAGAATATCATCCTGAGTGAGGTTACCCAGTCCCCAAAGGGCATGCATTGTATGTATTCACTTAAAGTAGGTATTAGCCATAAAATAGAGGATTTGTTCCACAGACCCAATGAGGCTGGATAGGAAAAAGGACAGAGGCATGGATGTTTGATTCTCACTTGGAAAGGGTCTTGAAAGGCAGATAGAGGGAAGAAACTGGGTGAGGGGAGGGGACAGGAGAGAAGTGGGGGTTTGGGGTCAGGGGTGGGGAGGGGCAGGGTGGATGGCCAGATAGCTGTGGGAATGAATAGAAATCTTCAGCTGACTGGGGGTTGGGAGAGGTAGGGAGCATTTCCAGGAACAAACAGAGATGTAGGATAAAGAAGGTGCCCAGGAATCATTGGAGGTGTCTTTATCTGTGACTCACAGCATTGGGGGTACGGAGCCTAGGGAAGCTACCTTCTATAGCCAGGAAGGAACTCGACGCAGAGCACTAAGTACACCAACCCACCCACACAATTTTTGACACAAAACTTATCCAAACATCTTGTTAACAGGAAATTCGGGGAATTCAGATGGAGCAGTGATTAATGGAACAGACAGCCAATAACCAGCCCATTAGCAAGCACCAATCCCTGACACTATTAATGATATTCTGTTATGCTTGCACACAAGAGTATAGCATGGCTGTCTGCTAATAGGCTGCATGTACCAACTGACTCAGACAGATAGAGACGTCCACCACTGAACAGTGAATGAAGTTTGGGGACTCTTATGGAAGAAAAGGAAAAAGGATCGCACCTCCTAAGGGGATAGGAACTCCCCAATAGACCAATAGAATCAACTAACCTGGAATCTTGGGGCTTTCAGAAGTTACATAGCAGAAGTACAACTTGGTCTTCATGTGGGTCCTGAACAATTGGAGCAGGGTTTATTTCAGCCTGGTCTGGCCTCAGGGGGAGAGGAAGGGTTTAGCCTCGCAGAGATTTGATGTGCCAGGGTTGGGGTATTAGCGGGCCCCATACACTCAGAGGAGAAGGGGAGAGGGGTATGGAGGAAGGGTTGGGGTATTAGCGGGCCCCATACACTCAGAAGAGAAGGGGAGAGGGGTATGGAGGAAGGACTGTGAGTAGGGGTGACGAGGATGTAAGATGAGTAAGTAGAAAATAAATTAAAAAGAGAAATCAATTTCATCCAGTTTATATGTTCTTAAAGTTACATTAATTATGCCTCTGTGGTGTATATATGTTTCTCTTTATGTTGGTTTTATATACCATCTTCAGAAGATTATCTATAAAGGACAAAGGGTTCTTTTTTGTGTGTTTTTAACAGGTGGTATTTAATCAGCAGACAGCTTACATTTATGACAGAGCCAAGATGCCAATAATCACAAAACAGAGCCAAATGGGGAAGACGGTGGAATGCTGGTCTCATCACAGAACGGAGGTTAGCAATCAGTCAGACAAGTCACTGGAGATAAAATCACGAAGGGTATTGCTTCTGGCTGGAACAGTTGCAGATGCTTGGATGAAAACATTGAATTATGCTAGCTCCCTTCCTTTCTCCAAATTTTGTTTTCAGAAATCTTTCTCCTCAGTCAAATCTAAAGAACTAAACCTGTATAGCACCGTGATACCCACAAAACCCGCAGGTCCCATCAATTAGAATCAAACTATAGCAGCACAAAGAATGGGTCTGAAAGCACGCAGGGCTGGAGATCGACAAATTTCTTTTAATTCTTTAGGTGATGAGTGTCTTATGAAAATCATAACAACTCTTAATTTTGATGGATGAAAATATACAATATTCACGAGTTTGGCTCTAGATTATTTCACGTCTATTTTTTTTCTTTTTTTTTTAAGGTTTGATACTCTGCATTAAGGTCTTACTAGTTACAATGAGCAAAAAGGACATGTAAAACAGGATGTAACTCAGAATTAGTCAACGTTTTCTTGGTGTGTAAAGATTGAGCATGACTTTTTTGTTTTGTTTTGTTTTGATTTTTTTTCTTGAACTTCACACAGTCTGTGAGTTGTTTCTGGGGCAGTCCGAGCCTCTGGGGTTAGCATCCCAATATCAGTGACTGCATATTATGTCTGTTCTTTTGTGACTGAGTTATCTCACTCAGGATGATATTATCTAGATGCAACCATTTTCTTAAGAATTTGGTTAATTGTTTCTGATGGCTGAGTAGTACTCCATTGTGTAAATGTACCACATTTTAGTATCCATTCATCTACTGAAGGACATCTGGGTTCTTTCCAGCTTCTGGCTATTATAAATAGAGCTGCTATGAACATTGTGGTGCATGTATCTTTGTTGTATAATGGAGTGTCTCTGGGGTATATGCCCAGAAGTGGAATAGCTGGATCTTCAGGTAGTACTATGTCCAATTTTCTGAGGAATCGCCAGACTGATTTCCAGAGTGGTTGTATCAGTTTACAACCCAACCAACAGTGGAGAAGTATTCCTCTTTCTCCGCAACCTCGCCAGCATCTGCTGTCATCTGAGTTTTTGATCTCGGCTAATCTGACTGGTGTGAGGTGGAATCTCAGGGTTGTTTTGAGTTGCATTTCCCTGATGGCTAAGGATGTCAAGCACTTCCGTGGATGTTTCTCAGTCATTCGATATTCCTCAATTGAGAACGTTTTGTTTAGCTCTGTACCCCATTTTTAATAGGGTTGTTTGATTCTCTGGTGTCTAGCTTTTTGAGTTCTTTGTATACCTTGGATATTAGGTCTCTATCTGATGTGGAGTTGGTAAAGATCTTTTCCCATTCTGTTGGCTGCTGTTTTGTTTTCTTGACAATGTCCTTAGCCTTACAGAAACTTTGCAATCTCATTAAGTCCCATTTGTTAATCTTTGACCTTAGAGCTTGAGCCATTGGTGTTTTGTTCAGGAAATTTTCTCCTATGCCTATGTGTTCTAAGGTTTTCCCTACTTTCTCATCTAATAGTTTCAGTGTATCTGGTTTAATGTGGAGATCTTTGATCCACTTACACTTGAGCTTTGTACAAGGAGATAAGAAAGGGTCTATTTTCATTCTTTTGCATACTGAGTGCCAGTTGGACGAACACCATTTGTTGAAGAGCCTGTCCCTTATTCATTGAATGTTTACAGCTCCTTTGTCAAAATCCAGGTGACCATATACGTGAGGGCTCATTTCTGGATCTTCTATTCTATTCCATTGATCCATGTGCCTATTTCTGTATCAGTACCATGCAGTTTTCAGCACAATTGCCTTGTAATATAACTTGAGGTCAGGGATAGTGATTCCCGCAGATCTTTTCTTGTTGTTGAGAATAGATTTCACTATTCTAGGTCTTTTGTTATTCCAGATGAAATTGCACATTGCTCTTTCCAACTCAATGAAGAACTGGGTTGGAATTTTGATGGGGATTGCATTGAATCTGTAGATTGCTTTTGGTAGGATGGCCATTTTTGAAATGTTGATTCTTCCAATCCATGAGCATGGGAGATCTTTCCATTTTCTGAGATCTTCCTTGATTTCCTTCTTTAGAGGTTTGAAGGTCTTGTCATACAGGTCCTTCACTTGCTTAGTTAGAGTCACACCAAGGTATTTCATAGTTTTTGTGACTATTGTGAAGGATATCTTTTCCCTAATTTCTTTCTCCACATATTTGTCCTTTGAATATAGGAAGGCTACTGATTTGTTTGAGTTAATTTTGTATCCGGCCACTTTGCTGAACTATTTTATCAGCTGTAGGAGGTCTCTGGTGGAATTTTTGGGGTCACTTAAGTACACTATCATATCATCTGCAAAGAGTGATGTTTTTACTTCTTCCTTTCCGATTTGTATCCCCTTGATCTCCTTTTGCTGTCTAATTGCTCCAGCCAGGACTTCCAGTACTATGTTGAATAGGTAGGGAGAGAGGGCAGGCTTGTGGAGTCCCTGATTTTAGTGGGATTGCTTCAAGTTTCCCACCGTTAAGTTTGATGTTGGCTGTTGGTTTGCTGTATATTTCTTTTATTATGTTTAGGTATGGACCTTGGATTCCTCTTCTTTCCAGGACTTTTAACATAAAGGGGTGTTGAATTTTGTCAAATGCTTTCTCAGCATCTAGTGAGATGACCATGTGATTTTGTTCTTTGAGTTTGTTTATATGGTGGATTACATTGATGGATTTCCTTATATTAAACCATCCCTGCATCCCAGGGATGAAGCCTACTTGGTCATGGTGACTGATCGTTTTGATTTGTTCTTGGATTCGGTTTGCAAGGATTTTGTTGAGTATCTTTGCATCAATGTTCATAAGTGAGATTGGTCTGAAGTTCTCTTTCCTTGTAGGGTCTTTGTGTGGTTTAAGAATGAGGGTTATTGTAGCCTCAAAAAATGAGTTAGGTAGTATTCCATCTGATTCTATCTTGTGGAATAGTTTGGAGAGTATTGGTGTTATGTCCGCAATAAATGTCTGATAAAATTCTGCACTAAACCCATCTGGACCTGGGCTTTTTTGGTTGGGAGGCTTTTGATGACTTCTTCTATTTCTTTACGTGTTATGGGATTATTTAGATGGTTTACCTGGTCCTGGTTTAACTTTAGGATGTTGTATCTGTCTAGGAATTCATCCATTTCCCCCAGATTTTCCAACTTTGTGGAGTATAGGCTTCTGTAGTAGGATCTGATGATTTCTTGAATTTCCTCAGTTTCAGTTGTTATGTCTCCACTTTCCTTTCTGATTTTGTTAATTTGTATACTCTCTCTTTGCCCTCTAGTTAGTCTGGCTAGGGGTTTATCAATCTTGTTGATTTTCTTAAAGAACCAGCTCTTGGTTTTGTTGATTCTTTTGATGGTTCTTATTGTATCCATTTGGTCTATTTCTGCCCTCATTTTGATTATTTCTTGCCCTCTACTCCTCTTGGATGTATCTGCTTCCTTTTTTTCTAGAGCTTTTAGCTGTGCTGTCAAGTTCCTGATGTATGCTCTCTCCAGTTTCTTTTTGGAAGCACTTAGGGCTATGAGATTTCCTCTCAGTACTGCTTTCATTGCATCCCATATGTTTGGGTATGTTGTGTTTTCGTTTTCATTGAATTCTAGAAAATCCTTAATTTATTTCTTTATTTCTTCTTTGACCCTGCTATTGTTTAACAGAGTGTTGTCTAGTTTCCATGTGTATGTGGCCTTTTGTTGTCTTTGTTGTTGTTAAAGACCAGCCTTAGACCATGGTGATCTGAGAGGATGTATGGGAGTATTTCAATCTTCTTATATCGATTGAGGCTTGTTCTGTGTCCAATTATGTGGTCAATTTTTGAGAAGGTGCCATGGGGTGCTGAGAAGGTGTATTCTTTTACTTTAGGATGATATGTTCTGTAGATATCTATTAATTCCAGTTGGTTCATAGTCTCTGCTAGTTTTACAGTGTCCTTGTTCAGTTTCTGTTTCCATGATCTGTCCATTGGTGAGAGTGGGATATTAAAGTCTCCCACTATTATTGTGTGGGGTGAAATATATTTTTTGAGCTTTAGTAGGGTTTCTTTTATGAATGTGGGTGTTTTTGTATTTAAAGCATATATGTTAAGGATTGAGAGTTCCTCCTGTCAGATTTCCCCTGTAATAAGTAAAAAGTGTCCTTCCTTATCTTTTTTGATAACTTTTGGTTTGAAATTTACTTTATTCGATATTAGAATAGCCACTCCAGCTTGCTTCTTGGGGCTGTTTGCTTGGAAGTTTTTTTTCCCAACCTTTTACTCTGAGATAGTGTCTGTCTTTGTCTCTGAGATAAGTTTCCTTTATGCAGCAAAATGCTGGATTTTGTTTATGTATCCAGTTTGATAGCCTATGTCTCTTTATTGGGGAGTTGAGTCCATTTATGTTAATAGATACCAAGGAATAGTGGTTGCTGTTTCCTGCTATTATTGCTTTTGTAAGTTGAGTTGTACCTGTGTCTCTTTCTTCTTTTGGTTTTCTTGCTTGGGAGTTTTCTTGTTTTTACTAGGATATACTTCCCCTCATTGTATTGTGTTTTCCACCTATAATTCGTTGTAGTGCTGGGTTTGTGGTCAGATATTGTATAAATTTAGATTTGTCTTGAAATATCTTCATCTCTCCTTCTATGGTGATTGATAGCTTTGCTGGGTATAGCAGCTTGGGCTGGCACTTGTGCTCTTTTAGGGTCTGCATGATGTCTGTCCAGGCTCTTCTAGCTTTCATAGTCTCTGTTGAGAAATCGGGTGTGATTCTGATTGGTCTGCCTTTATATGTTACCTGACCTTTTTCCCTTACTGCTTTTAGTATCCTTTCTTTACTTTGGGCACTTGGTGTTTTGACTATTATGTGTCGGGAGGAATTTCTTTTCTGGTCCAACCTATTTGGAGTTATGAAGGCTTCTTTTATGCTCGTGGTCATCTCATTCTTAAGGGTAGGGAAATTTTCTTCTACAATTTAGTTGAAGATATTTACTGTGCCTCTTAGTTGATATTCTTCTCCCTCTTCTATTCCTATTATTTTTAGGTTTGGTCTTCTCATTGTGTCCTGGATCTCCTGGACATTTTGGGTTAGGAGCTTTTTGTTTTTTGCATCTTCTCTGGCTGTTTTGTCTATGTTTACAAAGTTGTCTTTGGCCCCTGAGATTCTCTCTTACATCTCTTGTAGTCTATTGGAAATGCTTGTTTCTGTGACTGCTGATTTCTTTTTTAGGTGTTCTAACTCTAGGGTTATCTCTTTTTGTGTTTTCTTTATCGTGTCAATTTCCATTTTAAATTCCTTCTTCCATTCCTTTATCTCTTTGGTTCTGTTTTCCTCTAGTTCTTTGAGTTCTTTGAGTGTTTTTCTTGTTTCCTCTTTAAAAGCTTCTGATTATTTTTGCTTTTCCTCCTGTTCTTGTTTAAGGATCTCTATCATCGTCTTGAGGTATTATTTTAGGTCTGCGTCGTCTTTTTCTGGAGTGTTTGGCATTCTGCTGTTTGCTGTGATGGGAGAGCTGCGTACTGGTGTTGCCAGGTTGTCTTGGTTTCTTTGGGATATGCTCTTTCGCTTTCCTCTTGCCATCTTGTTGTCAGTGATATGTTCTTGCCTTTCCCTTGTACCTGGTCTGTGTCCCTGGATCTCCACTGGTCCAGGTGGTGGATGGTCTGAGCCCTGTTCTGCACCCCATAGCCTTCGAGTGGGAACAGAGGTCCCAATGCTTGGTTCCTGGTCCCTGGATCAGGCAGGGCAGGGGCGCGCTTTCCGTGGACACTCGGCAGAGATCTCTCTGCCCCCTGGCTGCTCGGATCTCCTTCTGACCAGGTCTTAACCTTTGGAAACTCAGGATAAAGGGTTCTTGCAATTAAAATGGCAAAACTTTCCACATATTTTGTTGTGGTGGTAAATATTAAAAGGTTACCTTTTTATCCTGGGGTGAGTCCTGGCACCCTTAGGGCCACATGGCATGTGCGGACCGTCTGTTACCTGGCTGCTACTGTGCCATAGGATGATCGGCAAGTCGCCCTCTCCACTCGGTTCCCTTCCCAGGCGGTTCACTCCACCTGCCCTAGCCGCTTCTGTGCTGGGTGGTCCACAATCGCCCTGGTGTTGGTTATTGCAATGCCTGTACAAATACATCCCAACTCCACAGTGGGCTTTGTGTGTCCCCCCACTATACCCTCCTTTGAACTCAATTAAGTCTCCACATCAAAGAACACACCAAAATACACATAACAACCTACATTTGTGTGCGGAGACGAATATCCACCCACATCCTCCACCATGTTGGTTCCCTAGTTCCTTCCCCTTCCTCCATTTTCCTCTGGCTCTGGTGACTCTTCTTGCTTCCTCCTCTCTCCCGCCTCACAAAAACTTTGTCCCCACCCCACTCTCTACTGTCCAATCATGTATCGCTTTGATATCAACCTACATTTTAACTCTCAAAATTTGAAATCCAATACAGTTTTTTGTTTCTCTAGAAAAACATTTTAAAAGACAGACTTTTACCGAAAAGTTAAACTAGGATTCTGTAGAACAGGAAAGTTAAATTGGGATTGTAGACTAAACTGAAAGTCAAAGAATAGACCAGCTCAGCAGTTCTTAAAGCACATTGGCGGTGCACAAACGTAAGCCTTTTTACTGTAGAAATACCATGCATGTGGTAATAAATGTATAGCAAGGCAAGAGTTGCTTGCCTTGACGTGAACTAGATAGCTTTGCCTTGTGTCACCTGCCCAGTGTTTAGGAAACATATTTTTGTTCATTTACTAGAATTATATATATATATATTCTTAAACATATTCTCAAGATAGCTTGGGGAGCCACACGCCCCAGCATGTACTGTTGGGCAAACAAGCAAACTGAATTTCACAGTAAGTAGTACAGGGCATACTTTACAATGGGTTTGTCTTTTGCCTGAGACCCTCTTTACATCTCATACAAGCCACACCCTCAAGAACATACTCTCCTGATGGTTGTTGTGTTGGAATTAAGATCACCTCAATTTGATCTAACTTCATTTGTGCTGTCAGGGTCAATTTCCATGTCTGCTGGCTCAGAGCGAGTTGCTTAAAAGTCATGTATGGGCTGCCTTACACTAGCCCTTAGTGTAAACAGAGTTAGTAGGCAGGGGATGTCTTCTATTGTTTTTAAATATGCCAATCATAATTTTACCTTTAAGTTACTGCCATATTATCCTTTCACATATGCATTACCATGCACTTTCCTCCTCATTTTCCCGTGAACTAGGCATGACACAACCCACCGTTGTTCTTTTATCACTGCTCAATGAGAATAGGTAGAAGTTGTAGGATATTTGCTGTTGTCTAGGCGCTATATAATCAGAGAGGTAGGCCTAGTCATCTACCCGTTCTCAAGGCGTAGTCACCTTGCTGGAAATGCTATCAACACTGATAATGTTTACCTACCAGCTCACCCTCTGTACGTGTTAATACTGCACATGGCTTCCAACGCCAAAATGGTTCCCCATCAATGTGGCCATTGTGTTTGGCCAAATGCAACCTGGCTCTCTGCCAAAGCTTTGCCCCAGACATTGGTCCTGTGTTCCCCTAGTGAATTCAGCCTTTCTTGCAGGATTCAGGTATTTAATCACTTTGTATCCACATAATGTCACCATGAGCCCGGGAAAGCTGGACCCCACCGCTATTTTAAGTCTGTCACTGTGCTCTGGAGTGGTTTGTTTTTAAAGGTTTAACTGAGCCCTTAGCCCAAAGGCTGTTTCCTTTACATATGTCATACAGAGCTATGTAGGAATTTCTCCAAGAGATACTGTAGTAACTGTTGGAAATTTGAGGGTCAGTTACATGTGCCCATGGGATCTTGTTTTAGCACTCATGGAGCAACTTGGGAATGTCCACTTCTCAAAATATATTCTTCATCTCTAAGGAAACATGCTGTATTGTCACAACTGCAAAAACAAACAAACAAACAAAGCAAAAATAAAAACAAAAACCCTGAAAACAAAAGCAAGTAACCAGGAAATTTTTGAAAACTATTTTTTTATTTGTGGATATATACAAAACAAAGATTTTTTTTATAGAAAAATATATCCTAGCTATACTTTTTTAAAAAGGGAAAACAGTTATTAGCGTGAGAAAATATTATAAGAATTATTTCTTAGTTTTAACATTCATGATAATATTATTTTATAGGTAATGTTACAAGGGTTTGATTTTAGATGTCTTAGTAACCATTTAAGAGGTGTGAAAATTGCTGAGCACCCTGGGAAAACCTATGCACACTGTACTGATCTGACATTTCAGACCACAGGAGCTAATACTAGAAGGAATGCAATGGTAACACAGCCTAAAAACACTGTCAGAAAAACACCATGAAGACTGGTAGTGTTTTGTAAGGAAAGAAATCAGATCTGGTGGGACCATAGGATTTCAGATAGGGAAGTACTTTTGAGTTATATGTAGTAAGATGCACTGGTCTATAGTCATATATAGTGATGCTGGACCCTTCTACACTGACTATGCACCAGTCTACAGTCATATGTAGTGAGGCTGGACATTCTACATTGACTACCTGCTGGCAGGGATGCTGTGAAAACCAGCCCACTGTGCTTCTAGTCACCAAAGTAAATCATGCTCACAGCTGGGCAGAACACTAAACTTGATAATGACAATGGCCATGCTACTAGGTTTATTATTTACTTGTGCATAAGCAATCACTGTTCAATAAAAACCAACACCACTCTGAAAAATGAGCACACCTCGTTGTCTAGGTACTCACTTCATGCATACGGTGTTTATCATGTCTCTCAATTGCATCTCGATAAGCCAATAAATGGCCTATACCATCAGGTACTGTGGCTATTCTCTGACACTCAACCAAGGATGAAATCCCATAATGGCACATCTTCAGAACCCATCTGTTATGCCTCATATGTCTGTAAAAAGTTGCTCTCCGATGTTGCCTTTGTAGTATAGATCAGATTTGCTGATCAAGACTGTGTGTTCTTTGATCTCTAAAATCTTCATGAGGCACCGTATCTGTGTTTTAAAATAGAGACCCGGGCTTCAGAGAAACTGTGTCACTTGCACAAGGTGAAACACCTGTGCTTGGTTTAAAAAGAAAGACTGGGATGATGGTTGTACTCTCTGGTTTTGTGTGTCAACTTGACACACACTAGACTCATCAGAGAGAAGGGATTGTCAGTTGGTGAAATGATTTCAAGCTGTTAAGCTTTTCTCAATTAGTGATTAATGGGATTGGGAAGCAGCCTAAATGTGTCTGGTGCCATCTCTGGGCTGGTGGTCCTGGATTCTATAAGAAAGCAAACTGAGCAAGCCATGAGGAGCAAGCCAGTAAGTAGCACCCCTCCATGGCCTCTGCATCAGCTCCTGCCTCTAAGATCTTTCTCTGCTTAAGGTCCTGTCCTGACTTCCTTCAATGATGAGTGACATGGAAGAATCAGCTGGATAATATTTTTCCTCCCAACTTTCTTTTAGGTCATGATGTTTCATCACAGCAATAGTAACTGTAACTAGTACAGATGGGTATAAGAAACGGTCAGATATGAAAATTAATTACCATTTGATAAAATAGGGATAAAGTCAAAGTGTTCAACAGCTTAATAAAGAATTTGATGAATATTTGATCTTGGGATTTCCCAAGTACAGGAAGATCTTCGTCACTCATTCAGAGTTTCTAGGCTCACATCTGAATTTATATTAAGGCAGGAGATTGACTCAGAATGAAGGACACATGCACTGGAAATGCCAACAGTGATTAGAGGGTGAACTCAATCACAGGTCAATTATTCAGTCTGTCCACACAGGAAACCCACACACACACTCCGTGTGATAATCAGCTCAGTGGAGTTTGCCGGCTGATGAAATCGTAATATCCAGGGAGATGATAAACAGTAGCTCCCTGTGTAGATGACAGAGAAGCCCTGAATTAGGAGCTCAGCCAGTCTCATCTCTGTGTCATCTCCTTTGGCTGGCCCTGAGTCCTGATTTATTCCCTTTATTTCTGGATTTTGGTTTTAGTTTAGAGACTCTTACCTAGTTCTGTTTTTAGGATTTTTTTAAAAATATTTTTTGAGATAGGGTCTCACATTACAGGTTAGGCTGGCTTCAAATGTTCAGGGTCTTGCTGCCTTGCCTCCTAAGTACTGGAGTTACAGTCATGAACCACTGTGTTTTTCTTTATATCCTTTGTAGCAAAGCTATGATTTGATGCATGTGGAATTTGCCACAGGTCTTTCAGTCACTCTAACAAATTATCAAACTTGAGAAGACTGTGGGAACTTCTGAATTTGGGGTCATTTCTTGGGAAATACACATGGCTTGTGTCTCTAGCCCATGCCTCATGACTGAAGCAGGGAAGTCTTATCTGGACCCAGCCATTCGGCTGCCTCCCTCAGCATCTGTAGGACTCCCAGTGGACGTTAGACTGTGAGAGTGTGCAAGTCTTTTACGTAGAGCAGCATAGCATTTGCATCTGGCCTAAGGGACGCCCTCCCCCCTTCCAGTGTATTCCTTAAAAGCACTTGTGGGTTATTTAATACCCAATGCAATGCAAACCCCATGTTGATAGGCACCGTGTACTATTTAGAGAATGATGACAACAATCAAAATAGAGCAGTACAGCATTTGATTTCCTTTCTTGAAATGTAATCAATGTGCTGCTGTTGGCTGAATCTAAGCATGTAGAACCGACAGAAACAGAGACTGGTTGTATAAAGTTTCATGGGATGGCAGTGGGGAAGCCTAAGAGATGAACTCTTATGTCAAAGGATTTTGCTTACTAATGGCCAAAAACATGTGTACATGCATTTATGCTCACACCCCAACACATACCCCCCCCCCACATACACCCCCCACACACACATACACCCACACACACACATACACACTCACACACACATGCACACACACACACACACACACACACACACACACATGAACCCCTGAATTTCTAATGAGCCAGCTTTTAGGGGAGCAGACACAATCTTATTCCATGGGGGTTCTAGGCATCTGGCCTTGTTTGCGGGGGTGTGAGGAGAACTATCATTTCTTTAATACTGTCTGGCCTTGACCTTTCTTTCCCACAAGTCTGGTCGCAGAGAGATTTCCCAAGGAATTCTGCTCTGGATATTATATACAGCTGACTTCTTGGAAAAGCCAAGAAATTGTCAGAGAAACAAAGAATACCCCAAGGGCACAGAGATGCACTGAACTGAACCGTCACACACTCCACAGAACAGCATAATATAGGAGAACAGAGTAGGCTCTCTGGGACAACAGTCAGAAATTGGGGGGCAGGGGATATCAGCTCCGTTAGCATAGGCAGCTTCACTCCCCCGGAGCCTTGCTTTTCTTAGCCCACAGTGGATTTAAAGCTATGGCCTGAGTGGCTATTCCCAGCTCAGTTGATATCTCATGAGCCACATATATTCACATGTCCTAGACAAGATCATTTTCGGTTTTCAGCACTTGAAGTTCTGGGAAGAGAGGGAGAGCTAAATTATGTGAGAGCATTCCCAGTCGGGGGTGGGAGGGTGCACAGACATAGTTGTTCTAGCAGCAATAAAACCGGGGTAATAAAGGGAACTGAAGGTTCAGCAAGTTTGGGGCCTCAGACATTGTGTTCAATTAATTATTATAGAGTGGCCAGAACATCGATTCCAGCTGAAGCACGGAGCAGCTGGGTCTGGCTCATCGGAGAAGGCAGTTGTTTCTGAGGCTACCTATGATGATGAACAGCCTCCAAAGCTCTTGTTTTCTTAGAAAATCGTTTTTTATCACTGTGGAAGACATAGTAAACCTCCATCAGTCTGTCTCAGACACAAAGGTGAGCACAAGGTCCCTTCCCTCCTCGGTTTTGTCACAAGCAGCTCACACATTTGCTAACAGAGGCAGCACTGGGGAGGACTGAGAACTAACGAATGAGCTCAGAGCATGGCCAAGAAAAACCAGAGTAGCGGAGATCGGTGATACATTCTCAATGAAGTAAATACATAAAGCACATCTAAGTCGTTGTTAAAGCAGGACTGTTAGATTTTCTTCAGCAGAATCTACACCCATTTTCATCTACAAGATAGACGTAAAAGCTTGTTCACATAGATCAGTGTAAGTGTTAAAAGATAAATGGACCCATCCATTTGTCACCAGAAAGACGGGTGGAAGGGCTCTCTCCATGCCTCTGGAGTGCCACAATTAAAGGGACTCCGGTCCTTATATAAATGGTGTCTAGCTGACATTCAATAACCATACATTCTCTCATACACTTGAATTTCTGTAGAGCATCCATTATTACCAGTATATGTAAATCTAAACAGAGGTCCATAAACTATGGCTTAGGGACTAACAATGAGGGAAAGGTCATGCTGATAGGTACAACTGTCTTCCAAGCAGTTTTGACCAGTACTGATTGAAACCATACCCCTAGAGTCTGCAGATACAGAGGTCAACTATGAGTATAAACCCCAATGGAGAGTAGCTTCCCTATAGAAGAGTGTTTGCAAAGGCAATGGTCTGCTTCCCCTCACTTCCTTTTCTGGGGGCTTCGGTGGGCCAATATGTAGATAAAGGAGTCTGCTCTGTAAACTGAAGTGTCGCCCTTGACAACTTTGCATTACTGTAACTTGTGAACAGTGCGTTTTCGTTCTCAGAGCAGGGATAATAGATATTGGCCATCCTGCTCCATTTTCTCATTCTATGGTCACAACTCTCAAACAGAACTCGGATCAGGAGCAGCGAGGACAAGAAGACTTATTTTTCTAACTTCCACTGCTGTTAACTATGCCTGTGGCAGGTCTGATGATAGTCTTGTGATTGAGGAATGGAAGCATTCGTGATGGTCACACCACGGTGCACAAGAATAAGGCCAGGCTTTGGTCCCATAATAAACCTTTTCAGGCTATCCTGGTCTAGCCCAGCAGGCCTCTCCCGCCTTGTGGCCAAATGGGTCTTAATCACTATAGTTTCATCTCCAATGTGCACCAAATGTGGAAGGGTTGGTCTCGGGCCTCTGGCAATAGTAGGAAGCAATGAAATATTTAGAAAATAGGAACTAGTAGAGAAACAGACCACAGTGAGTACACTAGACAGAATTATCGGGATGCTGGCTCTTTCTAGTGTGGTGCCTGTGCCATTGTCAGGCTAAAGCAAGAGAGTCAAATAGTCATGATCCCAAACAAGATGTCCCTCTCTATAAATTGATTGTGTCAGATACTCTGTTACGATTGTGGAAAACTGAGTAAAATGTTACTCACAAACCATCAGAAACTTGTGTGTGTCTGTGTGTGTACGTGTGTGTGTACGTGTGTGTGTGTGTGTGCGCGCGCGCATGTGCATAGAAGAAGCAGAAGAAAATTAGATGTCAACTTCCCAGAAGAATGTACTTCAACTGTAGCGTCATCAAATCACCTGGAGGATTTGTAATACATATCTGCTTTATGACTCCCACTATGAGGGTGGGGCAGACTGAGAAGTTTGATGCTCCCATTGATGTGGTTTCTGTTGGTGTACCTCACAGCTTGATGACCTTTTCCCTAAAACTACTTGTGTTTACATGGGGAAACAAGATATTTGTAAATCTTTACACATACCTTTATGGTGGAAAAGTAAAAATTTTAGAACTGAAAAATGTAATACACAAAATACAATGTTCAGCAGTTGAACTCAAGGGTAAAATGGAGGGAATTAAAAAAAAATAAAATAAAATCAGTGAATTAGAAGACAAAATAGAAACCAACCTAGACAAAGAAAGAAGACAGAAAGCTACCGGACAAAAAAAAACTTTAGGACACAAAAGACTGCTTAGAGAAATTATGAAAATTTGGAGTCCAGAGACAGAAGGAAATGGACAAGGTGAAATGTAGTAAGAAATATTGATGAAGTTCGCACTCTGTGCTTAACATGTCTTTGGATCTCTGGCCTTAATAGCATATATTTTTCCACCATTATATATTCCCCAGGAAATAGCCTTAAAATCTCTCTGATTTTTTTTACATAACAATATTTTTATAAAGCATTGTCAGATGTGTGTTTTAGCTTTAACCAGTTATGTTTCTGTTTAAAACTCTCTTGTGTAGAAAATGTCCACGAGGCACTTGCCATTTCTTAATATACAGTCTGACAGTTTGGACTCACTGGGGACATTGGCGTCTCACATTGCTTTGCTATTACTTGTTTTGAATCTACCAACTTGCTATCTGTGACCTACTATCCATGTGTCATTTTCTTGACTCTGCGCTGCCTCCTGAGTGGATGTTGTTCATGACTCCATTTCATCCCCTTTGCTAGTTTAGTTGACATGTTGTCTTCATGTCCTCTTGTGAATATAATACGCACTTGGATTTACCACAGCATGTATTCAAGTAGCCTTACAGATGGTATACAAACTTTACTACTCTATTTATCCTTTTTATTCTCAGTCTTTGTTATTTCTTTCCCCTTTTTAAAAAGCAATTTTAAGAACAATTTTAGATGACTAAAAGAAAGACTTAGAAAGACTAAGATCCCAGAGAGTTTCTACATCTCCTACATCCAGTTTTTCCTGTGATTGTGATTAAAAAGAAATCATTGCTATTGGCTCTGGAGATTAAAGGCAGGATTTCACACATGCTAAGCACATGGCCCCTTTGAATAAGAGATTTATTAGAAGAATTATTAACAAAGGGGTGAACTTAAGGCTCCTTTTTCTTACATCTGGAAACCACAGAGCACCAACTACAAGGACTACTGATCACCCGCATAGCACAAGATCTCCACATTCTTTTGGAAGATTGTAAGAGGGGACAATCACGTTGTCCCATCGGGCTGAGCTTCCTTTATAGCCCCACCATGCTTTTCTGTGTGGCATTACTCAATTTTCTAATAAACTCCTTAAGCCAAGGGCTGGCGAATAGGACACTGCATCATTTTTAATTGATGTTGGGATGTTATTTGGGATACAAGTGCACTTGGTTGACAGAATAAGAAAGGCTCATTAATAACTGCTGTACACTGATGTGTACTTATAAATATTCCTATGTGCATCTTACACCACATGTAAGTTATTACTTCTGTCTTAGACTCTGATGATATGTCACCGCATGGACCAGTGTCTGTTCTTCTTTACCGGTAGCTTCCTGATCCAACATTAAAAAACCCGAGTCCCAAGGCTGGAGAGATAGCTGAGCAGTAAAGGTTCTTCCAGACCACCTATGTTTGAGTCCTGGCACCCACATTGCAGCTCACAACTGTCCCTTACTCTACCCCTCTCTCCTGAACTCTGCAGTCACCAAGCAGTCAGGCAGTGAACAAACATGCAGGCCAAGCACCCATAAACATAAAATAAAAATAAACACATACGTGCATGTTCTCAAGATTACCTTCTGCTCTACTTCGTTTGTTTGTGTAAATCTAACTTTTTGTATGGAACTTTTCCTTTGCTGTTTAAAGAATGATTAATACACTTTTTTAGTAAAAATTTGCTGGCATTGGGTCATTTCAAATGTTTATGTCTGAAAATGTCTACACGGCCTTCATCTCAAGGAGCTTTGATGATTTTCTATTGTAGGTTGACAGGTTGGCTTGGAGATTTTTGTTTCTAGGACATCACCTTTCTCTGCACTCCTGTGGCTTGCAGGACTCTTCTGTCCAGATGGTTTTTTGTCTTGTCTTTGCTCCTCCGGGTACTTACATTACCTCTCTGCTTTCATCTAAGTTTTCCCTTTGTATTGGTTGGCAACACTGTGTTATGAAATATCTCAGCACAGTCTCCCTCGTGCTTTATTGGTCAACCGACCCATTTTAGAGCTTTGTTGTTTTCACGGAACTTGTCTATTTCCTGTCACACTCTTTAGTTTGTTTGCTTTTTACCACTCCTCCCCTCAGTCCTTTGAGGATGAGACTTCATGTAAATTTAACTCGTAACTTAACTCACACTTGGTCTTAGTCAGGTTTTTACTGTTGTGAACAGACACCATTGCCAAGACAACTCTTATACAGGACAACATTTAATTGGGTCTGACTTACAGGGTAGTTAAATACAATTTAATGTGTAGTTATCATTTCAGGAATTGCCACTATCTTCATTCAAAGCATTGATTTTGGTCAATTTTTATATCTTTCTATCCTATTACACCTAGAATATTTTCTATCTTTCCTCCAGTTTCTGGGCCGTATGAAGCAGAAACAAATGTTTTTATTTCCTTCTTTAATGATACTAGAGTTCTTATTTCATTTTAATTAGTTAAATTTACTTTTTATTATAAATCAGTATTTATGCTTTGTTGGAATTCAATTATTTTTAATTGTTAGAGGTAAACATTGTGAGTTCTTCCTACTGAGAGCTAGTGGGGTTTTTTGTTTGTTTGTTTGTTTTGGGTTTTTTTTTTTTTTTGGTTTTTGGATTTGCTTTATTTTTTTTAATACTGGAAAATGAATCCAGAACCCTGTGTATACTGGGAATGTGCTATACCACTGAGCTGTTTCCTCAATTCATATCATCTTAAGCTTTGTTCTGAGGCATAGATAAGAAATGAATCAATCCCTTAAAGTCTCAATTATAAAATTTAAAAGACAGAGCAGTGGTTGATCTCACGTTCCTTTTTTTTTTTTTTTTTTTTTAATCTTTGTACTACCTTTTGAACCTAAAATGACCATGAGATTAAAACTCTGACTGGCACGAACAGGAAGTATTCCAGCCAGAAGGATAAGTAATATTCCCCTAACCACAAGGTCATTCTGCTCTTGGTCTTAGTCCTGTTTTGCGCATGCGTAGACCAATACTCAGGCGATGATTGGACATACTCTGCTCCTCCCTGAAGTCCCTTACCATTGTGCTCACATCTCTTCTTCTCACTGGAAACTTCTTCCAGTTCCAGTTCCACATCGCCAGTCTGGAGCGGTGTGAGCAAGCTGCCAGAGTTCCCTGTGCTCCTGTCTGAAACCGGAACGTGAACCAGGGCTGTCACCAGCTTAACTTTGTTGTCTAAATTTCACTCACTGTTCCTTCTATGCCCAGCCTCGAACAGTTGAAAACCACCATGGCAGATACATTGCCCACTTCTCTTCAGGCAGAAAAGGTAAATCTGCTTCAGGCCAAACCACATTCTCCAGATGTGGATGCCCTATTCCTCATTTTAAACAGGTAGAATTCTGTCTCTACCGTTTGTCCGGTAATAAGATAGAGAAACAGAAAAAGCAGCCTGCTATTGGGAATGGGCCACTTTTTAATGAGACATATTTTCATAAGTACTTGACCATTGTGTGACTTTTGTCCTGTGCTTGTGACCGTATTTCTCCTAAGGTGAAGGAGGTCATGCAGGTACTTTTCCAGAGCTTAGATTAAGCTCTCCCACTGTCTACAGACTTGAGCAGGAACCAATATTTTCTGTTTCTTGTTAAGCTTCATTCAGATGATTTTTTTTCCCATTTAAGAGCTCATATTTAAGAGAAGCCCGAAGTCCACAGGGATGCTTACTTCAGCCCACCCACATTCCCTCAGGACTCCCACTTATTCATGAGAATTTTATATTTCACTCAGGATGTGCACATACTCGTTTATTTTGGCTTTAAGTGACTTTCCTTAATTCATCTAAATCTCAGAGTATTTTGGCAGATGCTCTCCATAGACTGTGGTTTCGGGAGGTGCTTGTTGTCCATTTTTAGCGCAAATACAAGTTTCCTTTGGTACATGTATATGTGTTGCTCTCTTGGGTTGGTTTCAGTCAGGCTTGTAGGTCTCACTGTTCACTCATCATCATTACAAGTACTTCTAATTGATGCAGGTCTCATTCATCAAATTCTGATAGCTCAACCGCCTTCTGAAATATGAAAACTAGAGGGAAAGAGTCAGTTAATCATCTAGTTGTCAACTACTTTTAACAATCTCTCACTGGTCTACCATTGCTGTTATGTCCTACGGGCCTTCCTTACTACATGTTTGCCTTTCTTTTATGTATTTAACATATGGTTTACGAGTGTTACATCAATCTACAATATGAGATGGAGATGAAGCTTACCTTAGATATCACCTTTAGGTTAAGGTACACCTCCCCAACACACCTAAGTCTATTTTCTCTTAGAAGCATCTAACTCCTCCTAACTGGTTCTAACTTCCTTCCCCAGACTATAAACTTTATGGAAAGAGCCTCGTATATATTAGACATATGTGATGTTTATAGGACATAAAACTTTATAATACATTGCATGAATCTACTACTTGTAGGATGCTTCTTCCTTTAATATGTTTGTTTTCTGATTTTCTGTTTTTTCTTTTTCTGAGTGTAGCTCATACATGCTGAAAGATTTTGTTTTGCTATTTAGTTCACCCAAAACAAGATTGACACTATTTTTTCAGCTTAGTCAATTAATAAATAGAACTTTGACAAATGTAGATAAACCCTGTGATGCATGCAGTGGAACATGTGAAATCAATAGGAGAGAAAGCTGAGGAACAGCTCCATTCACTGAATTCCTGGACAGAGGTGCAGATCTTTGACTCCCATGCAACCAGCAGAGCCAGCTTCATGTGGGAATTGAAAGGGACTCTAGATCCCACTGAATGAAGAGTACAGGGAAGAGACCCTCTCACTCACTATTTTGTTCTTTAAAGCACACCTATCCCCTTTTACAGAAACGTTGCTAGAGTGTTGTTTGACTTTCCCTTATATTATTTTATATTAAAAAAATTAAGGTTGCAGAAGAGATTATAGGAACCTTCACAGTATTTTTTTTTCATCTAATTCTGGCTTGGTATTAGACATTTAAATAAATTTTACCAATACTTAACTCTAAGGTTATCCATTTACTGTCCATAATGACTAAGAATTTTTGTTGTTGTTGTTGTTGTTGGTGGTGGTGGTGGTGGTGGCGATTGTTTCAAACTTTTGTGTGTGTGTGGGGGTGAACATGTGAGGGAAATCAAACCAGGGTTGCTCACATACTCTGTCACTAAGCTGCATGCTAAGCTCCTAAAGAAGAACATCTTCTTAAGATTTCAGCACATCATTTCCTTTCTTTAATTTTAATTTTTAATAACTATTTTATGTGTAAACTGCTTTGTCTACATATATGTCTATGAACCATGTACCTGTCTGGTGCTCACAGAGGTCAGAAAGAGGGGCATCAAACCCCTTGGAACTAAAGCTACAAACAATTATGAGTGATCAAACCCAGGTCCTCCAGTAGAATAACTCTTAACCAATGAGCCACCTCTCCAGCCACCTCTCTGTAGGTTGATGTCAAGGTGATACATGATTGAACAGTAGAAAGTGGGGTGGGGACAAGGGTTTTTAGTAAGGTGGAAGAGGGGGAGAAAACAGGAGATTCAAGATGGAGGCGACAGAGGATGATGGTTCAGATAGAGGTGAACTAGTTCAATTTTATCTTGTCTAGGTGGGCAGTTTCTATCTTTATTAATTGGCAGTGAATTTATTGTTTGGATGTATTGTGGATTGAGAATTTAACATATAAATCTGTTTGATAAGTTATCGAAAATTTAGATATACATAGGGGTTGTTAGATTAAGAGAATTAAGGCAGACTCAAAAGTAAAACTACTGCATGTTTTATTTAACATGAAGAATAGGACTCTTAGTCACTCTGAAAATAAGGCAACAGTTAACAGCAATATTTCATGAACTAAAAAGCTTCTGTACAGAAAAGCCTATGAATTAGAGCTGGGAAAGGAAAAAAAGACAGATTGTGAAGAGGACATATTGACAATTGGTGGAGGGGAAATTTGGTGTCTATATGAAGAAGCAGACCACACCCTTATCTCTTACCCCACATAAAATTCAGCTCTTACTGGGTTAAGGACCTCTATGTAAGACCTGAATCTCTGACACTACTAGAGGAAACAGCAGGAAGTACACATTATTATTTTTGCTCTGCTCTCAATTATTTGGAGGTATTATTTAACAATATTATATATTACTTCCTGACTTTACATTTTTCACTACTTTCATTGTTTACCATTTAAATAATTTATATCCTTTAACTATACCTAAATTGTATGATCTTTCATGACAGAATCTAGCACATGAAGAAACGATGAATCTCTGGTTTTTCTTCATAGCCATCATTCATCATATACAGTACTTGCTTATATAATAACCAACCATGTCTTATAATGGGCAATGCAAATTCTAGTGTAAAGGTAAAAGCTCAGGCCAAGCAATATCACTTTCCAAATGACCAAGCAAGGATAGCAGTGAGTCTCAGCTCTGAACTTGACTCTTTCTCCGGAAGTTCTGATACCCACGTTATTTGCAAACATGTGAATAACAGAATATGTTTTCTTACCATCTCTCAAAACAATACACCCAAAAAGTTAAACTCTTTCTCCTACACCAGATAGACTTCTCTCTAATCAGTGCTAAGGGAGCAAATACAAGAGCAGAGAATCGTGAACTTTGCCTTTGCATGCCTTGAGTCATCGCTGAGTGTAATGTTAGTGAGTACAGTTTCATACAGTCATGTACATTCCATAAGCTCACAGTCTTTGTAACTGACCCCAAGTCCCATTCCCTGGATTGGATCTTTCCGGAAAAAGCTGTCAAATCCACATCATGGGCCATATTTCTGGCTTATAAAACGGCCCAAAGGAATCACTCCATATAAATACATGTGTTGTCCAGGATAATAAATGTGCTGCAAGGATAGAAAAGGACTTGACTTTTGAGAGAGGTTGAACCTAGGCCAGTTCTGAGTATCAGTATGAAGTCTGACAACTTAATTTTCTGTTCAGTTAAACTTGGAAGATAAACTCGGAGATAAGCACTGTAAATGACTTAAAGGTTGTAAAGTTCTTTATACTACTTTAAGTAATCTCAAATAGAGAAACACTAGTGTCTTGATCTTAACAGGACTGAGTTACCAGGCCTGGGGAGCGGAGGTAAGACTGAATATGCACGGTTAGCATGAACCAGCCACGTCAGACACCATAGCCATAGACCAGTGGGAAAATTGCAAAGCCTTCCCTTCTGGTCCATGCACAGATGTTTTAGTGTCTACTGAAAATGTCGGGCATAGCTTTTTCCCCGTATATGTATGGCCAGAGGACAGTTCCACCAGAGTCTGTGCCTACTGAGATTAACTATGTCTGTCTGCTTTATACAGCTGAATACCATAAATCCCGCCTCCTTATCTATCTATATGTCATAAGCCCTAACCTTGTTCAGCGGTATGCAATAAACTGTTGCTCTGTTAAGCTCTGTATAATGAACACTCTAAGCTTCCAGTTTAGAGAGTCCAGTTCATCCAATTCTATCTATTTCTGTGTGTCCACGTGTCTGTGTGTTTTGTCTTTTCTTCATTCCTTAAGTACTCCAATTAGTTCTATTTCTACAGCCATGCTGGATTTCACAACTGAATATATATCCAGAGGTTAATAAAGTTATCTTATGCTAGTAATAAGTAACACTCAGACATAATCCTAACCTTGTGGTCCCAGAGGTAACCCTAAGTTATCTTAAAATTTAAGTTAAAAATCCTCCTGACCTCGAAACCCAGGAACATACTAGAAGTTAACCTTATTTTTAATTTTATATTTTCTTCTTCCTCTACTCTGAATTAGAAACTTTTCACTGGGTTTAAAGTCCTTCCTCTAAGAAGAGAAGGAACCTAATATTGTGATTTAATTTCCAGAAATAGCAAGTATTAAAGTAGAAATGATGGTACTTGTATGTGATTCCACAAATAAATAAGGTGAAAGTTGCCTAGAGTAATGATACTCCCTCCCATTTATAGTTCTCATCCTAACTTGTCACTTCAGTTGAACAGGAATTATCTTTCTCTGAGTATATGAATACAAGATCAAGTACAAGGCAAGGGGAGGGCTGGAGCCAGCTCACCAGGCTTATCAGGACATATTTTTATTCTGCACATCGCTTCCCTGCTGTGTGGTAAGCCATGAGATGAGGAGAGATGGAGCAGTCACAGAGGGATAAGTCATAACCAGACACAGGTATACAGCACAAGTGTAAAGTACTTGCTTGCCAGCGCATCCCAAAATCTGACTTTGATTTAGGGTGGTCTATACAGAATAATACAAAGACAGGATTTCTCAGCTTTAATTATGATAAGTACCAGAGGGGAGGGGTTAGCCTATTACTGTGCGCTCTGTAACCACGTAGCTTCTGACATCGGGAAAGTATATTTACTTACTGGTCTGGAAGACATGTTAATACAAAAAAGTCAATGCTGCTGACAGACAGATGACTTGACAAGCTTAAACTTTGCATAAAGTCACTTTGGAGAGTCACATGTCCCAGCCTACCTCTCAGGCTGATGAGTTCCAAACGTGGACAGTTGTGTAGATTTCCAGCTTGTCTTAGATTTGACTCAGTCAGAAACACCACCAAGGTCAGGTTCTCTTTCTTCTGTGGTATCGATTTCCTTCTGAGTCTAGGAAAACTATCCAGTGAAAGGATCAAGCGCAAAACAAAGACCATGAGAAAGAAAATAAGGAGATCTCACTAGTGACCTCAAGCCCCTCTGAGGTTTAATACACATGGCACTTGCTGGGGTGGCATACAGGTCAACTCCAGCTTCCCAGGTTTCTTCTCATCACACATTTCACTCAGGAAGACGTCAACACACATATAGATGTGTTGAGAGCAGTTTGTGCCGCACCCAAACATGGCGCCGGCTTCCCGCCCATGACTCAGCAAACAGAGCCCAAGAGACTTAGTGCGCATGTGCCACAGACGTCACAGCCCGCTCTCGGGTTACTGGAGGGCGCACCAATCAGGTAGCGACACACGAGTCTCCTGGGCATATATAAGCAGTGCATTTTCCTTCCACGGGGGCCCCTGCTCAGAGTATAGTACAATAAAGGTTGTTCGCAGAAGAATCCTGTTGTTGCACGCCTATTCCTGCCTAATTTTCTGAATGTTGGCTCATAGGCCCAAGGCTGGCAGGAGGCCATGACCTTGCATTTGGCAACTTGGTGGACCAGGCAGATGCAGGCCTTGTGCGTGTAAAGAAAGAGAAGGCAAAAGCTAATGTGTTTCCCGTGTATCTGTAATGTGAACGGGCAGTCACAACATTTGCTTCCGGAAGATGAACTGTTCTCTTGAAATGCAATATGAAAAAGCAATAATCAAGGGGCAGTTCTCTTCAGTGAAGATGATGGTGCAGGAAATTGTGCCCAGCTCTTCCCAATCAAAGGTCCTTCCTAGTATGGAAACGAAACCTTATGCACATACTATGACACTACTCCGGAAAAATAATACGAGGTGCAGCTGAACGAAGGCAGCCAAGAGTGTCAGGAAATTAAGTGCTGAGATGGGAGTTGGTCCAAGAGCCACACATCTTTCTTTGACCTATCAAAGTTCAAAGCTGCCTGGCAGTTCCTGCCCTTGGGGACACCTTCAATTTTATCACACAGTGAAAAGTTTGACCTGACAGCCTCCAGGGAGGGCCGGCCTTCCCATCTGCTTTGGAACTGTATGCACCAGTGGCCTTACGTCTGTTGCACAAAAATTAAAAGTCCACCACAGCCTCTGAATCAGAGGAAAAGAAGAAGATGACGAAATTGTCTCCCACCCTAGAAAGATCAGAAATACTTATTCTGAGTTCTTTCCTGCTCTGACTCTGCAGAGCAAAATAGGAAAAGAAAAATATGTGACCATCTCCCAGCAGGGGAAGAAAATGAGAGCCACACCTTGCTCTGCTGGACAGCTGAGCGCACACACCAACAGGAAGAGGAATGGTGTCCGACAGTTACATAAGAGGACTGGTATCCAACAGTTACATCCTTCACTTCACACGTTAAGCAACCGGGGTTAAGTGTGTGCTCTACTGCTCCTTGATTTGGGCAGTAACATAGGGGATTAAGGCTAAACTGCGTCCTTTCTCAGATGAATTCAATGAAAGCAGAATGACCCATGAGTATACAAATAAGTCAGTGCACATCCAGCATCTGAATGACAGTAAGCATGTTTATTTACCTTTATAATTGATGATACAAATAACCCTCCAAGAAGATATCATATAAAACAAGATGTTCCAGGCTAAAAGGGTTTACAGTCGGAGAAAACTGTTTGGGGCCTCTCTTCATTTATGGATATCACAACAGATTTCTTAACTTCGTGATGCCCTCTTTTCCCCGTGCCTCAACAGCACCACACATGCTCTTCCTGCTGACAACACAATTCACTCACCTGTACCACTTTCAGTCCTGACCCTTTGCTTTAATACCCAGAGCCCAGAGCCCAGTGTCCAATGGAGCCTCATCCAGAATTTTATGGAAAGGACAAGGTATTTTCTCTTTGTGATTACTCCATCACAAAGGACAGAAGCTTAGCAAAATCCTCTTCTAGGCTACTGTTAATGCACATTTATTGTTGTTTTGAGAATCCCCCCAACTCTGCAGAAGGACTAACCCCATAAATACAAACACAAGTCAGATGCCATCATTGGTGAGGGTTTTCTCAGAGCCAAGTGGCTGAGTCTGCCACTTAAATGATGGGGTGATGAACAAGAGATGTAGCCAGCAGGAAAAGCAGTACAGAGCTCTCTCTGACATTATTGATACAGAGACCAGGCCCTGACTAACCTTCATTAAGGACTTCTAAAGTCAGCTCCATCTGGGCACAGAAGACCAAGTCTTAACCTCCCTGGTTTTCTGTTTCACAAGCCTGCTTACAACCTACAACAACGTCCATATCAGTTCATTTGCTTCTCTCTCCTCTATAAAAGAGACGCCTATTGTGGGTGGTTCCATCCCTGGACTGGTGGTCCTGGGTTCTGTAAGAAAGCAGACTGAAAATGTCATGGAGAGCAAGTCAGTAGACAGCACCCCTGTGTGACCTCTGCACCAGCTTCTACCTCAAGGTTGTTGCCCTGTTTGAGTTTCTGTCATTACTTTGTTCAACAATAATAGAGAAGCCAAACAGACCCTTTCCTCCCCACCTTGCTTTTGATCAGGATGTTTCATTACAGCAATGGATTCTCTAACTGAGACAGAGGGAGACAGTCAACAGACTACCTCTTAGGATCATTGTAAATATTAGATGATAAAATGGACACAGAGTTTGTGGGAAGAAAGCTAAAAATGAGAAACACTCAGATATAACTTACTGAGAAAAACATTCATTTTTCCAAAAAGTTATTTTAAAATTTGTAACCATAATTTCATTTTACAAAGAAAATTGTGTGTTCAGCTATGGATTATAAAGAAAATGCAATATTTGGATCTCTTTGATATGTCCCATCACATCATATTTTAAGTTGTGTTTCTGAGTCTAAGTGCACACAAAAGAGTCGCCCAAAGATACACACAAGTACTCATGCCTGTTTTCACCTCTAGATGTTCTGATTCATTATCCTGGGATTAGGTCCCAGCTGTGGGTCTTTCTTAGAATCCCTCCTAACTATGAGACGGTCCAACTAACTTACAGAAGCACTTGAGTTAGAAGACAAGTTAAAGTAGATGCTAAATGAGCTGGGACTTTAAGGTACAATTTTATGGGTTTCTGTTTTTAATTATTGCGGAGGATTAATTGAGAAGCCCCAGCATTGAGATCGACACATAAGTTTTCTTACATAGGTGTGCTACAGGCTCCATGCAATTACTCTACTTTCAGAAGGGGCTAAGTATTCAACAGCTGTCTTGAGATTTACTTTGCTGTGAAGAGACACCATGACCATGGCAACTCTTATAAAGGACAGAATTTAACTGGAGCTGGCTTACAGTGCAGAGGCTTAGTCCATGATCATCATGGTGGGAAGCATGGAGGCACACAAGCAGATAGAGTTCCGGACAAGTAGTGGAGAATTCTATGTCCTGATGGGCAGGCAGCAAGAAGAGAGAATGACTCAGGGTCTAGCTTGGGCTTGTGAAACCCCACACTCCTCTCCTGGTAACACACTTCCTCCAACAATGGCACACTTACACCAACAAGGCCACATTTCCCAATACTACCACTTTCTATAAGCCTTTTGGGGCCATTTTCATCCAAACCATCACAGTGGTCCTTTCTTAAGATGGATAATAGTGCTACTATTATCAGAATGGTAGTTGCTATGTTCTAATTAGAACTAACTGTACCTATTATACAATAAATATTTGTATCTTCCAGAGTTTATATACTGAAACCCTAACTCCCAATAGAATGGTATCTAGACATAAGCCTTTGGTTTAGATGAGATCATTGAGGAAGACAGGAAGCAAGCCTCAACAGAATCTTATCACCCTGTGCCTGAATCCTGGCCATGGAGCTCTAAAGAAATGTCAAATAACCATCTTTCATTAACCCCTTAGTGAATGATATTCTATTTTTGAGGTCCAAATGACCCTATCTCTCACAATGTCAGAATGTCAAATGCTGCCTTATCTAACCTCATTTAAATATAAATCTTGCACTGGAGAGATGGCTCAGCAGTTAAGAGAACTGACTGCTCTTCCAGAGGTCTTGAGTTCAATTCCCAGCAACCACATGGTGGCTCACAACCATCTGTAATGGGATCTGATGCCCTCTTCTCATGTGTCTGAAGACAGCTACAATGTACTTACATGCATTAAATAAATAAAATATTTTTTAAATGTCTATATTATTAAAAATAATTTTGAGGTTTAACATGAAGTTTCTACAACCAACATGGTCCCCTTTTTACAGAGAATTCATGTAGTGATTCAATTCCTATTGTTTATAAGGGCCTTTATACAAAGCTATGTGCTAGATCTATAAGCTTCTCCACTGGTTGTAAACTCTTTCTAATCCTGCATTTGTAAATAATATTCAGACCATTTCACCAAAAAGGCTGTGTATTCCTCTTTGCATGTACTAAGCAATATTTGAAAGAAAATTGCTGTGTGGTTCCTGTCTTCTTGAAACAATGGCTCAGTTCTTCCCATAGGATCTTCTTACATGCCATAAATGATCTCAGCCCAGCTACAACCATCTCTCAGATTCTCACATATCAACTTTCCAGATGTGGGATCGAAAAACTTCAAAGACAAGAGGCACAAGAATCACCCCACAAAGATTACAGAATAATGAAGCACAACTTGAAAACCCACAGGTACATGTGAAAGTTGGGATCTGAGGGAGAGCAAGAATTCCACATCCAAACGAGGACAGATGGTGAGGGTGGCTCTCAGTTCCATTCCTAGTTTCGGTGTCTTTCTATATACTCAATAGAAATGTATTTTTCATTAATTTGAAAACAGGGACATCACAGAGAAAGGAGCCTCCTTTGAGGAATGCCTCCATGAGATGCAGCTGTAAGGCATTTTCTCAACTAGTGATCAAGGGGGGAGGGCCCAGCCCATTGTGGGTGGAGCCATCCCTGGCCCAGCCCATTGTGGGTGGAGCCATCCCTGGCCCAGCCCATTGTACATGGTACCATCCCTGGGCTGGTAGACCTGGGTTCTATAAGAAAGCAGGCCGAGCAAGCCAGGGGAAGCAAGCCAGTAAGTAACATCCCTCCATATCCTCTGCATCAGCTTCTGCTTCCTTGAGTTCCAGTCCTGACTTCCTCTGGTGATGAACAGTAATGTGGAAGTGTAAGCTGAATAAACCCTTTCCTGCCCAACTTGTTTCTCGGTTGTGATGTTTGTGCAGGAATAGAAACCCTGACTAAGACAAGAGATGATGCATAAAAACATAAAACATTAAAACTATATCAAGTGTCTGGGACTAAATCAATAAAATACTTGTATGCAAAACTGAGAACCAGGGTTTGGATCCGCAGAAGCCCCATGAAGGCGGACATGATAGTATGCATCCCAAGGTTCCTAGAGGAAAATAGGACGTGGAGACACCCAGGAGAACCTTGAAGCATACTAGTCAACCAGCCTGACAAATGAATCCGTGAATAAGAGATCCTCTCTCAAACGATTTGGAAGGTGAGGACTGAAACTTAGCGCTGCTCTCTGATCTCCATATGCACACTATTTTGTATGTGTGTAACCCCCCCCACACACACGGGGGGGATTCAATACATAAGCAAATAAATAAAAACTCACAGAGATTAGCCAGACAGACTAATTTCTTAAACCCCTTTATTACTACAAAATAAAGAAACAGACACTCTGGAATGATAACATCGGAACTCACTTAGAGAAAGGACCTCCAATTTGCAATGCCTTATTTAGGGCAAGAATGAGGAAAACACTAAGTTTCTTGCATGTTGGCTTCAATTCCAATAGAGCTGTTTTTATTCTACCCAGAGGAAATTTCTACAGCATAATTAAACTGGCTTCTCAAAGGTTGTTCCACCAATGTGACCACACTTGTCTCTCCCTTCAAATCCAGCTGTGCTTACGGGAACCAGAGACCTAGAGGTTCAAGGATTTTGACCTTCTGCTTCCTAGATACAACATGTGGGCCACCCACTCGGTGGAGTGTCTATAAAATGTTGACTCTTGAAGTCACTCTTTCAACCTCTTAAATCCCAGTGTTTCCCTGGGACGTCTGTCCTCCTTCGACTGCAGACTCTCATAGGGTGACATCATCTACCTCCCCGACTTCTATTATACTCTGTTTGATCATCCGCATGATGATGACACTTCGAATCTTGGCTATACCCCGAGCTGAACCGAACATTTGAACATCTGCACATCGTTTAAAGATATTTCACCACCAGGTGTCTTGGCCAGAATCTCAACACTATCTATGACCTTTCTCTCCCATCTTTAATCAATTAGTTGTCTAGATTCCTCCCTTCCCGTGCCGTTTGCTCTCCAGATCTGATTCTCTAAGTGCCACAGGCGTTTCTCGGGCATCCAGTCTTCTCCCTTTCTGACCAGTTTCCTTGCGGTTCCCAGAAATTGTCTTCCGAAAGAGCAAATTAGACAATTTGCTTGCTCAAAGCTCTTTGCTGTTTTCCTTCCCCTCTGGATGGCATGCGTCTTGCAACTGACCCTGCGATTTGGTCGTCACTGACTTCTCACCTGCACCACTTGGCAAGGCTATGCAGCCATGGTCCAGCCACACTGCCTACCCATCTCTGCCATAGGTTAGAGATGTATCTTTGGAGAAACCCTTAGCAAAGCCAGGTGAGCTTCATCTGGGACAACCACCCTCTTCCATTCCCAGGCTTTGTAAATTTCCACTTCCATCACTGCACCCAAACCTTCAGCCCTCACCATTTCCACTCACCCATGTTGCCTTGGAAACACTTCTTCACTTGTATATCAACCGGGGTTAGGTTTAGTCCACACTAGACTGACTCCCTTTGGTTTGCGGCAGTATGCTCTTGGTTAGAATCTGTCCTTTTCCTTTCCTTTGTCTCACTGGGTCTATATTCCATGACACATGCAGTAACATCAATTCTGACTTCCTGGTGCATGTGATTCTTGAGATTCATGTCGGACAGGAGGCTGGCAGTCTTCAGAAAAGGCTCACTTGCAAATGGAAGGCAAAGTTTGAATATTTCATTATTGAGGAGACTGTGGCTCTCAGGTAAACATGTGTGGCATATTTTAAGCCAAAATTTTCTGATGAGGAAAATATTTTAAATCCTCAGTTAAATCTTTTGGGAAGCTTCATTTCATGATGCAGAGCGTCCAATAAGAAATATTCTGATCCTGTAAATGTAATCTCCTGCCTTCTGGCTTTCTGCTCAAAAACGGTTTTCCAAGATGTTATAATTTGGATAAAATTGTTCCTTCTCCAATAACAGTTTCAGAAGTAAGGTTTTAGAGAAGTAGTTGGATCTTAACTTATCAGAGTCATATCAATGGGGTGATGTGTTGATCAAAGGGAAAGTTAAGTGGGTTATCAGGATGTAATAAATGGGTTATTGGGATGTAATAAATGGGTTATTGGGATATAATAAATGGGTTATCGGGATGTAACAAATGGGTTATCAGGATGCAATAAATGGGTTATCAGGATGCAATAAATGGGTTATCAGGATGTAATAAATAGGTTATCAGGATGCAATAAATAGGTTATCAGGATGCAATAAATAGGTTATCAGGATGCAATAAATGGGTTATCAGGATGTAATAGAAACTCGAAGGCTGGGTCACTGAAAGATATATGTTGTTTCTGCCTTTCAATTTCTTCTGGGCCTTCATGAAGTGAGTGATCTCACATAACATAGTCCTTCTGCCATGACAATCTGCCTCAGCACAGGCCAATGGCAAAGGAGCTGGTAAACCCTGCTCCAAAACCTCCCAAAACATGGACCAAAATAAAACTTCCTTCTTTAGGTTGATAGTACTCAGGTATGTTGTCACACCCATGAACAGCAACTAATGCTTAAACTTTTAATTTATTTCCATCTATAAAAATGCTTACGGCTAAAATTAGTTTCATCATACAAGAAGACAATAATGTAAAAAATTTATTACATCATTTATAATTTTCATATTTATATTTAAAATATGACTTAATTCAGAAGTCAGAAACTGCTTGTTTATTCCTTAGATATCGTCTAGTCTTTAACAATTGTTCCTTTTACAGCTATACAGAATTGAAGAATGCAGCTTAAATTCTTTAATGCCCACCAAGAAAATCTTGCATTAAGACAAATAAGATGAAAAATGGCAGATATATTTAATAGATTGGCTGAGATTCATTCATTTAGAATCAATACATAGCACATTCCAAAAGTAAACATACATCAGATTTAAACTGGAAGTCTTAATGTGGCTCAATAGCCGCAGAAATGATCAAGGGGTATCCCTGCAAGTGCTCTGAGGGCATGCATTTCATTATTCATTATTTTGCTTTAATGATGTAACATATCTGTCATATTTTAATAGGAATGGGTAACATAATCATATTGGGGCAGTCGTGGGAGATAAATTTCTTCCTGGTGCAAAGAGTTTACATCTCAGAGGCTAACACCAGGCAGTTAACTGCTGCACAGGATTAATGTTGTATCTTGGCACATGTAGGCAAGTATAATGTTTGTTAATCCAAAATATGAGACACTATTATAAAAATAGAGGTAGAAAACCCTAGCTAAATTAAAATCCAGAAGTTTTTAAGCACTTGAGTCAGCCAATATTTAATATATCAAACATTAATTTTAATAAATACATATAAAGTAACATAAACCCAAGACACTGACCAGGTCAAAGGGGATCACATTCAATAGACAATAGACTGCTGTGCCTGAATTAGTGTTCTCGGACGACACACAGGTGCACACTCTCCTTACAAGAGTGCTTGTTTATTATCGACATTAGGAAAATAACATTTCTTTAGAGATTACATTTAGTACATCAAATTAGAACTATATGTAAGGATTCAGTCAGCTATAGTCTCCTTAAGGACCACTTGCAACTTCCTTTCCTGTTTAACAGACAGACCTGTAGAGAAAAAGAAAGGAAAAAGAAAATACATTCAACATTGCATGGATAGAGCTGCATATCTAGAGAAGAGCTTGGAACTTCAGAGCTTTCACTGGTCCCGTGCTGTTAATGGTACACAAATTCTGGCATCTGCATAAAATCCCAATCAGAATGATATTTTATGTTTTGATGCTTTGTGTCATAATTATATCTAATATTTCTGGTTTGCTAATTAAGCGGTAAATATCTTGGAAGAAGATTATCAATCTTCACGTTACTCACAGGGTTTGGAGAAATTCTATGCATACAGAAGAATTCTCAATTAATTTTTATTTAATGAGAGAGGAGAAACAAATGGAGGAAGGATGGCAGAGTAGGAAAGGGGATTCCAACCGTCTTTGCCTATTTCTTCTTTACCCAGATTCCGTTATTTATGCCAAGCAACCCCAGCCATCTCTTATGTTTGACTAATTCCTCTCACCCATGGGCACCACTCTCTCCAGACCCTCAGGTAGAACTGTCTGGTGCATGCACATATCCTAGTGAAACTCAACAACCTGTGTTTTGTCAGGATGATTGTCCATGTTTTTCTTCTCTTCCATACGTCCCTTGATTGTAAACTACACTGTGTGCCAGTTCACCAACAACTGTGATTAGCTACTTTTCTGGGATATTTCCAAATCCGTTTATCAAATATGAATCACCAGAATGACAGTGTTTCTAGGAAGTCTTGGGTTGAAGAACAATAAACCTATAAACCTTGTCAAGAACATTTGAAAGTCAAAAGTGCAGGATGGCTGTGGAGCTGGTGGCAGAGTCAGTCTATGGAAGAGAGGTGGAAATGAACAGAACCACAAAGAAGATGTATGCAAGGCTCAGAGACTGGAGCAAGAAAAGACAGGATTCTTTTTCTCACCACGTTTCAAACAAAAGGTTATAAAGATTTTAATAATTTATGTATCATTTGTTCATTATGGAATTATTATGAAGAAACAAAAGTAATTACCATATTACTAAAAATTAATGATATTTTTGTTTGTAACCATCCAGGATATTTACAATAAATATAAATTTATTGTATATATACCTCTATCTTATACATGGCAAAATTAGTTTATATTTAATGTTGCATTCTATGACTTAATTTTTTTATAAAAATTGGAACAAAACTTCCACATCAGAATAGATATCTCTATATAAATATATGTGAATGTGAGTGTGAATATGTATATTTACATATCTTATGTATCCTAACAAAACCATAGTTCTTTAGTATAAAACGTGTATAATTTCAAGACTAACTTCTGTTGTTGGAAACTAGATTGCTTCTACTTTTAAAAGCTTTCCACATTTGCTATAAAAATTTCCTAGGTTTTACAGCTCAACATTTTCTTATTTTATTTAAAACATATGGAGGTGAATATACTGTTATTAGTGCTATATAAAACACACTGAAGAGATTTTCTTGAAATGATTTCCTAATATGGAAGTTGCAGGTTAAAACGTGTAAAGGGAAGAAACCAAATGAGCAACCATGAAAGACTTCGGCCATAGGAGAGCTTCCTTTTCTGGGTCCACAGTGACACTGGCTAGCCACATGTAAGGGCTGCTGAGAGAGAAGATCATCCATGGCTGAGGAGAGGGGTAGACTATTCCAAAGTTCTTCTTAGTTTTGATATTTTGTAACTTACTGGATACTAAGGGAAAAAAAATTACTGGTTCTCTCTGAAAATTCAAAAAAGAAGACATTTCTGAAAAATATTTTTATCTATCCAGAGCAATCAGATGGCAAAAAGAGGTCAAAACAATAAACATTAGAAAGGAAGAAGTAAAAGTATCACTAATGGCAGATGATATGATAGTATACTTATGTGACCCCAACAATTCCACCAGAGAACTTTTACAGCTGATAAACACCTTTAGCAAAGTGGCTAGATATAAAATTAACTCAAACAAATAAGTAGACTTTCTTAACTCAAAGGATAAACAGGCTGAGAAAGAAATTAGAGAATTGACACCCTTCAAAATACTCACCAAGAATATAAAATACCTGGTGTGACCCTAACCAAGCAAGTGAAGGGTCTGTATGACAAAAACTTCTAGTCTCTGAAGAAGGAAATTAAAGAAGACCTTAGAAGATGGAAAGATCTCCCATGCTCATGGATTGGAAGGATCAACATAGTAAAAATTGTCATCTTGCTTAAGGCAATCTACAAATTCAATGCAATCCCTATCAAAATTTCAACTCAATTCTTCATAAAGTTAGAAAGAGCAATTTTCAAATTCATCTGTAATAATAAAAACACAGGATTGCAAAAATAATTTTCAACATAAAACTTTTCAGGGGAATCACCATCCCTGACCTCAAGCTGTATTACAGATCAATTGTGATAAATACTGAATGGTATTGGTACAGAGACAGGCAGATCAATGGAACAGAATTGAAGACCCAGAAATAAGCCTACATACCTATGGTCACTTGATCTTTGACAAAGGAGCTACAAACATTCAGTACAAAAAGGACAGCCTCTTTAACAAATGCTGCTGGTTCAACTGGCAATCAGCATGCAGAAAAATATTAATCCGTTCTTATCTCTTGCACAAAGATCAAGTCCAAGTGGATCAGAGACCTTCACATAAAACCAGGTACACTAAAAATAATGAAACAAAAAGTAGGGAAGCGCTTAGAACACATAGGCACAGGGGAGCTTTTCCTAAACAGAACACCAATGGCTTATGTTCTAAGAGCAAGGATTGACAAATGGGACCTCGTGCAATTGCAGAGCTTCTGTAAGGCAAAAGATACTGTCAAAAGGACAAAACAGCAACCAACAGATTGGAAAAAGATCTTTACCAATCTTACTGATAGAGGGCTGGTATCCAATATATATAAAGAACAAATAACTCAACTCCCATGAACTAAAACACCAACCATTGCACACACATGGAGAGACCCATGACTCCAGTTACATATGTAGCAGAGACTAACAGTGTCTGACATCAGTGTGAGAAGAGACCTTTGGTCCACTGAGGGCACGTTTTCCCAATGTAGAAGGATGCCAAGGCACTGAGATGGAGAGGGTGATTGGGAGGGGGTTAACCTTTATGGTAACAAGTTGAGGGGAAGAGGGGATGAAAATGGGGGAGGGAGGAAGGAAGGGGATAACATTTGAAATGTAAATACAGAGTATCCAATAAAATAACAAAAAAGAAAATAAAATTCAAAGCATAAAAATAATCTGGTATATATAGATATATCTTCATGGATGTGGTGTTAGTTGTTCTGAAACTTCAGGAAATAATCAATGGCGTAGAGTGTGGCATAGTTGGGAAGTATGTTTTCAGCTTCTATGTATCTAGACTCTAGATCTAGAGTCTAGAAGTGATTTGTTGTCTAGGACAGCGAACTGAAGGAGCGGGAGGGAAGGGGAGAGAAGAAAAGGAAGATAATGTAGAAGACTAGACACAAACTTTATCTCATGAGGTCCTAAATAACATGTATCTTAAACAACGTGAGCTGTGAGCAGTTACAGAGAATACACCCGGTTGCCCGCTGTTGATATTGAATGCCCTGAGCACACGTACCTGAGTAGACCAGGGTAGGGCAGGAAGAGCATGGCACACAGAGAAGATGGACAGAGAAAGAGGTAACACACTGGGTCTGGACCTAGATTAGAATTCTCTGCTGCCTCACTCCATTCCTTACAATTAAGATCAGCCTTGAACCTGCAGTATGAATAGATTGACAGCGATACATTAACTGTCCGACCATGTGTAGGTTGTCATTCTGTACTCCAGTTGCTTTCAATTTTAAATCTTGTTGGTTTGTAAACAAAGCGTAGAGGAAATGTCTTTCTAGGTCGTATTCTGGGAATAGATGTGAGCGACACTCTCATTTAGATAGTAGTCCCAATTCTGAGGCTCGGTGGGAGTCACACAGAGGACAACTGAATAAGTATGTGTTCCATAGAATGATGCTACAAAATGTACGCAAGTTCATCATCCTGAAGCTGCAGATTTACATGTGATAATGTATATAAAGGAATAAGTAATATTTATAGCAAAGGAGGCACAATATTGCATTATCAATGGAATTCCTCTTGATGATGTAAGACAGAAGAGTAGACTGTGAGTAATTTCTAAAGGAATGGAAAAGTAGTGCCACTGGGATGATGAGATATTTTATTTTATTTCAAAAAAGTGGGAAAAGGGGAATAAGTGATAATCATACAATAAAAGCATTTCTTAAAGAGAAAAAAATGGGGAAAAGTTTCAAAAATATCCTACTTAGCTCTAGGAATACCTGTCCTGGGTATTACTACAAATGATGTACAATTTTCTACAATGCTTAATAATTTTGGACAGCATTATACTATATCTGTGTTTTTAAGTGTCAAAAGTCACAAGTGTGTAAAAAAAAAAAAGGACACAGAAGTTCCTCAATAAAAGAAATTAACTTGACATTCATCAAAACTATTCAAAAACAATTTTTCATGGTACCCATTGTAAAGAGTTCTATAAGGGATATGGTGACAGGTCAATGGGTAAAATACTTGCTGTGAAATCATGAACACCAGAGTTTAGATTTCCAGCACCAATGTAAAAGCCAGATGGGCAAAATGGCTGACCTTTATAATCCTAGCCCAGTATATCAAGATAGTGATAGGAGATTCCGAGGTAAACTTGCTTTTCAAACCAGCTGAGTCCATGAGGTCTGGATTTGAGTGAGAGGCCCTGCCTGCCTCAGTGACTAAGGTGAGAGTGATGAAGAAAGATGCTCATCATGGGTTTCCACACAGAAACTTATGTGAGCATACGTGTCCATACATATATGTGAACCCACACACATATGAAAAAGTACATGCTCACTAGACAAGTTTATATGTAAAACGAAAAGAAGTTTATTAAGTATGTGTTGGCAAGTGCTGCTTCAGCTAGACTGCAGAGGCCGTTGTTCTGCTCTGTCCTGTTACACCATTCACCAGGGAACTTGCAGAAGCATGGGTTATGCTTTCAAGTTCAAGTCTCGTCCTGTGTGTGATCATAGGCCAGTTAACACTTCTCATCATTTGCAAAGGATGGCAATGAGCAAAAACATCTCTGGAGCATCATTGAGGAAAGGGCATTTACTATTTTTAGTTTTCAAATTCAATTGACTTGGATATATAAAAGATATTTCTACTGACAATGGGAGTTGTTTCAGAATTGGAGAGTGGGCAGTAATGGAGAATGTGGTACAGTTTAGAAGTCGTCTACACTGTAGAGTTAAGACAAATTCATTTACATTTTTATGTCTGGGTACACATTAGAACCTGAAGCATTAATGGTGCTGAGAAATAATTATTCAATTTCTCATTAAACATATTAACTAGACATGTTAAGTGTCAAGGCACAAGTATCCATTAATTAAATATGCAAATATTTAATAATTAGTTACAATGTAATATAAAAAAACAAAGTTTTTCCCAAAAGGCTAACTTTTTTTTTTAATAGATAAAAGCAATGATTGAGGCATAAAGTCATCTATAAATGATAGAAACTTTAAAAGATTATTTTAATTGCTAACAATGGATGATTTTCTCTTTCCTAGTTTAAAAGAGAATGTCACAGTTAATTTATGTCTCAGAATCCAAAGAAAAGCCATGTCTTTGATTTGAACAATGTTTAATTATACTAAAGATGATATACAGTTCTGAGATATTTATTCAACATTTCAAAACAAGTCATTTTGAAGGAATTTGGCAGCATGTTTTGAACAGTTGTTCTACTTTTAATAGCTTACTATGAGACTGAAGACATGCCTGATGTAATTACTAAGCAATATTTATTTTGTTCTGTCAAATATCTAATTTTTATATTTATCATATATGCCTCCCTTAATTTTCTGGATGACTTTTCTCATAGATAATAATTTGGAACACAATGTAAACATAATGAAATCAAGTTGAAGTTTCTATTAAAACCAGATTTCTTGCCCAAATATATTAGCGTCTCCGTTTCTTTCTCTGTTAGTTTCCCCATATTTTCTTGTGTTTTCCCTATGCTATACAGTGCAAAGTGGAATTACTCCTTTCTTAAGCTATGTATGTGCCTATTTTCACACCTGTAGAGTTTAGCTTCTGTTATGGTTTGAATGTGAAATGTCCTATATAGGTGCATATGGTTGAATATTTTATATTTTAGCTAGCAGCACTGTTTTGAGTGTTTGTAGAATCTTGGGGAGCAAAGTACAATGAGAGGAATTACAGCATTTGATGTGGTCCTTGATGCTTTATGGTCTCACTACACTTCATGTGAGGTCTCTGCTTCCTGGATTGTGGTAATATGAGGAATCCCAGACCTATATTCCTGTGTCAGTGAATTCCACGACACTTTGATTTATGTAATCAACTGTCCCCTCTCAAACCATGAGCTAAAATAAGCCCCTTGTTTTTTAAGTTGATTCTTGTCAGGTATTTTGTCACAGGTATGAGAAAAGTAACAAACATAAATATGGCCGCCACAGAGGTATGGGAATTCTGGAGCAGAATACATGGCTTTATATTAGGTTAAGATGTAATTTGCTAATTGTATATTATTGTGAAGGAAATTTTACTTTTATAATCTCAATTTATAAAACCAATGTCATAATATACATAGTATCAATAACTTTTTTATTACTCTGATAAGGCATCATGACCAAGTCAGTGCTTGAGTACAAACATTTAATCTGGGTTTAAGGTCCCATATTAATAGAGTCTATGTCTCTGTGATGGAAAACATCAAAACAGACCTCCAGGCATGACACTGAAACAGTAGCTTACATCTGATTGAGAAGCAAGAGGTGTTAGGTGGGGAGGTGCTAACTGGGAATCATGGAACGATGTCGGCATTTGAAACATCACAGCCCCTGACTAGCAACACACCTCATCCAAGGCCACACCTCCTAATCCTTCCCAAACAGTTCGTAAAACTAGGGACTAAGAATTCAAACATGTAAGGCAGTGGATGCCATTCTCATTCAAACCACCACAAATATTAAGCTTCCAGCATTAACAACACCAGTGCCAGTGGAGTGGATCAACCTAAGCTTAGAATGTGACAGAGGGCAGAGCTGGAGAAGCGATGTCAACTCTTTGGAGAAGCCTGGAATATCATTTGTGAATCCCAGACTTTGAAGCAAGAAGCTGTAATATTAATGTTGCCTTGGAGTATTTGAAATGCCAGAGCCGTGGGCTGTCTGCTGAGGAACGCTGCTACCAGGGAGGTGAACCAGCCCAGGAGAAAGAAGTTTGTTGCAGTCAACAAAGTTGAAAAAGGAGTTGGAGATCTGAAGACTGCTTTGACATCAGACATGGAGATGCAGAGTTTGGAGTTTGCCCGGATAGTTCTTTGTCTTGCACTGGGGATTACAGTTAAGTGATTGGATGGATCTCAGAAGAGACTCTGAACATTAGACTTTTAACATTGTTGATTCTGGGGTCTTTGGAAGATGGACTAAATGTATTTTTTATTATGCTATGGGTAGGCAGCATAATATATTCGCTAATATATACCATAGTCTCATATATTTGAACAAGACTATGGGGAAGGGTGCAGGGAGTTGAATGTGATGGTTTGTATATGCTTGGCCCAGAAATGGCACTATTAGGAGGTGTAGCCTGTTGGAGTAGGTGTGTCACTGTGGGCATAGATTTAATCTTCTTGTTCTAGCTTCCTGAAAGCCAGTATTCTTCTAGCTGCCCTAGAAACAAAATGTAGAAGTCTCAGCTCTTCCAGCCCCACATCTTCCTCAATGCTACCATGTTCCTGCCTTGAAGATAATAGACTGAACCTCTGAACCTGTAAGCCTTCCCTATTAAATAGCATGCTTATAAGAGTTGCCTTGGTCACAGTGTATAGTAGAACTTTAATTAAGACAATGTCCAGCTCTTAAGATAACAGCACAGAAAAGAGAAGTGACTTAAAGGAGAAGCCAAAGAGGAAGATAAAGAGGTGGTATATGTGTGGCTGTTTTACTGGGACAGCTTTACAGAGACAGGTTACAGAGAGAACCAGCTAGACACAGGTTAAAACCAAATGAGCTCGAGAATTAGAAGCCAGAAGCTTAAAACATATTCCTAAAGTTAGTTTGAAGCCTAGCAGAGCAAGTCAGCCAAAAGTCAAGAAGCTATATTGAAACTGTCAGTTTGGAGAAGAGTTTAAGCCAGCTGAGTTAAACCATACAGCTAGAGTTCAGAAAGAAATAGAAAGGGTGAGCTACTCAGCAGGAAGCCTTGAGATGACAATTAAATCTGGTGAACAAAAATTATTTCATAGGTTGTCCTTGTTTAGGTTTTCTTTTTAATCCATACATATACTCTAAATCCTGTATCAGATATAAGGGAGGAAGGTGAGTGATAGAATATAAACATCATGGAATTTGTATGGGAAAACTCTAATGCTGGAGTTGGTACTGGTTAAGTGGGGGCAATGTGAGAGTTTATGACAAAGAGACATAACCAATACCAAAGATGTATGGAAAAGCCACAAGAAAATCTACTGGAGATTGTACTTCTCTCAGAACCTCATACATTTTTTAAAACCAAATCATAGTATTAGATATGGGATACTTTTCTACAAATTGTTGGTCAGAAGGCTCAAAAACTCTCCTAAGCAATACAGGTTACTTTCATTGTTCTTGGCTTCTCACCAGGAACTGATGATAAGGTCCTCTTGCTGAAGATATGGAACTTTGGACGGAATATTAAGAATTCAATGGAAACTGACCTTGAGATTTCCTCCTTGCAGGCTAACTAAACTTCATAATGCCAGAAAAAAATCATCAATAGCCTCGCCTGGTCAAATGATTCTAAATTCAACATTTATATCAATGACCCCAAGGTTCAGGGAACATTATAGCAAAACTAGCCTAAATAATGAACATACTAGAGAATGGGGAAAAACATAGAATAGACATGTTCTTCATATGACATGGTTGTTGTCACTACAGTTGTGGTTGTACATATAACACCCGAGCAAGACAGCCTCATCCTCCTCTAAAGAACATTTAAAAATTAACGGTTGCTGCAGGAGATGCTGTTATTTTCATAAATCATGTAGCTGTGAACAAGTCGCTGTGCTACAATAAATATCCTCTGAACCATGATAATTAAAATAACTCTAACTGTATTCAGTTACACACACACACACACACACACACACACACACACACCGTGTTAAGTATTTTTAAATAAAAAGACATAGGCAGTAAGATAAAAAAACAATATGTAGAGTAAATACTTTAAATAAATACATGAATGTTGTCAGAATATTACAATAGTAATAAAGTTGTCTCAGGTTTAAAATATACAGGGAAGTTCAATTGACACCAAGAATAGTTGATAATTCAGCGTGGTAATGTGAGGAACCAAAGCATTCTAAGAGGAAAAGAAACAAAGAACATTTAACCTAAAATTTTTATAAGTAATTCATATACAAATCTCAGAACAACCATTAACAGAATAGTAAAATAGTACATGTCTATCAGTCTGATACAGAAATAAAAAAAAGATAAAAGGATAATATAAAGAAAGGTTGAAAATTAAGACTTTCCCAGCTCTGTCTTCTGTGGTGATCCTTGAGACTTGGAAGAAGGACAACAAAACAGATGTCCCCTGTAGAGCTGAGCACTCTACCTCTCCTATTCTCTTCATGTTGGGCAGTTGTAGGTCTCTGTACTAATCACCATTTATGGCCAAAAACATTCCTCTGATAAGGTTTGAGAGGTGCACTTATTAACAAATATAAACATAGAATGTTAGGAGAGGTTTACTGCCCTGTCCTTTCAGCAGAACAGTAGTAGGTACTTTTCTCAGGCTTATGACCTAGTCAACCACAGGCTTTTGGCCTCATTAATGATATCAGGCATTAGTTTTATCTGGTGGAGTAGTTCTTACATCCAATCAGAAACCGGTTGGTTAGGCCCCTAACATTTGCACCACTATTGCATCAGTGGATATACCTTGCCAAGCCGATCACTATTGTAGGTGCAGGGTTCACACTTGAATACGATTATTGATCACTCTGCTCCCCTAGAACTGACCACGGAATCTTCTAGCACTATGAAAACTATCCACTAGGAATGGAGCTTGATTTCTTTGTGTCCTGTGCCTTGTGAATGAAATATCTTCAGCCAAAGGATCTTAACATCAAGCTCTATGGCAGTGGTTCTTGTCCTGTGGGCCACAACCCCTTTGACAAACTGCTATCTCCTAAAATATTTACATCTTGGCTCATAACAGCAGTAAAATTACAGTTATAATGTAGCAATGAAAATAATTTTATGGTTGGGGGATCAGCACAACACGAGGAACTGGATTAAAGGGTCACAGCATTTGAAAAGTTGAAAACTACTGCTCTAGAGAGTAACCAAGAACAGGAACAATAACTAGTAATGTTTAGGGTATTCTATAGGATGCCACTAAATAGATAAAACAGGAAGTAACCCACATCTGGAACTGGGTACTTTATTTGATATTCTATGGGACCTACGGTGTGTATTGTCTTCTGTTACAGGGACATTCCATTTTAGATACTTTTATATATGTATATATTTTAGGAAGCCTCTAGAGTAGCAGGTTTTTACATCACATTTTCAAGGGCTGTTAGTTGTGGTTTGGTCTATGTGCAGGTGAGGGCAGGCACAGATAAGCAAGGCCTGTGATTGGGCAGTGGAAAAGGAAGGCGGGGCAAATTTTTGAGTTTTGAGAAGGAGAGATAGAAGAGGGAGGGAAAAAAACAAAAAAGATAAAGGAGGAGAAGGGTGACCCACACCCATGTGTCTTTAAATAGCCACAGGTAGCTATGAATATCTTATAAGGTCTGAATAATTACAGGACAATTTGTCTTATCTAGGTGAGTAGTTTATATCAATATCAATTGGCTCTGTGTTTGTTGTGTGGACATTTTGTGAAGAGAATTTACTGGTATAAATCTGATTGATAAACAGTAATCTTCTAGAGTTTTGACTCTGTCAGATTTCTGGGGATTGCGACAATAACCACAGGGGGTGGATGGAGGGAAAAGTGAAGAGAGAGCCAGAGCCACAAGATAGGTAAGTGACCACTGCTTGGAGCTAGCCATGAGGGCAGAAGGACTGCCAGGTACAGAGAGTAGCAGGAGGGAGGTGGCCTGACTCTGTTGTTTTATTTTTACTGTACAGAGTGTTATTTTCCTCTCCATACTTCCTCTTCTATGCTGCTCTTCCATCTTCCAGTTCACTGAGACCATTTTACCCCAATAACCGCCCCAATTTCCTTTTATACTACATGAATTTGTTTTCCATCCTTTGAAATCTATATTTAAAATTACATCTCCCGTCCTTTGAAATATAGATGCATGGGCCCTTATTTGTTCCCTGAATTTTATGAGTACTTCATAATTTAAACACTTATCTAAAGATTCAAAGCCAACAACAGTACGTGAGGAAGAACATATGCGTTTGTTTTTGTGGGTCTGGGTTATCTCACTGAGAATGATTTCCAGTTCTATCTAGAATTTCATAATTTCGTTTCTCTTTATTGTGTAACAATATTACATTGTGTGAATGCATCACACTCTTCATTATCCTTTCACCAGCAGACGTGTGTCTAGGCAGTGCAATTTCCTACCTATTGTGACTAGAATAGCAATAAACATGATGGGCAAGTATCTCTGAAGTAGTATTCCGAGTCCTCTGGGGATATCTCTTGGAGTGGTACAGCTGGATCATACAGTAAACCACGATTGCTATCTAGCTTTCTAAATAGCACCTACACTGATTCAAAACTGGTTTTCTAAAAAAATAAACTTATCTGTTACACACGAATACAAAATTCCTCAAAAACAGATAAAACATTTATATCAACACCAAAATAGAGTGTTGAGATGATGAGAAAATTAGTGCAGAATTGTTGCTAAGGACAATTAGTTGTATTTCCTTAAAATTTCCAACTTGCCAGGAGAGTGTACTTCTAAAAATATGTAACCTGAATAACATTGAAATTTAGAAGTCAAATCAGGAATTGACAAGAGAGAAAGAGGGAGAGAGAGAGAGAGAGAGAGAGAGAGAGAGACAGACAGACAGACAGACAGACAGAACACATCCATATGCACCCTAGGAGTTTTAGACACATACCTCATGGCGATGAATACAATACCATCTGCTCAAATAGTCATCAAAAACATGAATGTATGCTCATCAAAGCCAGCCCACGCCACATAGTGCACACCGAGAGAAAACTACACCCAGCCACAGAGTAGATATTCCTCATTGTCATTCAGGAATAAGTTGCTTCATCACAATCATCTCAAACTAGTCACATCCTGGATTACTCGTGTAGTCTCAACGCATTTCAAATGACTGAGACAGCCACATAAAATGGACGCAATATGAAAACAGAGGCAGACATGTAGGGACACTTCCCTTTAAACCAACAGGTCTGAACGACGAAGGGCTTCTCATGCCAGAACTGTCCATCTTCTCCCAGATGCGTGTTCTGTTACTGATGCCCAGAGTTTATCAGAAAGAATCTACTGACAGACAAGTTTGTGAATAATGAAGCTCAGTTATGAATGGAGAAAGGCAAGACACTCCCTCTCCTGGGCCCTTCATGCTCGTGTTCCTTTGATTTGCCTCTCAACTGAAGGACCTTAGTGAGGGTTATTTAGTGGAAAATAGCTCAGTTCAACCTCGTTTATCTTTCTTGAGTCTATGCGAAAATAATGAAGGGGATTTGATTTTAATATATTGACTACTGAAAGCATTACTGTCTTCTGAAAGGTTTCTCATTTTATCCATCTGATTTGATTCATAAGAACACAGTTGACAATTCTTAAGTATTAAATTGTTGGTCACAGAGCTGGGAAAAGGTAAGAACAAGTGCTATCTGAGAGCTGTTCTCGAGGATACATTGTATTGTTTGCAGAAAGAAGATATACCTATTGGAAACAATTATAAAACTTTCCTAGGAAAGAACTTTATCCTCCTGAAATTTAAACAAATAATTTCAAATGACTATACATGTAGTGCTGAATGTTTTAGTTAGCCTTCCCTTGCATAGGCAACGAGAGTCAGAACCACAGCAGATGCTCTGAAGGGATGAACTTTTTCAATGGCTTTTGGGGCAGGGGTAACCATTCCTGAGCTGCTGAATGGAATTCTACATAGAAATGACTTAATGGGGGCTGGAGAAACACCCCAGCAGTTAAGAGTGGATTTGCTCTAGAGGAGAACCTGAGTTTGGTTCTGAACACCCCAAACAGGCAGCTCACAGCTGCCTATAACTGCAGTCCTAGGGAGGTCTTATGCCCTCTTCTGGCCTTTGCAGGTAACTACACTCATGTGTTACACATAGGCAAATGCATATCTACACATAATTTTAAAAAAATAATAAAACATTTTAATAATTCAACCATGTTCAAAATCAGAATACCAAAAATATTTTAAACCAGGAGAAAACCAAGCATATTATAGACCTGTTTTTCTGAATTCTGAAATGTAGTACACATGCAGAAAAAAAAAAGTGTACCTCAGTTTAAAAGAATAATGCCATAAATACCCATTAGCCACCACCCACGTTGATAAATGTAACTCTGGACTATTCTTTTATACTTTGTGTCTTTGACTCTGCCTATTACAATAGGAGCATGCTTGGACTCTGTCTCAGTTTCCATTTCTCTAAAGTGTAAATTTTGTTCTCCCTCCTGATCTGAATAGAAACAGTTTCAATATTGCATTGTGTACTCTGTTAAAAAAGTTTTTTAGACTAACCAATTTTTCTAACATTTAACATAAATTGAACTTCTTAATATAATTGAGCTCATAGGATTTTTATTTTAATCTGGTAATGTATTACTAGATCGATATTATGATTTATATGTAATAAGATTTGTATTGCCATTTTGAGTAGGATTTTTAAATCTAGTTGATAATACTATTGCTTATTCTCAGAATGTTTATCTTACCCTGCAATATTTTAATTAAGTTTTAAAATCATACTTAGCTTCATAAAATGAATTAGACGGTGTTTTCTTTCTAATTTTCTGGGACTATTTATATAATATTTAGTGTTAAAATAACAAAAGATCAGAAAAATTTTATGTAAAGTCTTGTAGTTATGGTTTTAGTTTTTTAAAATAGTTAAATTCTACTCAGATTTTTTTTACCTCTTGTGTCAGCTTTTGTAAATTATATTAAGAATTTCTATATTTCACGTGAATTCTCAAGTTTATCTGGAAAAGTTTAAAAGTATATATCATGTTCTAAGTGCTGTGACTCCTGTCCTAGCACACAAGAGGTAGAGATAAGAAGATTGTAAGTTTAAGGCAGGTCTGGTTACCTAGTGAGATCCTGTCTCCAAACAAAACAAAACAAAAAACAAATATTATTTGGTTTCTAAAAATTGGATCTTATTATGTGCATATAAATATATATTTATATATGAATTTACAAAGTTGAATTCACAAGGTACTCTTCCTATAATCCACTTGGAATACTTTTAAAATTAGTACTTAGCTCTGCTGTTTCAAACCCTGCCCATCCATAGATTTAAACATGTTCATTGTTGAAGGCCTCTCTCACTCAGGGCCTGCTACCTTACTCTGGGTGGCAGTTTCCTCCTTTGACCCCCTTATTATGTTTATCTCAGGAAATGGTGTTTACAGATGTGTCCACAGCAGTAGAGAAAGGAGTGAGCAGATAACCTGCCCTGTCTCTTCATTTGCAGGTGTGCAGCACAGGAGATCCCCTCCTACACATACATGCATTTTCCCATCCATAGTGGCAGCTGTTCCAAGTTGGTAAGCTGACCTGTACCGCTCAGCTCCCGGGATTTATGTTGGAAGATCTTAACTGTTTCTAATTTGAGACAAACATGTCCATGACTGCATGATTTGTGAAACTGTAGCCAGGTCCTACAGCCAGAGGACGGGGAGGGTTCTGAAGCAGTTCAGCTGCTGTGAATACACTCAAGTCTTTTCAATAACAGAAAACGAAAAGACAACATCCGCAGCACAGGGGCTAGGCTCTGCTTCCAAGCAGCCTTGCGTTCCTCACATTCGTGGAGATGTGTCACATTTGAAATAAAAGACTGTCCCAAAGTATGTTCCCCAAGGCTAGAGAGGGAAGTGAGGTTTTGTTTGGTTCTTTTCTTGTCACTATTTTGTAGTTTCAGGCCACACCTAGCGGAAAGATAAGAATATTCCAAGACAAACAAAGTGTTTGGTAAAAGGATTAAAAACATGTGCTGTTCACTTCTAACTTTGATTTCTTAAAAAACAAAAAGAAAATATTGGACCATGTAGCTCCTATTAGTTTAGGGAGTTCAACTCTATGAAAGACTCTAGCCCAAAGAATTTGCAAAATAGCATTTCAGTTCTCTCATGTAAATACATCCTTCTGGACGAGTCTACAGCCCTCTATGACCTAGAGTTTTAAATAAGAGAACCACGTAGTTTAAAACTTATAGATTTATATATTGCTAAGCAACATGGCACATTTTCTGCTATTCTTAAGATAAGTATATTTGGTAAAATTAAGTCTTATATACTTGTGGTTTGAATATACTTGGCCATGGAGTGACATTATTAGGAGTCAAGGTTTTGTTGGAGTATGTATGGCCTTGTTGGAGGAAGTCTGTCACTGTAGGAGTGGGCTTTGAGACCTTCCTCCTAGATTTCTAGAAGACAATCTTCTGTTTGCCTTCCAAATAAGATATTGAACTCTCAGCTCCTCCTGCACCATGCCTTCCTGGATGTTGCTCTGCTTTCTGCCTTAATGATAATAGACTGAACCTCTGAATCTGCAAGCCAGCCCCAATTAAATTTCCCTATAAGATTTGCTTTGGTAATGGTGTGTGCTCACAGCAGTAACACCCTAAGACAGAAGTAGGTAGCAGGGACTGGGGTACTGCTATGATAGGCCTGACCATGATTTGATTGGAAGAATGTGGATTTGGGGACTTTGGATTTGGAAAGCCATGAAATGCTTCAAGTGGGGCTGAATGGGCTATCCTAGTAGAAATATGGAAGACAGTGGGATTGAGGGTGTTTCAAACAGTTTAGATCTCCTGGCCCAAGAAATTCAAATGTTTTTGTGATATTTTGGTGAAGAACATGGTTGTTTTTCTGCTGTTGTCCCAAGAGTCTGCCTGAGGCTAAGGTGAAAAGATTTAGATTAATTGGCTTGACAAAGGAAGTCTCAAAACAGCCTGGTTTAAATTCTATAGTGTGTTTATTAAAATTCATACTTCTTAAAAAAAGGTTTATTTACTTATTTTATGTATGTGAGTACACTGTAGTTGTTTTCAGATACACTAGAAGAGGGCACCGGATCTCATTACAGATGGATGTGAAACACTGTGTTGTATCTGGGAATTGAACTCAGAACCTCTGGAAGGGCAGTCAGTGCTTTTAACCGCTGAGCCATCATCTCTCCAGACCCTAAAGTTCACTCTTATGAAGAGCATTTTAATGCAAAGGAACAAGCTGAGAAAGGAAAACTATAAAATGTATGATTCAAGCAACAAATAGGCACCAGCAAGTAAAATGGAACTGATTAGCAAATTAAAGGAGTGGTGAGCTCAGGTCAAGATCCTACCCAGATAAATTTAGGTTTTAGCATGGTGATATACATACACCTTTAATCATAGGAGACAGACAAGCAGATCTCTGAGTTCAAGGGTAGCCTGGTATAGAGCAAGTTCCAAGTAGAGAAAAGTTTAAGTCCGAGCATGGTGGTAAACACCCTTGATCCCAGCACGCAGGAGCCAGAGCCATGCAGACAGCCTCAATCTAGAGAGCACGTTCCAGGACAGCCAGGCTTAGACAGTAAGGAACTGGAAAACAAAGCTGGTGATAGTGTGATAGAGCCATGTTCCAGCCCCAGCAAGCGGTAGAACTGGGGAGATTTGGCCATGTGGCCATGCTTTAGAGTCCAGAACAGAAGGGACTACTGGAACAATTGATGCTGGTCAGCTGGAGCTAAGAAATTAGAGGTGACTAAGAAGAGACCAGCATAAGCTGCATTCCAGAGATGGCCAAGGCTGTACCTTGTGCTGCAGCTGTACTTGGTAATGTGTAAGAGTCACCCAGGTGGTACTGGTTTTGGAGGCATGAAGGGGTCATGAAGAGCAGCTGAGGCTCGGCACTGTGAGAGGCCAGAGAAGGGCACTGGTGAAGGTGTAGCCTCAGTTGCAGTTGATGGCCCACGACTGAAAGAGTCATGCAAAGAAGTAGAGGCTTGGCACCATGAAGAAAGCCTGTGAGAGGCTATTGGCGAAGCCTAGTTGCAGTGGAAGACGGCAGTGTATTGGAGATGCTAATACCGTGGAATGATCACGGAGATCAGCAGCAGCAGTGGAATGGAGTCAGCCAGAGGCTAGAGTAGTACAGAAAAAGAGCTGGAGATGTGACCCAAGCACTTTGGAGGATCATGCGTGGATCCCAGACATTGGAACAAAAGGCTGTAATGTTGAGGTTGCCTTGGAGACCCCGAGATATCAGTTATGCCAGAGTCACGTGACACCTGCAGAGGAAATCTGCTAACGGAGTGGAACCACCAAAGGGAATCCTGCCGCAGCAGACAAAGTTGAAAGGAGCTGGAGATCTGAGAAGTGCTTTGACACCAGACATGGAGATATTCGGAATGGCAATATATATCCTGGTCATGATATGTTGAATGTATGTGTTCTGCGATTTGATTTTTATTTTATAGGAGATTACTGTAAAGAGATTACGTGAATCTCAGAAGAGACTTTGAACTTTGGACTTGTAACAGTGTTGAGACTGTTATAGAAACTTTTAAAGTTTGACTAAGTATATTTTACACTATTCTATGCCCCATAGACTCATGTGACACAATTTCTCCAACAAGGCAACACCTCCTAATAGTGCCACTCCCTGAGCCAAGCATATACAATCACCTCATTACACTGCCTTGCCTGCATAGGTCTTGGTCAAACACATGAGACCTTCATTCTAGCTTCCTAAAAGTTGGTCTTCTCCTGTTTGGCTTCTGAATAAGATGTAGAACTCTAAGCTCCTCCTGCACCATGCCTGCCTGGACACGGCCCTGCTTCCTGCCTTAATAATAATAGACTGAACTTCTGAATCTATAAGCCAGCCCCAATTAAATGTTGTTTTTATAAGCTTTGCCTTGGTCATAGTGTCTGTTCACAGCAGTAGACCCTAAATAAAACAATACTATTGAAATTTAGGATTAGTTAATTCTTTCTAGGGCCTTAGAAATTAATTTCATAATGTGTGAATTTCACCACAGACCTACAGAGGATTTTCACATAAGAACATTACATGAGTGAGTCACAGGCATTAACATTCCAAAAATTGCAGAATCTTTTTCGTAACAAAAATACTCCTCAACATTAAATATTGTAATAGGGACTTGCAGTCGACATTGGAATCGCTTGCTTTTCACAAATAAGTGACTGTAAGTTCTTTGACTTATTTTCCTACTGCTTAAAGATCAATTTAAAAATGTTTGCTATGCCAGACTTAGAGAGTGTATCGTCTGATGTGACTCAAATATCATAACTCATGTATAAAAAGCTTTATTTTCTAAACAACATACAAAATCTTAAAGGAAAAAAAGTGAGATTAAATTATTACCAAACGTTATTTAATATAGAAAGCCAGTCTATTACTCTTTAGTATCAAGTTCTGGCAGCTTTCCTGTGAGAGCTCATTTCAGTAGTTACCTCTATTGCTTTTGTTTTATTACTTTTGTTGTGATATTCTTTGTTTCTTTCTGCCATGTAAGTCCTTTCATTTATAAATATTTCTAGTGTGAAGATAACTCCCATGACCCATAAATAATCACAAGACACCAAAGTCCTCTGCCCTTTAATCCCTTTGGCATGAATAATAGAACTTTTAGTCCTCACTTTGATGTCACCTCCCTAACATTATGGTAATCTCAAGAGATACAGAATTCTTGAAGCTCTGACACCTGTCCAACCTAACTCACTACTGATGATTCTTCTCCTTAGGTCACACACCATCATAGACATTATCCTCACACACATTTCTTCTACACCTTTCTACCTTAGATACACTCATAGGTGCTTCATCGTGGAAGTGGTGATTTAATCGCCTGTGGAACCCTAATACCCATATCTTACATGTACCTCAAAGTCAAATCTTGGGAGAGTACCTAGAAAGAAATAACTTAGGTAACTTAATAGGTTTTTCTTCAAGGTGGAATGCCTAGACACATTGTAAGATGCTGTGACTCAATTTTCTACCCTGTACACTTCTGATATAAAGAGTCACAATCAGCCCTTGGCTAGGAGATTGAGGGAAGGTCAGAAATGAAGCATAGGGTAGGGTATAACAGCACCAGCACTGGCCAGAAGATATAGGATCTGGTCTTCTCTCTGTTAGTCATGAGGTGAGATGAATGAGCCAACAGTATTTGGGAGCCCCAACTTTCCCATTATTTGGTCGAGAGAGAGAGAGATAAGACTTTAAACCAAATAAAAAACAAAACAAACAAAAATAAATAAAAACAAAAAAGAATAAAATCAATAACCTACCATGAGAGTAGTTGTTGAAATTTCAGCTCCCTGAAGTAGTTACAATAGTTGGGACAAAATGGGGAGGAGATTAAAAAAAAAAAGATGAGGAGGAAAAGGAATTGGAGGGAGAGAATAAATGTAAAAGAGAAAGAAGTAAATTTAGCGAATGTAATTTCTGTAGGAAGCTGCATAGATTTGCAAAGCTATATGAGTTCCATGAAAGATCTAACATGGCCTATCTCTCTCCTTTGCTTGACTTATAGACCCCAGAGAAGCAGAACTGAAAATAGTTGATGTTTTCATGACATGTGGTGAATTATGGTTCATGTTACAAATTCTTGGCTTCCATAAGAATCTAGAAATTCTTGGAGGTCTGGCCTAGGTGGCATAAGATGGTCACTGGGCTGGGGCCACCGATGGTTATATCCATCTTCCGCATCCTAGTGTGCTCTCTGCTTCCTGTTCTCAAGGATGGGAACGGCTGTTCTCTCACTCACATGCTACATCACATGGAAAGCTTAAGTTCTAACATTGCTCTCACAGTTACAGCTGTGGTAGCTCTAAATTATTTCCTCTATTTATATCTTGCCCAAGAACATAAGGCTAAGCAATTGTGGACTAAAAGCCTTTAAACCTTATGTAGAATAAAATATGCATTTTAGTGTTTTGAGGTCTTTCTTTATCTCGCCATGGTATGAAAGTGAGGTGTGTGATTCATGGTAATATCTTTCCAACTGTGATCTAAACCACTGGAAAGAGCTTCAGTGGCTAATTCCAAAAATAATATAGTAAGAAGTTAAGCAAGTGACATGTCACAAAACAAAAAATTGGAACTATTAGAAGAGAAAGTAGGGAAAACCTTAGAACATAGGCACAGGAGAAAATTTTTTGAACCGAACACCAATGGCTCATGCTCTAAGGTCAAAAATCGACAAATGGGACTTAATGAGATTGCAAAGTTTCTGTAAGGCTAAGGACATTGTCAAGAAAACAAGACAGCAGCCAACAGATTGGGAAAAGATCTTTACCAACCCCACATCTGATAGAGGCCTAATATCCAAAGTATACAAAGAACTCAAGAAGTTAGACACCAGAGAACCAAACAACCCTATTAAAAAATGGGTACAGAGCTAAACAAAAAGTTCTCAATCAAGGAATATCGAATGGCTGAGAAACAACTAAGGAAGTGCTCAACATCACTAGCCATCAGGGAAATGCAAATCAAAACAACCCTGAGATTTCACCTCACACCAACCAGAATGGCTAAGATCAAAAATTCAGATGACAGCAGATGCTGGCAAGGATGTGGAGAAAGAGGAACACCTCTCCACTGTTGGTGGGGTTGTAAACTAGTACAACCACTCTGGAAATCAGTCTTGCAATTCCTCAAAAAATTGGACATAGTACTACCTGAAGACCCAGTTATTCCACTTCTGGATATATCCCAGAGAAGCTCCAACATACAACAAAAACACATGCACCACAATGTTCATAGCAGCCCTATTTATAATAGCCAGAAGCTGGAAAGAACCCATATGTCCTTCAATAGATGAATGGATACAAAAATTTTGGTATATTTACACTACTCAGCTATCAGAAACAATGACTTAATGAAATTCTTAAGAAAATGGATGCATCTAGAGAATATCATCCTGAGTGAGGTAATCCAGTCACAAAAGAACAGAGATAATATGCAGTCACTGATAATTGGATACTAACCCCAGAAAGTTCTGAACACCCCAGAAACAACTCACAGACTATATGAAGTTCACGAAAGACAAAGGCCAAAAAAAAAAAAAAAAAAAAAAAAAAAAAAAAAGAAAAAGAAAAGAAAAGAAAATGAAAAACCATTATGCTTAATTTTTATACACCAAGAAAACTTTGACTACTTCCAAGTTTTATCTTGTTTTACATGTACTTTATGTTCATTGTAACTATTAAGATTTTAATGCATACTATCAAACCTTAAAAAAATCAAGTACTGATAAAAATGTATTCATACACTTTTATGCAAAAATGCTGAAAATCTATACAGTTTTGTTTTTTTAAAATAAAGTTGTTCAATTAAAAAAACAAAAACCGAAAAATTGGGGTCCACAGATAAAGCAGATTATAGAAACTATCCCGAGGGATGCCCATATAACAGGCACACAAGATAAGGCTTAATCAATAACTAATTGCTAAAAATAGATTTGGTTAATTATGTCAGCATTACAGAAAAGTATGAGACAGTTCTCTTGATAAATACAAACCGTCATTAAAGAGATGTGAATTATAAAAGACAACAAGATGAGAAATTGAAGTTGAAATGCATATTCACTGGAGTGGGGTTAAGTAGCAGAGCTGAGCAGACATAAAAAGAATTAAAGATACGTCAGTTGAGATTATCCATTCTAAGGAAGAAAATAATAATGCTACATTAGTTTATTCATTCCAAGAAACAGAAATATTCAAGAAAAATACAAAGTAAGAGTAACTTAAAGACTTTTGAATCACTGGCAAGAGTGTGCAAATTTTGGAATCTCCAAAAGAATCGGAGATAAAAAGGGCAGAGTTTTTGAATAAGCATTAATAAAATAACAACCACTCCCCCCCCCAAAAAAAAACTGGTTAGATTAAAGAAACTGTAATTTAAATATTGAGAAGCTCTAAGAAGATGCTCATACCTATAGAGAGTTTGTTAAAAGACAAAACCCGAGAGACGATCCTACGTCACACCATCTACAAAGGGTCTCCAGTGAGACCAGCATCTAACTTCTTCACAGGAAGCACAAAGGCCAGGAGGTAGTGCACCACGGTAGAGCCCTGAATGCAGACCAACACTGGTGGTTTGCTAACAGGAGAGACAGATGTAGAACATTATCAACAGGTTAACAGCAACTTCGCAGTGGCGGGATTAGAAATCACTGCTGTGTAAATCACACGAAGTGATTTATTTAATATCTTCTAAATATCCACCTTTCTCACATCCTTTGGTTTGGGATGTTTTTCTGGCTTTCTTTTGTACCTTCAAGTAGTTGACCACATGGTCCTGTTCCCTTGCATACTTTCTCTACTCTGTTCCTGACCCACTGACTTGACATTGTGTTACTGTGACTTTTCACTGAGTCTGTAAATTTTGTCGGAGAGCTTATCTTCAAAGGGTTGATTTTCAAATCTCCATGGTTTATAAGTATTGCAGTTCTTACATTTACCTAGGAAAGAGCCCAGGGTATGTTTTTTAATAAGAAAGGCCAATTTCTACTGCAATTTAAGTTCTAGAAAACTCAGGGAGTTCTCCATTAAGCTCAGTTAATTGAGACCTGAATGTTAGTCTACATATGGATAACGGCATTTTCAACTAAAGCTCATGGAGAACAAACATCCTGGCTTTCTCTACATCCAAAGATCACAGGTTATTCACAGTGTGGTGACTCCTCTGGTGCTGGGCTTTGCACAGTAGCAACCCCTACGGACACAGTGTACCTATGGGTTTTAGACCATAGGACCTCAGTGGTGACTCCCTCTGAGTCCCTGGAACCTTCTCTCATTTCTGGCATCTTAACATGTTGTTTAGCGAGGTTCAATGTACAGTTCTGATCCTTGTTTGTTTTCTGAGGCACTGTCTGGATATATATACCTGAGTGGCCACAAACCCAGGATCCTGTTCTGACCGCCTCTAGGGTACTGACATCACAGCTGTGAGACACACGCCTAGCTGGTAACTGTTTATTTTAGACATCTATTATTTTGTGGATTTGCTTGGACATTTTTTCTTCTTTCTGTATTTGCTTTTAATTTTTAGTTTGTGGTGCTATAGATGGAACTTAGGATTTCATACATTCTCAGTGAACCCTGCTCACAGAACTATACTATACAATGTATAGTTAATATCCACCCACAAATATGTTTTTCTTTTAAATTCAAGATGTAGTTAAGGAATGCGGAGTGATATTTCAACTTTGACTTTATAAACTTCAATGTGGAGGAGCTGCGCTTGTTTCTGTTTATAACCACTCCTTCCAAGAGTAATCTTCTTTTTTTCTGTATGTCATGCTTTACATGCAAAATTGATTTCTACCTCTGAGAAAGAAAAGGTCTAGAGAAACAAGGACCGATATGAAATCAATACTAAAAACAACAATTCAAATTCATTGAACTTTATTTTTTGTAATAGTTACTATTTTTTTTAGCATGAGCAAAAACTTTAAATCTAAATCACCAAGGATTTATTACAAATGTAAGACAGAGTCCTATGTATGCAGAGAGCTTCTGACTCAGGGTCCTGTGACTCAGGGTCCTGGAGAACAGTTGTAGATCTAGACATCTGGAGTTAGTTTACTTAGTGGCTCTGGATTATAATCTGAGAGATCCAAACATACATGTGCACTGTAGACATGGGCTTGTTTACACTGTGGCTTAGAGTTTGTTAATAAAAGGCAGTAAAGAGGAAATCTCCCTAACCAAGTGTTCTGCTTGCTTAGACTCAAAACCTATAAAGATTTCCTTTCAGTGGTTCCAAAGCATCTTTCTAACAGGTGTGCATTTAAATAAAAAAAAATCAACAAACAAACAAAAAATCTATTTGAGTTAAAATCCTGTTTTAAAGCAATGAAATTAGAAATATGCACCACTGCAAAAATCCTGAGATTGTTTTTTTTTTTTTTTTTTTTTTTTTTTTTGGGAAATTCCTTTCACGATTCCCAAGAGGAAGTAAATAATTTATAACATTACCTAGGTACTATTTATCAAACACTGACTCACAGAATGGGAGTTACTATTGGAGAAATGAACTTGGTCCCTTGCGCATTTATAATTTCCCAGGACATTAAGCTCTAAACTCTGAGTAAGATGCTCGGTTCCCACAGACGTATACCATTTATCTCCTTTCCCGGAGAAAGTAGACACAGGTGATCTAGCTGTGAGTTGCCAAGTGTTACGCAAACCACACACACGGAGTGCAAGTAGACAAGATGCCAGAGCTTCAGGGGCTCCAAGGTGCACACATCCTAGTGCCTGACTGTTGGAAGGCACTCTTGAAAAGATTTTCCAGTCTGTGCTTTGAGCCCCGCTAGAACGAAGGCTAACATTCCATTTCCAGATGGCTCTTATTACCACCTAGTTATATTCAACCCAGGTTTTATTTCAAACCATTTACCGTTGTCAAGGGTCACCTCCTTCTACAGCATTGCTGTGGATAAGTGTTTATGGTCTTGGGTCTGATGACAAGAATTAAGAAATGACCTTCTTTAGAATGACAACCCAGTAAAATCCATGAATAAAGCCTTGTATTCAATATACAGTTGCAGACTAGCTATGTACAGTATTTATGATAGTGTTATTGCTACTTTTTTAAATCTAGTTTTTTTCTTATTAACCAAATTGGAAAGCACCAAAGCCGCCTAATACTCATCTGGTCAGTGGTTCACACTGAGCCGTACTTCTCATGCTTGTGGACGTTTGTTAAGTGTTTAAATAAGATGAAGAAAGTAGTCATTTTCACCTTATCAGAAGAAGAGAAAATTCTGGGTTTTTTTTTTTGTCAGAAGTTTGAGAAAATAATATGCCAAAAAAAACCCCAAAAATCAAAAAACCACGCAACTCTTCTTAAATGTCCAAAGTTGAAGAAAGTTCTTAGGGTTTTTATCTCCTTTATATTGCTTGGCTACGTAGCCATCTTAAAACTGGTCTTAGGCATGAGTATCAGGGAATGACTGCGTCTGGGGTCACTTACCATGCACGGTAATGGATCCTTTCTTTATATTTAGGGTTTAGTTCATTAGCCAGTCACAGGGATGTTAAGGGGCACTCTGGAAGGATGTTGGCTTGGCCAAATTCAGGCGTCTTTGTTCAATCTGATAGTTTAACTAACTCAAATCATACATGTAGCCTGTCTGTAGAATTCGTGCAACAGTTTTTAATCCAAACTTTATAAAGGCTTCAAAAGAGTTCAGTGCAGATGACTGGATGCAACAGTAACATATGAGCTCATATCTCTTCACATATGTATGGACAGGTCAGGGGGAAGGAAAGGTTTACATGTGTGTGCCTGCATTTCCTATGCATGTCCCCTGATGTTTGTAATTACTTCAGATTTAAACAATTCTCTTTTTTGTACTGCATGCTGTTTGTTCAAAACTATTTTAATTAATCATTTAACTTATAAGTGTAATCCTTCACATAAAAATCACCCAATCCTACGATAGTTTGTAATTTCCCCAAGTCGTCTTTAACATTATTCCATAGAATTCATAGAAGATGTTAGCTGGACATCCCTCTGTTGATGTCAAGAAAAAAATTCATATTTCAAAAGTTAGTTTCTTAACTTCTTTACAACAGTTAGGATAACACTGAACCAATGCTACTGTGAACTTGGTTGAAAGCCATTTGCCACAGAACGTGGATCTACTCACATTTGTCTTGTTCGGCTTCAATTCCTTCACTTTCTGTATCACTTGGTAAGAGCCAAGGCTGATTCACAACCTGCAATTGCTTCAGAGACTCATCCTGCCAGAGAAGAGATTATTTTTGATTGAAGACTAGGTTGATATCACAGACATCAATGAGGTAGAGAAGTTCAGTTTCCACAAAGCCCATGTTCAAATGCCCTAAAGACCTTCCCACCCAGAAGAGTAATCAAAGCTCAAATCCTCTGTCATGTCATAGTTATGAATCTCCTAATCCAAAAGTCATTTTGCGTTCTTCTTTAGTAAGATTTAGGCAATAAGAATTAAATTTAGACTATGATCCTTCTGAAGAAATGTTTTATATAAATGTTCATGGAAATAACATCAGAAAATGCACAAGATAAAATTAAGATAGAGGTAGCCTTGATCACATAAAGACTTTAACTTCTTTATAAGGACAGAAATTAGGATGATTGACACCTGCTTCCTGCCTTTACTCCTGCAATATTTTCTCCCTGCCTTCTCTCCCTTCCTGCTGCCTTATTTCTTTGGTCTCAATATCCCAAGCTGAAGGGATTCCACTATGTAAGTTTCATGAGTATCCCAGCATTAGAGATACAAACAACCACACCCGGCTTCAATTCTGTTTCAGTTAAAATAATTTCACAGGTACACATTTACTCTGTTCTTTCCTTTCTGTTGATGAACATACATAAACCACCATCTCTTGTTTTGTCTGCAGTAAAGGGCATCTGTGAAATTTCAAGGAACAACTTCCTTATGTTTTCTAGGTCTCCTCTTTAGTCATTTTTGGGTGAGATCTTGAAGAAGTCATATGATGATGGCATTGTTTCCATGGTTGTAATTTTTGGTTGTTGTTGCAGCTCCCAAATTGTCCCATGGGTAAGACTGACTTCAAGTTGGTTTCTGATCCTTACTGCTTCCTTCCCTCATTACTGTTACTATTTCTTTATCTATAATTACCTGATAGCTCCTCAACATTTTTGTAAGTTGTAATCTAACACAATGCTTTACACTGAACTTCTTTATCTCTCTCCTACAAGAGAGCATGCTTTCAGGACTCCATTATTATCTAAACTGAGAGTTTTCCCTTACCCTACAAGGCAAATTACTTCTCAACTTCTCTCTATATATAATGGATCAATATACCATTGCTATATAGTAAGTGGCCAGTCATATTTTCCTGTCTCAACAGTACTCTGTAAAAGCACAGAGAGCTTCTTGCAACTCCTCATCCCAGGAACATATAAAGAGTGTAGGCCACAAACTAGCGACTCACAAAGTAGACACTTATGTAGGAGAAAATAAAAAGAGGGAGGAAGAATTTTAGAAACAAAAGAGCTTGAGAGGGTAAATTCATCTTTAAAACACAGAAACAAAACTTTAAATACAAAACTTACTAAAAAGTAAAAATCAGTAAGATCCATCAGTTTGCCTACTTGACCTTCAAAATTCATTTGTTATTTTCTCCATTTTTGCTCTTTTTTCCCCTCCAGCTTAGAATAATTTGCTTTCTGTTGCTCTGAAAAATGCTAACAATATAAAACTTAATTCTCATAATTCTAAGAAACATGGCATACCAGACATTACATGTCAGCTTTGCTTAAGATCAGTCCCATGAGTGAGAAATATACTATGTGCAAACCCTTGATTTGATGGCAAAATCTTGAGGTGTTCAGTCTTTGTGTATTATCTTGGCAATAATTTGGTGATTCTAACTCTGCACTAAAATTAAAACATTTCTCTTAATAATTTAATCAAATGAAACCCAAGCTTGGAAATAATTTTCATAAAGAAAACAATAGCTTGATTTTTTTTCTTGGTACCAGCAACTCTTAAAAACATTGGACTGAAATGTAAATTTCTATCAAATGAGAGATGGGTTCCACAGTGAAATGTCTTTGCCCTAGGGTAAGAAATCCTGGCTGGTCCAAGGCCCTGGAGTTTCCATCTGTGTTAGCTACCCTTCTTGTTGTTGTGGGAACATACCTCACAAAGAAACTTCAGGAGAATAAAGAAGAGGAAGAGCCACTTTGTCTCTGGCAGTGGGTGTTCGTGTGGTGACAGACAGGAAAGCAAAGAGAGCAGACCATAGCCACAAATGGGGGACAGTCTGCAAAAACCACCTCAGTGTCCTGCTTCCCCTTCAAAGCCCCACAGCCTAGTGACCACAGCTTTGAAAAGCAACGGGTTCCATACAAAGCATTCAAACCACAAGACTATGGACATTCAGACTGTGCCGCCCCCTTAGAGCCAATAGAGAAGGGGAAGGCATTGGGTGAGACAATGCCTGGCACTTCACAAGCAGGTCACATCTAGGTTCAACTCTTTCCAAAGCTGGATGGGAAAGATTGTAGCTGAGTTTTGTAAAGGAAATTTAGCACCAAAATAAGTTATTCAGTCTTGGAATATGTAACTTACATGTAAATGGATGCTTATTCTTAGGATATAATTCAATTTTTAAAATTCTTGTTAACAATGAGACTTGGCTTTGCCGAGGCACCCAAAGGAACTATAGAAATATAAAAATATTTGTTTTATTGGCTTGAAAATTCTCTCTCTCTCTCTCTCTCTCTCACTCTCTCTCTCTCTCTCTGTCTGTCTGTCTTTCTCTCTCTCTCTATCTATCTCTGTCTCTGAATGTGTGTGTGTGTGTGTAGAAATACAATTTCAGGATGTTTCATGTATCAAAAAGGGAAAAACCATAATCCAGAAATCATTTTATAAGAAAGTATTTGACTAATAAGTCATACGGTTTGTTATTTTCACCACAGTGGTTCAAGATATTAAGCAATATAGCCAACTGTCTTCCAAGGCCAACACCTTGCTCCTGAATAGAAGCTTTATGGTCTTGGTTCACTGCAAGAGTGAAACTCAGTGAAGTTTAGGGAGAAGTTTACACTGTTGACACGGAATCATGAGGACAGAGTAAGTGTCACTCTCAGAGCGTTTAATTGTCCTACATTAGTCCTCCCTAAACTAGAGCTAGAAATGGAAGCCCCCAGTTTGCCTACCTCTGATTGTCAAGAGCAGCGCATGTCTGAAACTCACCCATCAGCCTGCGTATAATTCTTTGTGATGGGGTCAAGAAGTTAAAATTCTGGACATGTTTCAAAAACAAAGGCCGATGTGTTCCTTCTCACTAAGTTTATTCAAAAAGAATCTGCAGTATATTAAACTATATTTCACTACAGCCCAAATGTTTTCATATTACCAACAGCAAGCTCTGGGGGCTGCTTCAAGAAAAAATACCATTCATCTTCTTTAAAACTTTTTTTTCCCCTAAGTATAGCAAATACCCAGGGACCCAGGTGGTGGGCACTAGTGACATGGAACTTCTGCAGAACAGCTAACTAGTCCAGAATCAAGAAAGGGATCCTTCTCTCTGCTTATAGAGGAAGAACTTTATATGCTAGCGAGATTGTTATTTCATATGTATAACTTATGTTTTGATTTCCAAAAACACTATAAATCACTGATTTATGTCACATTTGACCATAGACATTCAGTCTATTTAGAGGGAAAAAAAAGTGTTCCTTTGTTGAAAATATTTTAATTCTGAATTAACTATTTCTTCCCATTGGGGATGAACATTCAAACAGCATACTGACAATGGTTCCATTTTCTTTTTCAGACACACTTCCTTAGTTTCCTGTGAACTCTCATGCCATAGATAATCTGTGGACCGTGCTGCACATAAAGTGAGTTAGCTCAGTAGCTAATGGCATCCATCACCAAACCTGATAATGTACATAAAAAAAATTGGTCTGCTCCAGATGCATTTCATAGACTTCTTCAAGAGACAAACAATGCTTGGCTTCTACTGAAGTAAAATTTACTCTAAGTCACTGATACAGTTAGTTAGCAATATTAATAATGCTGTCTCTTAGCACTTGTAAATAAAATATTGCACAATTACTCTGATATCATTAATTTTTTCATGAATAATGTTTCTGCGATCCAATTATTTGGAAACCATCAAAAGCAATTGAAATATAAGAATACAGAATTAACCAAGTCCTGGAGCTATAACTTTTAATGAATAGGTTCTGAGGGGAAAAAGAAAGTATTATAATAAAATTATAGATGAATTGTCAGAAAAGGAGGGAAAAGCACAAACTGATTCAAACTACTTCAGAAAATGTAACCATCTGCCCTATTTTCTCTTCTGTCTTGGACACTGGGAGAGCACACTAGTGTGTAGGCAAGCCTTTCTACTTGGTGACTTTTTCCCCAGGGAAGGGAAGGAAGCATCATTGTAGCCCATTAATTGGAAGGAATTTCCCAGCATTCCCTTCGAGGCATTTGCATCTGTGGCTGCGGGAGTCCTTTGGTCGTCAGCAGTATCACCCTATGTGAAGAACAGTAACACCACAGACAGGTCTACGGAGATGCAACCTGCATACACTATAAGCGTGACTGATGGTTAGCCCGTGGAGATGAATTTAGTTTGGCCAGTTTTTCCATCTATTTATGTCATTTTAACATTCCATGTTTCCTTTTATATGCTTGAAGCCTTCTTTTATTAGTCATAACATATAACTTGGTCCATCATTAATTTATTTTTCCAATACATTTGACATGTATTCTTCCGTGTGTGTGTGTGTGTGTGTGTGTGTGTGTGTGTGTGTGTGTGTGTGTGTGTATTTATATGTACAAATGTAGAGAAGGTGGCCTTGTGTCAAGAAGGAGCAGGTACAACCTTAGGTGTGATTACTGACATATTACCTAGTTTTTTTTTTCTTTTTTGAGACAAGGTCTATCCCTAGCCTGAAGCTCTAGGCTGGCCCAAGAGGTCAAGCTTGTCACTGCCTCCCCAGCTATGTGGCTACAGATTTCTTCCCCCACATTTAGGTGTTTTGCTTTTAAACATGAGTTTGGGGACGGAGCTCCAGTCCTCATACGTACAGGGTAATCAGTTGATTGCCCGAGTCATCTCCCTAACCAGGCTTCTTTTTATATTTCTATGCGAGCCATGAATATAACCTTTTCAAAACTGTTATTTAACAAAGAATGTCAAAATGGCACAACAGGATTTTATTTTGCGATGTATACTATAATTGGCGAGTTTCCCGGAGGGAATAAGCTGTGACAATGATAATAGTGTGGTTTTCCAAATTCCATGTGAAGAACAAAATGTATATTATCCATTTTCTGTAAGTAAAAGTGCTTTCTCCAACTGAAACAGCTGGAAGCTCATTTACATTGAAGGTCACAGAGTTCGTCCTGGGGAGGGGACAGACAGACCTGAATGGGTGTAAGTGACCCAGAGACCCCCTTGTTGCATAAAATCAGTCCCTCTCCAGTTCAGATGGTGCATCTGGCAAACCAAGCCCAAGAGTTGGGAAAGCCTTCTTATATCCAGTGCCGTTTCCTGTCTGGCGCCCTTAAAGGTGGCAAAGCTGCCACTTATCACCCAGAGTGAGTTGGCACTGTGTGTGCTGTGGCTGTTCTGTCATCTGGCCCTCACCGCCTTCGTGAAGTCGTGACTGCTTTCTGAAAAGTTTCAACCACAGCTGCCTTGACTCTATAGCTCTGCACTGCTTCTTCCCTGGTGTGGTGACTAGCACTTAGTAGGTGCCTGTGTCTAACTAGCACTTAGTAGGTGCCTGTGTCTACATCACTGTCCCCACCCAGGGCACATAAAGGCTGTGGATTATGCTCATCCCACATGATGCTCTCTGGGTAATGGGGTATTTTCAGAGCATTAGTTTCCTTATAAAAGGTATGACAATAAGGCTTTAGAAATATTTAAATTTGATAATTTATTTTTGATCTGCTTTGCTAGATCAGCATTAGAATTATGATTGTCAACACTAAAATGGCTGTATTTTGAAACTACTTCTAACTTGAGTTGTCAAGAAACTCACACGTGAAGACCATGTAATATCTTAAATTTAACTTTCAGAGCCATTTTGAAGATTTGGAAGGCAGACTCATAAAATATCTTATTTTATACTTACTGAAATATCTAAAGACCAAAGACCTAAATGTCATCTGGGGATGACAGCCCATTCTCCATTCCTTTTATCCCAGAACTGGGAAGCAGACGCAGGCATATTTCTGTTAGCTCCAAGCCAGCTTGGTCTACATAGTAAGTTGCAGGAAAGCCAGAGCTGCACAGAGTGACTTTGTCTCACACCCCACCCCACCCAAAAAAAAATTCTGAATGCTAAACTGAAAGAATAGACTAAAAATAGATAATATAGAACAAGACTAGGCTTATTATTACATAGAGTCTTATTACATAAAATAATTTTAAAGAAAATTATATTGCTTTGGTTTTTCTATTTATATTCAACACAACTGCTTAATGTCATGTGGGTATCATTCATGTACAATATATGTAAACAAGTAAGTAAATAAATAAATCAATAAATAAGACAAAAAAAAAAAAAAAAACCCAAAAAACAAAAAAACCCTAACCATACCAGAAGGAAACAAAACAACAGAGAGGTTGATATGTTAAAAATTGTTCAAAGGTTAACAATACATGTGAAATATATTTATTGTTAATAAAGTATAATTTATTTGAGTTTTAGTCTGTGCTAAATAAAGACAAATATTTGCAAGCTCGGTTTTTATGTTAGTGCTTCGAATATTCACAAATACCGGGGTTTTGTTTTGTTTGGTGATTCCATATATACCATGAAAAGCAAGACAGAAAAATAGTGTCATTTTATATCTCCCATTTTAGACAGGTTATCAATGGAGATTTTAAAGGTGATTTTCTAAAAACCAAGTGTATACAAATGTAGAAGGAAAAAAAAAGGCTAGTAACTAATTTATAAGTCACTAATGAAGGCCATATAATTTTAGAGTCATGGTAATTTGTTGGTTTAGGAAACAACTAATATCTAAGCATCAACCAATAAGAAGTGAAGATCTCATACAGCAATGGACCATGAGGATAGATAACTACCATTTACACTACCTGGCTCACAGACTTGTAAAGCACACACAGAGTCAATATCAAATCTCACAAGCCGAAGACATTTATATTTCCAATAAAGAAAGAGAGCATGACTGAGAAGAGTGGATATACAGGCTCCAGTGCACTGGTAGAGCTGTCCTCTCTTCTAGAATGCGGAATGGGAGCTGGGTTTCCCGTGATGCATGTCTTCAATTGTAGGTATCATTATATCTAGGGTAAACATTAGAATGAAGTACTTTTCTGGAAGTACTTTGACCTTTAAAAAAAGGTCACTGTATTAACCAGTGTTTGTTTTCTGTTATCTATAGAGTGTTATTTAGTACTGCAAACAATACACAGTAAGGACTTGAGTTGCAGGGGCATATTTTCCTTCAGGAAGCATATAGATTAGATTAGGGGAACTTTTGTGTAACACTAAATAAACAGGCTTTTTCACAGCTCTTTAAGATCCTGTCTATACAAGCTGTATCTCCTGGCTGCCACCACGGCCTTAATTCATTCTTGAGTGAGCCTCTTTCTTTGATGGTCCCTTTCTTTTCAGAAGACAGTGTGCTCAGATGTCCTTTGCATGGACTCTTGAACTGGGAAGAAGTGTAGAGTTCCTGTTGACAGCTAGCATCCCACCCAAAGACTGCATCCCATTCCTAACCTGCCTTTGTGCCCAGCAGATTCAAGATGCTTTGTTCATGAGCATCAAGACTTTGCTTCAGCCCTTAGGGACGCTACAAAAGTTCTGAGGGTTTTCAAACGCCCGTCAGTCAGTGAAAAACTCTATGACACAGAACACTCTGTAGTATCTTCACAAATAAAGCCAAGAATCTGAGGCATTTCCCAAGAATGTGCCTCACATTTTAATAGGTGCAGCAGAGAACAGCCACGTGGCCAGCATTTGCACGTGAATGGGTGCTGCCCTATCATGACTTCTTATAAAGGCCCTGACAGTCTCTCCGTTCTTGTTCCTTTTGTTTTTGCTCATGCCCGATACAAAACATGTGTTTCTCATTATCAACAAATGTTCTGGGAATGAAAACATAGGACAGCACTCAGTTCATGCACTTTCTCCTCCATCTTCAGGATGACTGGACTGATAGGAAGTATCCCTCTACCAATGAGGAACAAAGGTGATCTTGATAACATCATTTATTGGACTTTTCTAAACATGGCCAGTGAACAGATATGCACTAGGAACCCGAAAGATAGAAGGAGAAAGCCAAGTGCATGCTGTATCTCACGTGACAGACTGATGGCATGCTATGGCAGAGCCTCTAACCACTCACTTCTTCCATGTAGGAGTTCAGAGAGTGTCCTCCACTGGAGGCTTCTCCCTAGAGGCAAACAGAGGTTGAAAAAGTCAGAAAGGAACATTACAGAATTGTAGAGGGGAGAAAGATCTTCCTCATTGTTACCTCCCCAAACGATGCCCGTGAGCCTGTCACTCTGACAGCTTCAGACTCTCTGGGGGAGATATCATTTCTTTCCAAAGACATGTCTTTTAAGTACCTTTTAGTTCATGTAAACAAGCAGCCAGTCAGTGAAGCTTATTAAATATTAGAAGAGACTGCTAGGCAGGTTTATGAAATTTTCCATTATTAACTTTCTAACTATGTTCTTAAATGAGATGAAGTCACTAATTCCATGTGTTCTACATTTTCATGAAGATCTAACATCTGGACTTAAGACTATCCTATGAAAACACAACATATTACTAAATATTTTGTCTTCGCATTTAGCCCTTTTAACCATAGTGATGTGTGGTCAGCCAAGTCTCCATCATTTGTGTGTTTTCCTAATACATCACTGAACTCTGGAAACCAGTGAGCCTGAGATCACTAAAATTTAAAGCATCAAATTAAATGTATTCTAAACTATCAATCAAGTTGTTGGTTTGGATAAGTTATGTTTTTAGACTGCATAGTCAGGGACATTTGGAAATAAATTCTGTGATGTCATGAAATGATAAATTCTAGAATGTCATATGTGTTTGAAAGATAGCTAAATAAATATGAATGAAGCTTAAGATATCTTATGTTACTTTCCAAAAATCCCTCATATATATTTATAATTTCACTAGACTGGTGTGTGTGTGTGTGTGTGTGTGTGTGTGTGTGTTCCTATATTTTAAAGTACAATTTAAGGACAAGACAACTCAGGTCAATTTGATGGGTTGATCGATTAGAGACAGGAGGAGTGAGTGAAATAAATGAACCCAGCAGCTAAGGAAAGAATCACTGGGTCTTTATTCAGCCTGATACTCTATCACTTCACTAGGATTAAAAGCAATTTATCATAAAAAGTTGAATTTACTTTCATTTTAAAAATGGGGTTTTGTTAGTTCTGGTTGTTTTTCCGATGGCTACTGTTTTCTTCATGTTCTGAACAATAAGATCTGGGGAAAGTAATGGCAGCGTGCTTATATGTAAACAAGAATTATCTTAGGAGAAATAGGAGGTCATTTCTGTAAATTTAGACACCACAGATCAATATGGTACTACTTCTTAAATCACGTTTTCCATTAATACACATAAACACACACACACATACACACACACCACATATACATAAGCACAGATACATACACACACATCAACATACTGCAGTTTAACAGTCTCCACATACTTCTAAGCTTGTGGCACATTTCAATGCATAAAACAGTCAAAAGAATAGGAAGTATTCTTTTGTATTCTTAAAGTATAAGCTATTTGGAGAGATCAAATTCGTGTAAGCCCTCTAAAAACTGAGGAAATTTGAGTCCACAAGGTCAACACTTAATTCCTCATTAGCTGAGCAACTAGCCCCCAAATGCTTTCGACCCTTCCAGTACATTTCTCACGTGCCTAATTATCTTTCCTTTCACCTCAGTTGCCAGGAGAAAGAGGACCAGTTGGCAAATTGTTTTTGACGATAATTATGGAAAAGTGGCCACTAAGTGAAGGCTACATGTCATGTCTCTGAACACTGGAGGGCGTGAAGTGTAATTTCAGAGTTTCTAGGTGCTCACTAAAGAGAATTGATTGCTTCCAACTCGAAGACAATGATTTTCCCAATTTGTCTAGATGTCCACAGTCTTCTGCTAAAACTTGCTAATGGCAGAGGGTTTTCACGATGATCACATATCAATATACAATAAAGTATTCTTCTTGACAACTTTACTCCTTCAACTGTGCCAAAAATTGTAATGCCAATGCCACAGCAGCAAATGACAATGATACCGATATAAGTCATTCTTGGGAGGCTGACACGGAATTAAACAAGCAAGTTAGGAAGTGGGAGGATTCATGGCTTCCCGTCTACAAAAAGAATTTTTTAAATGTTCAGAAGAAACGTCTCACTGGACACACAATGGAACACGTGGAACACCTCACATGTGCCCACAGATTTATGTAAGAAGTTAACAATATGTAAAACCACAACAATCCATACAAGACAGTCTCAGTGTACCCAGTAACAGCATCTAAGCTGATGCAGAGTCCGGCATAGGTCTCTAACACCAGTGAAGGCTTTTCCTTTTGCCTCTAAAAATGTACCATTGCCTCATCCATGTTTATACCTGGAGTTTACTATGGCCTGTGCTTGCCCATTACAGTGCCCTGCTAATCCCAAATAAACCCTGTCATTCTCTGGGAATCTGTCTGTGCCTGCGACTGGCAGGAGAACCCACACATCATTCCTTTCACACCCTGGGATCTGGCTACAAGACTCACCCACAAATCACTGAGTTAGATGCTCCAATAAATGAAGAGCATAAAATCAAAGTTTCTAGTTAGTAATAAAGTAAAAGAAGCATTTGGCAGAGAGGACTACAAGGGTGTCCATGGCCCAGTGAACGGATGAAAAGTCAAGATGTAGGACCTATGACTTTGAAGTCAGAAGAAGAACCCTATGAAGAACTGGATTCCACATGCATGTCCCAGCTTCTTTAGAGACTCATAAGTGATGTATCTCTCTTGCCACCACTGGGGTGCTACGGAAATCAAACATGTTCATGGCACAAATCTACCCATTTCAATCCACATTTTCATTCGCTTAAAGTCCGGAGTTTTTATTATTAAGCCATCTTAATAGCATAATATTTTGGTAAACACCTTTTTAAAAAGAATAAAGAAATAACCCAAATTCAATTTCCCTTGAAAATCAAAAAGGGTAAAAGAAATAGAAAAGAAGAAGAAAGGGGCGTATGGAGGCGGAAAAGGGCAAGGATATGGAAACTATGTCTTTGAAAACAAAAACAAGGGAAGGTATTTCCTGAAACATGGTTTTACTTATCATCAATTTCTAATACAGTCACAGTTGAAATAAAAAAAAATATTTTGAATACATAACAGAAAATACACTGCAAACTCGGAGAAAGTTGGAGAGGCCCCTACCAGATCACATGAGCTGTTAAGCAGGAAGGCCCGTGTCACCTTCTTAGATATTTTATACTTGAAGAAACACTCTCAGTAATGTGGAATATTCTAGCAGCAGAACTAAATGTACCCACTCATTCCATTTACACTTTAACTGTTATATGCATCTTCAGCTTCAATCAGTAAGCATTGTTTTATTCACCTCTTACTAATTTGTAGACCAAATACAGACTGGCTCTCTCAGTAGGGGGAACTTATTCACACAGTACATGTGTAAGATCTGTGGGACTAATTTCCTTCAAAGAAAATTTCACGAGAACCCCACTTCCCTGAAATATTCTTGCTTCCTGCCCTATTTATATAAAACTGAGCAACAATGCTACCACAGACTTCCATCTTAAGAAGTTCCTGAGTTATGTGCTGCCCACCGAAGGATAGGAAATCAATGGGATTGGTCAAGCCATTCCTAAACCCAAGCAAAACATCAAGTGTCCTCATCATTTATTTCAGTGAGGTACCAAGCACTTCGTAGGAGTCGTAGATGGTTGTACATATCAGGACAAACAGCTGGATAAGAACTTAGCCCTATTATAAGAAGTTTCCCATGGGAGAACAGACAGTCAGGATCAAGTGCAAAAGTTCCCTGACTCATGCAATCTTAAGATGGCACAGGAAAAGCTAGGAGGGAAAATCATTTGGGACTTCATTCGTCACAAAGCACATACAGAAGACCGGAAACCCTGAGAACTGTTGTGGATACTGCACAGGTAAGATGATAGACAAAGGATACTGTCATGCTTGGCGTTATTTTCAAACATCGTCTTGATGGCTCAGACAATTAGCCTGATAAACAAGCTGCACAAGGACGTCTTGAAAATAAGACCAAAAAAAAAAAAAAAAAATGCTTAAGACACAACAGAACAAACACAAGAAACCATGAGAATTACAAGGAAAGTCACAAAGACACTAGGCATTGCAGTGTGTGCCATGTTGCCAAAGAGACAGCTATCAGCAGCGTGGGGTCCTCATTTCTTATGGCAAGTGTGTGGAATGGAGATGCAGACATGGTTGATGCTCTGCTCTCCAACTGCATCATCACACAGAGTAACGCAGCATCTTCCCAGGCGGGGAGGAGAGGGAAATTCAGCTTTTTGAGCTCGTCGGATTCTAAGGACAATGGCTACTACTGTCTAGCTAGTTGAAAACTAAAATTGTCTACACCTGGGAAGCTATGGTGTGAGCAGAGGTCTGTGAAGTCACTGGCATGTTCAGGAAGTTGAACCCGGTTTGTTTTCACACTTGCATATATAATGAACAAATGCTGCTTCTGTGTAAATTTTTCCAATGTTTTTTTTCAGATCACGTGAGACATTTATGTCTTGAAAAATCTGTCAATAACATTATGGATAGATATAATCTCTTACTTCCTTTTCCCATAAATGCAGTTTCATTCAGTAGAAAAGATACTTGAATAGTTTAGGGTGACTAAGATTAAAAAAAAAAAAAAAAAAAAAAAAAAAACAGAAAACACCACCATCACCACCACAAACTACGGATGTTACTGGGTCAGTGGGATTGTGACTCACTCTTCTTTTAAGGGTTACTGGTATAGCAGAATGTCTGTTCTGGGAAGGGATAACCTCATGCCCTGGCTCAGTGGTGGAGAGCGTGCTCTGCTCTTGCAGAGGACCTGGGTTCACTTCCCAATGCATACATATCTCCTGTACCTCCAGTTGCAGGGCACTAGTGCCCTTTCTCTACTGGAGCAGAGCATCACAAATCTTCATGCAGACAGAACCCTCAGATATGCAAAATAAAAGTAAAATAAAAGGTTTAAGGGGGGGGGAGACATATCCAATCTCCTTGCAAATAACCAGTTTCTAAATTTAAATAAAAATGATTTACACCTTTCTTCAAAGTCTTTGATGTCATGTTTAAGAGTTCACTTAGGGATAATTGAGCTGAGCAGGGGTAATTACGAGAATAATGACTATTAGTAAGAAAGTTCAATTTTGAAGAATTTAAAATATTTCTTTGTTCCTATTTTTGTAAAAGTGGCTACTCAAGTAGAAAAAGCACTTTAGTGCTTCAATTTCCTTCAGTGTCATGTAAAACCAATTTGGGTGAGTTAGAAACAAGAGGCTCCACATTTGGGGGAATATGGTGACTTTGGTGACCTCCATGAATGAAGTCTAGATCAGAGAAAGGCCAGTGTCAAAAAGAACAGCATAAAAAGTTATGACTCATTTTTGCAGCTATAGTCTTTGAATTGAAGTATTTCCCCCTGGGGAGGAAATACATTTCAGATTGAAATTTAAGAAAAAATAAACTAAAAGATGGTCTTTTCAAAAAGAGAGAATATTAGGTAAAGTAGGAAACATTAAAAAGAGTCAAGGAAAACCAACTATGCGGAGAACAGAGAACTTGAAGCAAGAAATATTATGAAGTTAAGCAAATGAAATCAAAGGGAAGATACAAAGAACCAGGGAGGCCTCAAGAAAACTCTGCTGAGCATCTTAGCAGGTATGCTGTAACAATGCTCCAGAGACAGCCACAGCAGAGGTTGAAAGACATATCTGATCCCCTACAGGTCAGCCACAGAGCCCAGAGGTGCATACTAGGCAAAAATGTTTACATGGAAAGTTATGTGCTACAGAGTTAGGATTGTACTTGTCTGTGACAGGACATCGGGCAGCAAGCAGGATGTACCCACTGACATATGGCTACCTGGAAAAGGTCAAGCTCTCCACCTCTGTGGTTGTCCCTGGACGTTGATTAGTTAAGACAAATGTTTGATTCATGTGATTTTTTTTTCAGTGTGTACACTTAATTTCATCACAAAAATGTATTATAAAATAAACAAATGTATTTCTAGTGTTAAACCATATTGTGTAGGTAGGTCTGGAGATCCAAAAGACGCCTGTGAAACAGAATGAGCTGTTATCTAGCTCTGCTTACTAGGGGAGTTATTTGTGATTATGTCCCCAAGCTTTTGTTCTGCGTCAAGTAGTGAACAAGGGTCACGTATCCGGAAGAAGGAAGGCCATGCTCAGCATTCTAATTCAATCTGTGTAACCTAATTATCACACTGAACTCATAAAAGCCAGTTGACAATTTTAATTTTTACTTTTTGAAATCTTTAAGCCTTTACATGCTCTTCCATTATGCTTTAAAAAAAAAATCAATAGATGTCACTTTGGGATCTGAAAAGTACCTGGATAAACTCTCTGAGGCCAGTCAAGTATAAATGTGAGCCCCATAATTCAAACCAAACACACAATGTATTCTTTTTAAATTAAATTAACCTGTGCCTGGCAAAATGGCCAAATGGCTAAAAATGACTGCTTTCCTTAGCTGAGACTCAAATTGGGAATGTGAGGGAAAACTGCTCTGTTAGATACAAAAGCTCGAAAAAATACCAAGGGCTCCTGTGCTGGGGTTCTCTGCCCGTGTCCTTCTGATTTTAAATTGGGATTGATATTTCAGGCTAACAATGTCACCAGACACTTCTCTGCATTCAGAGAAACTTATTGCCATTAACTTATACACCAAACCCAATTCTGTGTCTCTTTTTACTAATATCTGTCTCTAATTTTTTCGGATATAATAGCAAAAAGATCAATTTAATATGCTAGGTACATCTGAAAATAATTTTAAATACAATAAAAAGCTATAGAATAATTAAAACAGTAAGAAACATTTTTACCAACTTGTGAACAAATATGTACAGGAGAAAACAAGAGTCATTTGTCTGTTCTGGAACATTGTGTATGCTACAGCCAAGGCGAGCCTCAAGTTCATATTCTCCCTGATTCCCCCAGTGCTGAGATTACCCGCAGATACCCTCACTCTCACCATTAATATAGAAGTATATTAGAAGTAAAAAAAAAAATCGTTTTAATCCTTAACACATTTCCTTGAAAGGAAATTGTTTTAACTCTAAAATTGGTCCATAGATAAAAGTATCTATAGGATTAAGCTGCAAATTGAATAGTGAATAAAATACCTGAATGGCTGAGCCAGCCTTTCACAATTTAAAAGCTGAGGCCAGTGCATCACCAGCACAATTGTGGCTTGCTAGGGGAAAATTACCATGACCAGAAGTGTGAAAAATTGTCCAAGTGAAGAAAGTGACTTCTAAGTGTGCCAGAAAAGATGCTAGATCTTTTTCCTATTATCTGCGCGGTACTCTGAAAAGGTGACATACATGCCCCGGGGAATCCACTCACCACCCATTTATGACACCTCTTTCTTCTCTTTAACATAGGGTTGACATGAACTGGTCATTGGAGACTGGATCTGGACTCTCTGCTTGCAAGAACATGAGACAGTCAGGGATTGGGCTTTTGTGTGGTCACACAAATGGATGCTAAAGCCCTTCTTCACATATGATGCTAACCTGTCAGTGATGACTGAGTCATTGTCTCCAGGATCACTGTGAAAGTCAAATGAAATTCTGTCCATATGGCACCCCAAAACAATGACATACTGCCGTTCGCTTCAGTAATAAACATGAGCATTGGGCCGGAGAGATGGCTCTGTGGTTAAGAGTGCTTTTTGCTCTCCCAGAGGATCACTACCATCTATACCTTCAAGTCCAGGAGGTAGATGTCCTCTTCTGACCTCTTATTTTGACTTCTATGGGCACCTCCACAAACACCCTCGCAGACTCATGTACATACACATAAATAAAAAAAATGTTTAAAAAATAAATAAACAGAAATGACTAGTAGCGTTTATGCAGCTTATAGTGACTGAAAGAGTAATCTAAATCAAAAGGAATCAAAGGTGGAGCCATGCTTTATATTTTACAATAAAAGTGACTAATGGTGGAAAGATAGGGTACTAATTCTCTCTGTAGCCCTTCCCTCCTACTTTGCATCTCCTTTATTTTTATTTTGTGTGTGTAAGTGTTTTACCTAAATATATTTATATGCATTAGATGCATCGTTGGTAGCTGTAGAGGTCAGAGAAGACCATCTAAAGCCCAGGAACTGAAGTCATGGAAGGTTGTGAGTTGCCATGTGGGTGTTGGACATTGAACCTGGGTCTTCTGCAAGAGCAGCATAGCTCTTAACTCCTGAGCCATCTTTCCAGCTCCTGCACTTCCTACTGTCACTCGCTAAGAATTAAAATATATGAGTCTGGGGTTGGGGGCTGCGGGCGGGGGCACTATTCTTCAGGAGACCACAGATTCCAAAGGTTTTTGTAATACCGCTAAGTCTTTCTGAGAAAATTCAAGGGTGAGTGGAAAGTTGAAAGTGAGCAAAGGTGCAATTAACAAAATGTAGAACTGGAAAGGAGCAAATGGTGAAGAGCAAGAAAATGAGTGCCTGATACACAGCGTGAGAGCAGCCTCAGCAAGACTGTCCCTCATAATAGACACAGCTTTGCTTAGGAACGGTAGTGACAGCCAACAACCTGCAGGTTCCATCTCTTCCCTACCTGTGACCTTCCTTCCTTTCTCTAGCTGCTCTTAGATGTTGCGTGCCTTTTCTCCAATATCACTCAGCAATACTTCACTCTTCTTAGGTCTTTGCTCTGACACCATTTGTTTTGGGAAGAATGCCCTGACTCCCCACTTGTCTATTGCCACACCTCCACACTTGGCCACACCCCCACACTTAACCACACCCCCACACCTGGCCACACCCACACTTGGCCACACCCACACTGGGCCACACCTCCATACTTGGCCACACCCACACTTGGCCACATCCCACACTTGGCCCTACTCCATATTCCACAACTTTCTTATCCTTTTCTCTATTATACTGTATTGTCATTTGATGTATTGCAGTTTTCATCTTTAAAAAGAAATTGTTAATATATCTATTTTATGAAATTTTGATATGAGTGTATGTGTTGTGATAGGATCTACCTCATATTTCACTTCCTCCAATTTCTCCCCTAACCCCTTCATCATATTTTCTCCCAACTTTTTATGATTTCCTTTCCTTTTATTTTATTTTATTTTTTTATGTCCACAGTCTTCTTGGTGTAGTCTGTAATGCATAGTAAGGGACTACCTTCTAGAGAGCAGGAAGCTTTCCAGGGGTTGCCTCATTGAAGACAATTTACTACCACCACCCCTAGCAGTCAGCAATTGAATTAGCATTTCGCTGGGATGAGATTTTGTGAGTTTTCTACTGTCCATGCTGAGGTGTAGGCTGAGCATGTCTTGTATATGCAGGCACAGCCACTGGGATTTGTAAAAGTAACTTTTATTCTCCTGAAATGAGTGTCAGATAGTAAGCTTTGTCTAACAGTTGAGCAGAATAGTAGTATTAGGTTTTCCCTTAGGACCTATGTCCTTGCCTGCCATTCAGTGGGAAACCAGCTAATGGTACCGGGCATTCATTCCATCTTGCGGAGTGAGCCTTACATGTAATCAGAAAGTGGTTGGTTACTTCTATAACATTTGTGCCACTATTGTACTAGTCAGCATGTTTGGTCAAGCCAGTTTGTTTCCAGAGTTCATAGCTGAGCAAAACTGCTGACAACTTTCTCCCCCAACACCTTACTCAGACCCTTCCATCATTTTAAAGGTAGGGATGAAGCTTCAAAGTCAGTACCAGTTGATTTTTCCATGCCCTGCGACTTAAGTATATGTTGTCTTCAGCAATGGTGTCTTACTATCAATGCCAAAAGCAGAAGTAATAACTGTGAAAATAGGCTATAATGCTTAGGAGTTCTATGGGATTCTACTGACCAAAAAGTTGAAAGGGGCTAAGTCATACCTGAAACCATGACTTTTATTTGACAGCTTGTGTTCAGGAAGCACTGGCCTGCTGTTATAGATTAATGGTATTTAAATGCTTTTTATATGTGCACATATATCTATTTTAAGAAGTTTCTACATTAGGTTTTCATACTGCATTTTCAATGCTTTTTAGTGTTAGTTATCGATCTACATAACCTTTCCTTTACCGTCCTTTCATCTACCACCAAAATTAACTATTTGATTTTATTATTGTTCTATTATCCCCCTTTTCCCTTTCATATACCATCTGCGTTTTATTCCTCTTCCCCCACATTCCGTGTTGATGCCTCTTACTAGTATTCTGGCTTCTGTGGGCTGTCCTATTTAAACATATGTGTCTAAAAATTCAAAGCTAGCATTTACATAGAAGAGAGAACACACTAAGTTTGACATTTAGAATGTGGGTCACTCATTCAGAATAATGGTTTACATATTCACTCATTTGCCTGTGAATCACCTAATTTCATTTTACTTCTACAGCTGAATAGTACTCTATTAAAGTAGTTTCTGTTATACTGTTGGCTCCTAAGATCAATCAATACTTCTGGGGCCTAGGACAAAAGATTAAACAAAGGTTACATTCCCAAGAAATATGAAATGCATCCTAGCTAACAGGCAAACTTGGATAACCAGTTTCAGGTTAAGAATTGCTAGAAAACTTGAAACTGAGCTTCTGAGCCACACTGGTGGAACTGGCAGGGAATCTAGAAAATTTTGACTCCACTGCACATCCTGTTACTCAACACTCTGTATTGCACCTTAATGCAATGGCTACCTTTGCCTGCCTGCTTCTTTACACTCTCCAACAGCTATTTCCTCCCTATTTCATAGATTTAGATCTTCGCTATAGGAGTTAATGAATTAAAGATTGTTCTCTTAACAAGGCTTGGGATCGTTTGTGCAAGGTCCCTGGCATCTTGGTACATTGAACAAACATTGTAAAGCTTCAGTTAAATATCTCTGTTTGGCCACATGACTTCCTTGTGTCATATGGACAGAAATGGTCTGGTGCTCATCTAAGGACACCACTGAATGTCCCCTAATAGGGAACTTACTCCTCTCGTTACCATTGGCAATACAAGTCTGGCACCTAATTTATTCCATAGTTGGCATTGAATGAATGAGGACTATCCCAAGAACATAAATTTCTAATTTAATGAAAAAAAACTGCAGAAAGTATGCAAACATTTTAACTGTTTTGAATAACTCAAAATAATAGAATTGGGAAACATCTAATGGCAAGAGATATAAGGGATAGCATCATATTTTATGTCTATAAAGCAACAGAAAAATACATTTGAATATAAGACAGAAACAGATATTTAGTATTGACTACATTTATTTTATGTTAGATAATAGTCACCATATCTTAGGTAAATAAAATTAATACACTAAAAGTAAGATATATGAATATGGGAAAGAAACCAATCAAAACTTTCTACCAAGAAACCTTGGGTCTACCAGTTCAATTGGAATTCTGGGAATAGCTTAAAGTTAACAGTTTTCTTCAGAACAAATGGAGTAGCATGTAGTCATTATCAAAGATATTACATAATCCTTAGAGATAAAAATACACTAGAGAATGATGTGGAGGAAGTTGGTTACTGCAGGCATCATATTCTTCTAACTGGGATTACTATTGTTGAGACCCTATCCGTGAATCTTGAACTTCAATTTACAAGTTCATTCATTGTAATTTGAGTCCAGAAAGACTGTAGCACGTAGTTAAGAGACAAACCTGCTAGGAGTTTATTTCAGTGGTACAGAAATACAATATAATCAGTGGCATAAATATATTAAAGACAAAACCAGAAAGCCACACCAGATATGACAATCTAAAGAAACAATCTAGACAGGGTCTCAACTGTGAGCCCAATGTGTCTCCTGATGCAGCTCAGTTTTTCTTTTGTGGTCTCAGCCTCTTGTCCCATGGAGGACCAGAGCCCAAGGGTGTCCTATAAGGGAAAGGCTACTGTCAACTCCTAATCCTGACATGAACTCGATGTGCTCTACAAAACAAAGCTTGCTGAAGGTTGACCTGAAAAGGGTCAAACCACATCACAGAGAGTAAGAAGATACCTTCTATTCTCACAAATGTTTGTCTGCCTGGAGAACCAAGTTCAAAGCAAATATCTTTTGAGGTCTTACTGAACATGACTGAATTTTGAAGTTCATTACAATGTTTTTGCATGTGTTTGCATTTTGTAAAAACAGCTAGGAACAGAAATGGAAGAGCCAAAAAAAAAAAAAAAAAAAAAAGAAAAAAAAAAGAAAAAAGAAAAATGCCCTGCCAGTTTTGAAATCTAAAAGACATTTCCAGAGAAAAGAATAATGTTTATATCATGTGTCACTTAATTTTATATTTTTTCAATATTAATTAATATGGACATTTTGAACATTGAGTACTTTTGATAATCAAGTTCAGACAAAACTATTTAACAGTGGCTAAAATTCAAACCAGCACTGCACTGCCACTCATCTTAAGGTTGTTGCCAGTCAGTCAACAACCCAATAAAGCCAAGTCATAGAAAGCCAACCTCAGTGTTTTTAAGGATCCCTGGTCCCGTAAGAAAGTATTCATTCTACCTTTGACAGATGCTCCTTGGTGTACACAAATATACCAAACTTATCAAGGAATCTTCCAAAGTCTTGCCTGAGAATACTGGTAAAAAATTCAAATATATTTAATAATACCTTATTACATGTGTGTGGCATATGTATGTGGGTTACTGTGGGACTTTGGTCTGGGCTGAGTGCCTGAAGTCCCACACAGATCTCTGGTCAGAAATGGGAGTGGCTTCTGCTGCCTCTGCTGCTGTGTCTGGCCTGTCCCTGTTTCCATCACTGCCAAGAGGCACCAAGCAGGACTGAACCAAACCAGCGGGAGGCTTCAGCATAGGGTACAAGAAGCTTTGGGAGAGGAAATCTCTTCCAAATGGTGGAGTTAACAGCTCTTATAACAGAAGCTCTCAGATGGAAGAATGATTTTTGCACACCTTTACTCTTGAACAGTCCCCCATATGTATACAGTTTTGGGGATGGTTCAGAGTCTGACAAAAGGCTTCCTATTGGCTTGGCCTGAGGGCTTGGAAAGACCTCATCTACATATTTGGGTGTGTGGTCCTACTTCTGTCCTGAGAGTGGTCATATCTTCACCTGTAGAAGAGGAGCTTGGGTATGACTGAGTCTACCTCACCTATGGAGGAGGGACTTGGGGCATGGCTGATGCCACTTTGTGTGACCAATGCCACTTTACAAGGGGCTGTGGTGCGGGTTTCGTGAAGGTGCCTGGTTCCTCGGGAAACTAGGAAGCGCCTACCGACTCGCTTAACATTCCCGGGGCTTCACTTATCTTGACTGAGCACCAGGTCCTCTTCACCGCCTGCCAATCGCTCCACAGGTTACATTCCTACATGTGAGACAACAATCCTTGTATGCACATGTGGGAATGAGAGCGCCCTTCTCTGAGGAGATGGGGTCTCTGCGTACACAGGAAACTCAATATTTGTGTAGGATGCATGGCCAGACAACTCCCAGGATCCTTCTGCAGGTCCAGCATCTGCAGTGACGTACAGCTAATTATGTGAATATTCTAGATATACCTCTTGCTTTCAGAGTGGCTAAACTATCTCCTCTGCCCAAGAATAGCAATTTCAAAAGATATCGTTAATGAGATTGTTATCTGTCGTCCACTGTATATCATTGATTGTTGGTAGTAGTTAGCTGATGAAGTGAACGGTATGTTTAGGTTTCATGTGTGAGAAGAATATGGGACAAAATGAAAAAGTAAGACCACATAAGGGACTCTTGAAGAAGGCACTATTTTTTATTTTTTAATTTTTTTTAATCAAGAAGAATTACTACTGAAAGGGTGATACCATAACTAAGTGAAGCTTTTTTTTTTAAATGGAAAAAAAAAAAAAACACTGGAGTACATTTTTTAATTCATAGTTCAATATTACCTATTGTAGGCAAGCTATTCAGGGAAACAGAATTTTCTATCAAAATATGGAGACATTGTGTTAGACCAATTAAAACAATGTAGAATGGACCAGGAAAATTAACAAAAATTAGAATTTTTTTGCCCTAAATCTGAAGGTATTGGGCCTTTCATCAGCATTTGATAAATTATTAGCTGGATGCTATGAACCAGGACATATGTTAATCTGCTCGAGTACATACTGCATCTGATACAGCAGATGTAGATACTGTATCTGATACAGCAGATGTAGATACTGTATCTGATACAGCAGATGTAGATACTGTATCTGATACAGCAGATGTAGATACTGTATCTGATACAGCAGATGTAGATACTGTATCTGTACAGCAGATGTAGATACTGTATCTGATACAACAGATGTAGATACTGTATCTGATACAACAGATATAGATACTGTATCTGATACAACAGATGTAACTGAAGTCACTACTTGACTCAGTTTTAAACAGTCAAATGTCATTCTTCATGATCTATTTATCTTCTTCACTGGCCTAAGAGGAGAGGTACAGGGATAAGTGATGAGAACCACTACTTCCACATTTTTCAAAACCTTGATGGTGGCACAAATTCCTGCAATTCCTTCAGGGACATGATACTGGTTTTGATTTCTATTTTCTTTGGCAGGAGCAACTCTATAGGTTTCCACTTACCCTTTCCAACCCGTAGTTCACAGGTCAGGGAACCAATGTGAGAATTCTGACAACTTCTAAGTATATCTATCCCAATTATACTTTCTGGAACTTGGGAAATAACCACAAGACGAGTTCAGGAACGCACTGGACCTACTGTAAATCAGACTTCAGTAAAATTTGATTAATCAGTTGGCCTCCACAAACCCCTATTTTAACCAGAAGGCAATAATGTTTCTTGGGATCTCCTGGAATCAGTGTCAATTAAGAACCAGTATCCAATAGACCCTGGAATGTCTGATTACCTCCTTTCTTCCAGTGTATAGTTACCCTTGTAAAAGGCCTTAGTTTCTTCTTGAAACGAACTGGAAAAAGGCCAACAGTAAAACTATAGTTATTTTATCAGGGTCCTTTCTCGGAGGAACATGAACATCTCTTCATTCAAAAGATTCTATGTTCATAAACTGGTTTAAGGCTGGGAATTACTTCGTGGGCTGAGATTCTATTTTAATATTATCCAATAGAGCCTTTCATTTGATTGAGTTTTTTTTTTTTTTCTTATACAGCGGAAACACACATTCTATTTGATTCCTGAAATACCATGATTGATTGACCAGTACCAAACGTCCATATGAGTCATGCCATCATAAAATTCACGTTGCCTGTACTGCGCATTATGAGTTAGGTCATAATGAACATTGCTTTGTGTATGTGGTCCATTATGATAGCTACAATCACGTTTCCTACGTCGGTTCAGTGCTGCCACCTGGCCCCTGCTACTTCATGGTTCAGTGGTTCATCCATTGTATTGATACTGGGCAGTAGCATCTCCAATGTCTGGCACAAGGAAAGACGGACTAACAAACCTCTTCAAGTGGGTTTGTGCCCCTCTCACCTTTTTGTGTCTTATAGAATTAGTAAAGAGCATGTTTACTGGAGCTTCCCATTGTGGAGAACTAGATTTTACAATGTACTATTCTAGCATTGCAATTTCCCCGTGTCCTATAACCTCTTCACCAAGACTAAGTCACAAGATACCAGTCATCTCCAACTCCTTTTCAGTGGGCCATCTTCTAAAAACTGCTTCAGTCAACCACTCAAACTTCTGACACCTTAAAAAAATTGTGTGAGAATCCATATTAAATCTAGAATCTCTACCCAGTAGGCCTGTAACATTAAACTTGGCTTGATCCAGGTTTTTGTTCCTTCTACTGTCATCCCACACTCTTAAGTCCATTCCCACACACATCCCCCAGACTACTGCTTGAATGAGTTCACCAACTTATTAAACTTTTAAATGGTGGGATGTATTTCCTGTGGACCACACCTTATATGTGCCCTCTAAATGTCTGTTTAAACTTAAGTCTGATAACAGGTCTAGAGGAAATACTGGTGGGCCCTGAGGGACGTGAGAATCATCTTGCCTGGTATCTCCCTTAGAAAAGTGAACCATTGCTTAACAGATGATGAAGTATTACCTTCCTCAGGGAAAGGAGGAAAAGGGCCTCTCCCTCCTCACACTGAACATATAACAATCACAGTATTTCTATGCTGTTACAACATGAACTCACAGACTTGATAATAAAGGGCTTCAATGGTAAGGAGTACACATTTCATTTCATTTCCTTATCTCTAAATTCTCACAAAGTTCTTTACAACATCATTTGACTAATAAATGCTTAATGAATAAACCAAGTACAGGAGGCCAACAAGGCACGCTGTTTCCATTATGAAGTAGATATTTTTTATAAGAACAGATTCTGTCTAACCATTAAGAACCTAACTTACAAAGTCAACAGATATCAAACAAGTATATTTACAAGATTACTAAAAAGACATTTGAAAACTCAGAATCAAGTTTATTTTTCCGCTAATGCACAAGCAGGTTTGTTTTCATTCGGGTTCCTCTACTGTAGTTTCACAGTGGTTCTCAGACCCATCATTCTCTCAGGACTAAGCAATCTCTGAGATCTTCACTTTGGGAGCTCTAAATGTTTCTGACATATAGGTTACTTAAGTGTGAAACACAGTAATCTCCTTTCAGCTATCTTTAAATCAAGATGTAGAACTCTTCCTCAAGCACAAAGTTCATCTTCATGATGCCGTGTTTCAGACTATGATTGTGATGGACTGAGCCTCTGAAACTGTAAGCCATCCCCAATTAAATGTTTGTTTTTATAAGAGTTGCCTTGGTCATGAAGTCTCTTCATAGCAATAAAACCCTAACTAAAACAGAAGTTGGTACCGGGGACTGGTTGCTGTGATAGGCCTGACCAGGTCTTTGTTCAGGGTAACATCAATTCTGGCAATGTGGATTAGAAAATTAGTTGAACAATTTAAGTTGGGCTTAATGAGCTACTCAAGTAGACACATGAAGGATGCTGAGAGTGATTAGAATTGTGGCAGCCTAGCTCAAGAGGTTTCAGAGGAGAAGAATTTTAGTATGTGTTCTAGAGACTGTTCTTGTAATACTTTGCTGAAGAATATGACTGCTTTTTGCCCTGGTCTGAAGATTCTCCTTAAGGCTAAATTGAAGAGATTTAGATTAATTACTCCATCAAAGGAAATTTCAAAATAACCTAGTTTAGACCCTGACCTGTGGTTCAGCTCTTATGAAGAGTATTTTGAACAAGGGTAGCAAGCTTAGAAAGGAAAAATACAAAAATGTAAAGAGGGAATGTAACGGAGCTAAATCCTGTGTTCATGGATATTAAATAAAATTAACAGAGTGGTGACTTCCGGGCAAGATTCCAACCAGCTAACCTTATTGCTTATGCATTTGCAGTTGTTATATAATTTTAGGTATTATTATGACCTGGTTATTGTTTTCATTTGGACATAAGGAGATATGATTATGTGGCAAGTTGACAAGAGATGGATTGTAATGGCCATTCTCTATCAAGTTGTCAACTTGACTATAGAGAGAGTGAAGTACAATTCAGAAATGGAAGGCATACCTGTGCTCCAGATGTCGAGGCACAGTGGCCGCAGTCATAAAGATCTTGTAAAAAGGAAATAAAGTAAAGCTTATGCTTAGGCATGGTAGTATACTCTAATCCAGGGAGACAGAGACTAGCACATTTGTGAGTTCAAGGACAACCTGGTACAGGGCAATTTCAGGTAAATAAAAGCTTGCTTCCAGGTATAGTGGTATAGACCTTTAATCCCAGCACTCAAAGAGACAGAGGCATCTAGATCCAGAACAGTTAAGTTCAGAAGTGAAGGGAATCAAAAGCTGGTGAAGATGTAACAGAATAAGAATGACATGTTTTAGTCCCAGAAAGAAGCAGAAATTGGCAGCTTTGACAACATGGCTTTGGTTTTAGAGTCAAGAATAAAGTGGGTTACTGGGACAGTTGACCCTGGTCAACTGGAGCTAAGAAATTAGCAGTGATTAAGGGGAAAAAGCATCACTGAGATGAAATCTTTGGAGAGGTTCTTTCTGAGAGCATAAACAAGGCGTGTCCTGAAGCAAAGCCTTACAGTTTCTTTGGAGAGTCGGTTAATGTCAAATGTTGTTCTGCTAGAGCACACAGGTAAAAGGACGTATTGCTGAAGCAGACACAGGAGAAAGGATGCTTTGCTATAGCAAATATCTGAAAGGACACATGATGTTTAGAAGGAATATAAATATGACCCCACAGACAGTGGGAGCTCAAACATTGGTTGGTCTTGCTCTGCCTCACTAGTCTTCACTGAGGACATGCATGTATTGGTTCATTTTACATCGCATTGCTGAGCTCCACTTATGGTCCCTTCATAGAGAAAAACTTGTCAAATAGTATCTTGTGAGGTTCCTGAGGCTTCTTGCTGCTTCCACAGACTCTGGCCAGTTGGTAAGCCTCACGGTCTTTCTTCTGAATTAAATTACCCTTACTGATTTGTGTGTGGTATCTGCATAATGGACTGGACTGAGAACAAAGAAGATTGGAATTGCCCCAAGGAATTCTTTCTTAACAGCTCCATGTCCCCTGTATCCTAATAATCTTTCTCTACTACCTCTGGTGGGTGGTGTACTACAGGGGAGATTGAGCCCTTACTTAAGTAGATTGAGAAGAATATATGCCTATAGATGGTGCTCAACCTGGTGTGGCATTGCTCTTGATATGAAGAAAGAACAACTGAGCAATTATAACCCCTGCTCCAATTTACATCCTCTTATTCACATTATCCATTATCTTCATTTCTTCCTTGCTATCCCCATTCACTGCACTCAATAAATCCTTGAGAAGTTAATTCACTTCTTCTTAAGATTTTTCCCACTATCCCTGAAGGTCTATGACAATACACATAGCTGGTTAACTCGTAGCATCCAGTTTTCAGGGATAATGTAACAGTGCTATCTGTGGCCAGATCCAAAGCTGTACTTCCTTCTCTAGCATGTATAGTATCAGAAATGCCTAATTTTGATCTTCTTGCTTGTTTGGTAACTCATGACTGATTCCTCACCCCCCCAACACACACAAAAACTGGCTCATATTGTTTTATACATGTCTTTGAACTGATAGATCCCTTGGCAAGACCCCTTTCCCAATGTCAAGAGGTTACCTCATATGTCTCTCTTGGACCAGCAATCTTTTGACCAATGTTTTCCCTTTCCACAGTGGCTACAATCCCCTGGAAGCCTTTCTGGCTCACAGTAACCAGACACTGCTTGTTCTCTTCTACTACATTCTCTAGAGTCAATGTACCTGTTATTTTTTTAGCTCTGAATCTTTTAGTCTTACACTTTCTCTGGAAATGATCAAATTTAGCACAATTAAAACATTGAACATTTTGATTTCTGATATTTCTAACTATGATTTGCCCTATGATACTGGCACTAAGATCTTGATAACCATTACCAGTTGTCTCCATCTCTTTTATTGTCCTCCCACTGAATCTGCTTGCTTTCCACGCATTCTGACCTTTACTTTCAAACTCTTTACATGTATAGCCAACAAAGATAGCCAAGGTTGTACTTCACGTTGCACCTTGACTTGGTGATGTCTAAAAGTCCCTACAGTGGACTAGATGACTAGACTTGAAGGCATGAAGGGGTCATGGAGAGCAGCTGAGGCTGATACTGTGACAGGCCAGGAAAGGCCATTGGTGAAGGTGCAGCCTCAGTGGCAGTTGAAGGCCCAGGACCAAAGGGGCAATACAAAGAAGCTGAGAACTGGCAATATAAGGATAGCCTATGAGAAACTATTGGTGAAAGTGCAGCCTAGTTGCAGCAGAAGACCCCAGCATATTGGGCATGTCAATACTATGGGATGACCACCAAGAACAGCTGCATCAGTGGAGTTGTGTCAGTCAGGGCCTAGAGTGCTACACAGGGCAGTGCTGAAGAAGTGAGCCAAGCTCTTTGGAGGAGGCCAGGAGATCACGCATGGAGCCCAGACATTGAAGCAAGAAGCTGTGTAGCTGATGTAGCCTTTGGAGATACCAAGATGTTAAAGATTCCAGAGACATGGGAAACCTGCCAAGGACAGTTTCTAACAGGAAATGGATCCAGCCCAAGAGAAAGAATTATGTTGTAGTAAACAAAGATGAAAGGCGTTGCAGATCTGAAGAGTGTTTTGACATCAGACATGGAGATGCAGAGTTTGAAGTTCGCCCAGCTGGTTTTTGGTCCAGTATTTTCTCGCTTTGCTTCCTTCCCTATGTTCTGCAATAGTAATGTATGCCTTGCACCAAGACATGTTGGAAGTATGTGAACTGCTTCTTTATGCTGATTTTATAAGAAATAAGAGTTAAGAGATTGTATGAATGTCAGAAAAGACTGAACTTTGTACTTTTAAACATCATTGAGATTCTGATAGACTTTAGGGACTTTTGAAGTTAGACTAAATATATTTTGCATTATGTTATAGCTATAAACCTATCGGAGCCAGGGACTAGAATGTGGTGGTTTGTATAGGTAAGACCCCCATACACTCATGTGTTTGAATGCTTGGCCCCTCGGGAATAGCACGATTAGGAGGTGTGGTCTTATTGGAAGAGATGTGGCCTTGTTAGAGGAAGTGTGTCACTATGCAGGTAGGGCTTTGAGGTAATATGCTCAAGCTCTGCCCAATGTAAAGTGCAGTTGTATTCACCTGGCTGCCTTTAGATCAAGATGTAGAACTCTTGGCTCCTAAACCACCAAGTCTGCCTGCATGACGCCATGTTTCTCTCCATGGTAATTATGGACTGAACCTCTGAAATTGTAAGCCAGGCCCAATGAGAATAAGTTGCACTGGTCATAGTATCTCTTCACCACAATAAAGCCCTAAGACAACCAGGTGAGAAGTAAAAACATTCAAAAGACTGTTTTGGTTTTGGTTTGTTTTTCTAAATTCACTCCTTCACCTGGGGACAGCTAGACCCTCTTCAACTAAATGAAATTTACACACCATTTGAAAAGTTAGTAAATATTAACTGCATTTTAGGTTGATTGCTTACTATTTTGTCACTCCTTAAGTAAGAAGAATGTGGATTAAAATATAATTTTGTTATACAAGTAAAAAGCTTGGAAACAATAATTAATACTGCCATTTGTGTATCATGTATGTGTGTGTGTAATATTCATGTGTGTGTCTACGTATCATTTTAATTAAGAAAATAGCTCATGTGCAATGTACTATACTTAAAAGTAGCTGTGTAAATATATACCATGTATAGGTGAAATGCATTCATCTAAGATACAATCACAGATCCTTTCTAAGATCACTTCCTTTAATAGTTAATTCTATTTAGGACCGAGTGTTCTAGGATCCCTCATTCTCTGAACACTGGCATTGGGAGTCTCTGTATTTGTTCCCAGATACTTCAGAAGAAAGTTTCTTCGATGTTGCCTGAACAAGACACTATCTATTAGTAATCTTTTTTCCCCAAGTTTCTTTAGAATTAATGGTTGGATTCTCCCAATGTCCATGACTGATGGACTCTCAAGTTCTTGGCTTGGCTACCATATCAATGGTAGGCTGCATCTCTTGGGATGTCCTTAAATGCAATCTGATAATGACTGTTACTCCTATAATCTCTGTGCCATGGTTGCACCAAACTGTCAAGCAGCTGGGCCACCATTGTAAACTGAAGAGTTTGCAGCTGGGTTGGTGTTTACCATTTTCTTCTGTGGCATGCAGAGATATAGTCCAGTACCACAAACAATTGTTGGCAGAGGTGAAGGCTCTAGCTAGGCACCACCTCAACTTTGTTTTTGGTGAGTTACACAGGTGTTACCTTCATCAATACGACCTTGCCATCAATTTGTAGAGAATAACCAATATCGCTGTCAATAGCTTGGATTGTTAGGGGATTTCCATGCAGCCCATTTAGCTAATTAAGTCAATTAAATGTAATATATTTGTATAAATGAAGGATTTATTTGTGGCAAGATGAATAACTGGTGTCTTGTTTCTCCCATTACTTGGCAGGAAAGAGAGTAGAAAGATTTTAAGAGCCAGTTGGAATAAAGTCACCAAAAAAGCAAGAACTTCCAGACACAACAAGGCTGAACCATGTATGAACTCACAGAGCTTGCACAGATCTAAGCCAGATGATGTCCTGGTGCTGAATGAGGAAGTGGACACAAGACCCCATTCTATCCCAGAAGAAATGAAAAGTTAGTTTCCTTTAATGGAGTCTTACTATGTATACAAACTGCATTTAAGGACAGACCCCCATGTCCAGCAGTAGATAGCCAACACAAAACAGTAATTCTGAACTTTTTGTCTCAGAATATATTTTTTTTGTCTCAGGCACTTATTTTCCTTACAGATATTTTGCTTATATATTTATTATATATTTATTATAGTGTCTGAATTTGTGTTTTCATGGGATAAGTATGTGTGTGAATGTGTAAGTCTGCATCTGAACATGTTTCTTTTGTTTTTTTTTTTCTTTGTCTTGTCATCTTTTTGTCTATTTTAGTTGCCCATTTGTTTTCTAATGAGAGAGAAGGGATACAGATTTGAGTAGATAGGGAGGCAGAGAGGATCTAGGAGGAGTTGGGAAGATGGGAACTTTAATCAGAATATATTATTTAAAGAGGTCTATTTTTAATTTAGAGAGGGGGAGGGAGATAGAGAGAGAGAAAATATTCATAGAAACAAACCTTATCACTTAAAAAAATCCAAAGAAGAATATTGAATTAACTAAATATAGTTCAATGCCATTATTTTTGGGAGAAGAAAACATGCTTCCTTTGAAGTCTTGAGTACTCTCTGTTGGGGGTATTTTTAGCATAATGGTCAAGAAGGACAATAAGGTTGCAACTGCAGCCATGTTTCTACAAATCTTGGAAAAATACATTTGGTAACGTTTATTACTAGGTCTAGGACAACTTCCATCTTCTGAGTGAGGGAGTCTACCTATGAAACACAGCACACCAGATAAATGATGAGCCTATAAGGAAATAAAAGAGAATCGTGTCTAAGATCCTGCTGTATGTGATGTCTGTTTGTGATGGAGATTCATTTTCTAAAGGTCCCCAGTTTCCCAGGCAGACAGCAAGCCGGCCCAACCCATTACAACAGCCTCTGCCAGGACTTGGAATAAAGTTCACAGTATAGAAAAAGCTTAATTAAAGATATATATTCCTTAATAATAGTGCTTTACTCCCTGATTTGTAGAGCTAATGTAAACATGTTCATTTATCAGTTGGTTCTGGAGAGGATTTTCCAGCCTGATATTTCCTGCCAACTTAACTGCTGACTAAGCAGTGTGGCTTGAATTCAATTTTTAGAGAGAATTGTCCTATGTTTCTGCTCTGATTCTAACTTAGCTTAGGAATTTGCTGATACAAAACAATTGACCACAGGAAAACACATAAAAGTCCACATGAAGTGGTAAAGTAGGATCAAATTTTATAGTTTGGATAATATATATGTAAGATTCCTATATTGGTGACCTTCCTTACTATTTCCATCTCAGTGGGATCCAAAGGTAAACGAAGTGTATATTCATTTCATTCCCCAGACCCTCTGGGACAAAAGCTCTGCTTAGTCATGATTGGGTTCCTTGTGTTACCAGACTGGTGGGTACTGAGTGGGTCCACTATTATCATCAGCTGACTGTGTGAATGCCTACTGGACACAGGGTCATCTTGCTCATATTTCTGCACTAAAGTCCACTCATGCTAGATTGAATCATGGGTCTCTATAACCCTGATCACACTCAGCGCCGTGGCATTTTTGTTTGCAAACTTCTATGTTTGCTAAAGTTAAGTACTTAACATGTGTCTCTGACCCATACCTTCCTGAACCTTCTACAGAATGGAAGAAGATGGAAGCTGAGTGCTTTCCCGTTGGAAGCCCAGAGTACTCTCTACACTTTAAAAGCCAACTAATGTAAAAAACAGTATAGCTCAAATAAATAACAAAAGGTTTTGCCTTTTCTCAGTTGCATAAAAAGACTAGAATGAAACCAAACTTACATTCATACAAATGATCACACTTGAGTATGAGCCGCAAGCATACTGATGAGATGCTTTCTTTATGTTATGGAGGACGGATGTTACCACGTGTGAATAGTGTGCTTGGTACGTCCCTGATGGCGCTATGTGCAAATCATCTATTAAACATTCCGTCAACTGTCTTTAACCAAATGCAAGTTTCTTTTTGTCTTCAGAAAGAAATGCCTGTATGTTAAGCTTTCGGGTTCTCACGGGGAGGGGGGGATGAACTAACTGGTCCAGTTGAAAATTACATCACTCACTCAGCATCATCCCAGTTATTCAAGGGTTTGATCACAACATTTATTCACGGATATCAGTTTTGAACTGTTTTGATTCAGTCCCACGCCAGAACTGTTGGGAGAACATTCTTTAATGTTATTCCAAGCAGTGTGGGAGTAAGTACAGAAACCAAGCAAATCAAATGCAAGGGAACCTATGTAAGGTGGCGAATCACATAGTGCACCCCCAACACTCTTTTTCTTTAAGCCCATGCGATTTCTATTCTAACTCCACTTGAAATCAAGTTGTCTTCTACTTAATAAGTTTCAACTTCAAAGAAAACCAGAAAGTGCCTGGCAAACTCTATCAGGATGATTCATGAGGTATTGAGTTACTGTCAGTGTTTCTAATAAGAAATCTAGCAGAGCATATTTTTAAAATGTTCTTAAATATGTACTAGGACAACACGTTCACTGGAGCTACATTCTTCCAATTAGAATAAGTTGATTCCTGGCTGAAATAACCTTTTGCAAGTAGTCATATAATTTTGCAGGTTATAAAGGCAAAAACAAAAGCAAAAAAAAAAAAAAGTCTTCTCATCTTACTGTTAATTCAAGCTCCACTCTATGTTAGAATACTAAACTCAATGCCAGGGACATCAGGAAGTATAAGCAAAAAGACACAGATAAACTTGCTCCTAGGCTACTTCTTAGCTTTGCAGGAATGTATTTTCTTGTCATTCCATAAAGACCTTGAGTAACTACGTCCATAAGAATCTCCACAACAACAAGTGGTAGACTTCAGAACACACGCTCTTGGCGTATAGACGTGTGCCAAATGTTGGGACAGCATGCCATCACCTTGGTGATCTTAAAGGACCACTGATCCTCACAGTTCGGGCAGTCAAAGAGTTGGAATAAAGCTTTCAAAAGATATCTGGGAAAGATACTGCTCACTAATGAGGACATCACAAATTTTCCATGTGGAGATGGTAGCTTTATGATGCTCACTTACTATTCTGCAGAAATGGCACAGGTCTGAAATGCAAATTTCCTTCATAGGTCTTTTAAGTCTCTGCCTGGTCTCTGTTTTGAATGCACTGACCCTAATATCTTTACAAATACCTCTATGGGTGTCTATGTTGTCTTTTGTTTTGCTGTTTGAAACAAGATCCCCCAAATAGAAACTCTCCAAACTTTCCAAAGATTTGCTTTGACTCATGGCTGTATCTCATTCGCAGATCACTTGCCTGCTGTCTCTGGGTTGATGGGAAGGCAGAGACATCCTCACGGTAGAGATCTCGTGACTGAGCAAAACAGTGAATGTTATGGTAGACTAGAGAGGGAGAGAGTAGGACAGGGAAATGAAAGAAGAGGCAAAGAAAGCAGAAGAGGAAGGAAGGGAGAAGAAGAGGCAGTCCAGGGGCAGAAGTACCAGTTAAAGGCTACGTGCAGTCCTATTTCCTTATCTAAGCTCCAGTTCCAAATAGTTTACTGAACTACAAACTCACTGATTAAGGAATGATAAGAGCATCTCAGTGCCTTACCTCTGACTTTTTGCCTTAAGGGCACATTCAACACAGGAAGCTCTGAAGGCAACCATAAGGAGACCTAGCATAAAATAGCTGTTGCAAGTAGGAAGAAGAGAACTGTAAATGACTTTACTATTTATAATGGGATACATTCTTTCACCAGGGTAAGTAACCGAAACATTTACATGGATCATAATTAAGCTATAAAAATTTTGGTTTTAGAAGTTCTGAGAACTTTCCATGAAGCGTGAATAATTTTATCATGTACATAAAATGCATCAATATAATTCATATTAGTTAAATGTAAAGTGGACATTTAAATGTGTTGATGTATTTATCTTATGCTGGCTAGATTTATTTGTATATATATATATATATATATATATATATATATATAACGATTTTCCTGAGAAACCAGTTTTACCTTGGCTTTTCCTCTGAAGGTACTTTATGTGTAACTATTTCTAAGTATACACTTTTCATAACTGGTAGGTTTAGATGTTTATGCCACTCAAATATTTCAGTAAAATGAAATTTCAAAGATGGAATTTTGAAGAGCGCCAGCATTTATATCAGCTTAAAAATCTCCAAAACCTCCCTGTGCAAATTATAAAGCTTCTGCTTAACTAGATGTGAATTTCGTGCAGCCTGGAGAGAGTGCCTGCAAGACTCCTTGCCAAATCCAGGTTTATTCAAAAGCCAGAGTTAATTGGGTGGGTTGAGTTTACTTAAAGTCTTCTTTGGCCTTCACCTGCTGTTTAACATTCCTCTCCAGTTCTTAAAAGGCCTGTTTACATCAAGAGGGGATTTTTATTCCTTAATAGAAAGTAATTATGAAAGGGCATGTCAATATCCCTCCCCTGTAGCGGGTTTTGGCTTCTTTTCTCCTCTTTGAGTGAAGGTAGCAATTTAGTATAGCTTCATAAAAATGTAAAACTAACACTTTTAGGTTATACTCTTTCATGTCTCTGGCCATGGTATGTTTTTATTAGTTTATAGTGTGATTTATGAGTTTGGTTTTTTTTCTCATACAACATGTGATCTGTGAATCTATAATTTTTAGCCAGTTTTCTTAATCAAATTGCTGCTAGCATTTTAACATAATTTTTTTAGTTAATACCTGCACAAAATTGCTTGATAAAGCCTGGCACTCCACTGCTGTCCATTAATCACAGACATGGGAACTTGCACTGAATACGGGAGGATGATTCTCAGAGTTCCTCTTCTTGAGCAGAGCTTGACTTGATCCCGAACAGCCACATGAACACTTTGACACTACTTACTATACATTACTGGCCAAGAACAGAGCATAAAGCAGGAAATATCATATGGGGGCCATGGGTCACCGATCAAAGCAATTAGTCAATTTCAACAATATGGAACACGTTATTCACACATTATCATCCTCTTTATCATCTTAGAAACCAAATTCTTTAAAGAACAAAATGTTTTTGAAAACATAGTCTGCATGAGGGGTCCTATCTGAGTCACAAGTAGACCTCATTATCAAATGTTTAGGGGTCATCTAGAGTGTGTCTGAGGTACCTGCCTTTGTATTTCTTCTCATTGCTAGTGTGAAGAACTAGGAAGGTGCAGTGTGTGATTTCTAAGGCAGTTGGACACCACAAATTCTGAGACACAAAGGTGAGGTTCAGTCCTCTCTTGAAATCCTCTTCTCTGTTTCCAGTAGCTCTGCTGCCTTAGAAACAACCATCACACATACAGTCTCTACTGTTAAAAGAACCAACATTATACGTGGCTAAAATCGTGTCCGTTCCCCCTTTTCCTCTGCAAGGCTTTGAAATGAAATGAAAGGAGAATACACACCGTGAACTTAGCATTCATTACCATGGCTGATGAACGGTGCCCACTGAGTTCTGTGTTCAGCAGTCAGGAAGATGTCCCTGGGAATAAAGGTGTTCGGTTTGTAGAGAACAGCTCATTGGCTTCTCTCTGAGAGAACGTGCTTTCAATATTGATGTGCCATGAGCATTGTGTGGATTGTCACTTTCTTTTGAGCATTCCATCAACAACCAAATAATAGACAGCTTGGAGTCTTACCAGATGCGATCATTTCCAAAAAAACAAAACAAAAATCAACATTCTCTGGTGATTTGAGAGGAAATTAGATACACTTCATATGCAAAAAGAACGACCTACAAATTTATGGACACTTTCTTAAGTTAAACACAGGCGCACACACATACAGAAATACACACACAGACACACAATCTGAGAGTGAATTCAAGGAAATCTCTGAGATAAGCATAACATATACAATTAATTTAAGACATACTTTTGCACTTTCTTAGTGCAGTTCACTTGGTGTGTTTCTGATCCTCAGAGTGCGACAACCGTGGATACATTGTTTAAGAATGGGAGAATTCTTTCCTACTTTAATTGAATTTGGAAAATGTTAATCATGCAATACTTGTACAAGTCTGGGGAAAACTCTATGGACATATGGTCCTGAGATACAAGCTATGTGTGCCAACCAAAGTTTGCCAGTGCTTCTCGCAAAGAGGTGACTGGGGAGTTTTTAGAACAATATCCTGTTTCTCAACAGGATTGCAATTCTCAGAAGCAGACAAGTAAAAGCATAACAACTATTTTCTGGGGAAAACATCTTCAGGCTTTCCTTTGTAGCTTTTTCTTGATTTTTTTTTTTTTTTTTTTTTTTTTTTTTTTGGTCATATTACTATTCCCAGGGGGCTAAGTTCAAGGTCCCAGTGTGCTGTCAGTAAACACTGCTGAGGGGGTGGGGGGGGGGGAAACAATACTGTGGACACTGCAGGGCCTGAGCCACAGAGTATTCCAGATGCTTCTTCAGAAACTCCAAGCAGAGGAAGGAGTACCCACACAAGGAATGCCCAGGATGAGTCTTACCAGGAGGCTATGAAGAATCACTTCTCTGAGGTGAGGCTCAGAGGGCAATCAAGGCCTTCCTCTGCTCTGTGTGAACACTGACAGTGGATGGAGAGAATGGAGGTTGAATTAAAACACAAAGAAACCTCCCTTTTATCTCGTGATCCGAAGCAACTTCGCGTTGTCAGTGTGTGTTTGAACTCACAAGGAAGTCTGGGATGCTTGTTCGTAATGAAGTTTTAATGCAAATCTATCTCTTGTGTTCTGTATGTAGCAATCCAGTTAGCTACTAAGTTCAGGAATAATCTCCTGATAAGATGATTCAAATCCGACATTTAACCTCTTGGTTTATCTAGCCCAACTTAGAAATGGAGATATGCTTTCTGTTCAGTTTTTTTTTTTTTTTTTGCATAATATTTTATTTCTTTTAGTATCTTCAAATAGTTCCCAAAGTAATTTTAATGCTTCTCTAACAATTCCTGGTACAAATAAATTTTGGATAAACCTGTATCTGAGGAGTCTGTTCAGAATCTAATCTTCTAACCTCTCAATACAATTTAGTGAGCAAAAATTTTAACATTTACGCCACCTTGCTCAGCCAACATCTCCCTATTGAGATTCAGCAAGTATTAAGTCCTCGAGTCTTCATGGTGTTTTCAGTGCAGTCATGAGCTCATCTACTTGGTCCTCAGAGTAATCTCAGACAATAATCCTCCTCTGAACCCTGTTGCTGTCCTGGCAGACACCGCTAATCTCTTCCTCCAATATTAAGACATGGTTCTACTTGAAATACCATGTAATTTGAATTACAAGCTCTTCTTTCCCCCTGGTAGTAAGCCAAAATACTTGAAATCTGCTTATAGTAAGCACATACTGAACTCTGTGCTGTCATGTTACAATATGGGATAAATTACGGTCATTGCTCCGGTTCACTCAGGAATCCACAGGCATTAAAGGCGATGTGAGTGGTTCTCCAAGATGAATTTATTTCCAGTTTCTTCGGCCTTCTCCAGTAACAATATGTTTCTGACTGTTCTTTTGTCTGTAGTGCCTCCCAGCTAGTACATACTCAAACAATTGTCTAACAATTAACTATAGCATCAAATTCCTATATTTTAGAGTAAAAGTGAGTCATCTTGACTCTCAGTACTGCCATTAACAGCACTGAATGTAAGTAGGCTATCTTCTAAGTATTTGTATTTTCAGATTTTAAAAGTGGGAATACAATACCTTCCTAGTTGAAATGTTACGTAAGTTAATGAAAATGTCATTTCTCATTCCTGAGTAATCTTTATATGTCTATATGTATATGCATTCATTAATTAATGGGCATACGTTGTGTCTTCCATTTGGTTATTGGGGATAATATAACTTCACATAGTTGAATAAAAGATTTTACATTTACTTTGTTTACTATATACTCAGTAGTGAAGTTAGTGGGTAGTATGGTAATTCTATAGTTTTGTAACTTTAATTTTTACATTAAAAACTGCAAAGAACCCACAACTAAGCAATTCTACTCCTCAGAAACTTCCATGAGACAATAAAACCTAGGTCCACAGAAAACCACATAAATGACGCCTTATGGCAGTGTTGTATATAGGAGGTCAACATGAGAAATAGCCTACAGGTAAGTCAGGTCATGACTATATCATGGTGCAGCCAGAATTGGAATACTACTGCTCATCAGTAAAAGGGAATTGCTGACCACAGAATGACATGTAACCTGCTGAGTGTTACATTGAAGGAGAACAAAGAGAGACACAAAAGGTCACATGCTTTATCATTTAATTTTTATAAAAGTTCAAAGTGGGCATATCTACAAAGACAGTACAGAAGTCAATGTCTAGGAGTAGAAATGGATTATAACCTTATATGGACCTCGAGGTGATAAGAATGTCCTAAAATTAGATGAACTAAAAAAAATTCTTCTAAACCATTAAATTATACAGTTGATATGAATCGATATTTGTGGTGCTTTGAATAGAGATAACCCTACAGGCTCATATATTTGAATACTTGATCGTGATCAAAGATGTTCAGTTTGTGCAGAATAACTCACTTTCTTTTGTCTAAGAGAACATGTTTCCAGTACTGAGTGCGAATATAAAATACACGGATTGTCATTTTCTTTTAAGTACTCTATCAAGAACAAAATAATGCACAACAGTATAAAGTTTCACCAGATACCTTCATTTACAAAATCATCAGCCTTCTCTGGTGAATTGAGAGGAAATTAGATCAATACTATCTGCAAAAAGAAGTGCTTACAAATTTATGTACATTTTTCTGATTTAAACACATACACACACACAGAGTCTGAGACTTAATTAAAGAGAAATTCTGAGCTATATAAAACATAGACAATTAAAATTAGGAAACATGATATAACTATCCCTTGGTCACTGTAAATGCACAATAAGGTTAGCTGGGTGGGATCTTGTCCTGAAGTCAACACCGTCAATTGTGCATAGTATCCTTAAACATGGAATTAAGATTCATTTTACTTTCTGGTGCCCTTTTAGTCCTAGAACCATACATTTAGTATTATTTTTTCCTTTCTAAGCTTGCTACCCTTCATCAAAATGATCTTCATAAGAGTGAACCACAGGCTAAAATACAACCAAGAAAGGTGTGTGTGTGTGTGTGTGTGTGTGTGTGTGTGTAAATTAAGGGTAAAGTTAAAGTCTTATTACTAAGAGAGGCCAGCAGTATCACCAGTGAGACATATTATATTGAATGTCTTAGGACCAACTTACTAGATCACAAGCCATTTACAATGGTGAAAACGAAAAGTACAAGTGAATAGGGTCTCAGGCTCAATAACTGAGACCCATGAATGCCAAATCTGGCCATCTAAATCTTTCTGATGGTAATAGTAATCTGGCCAGATTTTTATTTTAGGACCATTTATGACTTGGTGGAACATCAGCATGTAGCTTAGAGATAATTTTCAAAATGTGTTAGTGAAGCATGGCAAACATTTTTAATTAAAATTGAAACAAGAAAAATTACAATGGCTGGTTTGGGATTTACCTTTTTATGCATTATTGTGTATGTGAATGTTGAATGTGGTTAGGCATATACACATAAAAGTCAAAGAACAACTCTGTGGAGTTGATTTTCTCTTTCTGACTTTGTTGGGGTTGGGAGGATCAAACTCAGGTCAAGAGTTGGTATGACAAGTACCTTTACCCACTGACGCACAACACCAGCAATAATGTGTTGTTGATCTGATAATGCTAACAGCACAACTCTCTCCTCAAAAAAGCTAAGACATAGTTTATTCTTTGGAATTTAGGATTTAATCTACCCAAAATTTCATACTCCAACATAGCAACATTTTAATGAACTTTTTATAGTTACAGAAGAAAAAATAACCAAGGCTTAAATCCAGACACTTTTCACACACATTAGTAGCATTAAGTAAATTCATTAAAGCAAATTGGGAAATTTTCTGCTGAAAACTCCAGATGCTACCTGCCATGTTTTTAGTCTCTTGGTTGGTGGGAAAAAGGTTTATGTTAGTTTAACACACTCTAAACGTTTCTCTGTTAGTCATATGTTCTTGGGTCTGACACAGAGGTAAGCAAGGAATGGATATTTAGGGAACTAAAAAACATAGCCCCACATTAGTTGCAATTAGGCCCAGACCTGTAATATTTCCAGCTTCTCTAAAGTTACTGCAATACTAGTAAGTTAATCAATCAATAACTCAATTAATTAATTAATACATTAAACAACCTCGCAGAAGGTTCAGTAGAAGGAACTATTACTTTCTGGCAACTTGTATTAACAAAGACAACAGTGAACAGAGGACAACTAGTAAATAACCTCAGTTGTCTTTGCTGTTGTTTTCCTCCTCCTTTTCATTGTCCTCCTCCTCCTTCCCCTTCTCCTCTTCCTCCTTCTCCTCCTCATTCTTTTTCTCCTCCTCCTTCCCCTCATCCTCATTCTTCTCCTCCTCCTCCTTCCCCTCCTCTTCCTCCTCCTCCTTCCCCCCCCTCTTCCTCCTCTTCCTCCTCCTCTATCTCCTCCTCCTCCTTCTCCTCCTCTTCCTTCTCATTCTCCTCCTCATCATTATCCTGTCATAGAGTTTTGATTTGTCCATCCTTATTTTGGTTTTCTGCATGTAATTTTGAATCTGAAGGAAATATCCTGAGGATATGGAATTTAATTTAGTAGAAGTTTTAAGTATGAATAATGTACCTTAGACATAGTGAGCAAGAAGAGAAATATTCTACCTCCTAAGACTGTCACATGAATGATTAAGTTTTAAAATATGTGTGTGGATGCCTTCATAACAAAGCAAGAGCTGAACTTCTCATGTCCAAGTTTATAGTGTAAACTTAATCTAGAGTAAGGGTGGGAAACTAGTGTAGCTGAAGATAGAATGTGAAATCATTCATTTTTGTTATTGCCCATTGGGACATGCTTTAAGATGCTGCTGGGAGAGGAGTGGTAATTAAAACATTCAAAATGTGGCAAAAGAATGAGACAAGGTAAAAACAAAGGGAAAGGAGGGGGTTAAACGTTTGGGATAGAGAGACTCAAACCCTCTTGAGAAAGGACGGCAAGAGAGGATGTGTTTGCACCAAAGTGTACAAGCTTATATGACATTAACGTACTTCAGGCATGAGAGGCTCAAGTCTTCTTTGGCTGCATTTCTTTACTACTTTTGTCCTGAGATATCAGAGGGTAAGATCACGTCTGAAACAGTTGGTATGAGATAGAAGGCCATGGGGAAATTAAAACTGGGAACTAACAGCAAGGAAAGCATTGACAGCTGGGATGTTGACCAACACAATGTGCATATCTGGGAAAGGTGGGAGATGGCTTATGGCCCGGAGTCCTTAGAAAGGCAAAGGGTAGCAGCCATGGCGCTCAGGGAGTGAGATGGATGTGCATGTATTGGACGTCACATCCAGAACTAGAACACAGGGAGGTTTTGATAAGAACCAAGGTCTTAACACATAAGGCAGATTTGAGTGAAGGCTACTGAAAATTAGACAAAAAAGGAAGGTTTTAAATTGGGATATTGGATAGGCTGGCTATACTGAGTCACAGTTTACCATGACTGAGAAATATGAGTGATATTGTGGTTGTGATTTGTTCCTAAACTGCAAATATGAGCTCATTTCTCAGTGCAGTAGTGTTTCTAGTGTTGGGAAGCCCAGTGAAGAATGACTGGGTCTTGGGGATTCTGCTCTTATGAATAGATTAAGGCCAATATCACAAGATTAGATTTACACAAGAAAGTTGGTTTCCTATTTTAAAAACTACAAACAAAAGCAAGTTTCTCTTCCTAACCCCCTCTTTACACTCTCTCTCTCTCCCTCTCTCTCTCTCTCTCTCTCTCTTTCTCTCTCTCTCTCTCCCTCTCTCCCTCTCCCTCTCCTTCCCTCCATCCCTCCCTCCCTCCCTCCCTCTCTCTCTCTCTCCCTCTCTCTCTCTCTCTCTCTCTCTCTCTCTCTCTCTCTCTCTCTCTCTCTCTCATCAAAGAAGGCTTCACCATATTTTCAGCCCCTTGAGACTTTCTTATCAATAGACCCAAGATTCAAGTAAATTTCTGTATGTTCTGTATGTTCAAAATTACTTGGAGTATGTTATATACAAAGAAAAATACTTCAGTGATACTTTATTAGACAATATAAGTGTCAAAAGCAGCATTACTATTTAGAGTTGAATAACCAGGAAGCTGCATAAAGACTTAGCAGAAGTGGAGGACTATGTCTTAGAATTGTCATGAGAATAACTATTCATCAGCTGCAATTGTTATTATAAGAATGAATAAAAATGGCACCTAAGAAATGCCTAGAAGGATATTCCCTTTTCTTTGTGAACAGAAGTGGAGGTGGTAACAGGTAGAGAGGTTGAAGATATGGAGCATTTTGATTTACCTCAAATAAGTTCGAAATGAGATAGGAAGGTGTTTTTGAGGCAAAGTCATACTGTGTAGCCCTGGTTAGCTTTGGAAGTTACTATATGCAGAGCAGGCTGTCTTCAGTCTCACAAGAGTTCTTCCTGCTTCTGCCTCCAGAGTTCTGACACTGGAGGTGTGCACCACCACACGCAGCAGAAGTTTTAACTGAATTCCTCCAGAGAGCGCTTTCAATCTTGTTTTAAAACACTGTTTTCACACATGTTCTAGAAGCTCACTTTTGATATGTTTTGAAACCTAGAGCTTTCTGATATCATTCAAGTAAAACTAAGCCAATCTTTCGTGCTTACACTAGCAGCCACAGTAGCAGCAGTGCCTTCCGGCTCAAGCATCCATTGCGGTTGAAACTTTTCTATGTAATCAGAAAAAAAAAAATCTACAAAGAGTGGAACTCTGTGTGTAGAGATGACAGTGCACCCCTGTCATCCAGGCTAGCTGAGAGGGTGAAGCAGAAAGATTGTGAGTTCGAGACTAGCCTGGACAATTGGAGAAGAAATCTTGTTTCATAACAAAAATATTTAGGGCATTTGGTTCAGTAGCGGATAACTAGGTAGATTGTGTAAGAACCAGAGTTCAATCCAAATATGAAAAAACTAAACAAATCCACAATGGCTGTTATACAGGTTAACATCATGCTGTGATCATAAACCTACACAGATTCTAGCAATCTGGGATGTGGTTAAGAGACTAGAGTTTTTGCTATAAGTAAAGTTAAAGACCTGTCATCTGACTTTTGATGCATACAGCACTGTTCTTTTTGAAACAAAGTAACTGGAGAGAAATGTCTAAATAACAACAAACTGGAAGCATGTCAGAATGGCTTTTGCTCCTTCAGTTCAACTCACCAAACCTGCCTTCAGTGTCCCCAGTGTCCCCACACATACTTTCCAAAGTGCTAAGTACTGACGATCTCGAGATCAGTATGGCTCATTACAGTTCGAAAATTTATTGTCGTGGTATATGATTGGTTAAAACATTGTAATGCTAATAATCACGTCATGGAGATCTCTGGACTGACACCACGCAGGGCTGACACAAACCAGTTGCTTATTCTGCAGCTACACTGCCATCTATTTGCAAAAAAGAAGCCTTGAGGAGACAGGCAGTGCTCTGCGATGGGAAGGAATGTCTTCGGGATTTCTTTACACATGCTTAAAATGGAAACAGTATTTACGTGTTTCTTAAACTAATATGAGAGTATCTAGTAAGCTGAAATGCACATATAAATCTTAGTTACTAATGTTTGAGAAACGGCCTCAGAGCCATGGGAAGACAACATTTAGCAGTCTGCTTGACTGACTGTGAAACCAGCTATTTATTTGACATGTGTACCTTATGGCTGAATAAAGTCCTCAAAGTCACAGATAAATACGTGTGCACTTCTAATAGACAAAGAATGCCCTAGGAAAGACTTCTCGTGTCCCTATATGTCAACAGTTCTATGAAGAAGACACTGGTTAATGAAATGAAGGACACTGTCCTCTGGTGGCCTAGGAGGAATTTAGTTAGGAGTGACATTAGAGTGTTTTCCTTGGTGTTACTGTCCATTGTCGAGTGAGACCTTGAACTAATTCCATTCAGTTAATAAGTGTCTCAGGGCACATTCTTCAGCAGCTTCACACACACACACACACACACACACACACACACACACACACACACACACAAACAATACTCACACATACACACAAAACTCATACACAACACACACAATACTCACACACATAACACACACACACAAAATACACTCACACACAACACACACAAACACACACAATGCTCACACACATAACACTCATACACACAAAATACTCACACACAACACACACATCACACACATACACACACACAATACTCACACATAACACTCACACACACAAAATACACTCACACACAACACACACACAAGCACACAAACAGTAAAATTTAGTATTTCACAAATCTATATTTAAAAGAATTTAGTTAAAAATTAATATTCCTTAAAAATGAAAGTACTCATACTAGCTAGGATCTTTCTTTGAGTAGGAGATGGTTTCTAAAGATTTCTATCAATTAATCTTGATTTTTTTTTTAATATGTTGAACTTTTATCCTCTCTCTCTTTTTAAGTTGAGGAGCTAGTGGTCAAATATTTTATTCAATTTCCAAGATCTGAATTTATAAGATATGCCTGCAGATTATTTAAAATATGAGAAACTTTAATTGTGGTCTCTTCTCTCCAATCTTAATCAGTCTTGCAAATGTTTAATAACCTTCCATTTAATATGCTTGGATATGTTTAATTCTTACTTAGCCAAAAGAAACAAAAATTTCCAGGCTTTCAAAGGCATTCAAAATTTCCAGGATAAATTTCTGTAAAAAGAAAAAAAAATGTATTTTAGTTACTTAGGGCAATAAGCCACAAGAGCAGTTAATAAGGTGGAAAAATAGTCATAAAGTGCAAAAGGATCAGAAGGTTGTGAATTTTCATAGCACTATATAAGAAAACAAATGCCAAATTTTAGGACAGCCTAAATTGTAATATATTTAAAGTTATTATGCAAAAGGCTAAATGTCTTTTTTAAAAAACTTTAAATTCTTAAGTTTTAAGTGAATTCTTTACTTGTAAGGCAAATCCTAGACACAGAGAACCACCCGGGAGCTGCTCTGGGTAACAGAAAGCAGAGTCCATGCCAGTATGTCCATGTCTGACAACAACAGGCTCCAGAACGTTGTGTGGTAGGGAATTTGCATACAGTATTATAAATGGTCAGGCACAATGGCTGGGGAGATCATGGGTCTAAATGGAGAACCTGCTGATACTGTTTTGGTTACAGGTCAGGTTATCAAAAGGCTCTCTGTATGTTTGTGTTTCCATCCTTAGACTGTGGCTGTTCTCATCCTTGGTCAAGGAAGCTGTTCATTGCTGTGGACAGTAGTTAATACACAGGCACAGCTGAGAACAGTTGGCTCTGTCATGGAGGGGATATTAATACCTTCCCACCCAAGGCTCAGGGAACATGAAAAAGGAGCAGGTGTAAAGACTGTGATAGCCAGAAGGAGTGCTGTGACACGTTGACATCTAGATATAACATGCCTACTGCACACAGAGACTCACAGTAGCCATGTTCACTGCATAATGATGCTTCAGTTAATGTCCATTGATGGGTTTTGTCTCTGCGCTTATTTCAGTTCAAAAATAAAAGAAACAAAAAAGAAGCAGACATTCACTCTATTTAATATAATCCTAAAACTGTGTTGCTGAGAGATAAAGTACGCTGTGTATAAGGAAAATAACGTATTCTGAGGACTGAATGGATTTCAGTGAGTTGTGCTGCATAGGCTCTTGAAGTAGCCCAGCAGACTGAGTCATTCTTAATCATTTCTCTTTCTCTCTATCAATCCGAATCTATAGTAGTGAGCCTCCAGCAAGAAGGCCTGATCTCATGAAAGGGTCTGGACCTTCTCCCCAAGCTAGGAATTCCTAAGAGGGGCAGTTGTGTGGAAGAATGGGCTGCCAAGGCACGTGAAGAGATAGCTAAGTGCCTCCCTCTGGCTGAAGGAGAGGGATCCAGCATGGCCTCGGCATCAGAGGCCACAGGACTTGGAGATATAATGATGCTTCCATTCTACAGGAGGAGGTCATTGCGGGGGGGGGGGGACCAACTCCTTCTCCAGAAGAAAATATGAAGGAGAATGAGATTCAGATTGGAAAGCTACCGTGGACATAACTTATTACAAATGCATTAGTGTCACTCAAAGCATTCTGGGATTTCCCCTGTGGACAAAGACTTAGCCTGAAGGAGTCCTACCCCAGCAAGGCAGAGGAAGGAAGTAGTATTAGGAGTGCCTAATAGCTTGTGCTCCCCCAGGTCCACATACCTTTCCTCCTCTTTGGGCTCCTTTAATGGCAAATCATGTGGATGGGATGTGTTTGTCTCTTTATTTGGAAGGATGAATTCTACACGGCTGCTTCTCAACTTTCGTGATCTCCCCATTTCTTGGCTACATTCAACATTCTTCCCTTTCAGGCATTAAACATTTTATTATTTCCAGCACTGATAAAGTAATCTTTCCAGAATATTTCTTTCCAGAAATGTCTCACTGTTGAAATGTAAATACTTTCCTAATAAACATTTTCAAAACATGAGGGAAAATCTAGGAGGAAATGTGAAATTTCCAGAAATTGTGATTTAAGTAAATACAGACATCCATTTCAGAACTCTTATGAAACAGAAGGAATTTTTTTTTTGAGTTCTGACATCATGGAAACATATTTGCTTACAAATTATCCAGCTTCCTTTTTACCCCCAAAAACGTTTGTGTTATTTCTGGACCAAAATTTCCCAACGGACTAACCAAAATGAATAGATGCTAAGATTTTGATCCCACTTCTAATTCTTGAGATTCTTGTGACTACTATTTGAGCTTTATTGCTGAAATTATACAAAAATCACTAGACAAAATACTTTTTAATAGACTCACCAAAACTGATTAATTTGTCTCACTAGGATGGGGAAAAAAAAAAAAAAAAAAAAAAAAACCTTCCCATACTTCTATAGAAAGATGAAAATTTTCAAATTTACCAGGCACAATGGTGCACAGTTGTAATTCCAACAACTGAGACGCAGCCACAGGAATTGTATGTATTTGATACCAGCATAGGCCACATAAGGAGATTTAGATGTACACACACATACACACACACACACACACACACACACACACACATACACACACACACACTAGCATTGAATAAAATTGCACTTACATATTTTAAAAGCTATATTCAAGAAACATAATACAAGGTAGAGACAATTAGTTACTATATGATGGCTCATTTGGTGTAAATTAAAATGTCAGTCTGCCTTCTGTATGTGAAACATGAAACATTATAATAACCGAGACCCGAGTAGCCCAAAACACTCACTGCTAAGTTTGTAGAGTGAATATATTGACCAAATCCAGATTTGGATCATTTTGGGGTGGGGTTTCCAATCTAGCTTCAATATTTACAAACAGAAATAAAATCAAGACAAGTCATTACATGCCATACGATGTCTGGACTCCCATTTATAAATCGCATAAGATCATTGGTTTGAAAGAGGAGATTTTTCTAACACACACAAGAAAATAGAATCCAGTAAATGCTGTGCCATTATTCTCCAGAGTGTATTAACATGCAAGTAAAAATCTCAAACTAATAAGAAAGGAATGCCATGATGTGGACAGAAAGTGAGGGTTTTCCAGTCCATCAGCTGCTGGAGGCTGATGGGAAAAGGGAAGCTTCGGTGGGTTTTAGAAAGTCACAGAGCAAATGGGTTTTGGAAACATTACTAGTTTCCTGACTCACAATAGGATGTAAAGAATAGAAGTCTGACTGAGGAGTTCAAAAGGAAACTGCAAAGAGATAAAAGGTACATGTTGGTCTAATATTGAAAAGGACAGTAAGTATGAAGTGAACAAAAACATGTAAGGAAAACTAGGGTTTCTGTAGCATCAAACTAATAGCTATTGAAAATACTTGCAACAAATGGGAACTGAAGGAAGTTACCTTAGTGACATAATGAATGTTAGAGATGTCAGTGGGGGGAGGGGGAATCCCAGGAAAGGCATTGCCCAAGGAACAGGAAAACACACTGAAAATCTACAATCTAATAAATAATATGTAAATGTATTGGTGAATATGGTCAACAAGATAATCCTGCAAACCTCAGGACATGTTTGAAAGTCCCAGGAAATGCCCAGAAACCACATGAAGGGGGAAGGAAAGAACTAATTCTGCAGAGTGATTCTCCATCTTCCCATGTATGACATGGCAAATGTACCCACTACACACAGTGGAAATAAATATGGTTTATAAAAACATCAGCATAAGGCCTCTCTTCAGCAAACACGCCAACCTGAGTTCAATCCTACAAACCCACAAGGTAGAAAGAGAAAAACAAATCCCACAAGTTGTCACTGACCAACACAAAAGCCCCATTGCACTCATATGCATGTATACATGTATGTGCGTGCACACACACACACATTAAATAAACCAATAGACAAACATAAAGATTAATTTTAAATATTCATTAATAATCAAAAAATATAGTTCATTAAGACACCTAAATAAAAGTCAAAACATTTCATTTTATAGTTATAGATATGAAAAAATAAATTTTTGAGATTTTATGTTTATTTTTATTTATATATGTTAAAAGACTGTTTAATTCTGCTAAGTATATTTAATGCTTGGAAAACAAGCCAAATGGACTTTTCCTGGATCAGATCAAGACTTTTAAAGTACCAGAGGTGTTGACCTTTTAAGGAATTTAGCCTGCATAAAGCACTCAGACACTATTTATAATTTATATGTAGTGTTTCCTCTAAAGAATTGCGTCCATGAATAAATCCCAAACAAACTAAGTCGGTGTTTGCAGACCTTTTTACATCAAAACAAACAGAGAAAATTAATATTTGTGCAACACATCAAGGGACTCAGAATTAGCTGTTTGCCAGGAAATGAGACATAAATAATTACCCGTGGGGCTGCAAAGCTGAGTTCTCGGTAATGGCGTCCTCTCCTGCTCACGGCCCCGGATCGTAACAATAGTGTGGGGCAACCTGGCGTGAAAATTTAACTTTAAACTCCAACATCTGTTCAAATATGACAATACTGTCTTTTTTTGTTTCACACTGAAGTGTGAATCTAAAATTCAAAACTGAACAATAAGACAGTAACACACCATAGGACAAGGCCATACTAATACACATGTTCTTCAGCTAGCCCTATAACATCCTGTGAGAACATAGTCATCATTCTATGAGGAAATGAGGAAAACGAGGGCTGGAGAGATGGCTAAGTGATCAAGGCCACTTGCTGCCCTTCCAAAGGACCTAGGTTCAGTTTAAAACATCCATGCTGCAGCTCCCATGTCCCTAACTCCAATTGCAGATCTAATGCCTCTTCTGGTTTCCAAGGGCACTAAACATGTGGTTGGTGCATTGATATACATGCAGAACACTCATTCAAGTAGAGTTTTTGAAATTAAATAATTTAAAAATCCCTATACCAATAATAAAAGAAATTTTGTAATATATAATGTTAGATCATCATACAGAAAGGATACTTTTTTCTGATTATTTTAATAAGTACATTCCTGAGACTCTAGTTATGTATGCCACCATCTTCTATAATGAGAAAAAAATGGTCTAAATGAATGTGGTTGAAAGATAAAATATACGAATGTGTAAAGTTCTGTAGGAAAGCGCTCTATATCTGGCTGCTTTAGGAGATCTACAGAGTTTTCTTAGTTTAAGAGAAAAAAGGCAAGGATAGAAGGAAAATCCCTTCATGGGGAACACAGTGCTTTTTTACACCCATTAAAAGAGTCAGTATTAATTTGACCCATAATGCATACCTGTTATACAAGTACGATTTATAATCAGACATCGTCAGCTTTCAGTCTCAACACCTCAGCTTCAGCTCAGTTCCGATAAACCCAATCAAATTAGAAGGAGACAAAACCGTAAGGGGAGCTCTTCTTAATTGTTTGATTGGCTAAATAAGCACGGCAGAAGCTAACCATTGGGGTGACGATATGGAGGTGGGTTTTCGGGTTTTCAGAGAGGAAGAGGAGGACACAAAAGAGAGGTTCTTGTTTGGCCAGATGGGTGGAGAAAGGAGACAGGCACCATGTAGCCTGGATCAGCAAGCAGAGAGGAGGATCATGGCTCCAGTATTCGGGAATCTTAAACAAAGAAGCACAGAGGCAGCCTCAGATCCCAGGCTGAGGCCCCCTGCTATGAAAAGAGTCAAGTTGGCTGCTCTAAGGAACAGAGCCAAACAATAAAAGCTGCCTGCTTCCTACAAGCAGATAATCATAGGATAGAATTCTCAGTTTGGTTTAATTGTTTTTAAACCAAAAAAAAAAATAGAAGAGTACACAGATTTTGCCCAACCCATGTGGGAGAATTCTTCTCATGTCTCAGAACTAATATGAGTTTGGGCACAAAAGTCCTGGGACCCTGCTGGAGGAACAAAAGTTACAACCTCCAAGAAAGAATGCAGGGAGATTTTAAGAAAACAAAAAGTCTTAAAGTCTTACAGGGTAACTCATATTCTGTGAACATGGGCTCCATAAGAATTATTCTGATATGACAGATTAGAAAAAAAGCTAAAATATAGGTTCATACAGTATTTGTTTAGTTTACTTAATTTGTTTTAAATTCATTATCAAAGGGTGTGATTTTGAGTTCTGTGGTAATTTTATTATTCCTCTTGGAGAGAGGTCAAGCCAAAAGTTTTCTTGTTACTGGCTTAAGGACATGCTAATTTGGGAGAAAACATTATGCTTGTGTTTATAAAAATGTTGATTAGGCTCTGGACTCCTTCCAGAGAAGGACACATGTCGACTTCTGGTTTTGTTGAGACAAGGACAGTGGCCCTTCAACTTTCTACATAATAATTCTGTCAGATAGATGATCCTTGGCCAGAAAGCTGGACAGATGCTCTTGGATTCTAATAAACTGGGGACTGTCCAGATAGTCAGCTGTCTCTATATTGGCTTAGTTTTGGAAGCTATGTTAGTGTGTCCTATGTTTTTCAGGTAATATCTAAGTTGTTCTCAGATTTCTGGCAGGGTTGAAGACTAGTGTCTCATAGCCAACCCATGTTGTTTAGCATTGAGAAAGGATATATAGATTTGAGAGGATGGTTTTCAGATAGTATACAACCTAGAACCAGGACACAACTCAGTTGTAGAATTGTAAGCCTTTAGAGTTAGAACAGATGGTCCTTTATCTAAACTGACAGATTGATGAACTGGGTGTCATTTGTACTTCATACTATGTAATTTACTTGGCAAAATTATTTTTTTCAATTGACATCTGGGAGAAGAGGGTTTGTTTGTTTGGTTGTTGTTGTTTGTTTTTATTGAACAGAAAGGGTGAGATGTGGGGAGGGGGTTCCACAATTGTTTGATTGGCTAAAGACAGCAGAAGCTAATTGCTGGACTAAGATATGGAGCTGGGTTTTCTGGGTCCTAGAGAGGAAGAGGAAGACATAAAAGAGAGAGGTTCTTTTTTGTCTAGGCAGGTAGAGAGAGAAGATAGATACCATATAGCTCAGCTAGTTCAGGGAGACTTAGAACCTAAGATGGCTGGTAAGCTTGGGACAATAGATTCTGAGCCCAGCGGGCGGGCGGGGCTTCTGGTGGATTTTCAATATTAAGATGGTCTTGTGTTTTTCATTCACAGTTATCCAGGTGAACAAGAAAGAGGGCGTAGCCAGTGGGCAGAGCCAGCCATGGGGTAGACATTCTGTAGAGTGCAAGCGGTAGCTCCAGGCATTCTCAAGAGAGACAGTTGCTGAGTGGCTTAGCAAAGCCAGCCAGAGAAACAACCAGTGGTCCTGGGAAAAGCCAGCTGACAGCATGGTGACTGATGTTCTCAGAGCTAAGTTGTGAAGGGATAAGGCATGGGGCAAGGAGACAAGACAACGGGCAGGCGTGTCGATTTTTAAAATCATTCCAAACACAACACTAACTTCAAAATACTGAAAATGTCAAAAGATTTTGTTGTTGTTGGTTTTGCTTATCATCTTTGCAAAAATCTCTAAACCATGACATGATACGATCCCCAGACCAGAAGGACACGATGTCCCACACCACGACTAAATTATTCATTTGCACCTGTGCACCTTTGGTTCTTCTCCTGTCACATCACCTTTAACCATAGTGTGAAACTTAACTGATGTCGACAAACACATGGCATATTTTCACTCAGACGCACTCAAAGGACCTAGAAGGCCTGAATTACTTGCCAATGCCACTATCGATGTTTACACATTTATTGCGCCATACTTTACCATGTTATGTGGGTTGATGTTAAGGTGGTACAAGATTGGGCAATGAAGAGGTAGGCTGGGAAAAGACTAGGATCATGAAAGAGGAGAGGAGGAGGAGGTTCCGGGAGGAACGAAGATGGAGGCAGATGTGCGTGTTTCTCTCTGTGCATCTCTTCATAAATAAGGTTGTTAGGAATGTTTTGTAAGGGATGGAATTGTACGAGTTCACTTGCCTTATCTAGTTGGCAGATTATATTATAGCTATTGGATCGGAGTAGTTTGTTGTGTTCTTTGATGTGACTTTTAATTCAGTTCAAAGAGTGTAGAGGTGAAGTGCATAAAGCCCACCACAGAGTTGGGATGTGTGTGTCTAAGGCAAAAAAACACCAAGGGGAAGTGAGTGAAAACAACACACCTGGGACAGAAGCAGCAGGGCCGGTGGAGAGAACCGCGCCTGAGTTCTTAAAGGCAACACAGAGCGCCAAGTTAGAGCTCCCCTTAGTGTCAGAGGGCCCCGCAGAGCCAGCAAAATGTGCACCTTTTAATATTTACAGCAACAATGTTAGGCCATTTTTCTTATGTGAATATAACATTTAGAATTTACATTTTTTAAAACTCATATTTGTCTTTAAAGTTAATAATTGCATAGGTTTGGTTTAATATTTCCACCCTTGGTGGTTTGGAAATCAATATCCCTGAAATTTCTAAAAGAAAAAAAAATCCCACCTGGTCCCAAAACCTGCTCAGATAAACTTGCCTGCTGTAGGACCTCATTTCCAGAAGCTTTATCGCTATCCTGGCACTGTAAGTCATAGAAGCCAAATAAAATTCCATGGAGAAAATGAAGGAGATGATTTACATAAACAAAACAACCCTGCAGCGAATCAGGAAGGATTCACGGATGTTCTACAGAGAAAATACATTGCTACCATTACCTGCAAGGACTTTGTCAGCTTATTGTTTCGAGACACAAAATTTGCTGTATTTAAGACTTTTACCTGATAAGATAGTAATGAACATTCATGCTTTTTGATTTTCATTTTACAAGAGAAAGGTCAAATAAAATATGCTTAGACTTGCGTTTATAAATTCTGGTTATCTATCTCCTTCCATGCGAGCCATTTAATGCAAGAAAAAAACGTTACAACTTCTTCACCAAGCTACTCAGTATCTGTATCAATTTGCATAGAATTGTATACCATATAAAATATGGGCAACTATTCGCTTAGCATAATATCACATTCAGTGTGGAAAAGTATTTGTAGGGTATCTCTAAATATCAACTTGTAAAGATGATGAAGCAGAAAGAATTTTTTATGAGGTAGATTTGTTGGGTGTCATTCATAACCACAGTAGAAAGAAAGAAAGGAGGGGGCAGAGATAGCAAAATCCATGGTTAGTTAAACAGTCTAATGGTCAGTCGTATATACTATGTATTCATATATACTGGAGGTGTGTGAGCATATTATGCTGCTTACATGTCCACATGTGTGACTTACAGAAGAGATAAAGATCTGACAGTTGGGAAGAAACAGAGGAGTTAATCTCCCAGGTGAGCCCATAGTGCCTGGTCTGAAAGAGCCAGCCCCGAGAAAAGAGGTGAAGGCATGCCACCGACCTGCATGTTATAGAAGTCATATGACTACAGCACATTACAGATCTCCTCAGGTCTTAGCAACCAGTGCTCACTGTGCAACGGAATTCCTCCTTTAATATAATTCCCTAAAGCATTTCGGGTTTAATATAAGAGGATTCTATTCTGTGTATTAACGTTCAGACAGGGAAGAGATACACAGAGGAGATATAGCTGACCTATGCTCTGCATTTGAGGATTAATTTTTAAATGAACAAAAACCAATTCATCAGCTTCTCTCTAGGATAAAGAACTCATTATGAAACAATGCCCTTGCTGTCAAAACTTTCTGAAGCAATCAGGCAGCTGTTTGTATTACAGAAGCTGTGAACACACTTTTTTTAAACCTTCAACATTTGAGTTATCAAAAAAAATATCTACTTATACTTGGATCTTATAAAACTTGTGCATTTTAGAGTTCACACAAATTCCTGTTTCTGAAAAGGTACAAGTCCCAGTACTGAGTAGAGGTTAAAATATCAGGGAAGAACAAAAGCAAAAGCCACCCACTGTGCAGTAAAGGATCAAATAAAGCAGGTGCTTTACCTATTAATTCACAAACACCATATCACAGAGTCTTAAAACTAACCAAACTTGGCATCTAATTAAGCTAGGTAGGCATTTTACTGAGATAATTTCCGGAATTCCCAGAATGCTTAGGTGGCCAACAGGAAACATGTGGGGAGTGTCTTGTTTCTCTCTCACTGTCAGATGTCTCTTTTGTCCTACCACCCAGGTCTCTCAGTCCTCTTCAATTGTGGAAGACCTAAGTAAAGCTAATCTATGAACCCCCTTCCTTTCATAAAAAGTCACCTCTTAGAATCCAGTCCTTCAAACCGCAGCTTCTTACCTGTGCTTAATCTAATGGTGAATTCTTTGGTATTAGCCTACACTGTGTTTTATACTTCAGGTAGCTATTTAACGAGGACTTAGGATCGAAGGAAGGTTTACATTGAGAAATACGAGTTGTTATGTCCTGCCCCAGGATGGATTCTAAAATGCTGTGAGACCCCAGTTTGCTCACTTAAATGTAGATGCAACTTAGTTCTCAGCATGGTTATTACATTCCAAGTGATTAGGCCACAGAAAAACTAAAGTCCAAGAATACCATATAAAATATGGGCAACTATTCACTTAGCATAATATCACATTCAGTGTGGAAAAGTATTTGTAGGGTGAATGAAATGCTTCAGGAAGTGACATTTGTGCCTCTGTTAACACGACTCTCACCCTAGACAATCAGCAAACAATACACTTCAGAAGGAACATATAACTTTCACGATCTCCTGGGCATCTCTGGAAACCTTGGCAGAAGTCCTCTTAATTTTTGTTCTATTTCAGCAAGCCGTAGTAAACAGAAAGTCTTATGGGAGTCACTGCATAAAGTAAGTATTTATGAAGGAAGAAGTCAAGAAGAGACTGAAAGGCAAGCGTCTTTCCTGATCATCTTTCATCTTTGATCTGTGACCATGTATTTAATTAGTATCTTGAAAGCAAAATAGAAAAATAAAAAATAAGATCAAGAGTGTTGTAGGAATTGAGAAATTTGAAAAACCTTTATGTAAATCTTGATCAGTCATTTGCCTCAAACATCTGTCTATGACACTTCTGAAGCTAAGCCACAGAGGGCAATACCTGCTGCTAGTATTTTCCTTTTGAATACCTGTTTCCTTTTGTTCACCCATTTTTAATAAAGGGATTTAACTGACAAATCCAGTTTTAATCTGCATGGCTTATGGGTATGCTAAAAAAAACTTTCCAGAACACAATAAAAGAGAAAAATTCCAGAAGAATGATTTGCTTTGAGGGGTATGAAAGGATTAAAATAAAATTCAAAATCTAATCATTGCCTTCCTAATATTAAAATATTTTTAAAAATGAAAGCACAGGTTCCTCCATGAGAAAAGATGTCTAAAGGGCTGAGTTCACTTCTGCGTGCACATTACCCAATAAGCAGGCTAGTGAACAAAATGGTCACTGTGTGTGGAGTAGGAATGAACATTCTGTATGGAGGTGTGGATGAAGTAACTTTACTATCTGTGACATATTCATACTTTTGTAGAATATCACTGAAAATTTGCTTTGATACATTTTATCATTATGACAACAATTTTTAAAAAAAGTCATTTCTGCTTTTATTCCCTATTAGCACTTAGGAAATGTTACAAGCTTCTCTTTGGCTTACTAACACTCATGTCCAAAAATACTACAAAAGCACACTTTAGGCAGTTTACGTCTAAATTATAATAATCCCAAAATAATTAACATTTTAAATCTACATTGTCTTTATATTAAAATGAGCTACCACCTAAAATTATGTTTATAGCAATAAATTTATCTAATTTTTAATATATCCATTGACAAAAGAGGTTTAAATGGATTAGCTGATGTTAAATGGAATGGAAGAAGTTTTAAGAAAGAAACTTAATATCTCTATTAGATATCCATTTCTAATAGATAAAATGATTAAAAAACATTATACAAAAATTTTTCATTAGAAAAGTATGACCTGATCATTGTGGGCAGAAAGTAAACTCTTTAAGTGCTAATATAAAGTCATTTACAAATCATGTGATTAAAAATAGCTAATTTTTCCCTTGGCATATCAGAAGTTCTAAGGTAAACCAAATACTGTAAGCAGAGGTTAATTTGATAAGGCTATTAGAAACATGAATCTTTTAGTGGTATCATTTTTAATTAAAAACATTTTTTTTTTGTTTTCCACAACTTTAGGTTAATTATCTGGCTCAAACTGGCTTCCAACTGACTATGTACTTAATGAACTCTTGCTCTTCCTGCCTCCACCATTTGAGCGGTAGAATAACAGGCAGGAGCAGCTAAGCCTAGTCCTTTTAGACAGGCAAGGAGACATATAAACTTCACTAGATTTCATGCATGATAAAAACAAACCTTTAAGAAAATCGTGATTGACACGTAATTATAGTCTGAGCAAAATTCCAGTTAAAGTGTCATATCATTGTGGACAGGCACTGAATTTTTTAAGTGTGAATAGGTTCTTTCAAATAAGAGTTGATGAAATTCTGATTTACCATTAAGAAATAATATTGTGTTCAAAACAAATGTGTTTGTGCATGTACAGGAAGTGTGCAAGGTATATATTTGAAAGCATAACAATGTAAGATTGGTTGAAAGAATGGGTTGCATGTTGAGTGAATAATTTGTCCTAGATGAGACATGCTGGCAGACTGTGTCATAGATTAAACAGTTAACTTTACATGGCCTAGAGTTACCTGAGAATGGGGTCTCGGTGGATCAGACTGACTGGTGGGCATGTCTATGGGTGATTGTCTTCACTGCTATTGATGGAAGAGGGCTTTGTCCACTGTGGGTAGCACCATTCCTTGGGCAGGCAGTTCTGGGTTGTATATAAAGGCTAGCTAAACATGAACCACCAAGCCAGCAAACAGCATCCCTCCATAGTTTTCACTTAAATATTCTTCTTGAGTTTTTGACCTGATTACCCTCAAGGGGTGCTATTCAAGTATTCTTTATAAGAAGGATGCTTATTTCTGTTCTCAGTGTTCTTCTGGGATATTCTCTTAGTGTGCTTTCTCTCTCCCTTTCCCTCTCCTCCCCCTTTTCCTCTCCCTCTCTCTGTCCTTCTCCCTCTCCCTTCCCTCCACCTCTCTCTCTCTCTCTCTCTCTCTCTCTCTCTCTCTCTCTCTCTCTCTCTGTGTGTGTGTGTGTGTGTGTGCGTGTGTACCCACGCACCCATGTGCTGTGTGCTGTTTCTGTACATGGTACAGATTTAACAAAAACAAATAAATTAATATACTTACTGGTTCTGTTAAATTGGACGTTTTCTCAAAATCTTCACCCTCCTCCATCAGAGTTTCTTCTGTCCCAGGTAAAGAATCTATTTTAATTTTTAAAAATAAAAGTCACACATTGCCTATGCATAAATTACACACACACATATATATATATACACATATATATGCATATATGTACAAATATGCCCCATGATAAGGATAGTAACATAATGGAATGACTAATTCAGAGAACCATAGACTTTATGAGTAGATTTTTTAATGGCATTTATTCAGCTTATAGGTAAATATGAAAATGAACATATTTCTAATTCAGAAGTGTGTAATAAAATCAAGAAAGTACAGAGCTCGTCACCTTACTTTTATACATAAAACAACGGTTCAGGCGGGAGAGATGACACAGTGGTTTAGAGTGAATATTCCATATGAGCTCTGAGAGACTGTGAGAACACACACAGGGCCTGTCAGGTCTAAGCCAGACAGGGTCCCAGTGCTGAGACAAAAATGGACACAAGCCCACATCCCAGCTCAGAAGCTACCTGCAGTAACTGCTTGCAATGAAATAATTAGTTTTCTCAAACAGAGTCTCCCTGGCTGTACACACCACACTTAAAGGGTAGACCTTACACCCAGCAGGTCCTTTTTATAGTGCTTTGTCTGGGCATTTTTAACACTACAGGTAATTTACTTACATATTATTGTTTCTGGTTTTGTGTTTTAATGGGATTCCTCTGTGTGTTTCCCTGTGTCTATATGCACTTTTTTTTACCCTCTTTTTTGTATTTGTCTGTTTTTTCTTATTCAGGTAAGATTTGTTTTTAACTTATTTGTTTCAGATAAATACGTTTTGGATACCTGTTAGAAATACTATTTCTAATCAGAGAGAACAAGAAAGATGAAGGGGAATTGGATCTGGGCAGGGGGACAGGGTGGGAAGGAGAAACCATAATCAGAATACTCTAGGAAAAAATCTAATTTTAATTTTTAAAAATGTGTATGTACTGGTATAGTAGAGGACCTGTGCTTGGTTCCTAGTACCTGCGTCAGGTGGCTCACGACTGCCTATGACTACAGCCCCAGGGAAACTAGCGATCTATTCTGGCTTCTGTGGGTAGCCATAATCCCGTGCATATACCCACACACAAACACATACAATCATAATTAAAAGTAAAAATAAAATGAAAAATTAGATAACTTTTGGCATTTATTCAGCTAGATTTTGGTACATATTTACCTTTAATGTCTTTTTTTCTGCTTTGTAGTATTATAAGTTGTATTTGCTTAATGATTTCTATTAGATGTTGAGGGCACTGTACGATTTAAGTATTAATTATATATGGAATTCTCCCCTCTAAACCGGATGAAAAACTGTGAAGTGCCCACTAACAATACAAAATATGAAATGGTGGTAGGTTTTCTCTCCAAACATATCAAGCAAGAAGTTGCGACTGTTTGGTCTAAATCTTACAGAAGGAGGTGAATGGTGCTTTCAATTATATTAATAAACTGAAGGGAAACACTTCCATATGGATGCCAAGTTAGGTTAATTGGTACAGTGTAGATAGATATTTATGTTGTCTAGAGAACTCTGTAATAATGGTAATTATATGTGACATCTGTAAATAATATATACCAGATACTATCAACTTCCATAGTTAAATTTAACTTCGTATTTTAAACTTTAAAAAATCCATTTAGAGGGAAGCATTTCAAACCATTGGGTTTTATAAACTTGACTTCTTATATTTATTAATATTAAGAGAGCTCTCTCTGAGAGGTTCGGCCAGAGTCTCACAAATACTGAAGCAGATGCTTGCAGCCAGTCATTGGACTGACAATCCCAATGGAGGAGTTAGAGAAAGAACTGAAGGAGTTTGCAAGCCCATAAGAACAACAATATTAACCAACCTGACCCCCCAGAGTTCCCAGGGACTAAACCACCAACCAAAGAGAGAGACCCATGGCTCCAGTAGCATATGTAGCAGAGGATGGCCTTGTCAGGGATCAATGGGAGGAGAAGCCCTTGGTCCTGTGAAGGCTCAATGCCCTAATGTAGGGGAATGACAGGGTGGGGAGTCGGGAATGAGTGGGTGAGGGAGCACCCTCATAGAAACAGAGGAGGGAGGATGGGATAGGGGGGTTCCAGAGGGGAAACCAGGAAAGAGGATAACATTTGAAATGTAAATAAATAAAATGTCTCATTTTAAAAGAGACAGAGCCCTTATCAAAGAAGCTGATCTTTATAGCAAATGGAGACCAAGACAGCACATTAAAGCTAGACACAGTGCAGAGGTCAATCACTCCTAGGAAGCTCTGACTTTTACACCTACACCATAGCTTCTGCATAGATGGCTCAGGGAACACAGTAGAAATGGCTAAATGAATTTGAAAGCTAGTATATGTGGAAGTCTGCTGCAAAACAGTCTCTGCTAGAAAGAGCTCCATGTACAAGACTGGAAAAATGTCAACATTAATGTACATGTTAATGTCTAAGGGGATATCTTCATGGGCCCCACCCCTAAACAAAGAACTCCAGGTAACTATTGACCACCACCGGAAGAGCGAATTATAATTAGTTTTTCCGAAAGGTGAGTTCTCTTACTCGTTATCAAAAGAAAGTGGTCAGTCTTGAGGCCATACGTACACAAACAACAAAAGTCTATTAAAACCGACTTCTAACCGCTTATAAGGTAGCGTTAAACCAGGAGGCAGGTTCTATTTTGTTTGATTCTTGTAAAATGAAGGTGCAGCTTTGCCCAGGGAAATAGGGACAGTAAGTCAAGGTCTTCACCTCTCTGTCTATTCCTCCAAGTTCAGCCCTGCAGTCACATCCCCAAGTCTGTAGCAAACCTTCTGCCATGGCCCCTCCTTGCTCTCTGTTCTCATTGCCAGGAAACAAAGCAGATATCAGTGCCATAAATTTCCTCCCTTCTGCGAAGCCCTCTCCCCATCCAAGCTCCTTCACATTCCCAAGTGTTAGTTCCCAATACCCCGAAACTCATTTTACTTGTGGTCCCTACTGACCACATCTAACTAACTAACAAACAAACAAAGCAAAAAACAAAAGACAAAAGAATTTCCCATAAAAAGACATACAGACATTACATTCTCCTAAGAACCAGAGAGAAATCAGAAACCAACTTGCACAAACATACAGCCAACAAAAACAAGATCAGAAGTCAGCACATGAACTTACAGTAATACCTAGGATAGTGTGTCCTCCAGTAGAACCCTGCAGCCCTACCACAATGGACCCTGAATATCCCAATATAATTGAAGCACAAATTAAAGATCTTCGTTTATGTATATGTGAGAGAAGTTGAAAGAGAAAATAATTAAAATCCATAAAGAAATAATGAAAACACAAACCTTGGAAGGCAATGAAAAAAAAAGTTCAAGCCTTGAAGTGGAAGTAGAATCATTACATTGAATCAATGGAAACCCCAAACTGAGGGAGGTGTTGAAATGAAAAGCTTAGGAACTAGAACAGGACCCTGAGAGGCAAGCTTTACCAACAGAATCTAAGAGATGGAAGACAGAATCTCAGGCATCAAAGACATAATAGAAGAAACTAATTCATCAGTGATAGAAAGTGTTAAATAAAAAAAAAGTCATCCATCTAGGCAATCTGAGAAAACATGAAAAGACCAGATTTAAAAATAATAGGACCAGAGGAAGGAAAAGAAACAAGGTAAAAGACATCGAAAATATTTTCAACAAAACCATGGAAGAAAGTTTTCCTAACCTAAAGAAAGAGATGTCTATTGAATTACAACACTGCTTTGACTCAATTGATTTGAATACTGCTTTGGTTACCAAGAACCTGAGTCTAGAAACCCCAGGGTCCTAATAAAAACCAAATACTACCTACTGGTCTTAACCAAATACTACCTACTGGTCTTAACCAAATACTACCTACTGGTCTTAACCAAACGAAAACAAACCAGCAAACCATAAGAGTGATAACATGAGTTCTAATGCTGTTCCGCTAGACTCATAGATCAGCTCCTTGCTCAGCCATCATCAGAGAAGCGTCTTCCTGCAGCAGATGGGAACAAACACAGACACCCATGGCCAGACATTATGCAGAGACCTTGGAGCACTCAGTCCCAGATGTGATCTCTCCATTAAAGTCCTCCCTTCGGAGCTCATAGAACCCCGAGTAGGGACAGGAACGTTAAGAGCTAGAGTGGATGGAGAGCAAAAGAGCAAGGCCTCTAAATCATAAACAAAGCTCATAAACTCAGAGGCTGAGGCAGCACGCAAGGGACCGCCTCAGCCTGCACCAGGTCCTGTGCAAATATACTGTAGCTTCAATTTAGTGCGTTTATGGGATCTTTAGGTGTAAGAACGTGTTTAACGTGTGTGTGTGTGTGTGTGTGTGTGTGTGTGTGTGTGTGTGTGTGTGTTTCTTCTGCCTTCTCCTGGGTTCTTCTCCTTCTTTTGGGTTGTCCTGCCTAACTCAAATGTAATAGCTTTTGTTTTATCTTTTTATATTATATTATATTATATTATATTATTAATTATATATATATATATATATATATATATATATATATATATATATATATATATATATATTATCTCTTAGAAACCTGTTCTTTATAAATGAGAGACAGAAAGGGAGTAGCTCCAGATGGGAAGGGAGATGGGAAGGAACTAGGAGGAGCAGAGAGAGAGGTAACTATAAAACTGTAACCAAAGTATATTATATGAGAAAATAATATAATCTCAATAAAAGAAAAAGGAAATAATTTATAAGTAAAATTAAGTCACATTTTATCAAACTGCAAATATTATGTGATTTTATAGCTTATGGTGTATTATTTTTTATTTTATGAGTTGAGATTCTTGAGTAAGACATTTGCTTGATATTAAAATTTATTTTCTATGGTAAAAGTTATTTATAGGGATACACATATGTAAGACCAAAGTGACTTAAAAGTTTCCAGTGGCTTTCCTGACTATTTGAAGGTAGAAGTATGGTGTGTGTTCTCCATTTCCTCTCAGGGAATAAGTGAGGGGTTTAGGCAGATGCTTTTCTGCTTGATTTCATTCGTGCTAATTCATTCATTCATCCATCCATTTATGCATATTCATTTATGTGGTAAATGTGATTCCAGAACCTATGTAGCTTCAAAGTATGTTAAACAGAACAGTTTTCCGGTACTGCTTCCTGGGATCCACTTGAATACATACACAGTATTAAATTTTAGCAAAAATGAAGCTTTACAAGGCGGCATTATTAGTAACTTTTTAGTTTACGCTCTGCCAGGAGCTAGCTTTGAGTGTTCTGTGATGAGGGCTGTCTATGAGGTCTATGCTGAAGTCTATGAGGTCATACTAGTCCTAGAATCCAGCAGAGCACTTCTGTGCTTCTCAGAGCAGTGGAGATGAGCTCATGTCTTGCCTTAATTAAAATTTACAGTAGTAAATGGAGCCAGCGAAAGAGACTAAAACTGTGACAGAACATCAATCTAAGAAGTTGAGCAAAGAGACACCATAAAAATAAAAATCCAGTGTCTCGTGCTTGGAGGGGAAAACTTTTTAATGTATATGAAGTACACTTCTTGGCTAGTGCTCATTAGCACACGTAGACACAAACAATTGTGTTCTTTTTTTTTTTCTGCAGAGAAATGTATCTTATGAGCAAGCATGTTTTCAAGAAGCATACCGTAGTTGTTCGATTCTTTTAATCACATAGGAATAGTAAAAGTGTGTCTTTAGAGAAACAGTACAAAGGTACGGAATCATGACATGGTTTGATTCTATGAAAAGTGTCTTCGAGCTCTGGGATAAAAATCTCAGTCTATTGGGTGAGCACGCTAACAGGGTCTGTAAATCTTGACTGCTTGTCACGATGTTTAGTTTCAATCAACTTCCTCTTGTCATCATTTTTACTATGGCTACTTGTGTTACAAAAACTTCTCTGCACAAAACGAGGCCCATTTATAGACACTGGCATCTTGAGCCAAGTTCATTATGGATGCCCAGTTGACGTGTAAATCACATTGGAGATTTTTGGATGATGCCAACGATTCTAAACATTGGGGTCTCACAATTTGACTAACTTCAATAGAAAGGAATGTACTGAAGCAGGTGCTTCTGCTTTGCAATTTCCTAACTAGTTATAATATTTGAGTGTGGAAAGAGCAGGACATAAATATCTCAAGAAAAGAGCTTAAACTTAATGAATGCATTTTCCCAGCAGGTCTAGATATGATAAAAAAACATATGTATTGTTTAATTTTCCAGGATATTTAAGTCCCTACAGTTCTCAGTAAATATGGATATGTAATTGCTAGAGTATAGCTCTATTAGCAGATTGATTGATTAGACTGGTTTTTACAGAATTCAGTTAGCGGCCAAATTGTTACACCGTATCTGTGTTGTGTTACTTTTATATTGAGCATGAAAGCCTTAAGAAGCATGAAATCATTTGACTCAAGAACAAATACTGAATAATTCAGAAACAAGTAGGAGTTTAGAAAGAGGAAGCATCGTTGTGAGCTGGACATCAGGGACATTAATCTGACCTTAGGGCAAATGCTCTGAGTACTGCAGGCAGCAAAAGGAAGCTGCTACCACTGAGGAAAGAGTGGCCTGCGCAGAATCATGCGATGCACACAACGGGGAGCTGACGGCTTGTGAGCACGAGCCTCCATGGTACCAAACTCATCCAAACTCTCCTTTCACTATTGGTGTTCAAGAGCCATCTTGAGAGACTATTCATGCCTTGGTTCTATGACAGATCTGAACAGACGTAAAATATCATACTGTCTTTTGTAGGTCATCGCTGGTATTGGTTTATTTTCCTGCATCGTTTTGTTTTTAGACATTATTAGGTAACAGTCAACATGTAAAATTATATGTACATATAACATTTCAAATAAAGTACATAAAATTGTGTCATATGGATAATACATATATATGTATGTATATATTAAATGTACCTTATAAGGTACAAAAATTAAATACACTGTTTGGGACCTATCTTTAAAAGCAAAGAATTCCCAACAGCCTTCACTTTGCTGTGGGCTCTTTCTTTATTAGATCTCTAAGCTTTCTCATCTCCTCAAGAGAGCTGATATTTTGAGTCTATCATTTCTTTCCTGTAGCATAGTTTCTTCGCTTAGGCACATTTTCCTAGTGGTCACTCTCTGGAAATGTCCTTATTTTAAGCTTTATGAAAATGGTGGTCAGTGACTTCTGTTTGCCTAATCAACATTGATGATCTTAAGGCCAGATATATCTTTGGGGAGCTATTCCGTGCTTACAGCAGCGTCAGAGGACCCACAGGCCATTTAGAGTTGATTGAAATCGGCTCAGTGGCTGGGCTATATTACATCAGAGGAGCCATCCATTCCACAGAACGCTTTTGCTAAACATTTAGCAGCAGGCTGCTGACTTTATCCATCCCGTGTGCACAGTTGACATGTACTTAGCAGCGCAACAAGTCTACGGGCCATTGGTTTCATTGCCCGTGAGCATCCTAACAAGGCTTCGTGGCATTCCCCGGTACAGGAAGCTGGGTTTTCTAAGATGCTGAACTGGATATTCAGTTTGAGAGCTTTCTATCATACAGACACTCAAATGTCAATATAGTAGAAACCTTTTCTCGAATTGTTTAGACACCACTGAGTAAAGCCCTATCTTTTCTGGGTTCTTTCAGCTTAATAATTAATAATGTTAATTAATACCTAACAGTTATAATAATAATGCCTCATTATACTCTGGCTTGGTTTTTCCTGATGTCTAAGGTAATGAGCCACATTTGATGTATTTACTTGACATTTGCGTCTCCTCTTCTGTGACAAGTTTAATCTCTTTGGTTTAATCTGTTGATTATTTCTCAATGGATCTTGACCTTATTAAATTCTAAGTAATCATCACACTTGGATACCCATCTTTGAGCAATGAAAACTGTACTGAAAATACATTTTCTCATTTTGTGGCTTCTTCCTTGGTATTTTTGGTAGTTTTAAAATTTTACTTAAAAAAAAAAAAAAAAAAAAAAAAAAAAAAACCTTACGTGTGGCATGTGTGTTGTGTATGAAGTACCCGAGCAGGTACATGCACTTGGTGGACGTTGATAAAGGCCAGAGTCCCTCTCTAGCATTTTCCACCTTATTTTTATTTCATACTGGGTTTTTCGATGACTCTCAGGCTCACTGATTAGCTTGACTGGCTGGCCAGTGAGTCCATAGAATTTTTCTGCCTACACTCCACCAGCATAGGTGTTTGAAGGTGATTTACACATGTACCCTACAGTGCTCATACATATGTGGCAAGGCTCTGAACTTAGCCTCACGCATGTGCGGCAAATAATTTCCTTGCTGAGCAATCACCTGAGCTCCACAGATCTTCATTTTCTACAGTTGGTTTCACTATCTTTCACCTCATTTTAAATTTTAATTTAAAGTGACGAATTTCAACAATAGAAATTATACATATATTTTTCTTTTATTTGGATATTTTTATTGATATCCAAATATCATATCAAGTTCAAATTTCATCCCCTTTCCTGGTGTCCCCTCCAGAACCCCCCATAACATGCCTCTCCCTGTGCTTCTATAAGGGTGCTCACCCACCCACCCCCTCCCTCCTGCCTCCCCATCCTGGCATTCCCTTACACTGGAGCATTGAACCTTCACAGGAACAAGGGCCTCTCCTCCCTGCTAAAGCCATCCTCTGTTACATATGAGGCTAGCGCCATAGGTCCCCCCATGTGAACTCTTAGTTGATGGCTTAGTCCATGGGAGTCCTGGGGGTGGGGCTAGGTGGTTAATATTGTTGTTCTTCTTATGGGGTAGGGCACCCTGGGATGTTTTGTTTTAATACATGTAAGCTTTTGTATAAAATTAAAAATATTTATAATCATTATTTCATTTGCTTGTGGTAACATTATTTAAACATCCCTTTCCTAGCTTTTGGGATGTATAGCACATTATTGTTCTATTGCATTTCTAATGGTTATTGTCTGTCTGCTTTAAGATGTTCTTCATTCAAACATAAGGGAAATGGCGTCCTAACGCCATTGCTCTGATTATACTGATCCCATGGGCTGTGACCTGCTAGAAAACTAGAGAATCGCAGTAATGAATCTTAGATGGCACTGGAGTTACAACTGCCACTTCTTCGCCAAGCAATTTGAAGGACTCTAGCTTTAACTTCATGTGATAAGTCATGGAGTTTGTGCTGGATCGTATAGAAATGGGTGTGCACTAAATACCATTCGTTTTAAAAGGCAATAACACAGACAGCTGTGGTGTTGGATGTCACAGTTTATCGGCCTGAAACAAAGCCTAGACATACCTGGTAAGTTTTGGTCAAATTGATGCAAACTAGAATCATCTAGGAAGAGGAAATCTCAGCTGAGTGATTGTTTCCATCAGATTTTTCTGGGGGCCATGCCTGTAACGTGTGCTTACTGTTTCCTGTGAGAGGGCTTAGCACACCTGTGGAGATACTGCCTCTGAGCACGTGGTACTGGGCAAGCTGAGCAAGCTATCTGGGGAAAATCCAGTAAGAGACATTCCAGGATCTCTGCTTCAGGACCTACCTCCGGGTTTCTGTCTTGGCTTCCCTGGATGAGGGACTGTGACTTAGAAGTAGAAGCTGAAATGCCACACCCTCACACAAGGTAGTTTTGGTCAACGACTTACTATAACAGCAGAATATACAAAACTAGAAATTCCATCTAAGCGTAGGGAGTCTAAACTAAGAAACAACCTCCATCGCATCCGTCCATGTGCATTTCTGTGGAACATGTTCTAGATTAGTAATTGACATAGGGGGGCCAAGCCCACTGTAGGTGATACCATGGCTAGGCAGGTGAGCCTGGGTTGTATCAGAGATGCAGCTGTGCAAGTCAGGAGAGCAAGCAAGTAAGCAGCATCCCTTCCTCCATGGTCTCTGCTTCAGTTCCTGTCTCCAGGGTCATAGCTTGAGATCCCGGCTTGGCTTCCCTAGATAACAGACTATATCCTGAGAACAAAAATAAAGTCTCCCCAAGTTGCTTTTGTTCATGGTATTTTTTCCCAGCAACTACAAAGCAATCCAGGACACAATGCAGTCAGGGGAAAAGGAGAGTAGATGAGACTCTCAGGAAGGAAACGAAGTCTACCTCAGAGGGAGAAACAATATCTACAACCTCAGCAACACCTTAACACATGGCTGAGAGAGAAGTATGACATTCCCAATAAGATATCACCGTTTTCCTCCAGGAAGACTAACTGGACCAATGGATGAGAATGGGAATAAAAGACAGAATGATTGTCAAGGAACTCATAATGACCTCCTCTTTCTAGAGGGCCACGGTGGGAAAATCAGTTTTTAAAAAGTTAGAATTAGTAGCATGACTTGGACATACAGTGGCCTGTTCAGAATCTACCCTTCCTGATTTCTGCCCTCATTGCCCTTCCCAGCCCAGGTGGGTGGGATGATCATGTGACTCAACGTTGCAGGCATTTGATTCAGGGGAGTTATTTTTGAAAATCACTAAGGGTTTCTAAGACTTCAGTAGATGCTTTTGAAGTTACTTACCCAGTGAGTCTGGGATTATCTCCTCAGAAGAAGGGAGGCCTTGCACTGTGTCTTCTGTCCTTTCTGTCAAGCTGTCTCCTTGAAGCCTAAATAATTAAAAATCATCATTGGAAACTGCAACATCACGAAATGGTGAACTTCACCGTACATGTCAGACTCCCGGGATCTGAAATCGAACATGCTTCTTCAACAGAAGCATAGGCATTTATCATTATCTTAACTAGTATAAACAATATTATATCCATTTCAGGTGGTTGCTTTTTCTAGCTATGAAGAAAAGGTCCTCTATCTGATCCTACATATGAAGTATGATTACTGTAGACCAGTGATTCTCAACCTAGGGGTTGTACTCTTTTGGGGTTCAAATGGCCTTTTCACACGGGTCGCATTTCAGAAATCCTACAAGTCACATATATATATATATATAATGTTTATATTATGTATATATATATGTTTATATTATGTATATATATACATAATGTTTCATAACAGTAGCAAAATATCAGTTATGTAGCAATGAAAGTAATTTTATGTCTGGTGCTTGCCACAACATGAAGAACAGTTGGCTCTGAGTCCAGAGCCAAACTCCTTTACATCTTAGCCTAACCACCCCCCCAAAAAAAAGAAAAAAGTAGTTACAGCATTTTTTTTAACTAAGCCACAAACACAAGGTCTGGTTGAGCGGAGAGAAAACAAGCCTGATACTATGTGTTGAGCTGACTTCTAGGTACGGGAATCATGAGACAGTTTTTACAGTTACACAGCAGTTTACCAAACACACGCTTGTCCAAATCAAATCACTGTGGACAGAAAAATCAGTGGCCAGAATCTACTGCTGTGGGAGGGAGGATCCCATTGTGCTCAACAGGCCCAGGGTTGGCAAAGGCACTAGGGAAGCCTGCAGAGTCGAAGATGGTGTAAGTTCTTTACAGCCCTGTGTCTCTCAAGTGATGCACCCTCACGTCTCCACTGATACCTGGCATTGTGGAATTCAACTTTGTTTTGCTAGGATGTTGTGAAACTGCCATCAGAGAAGATGGTGGGTATCTGCCATTTGTCTCAGAATCCTGCCCTAAAGAAGTGCAGTTCTGTAGATATTGAAGGAGAATATGAAACTGTCCCGAGACCAGAAGTTTTCACCAATGTCTTCACGATTTTTGAACACTGGGCAAATGAAAAATCATTTTCTAGGGAAATACTAATAAACATATTGCATGTAACATTGAGTTTTGTTAAAAATAAGAAGTATAATTAGTAACTATATTAGGCTCCAGTGTAAAAATCTTCAATAATACCTTGGCATTTTGCACCATGGTGGAGTCACACAATAACTCGCTCTTTTTATGTTTTGTAAAAGTAAATATATGTGGAAATTATGCTTGCTTTTTATAATATTACTTGCTCTATCTTTCTCTATATGCCACAATGTATATTATATCAACCTTCTGTAATTAAAATCATGTTTTCTGGGTTGTGTAAGCTAGCGAGGATGGTCATCAGGTACAAGGGTACTTACTGCAAAGACTAAACACCTATGTTTGATCCCTTAGACCCACATTTAAAAAGGCAGAGAACCAACACTTGCAAATAATCCTCTGACCTGCACATGAGTGTCATGGCATGGGAAAACCCACACCCACAAAAAAAGAGTGAAATAGAAAAATTAAAATCTTCCAAGGATAATTTTCTTGTAATATTTTTGAGTCGGCTATGTATGCATTTATACCTCAATAATTTTATCACAGGAAAAGAAAATAGCACTTAAAAATAACTGATGAGCTACAGGTCCAGGTTATACCCACTTCTGGCCACTAAAACCAACCCTACATAGGTGCACACACAAATACATTAAAAAAATTTTTTAATGGACCTAAAATATTCACAAATGTTTCAGCATAGTTGAATGATTAGCAGTAGATTAAAATGTAAAAAGAAAATAAATACTCCACAAATATACAAAGAATTGGGACATAAAAACTAAGCCTCCCTGATGTACTAGCACATCTTTATTAGCCTGGAATCCCAGCACAGACAATGTGAAGACAGAAAGGCCCCAGTTCAACACCAGTTCTGGTAAGAACTGTCTGATGAATTAAAAAATGAACAATAAATTCCCTTTTTGTTGTTGTTGTGTGTTTATTCCTATTTTTTCCCTCATCTCATTAATCAACAGAAGTAAATATTTACTTAGCATTTAATAATTTGATCAGTGCTAGACCAACTGTGGCAAGGATCAAAGGAAATACTAATTGTCTTTGGTTTTGGTGTCCTAGGGGTGGCTGAGTTGCACAGACAGATCGCCATGGGTGCATCCTAGTGAACTGGATGTCCTTGACGCTCATCTGCATCCAAGCACTGCCTTCCAGATGCCCACGGAGCTGTTCCCTGTGACTTGGCACCGTTTCCCTGGGGGGCGATGTGCTCAACTGCTCTGCCAGTATTCCCCAAACTGCAAGCCACAGAGAACCACTGCTGTTGGAGCTTAGCAGTTACTGCAGACAGGGATTGGGAGGGAATGTCCGGGAAGTACAGCCTTTAAAAACTTACTCTGTTTTGATTTTGCTTTATTACCACAAGCCTTTTCCAAGCCAGTTCTATTTGCTTTCTAAAACCACACTTTCATATTAAACAAACCCCTTTATATTTTTAACCCCTATGCTGAATGCCTCTCTTCTTCAATGTCATGCTGAATCAGCACCTACACACGCTGCCCCCTACCCTTTCTTGTCACACTGAAGCTATTCTCCTGGGGAGTAAGATTGAATTCAACAGTAGAACCTGGGCATGAAGAAGAAAATTATTATTACTACATTACTTCTCTCCAAAGAACTCAGCTACTCTTCAAAATCCACTCACTTGGGACTGTGTGTATAACCCTTTCTTCTCTCTGGAAAATAAAGGCTGCTTAGGTCTTCAGTTTCTTTCTTCAATGCATGGAGCCCTAGTATCTGGAATGCTAGTGTGCCCATACCTATGCATATGTGATAATCTCAAAGTCCCTTGACTTCTGCTTCATCATCCCTAAGCAAATGACAGGATTCTCAAAGTCACTTGGTACCAAAAATGCCCACCTCCATGTTCCTTGGGAGTACATCATTCCTTTATGACTTTTCTAATGCCATTCCTGTTAACATGTTTTTAGGACGATTTTATTTGTGTGTCCCTGTTCCTCATGTTCCTTCTTAGATATTCAGGTTTCCCTAATTGCCCTGCTTCCCACCCCCCGTTAGAATTTATGAAATGGGACTTAATGAGATTGCAAAGTTTCTGTAAGGCTAAAGACACTGTCAAGAAAACAAAATGGCAGCCAACAGAGTGGGAAATGATCTTTACCAACCCCACATCAGATAGAGGCCTAATATTGAAGGTATACAAAGAACTCAAAAAGCTAGACACCAGAGAATTAAACAACTCTATTAAAAATGGGATACAGACTTAAACAAAAAGTTCTCAATCGAGGAATATTGAATGGCTGAGAAACATCTAAGGAAGTGCTCAACATCCTTAGCCATCAGGGAAATACAAATCAAAACAACCCTGAGATTCCACCTCACACCAGTCAGATTGGCCAAGATCCAAAACTCAGATGACAACAGATGCTGGTGAGGATGTGGAGAAAGAGAAACACTTCTCGACTGTTGGTGGGGTTGTAAACTGATACAACCACTCTGGACCTCAGTCTGGCGGTTCCTCAGAAAAATGGACATAGTACTACCTGAAGACCCAGCTATTCCACTTCTGGGCATTTACCCCAGAGATGCTCCAACATACAACAAAGATACATGCACCACAATGTTCATAGCAGCTCTATTTATAATAGCCAGAAGCTGGAAGAACCCAGATGTCCTTCAGTAGATGAATGGATACAGAGATTGTGGTATATCTACACAATGGAGTACTACTCAGCTATCAGAAACAATGACTTAACGAAATCCTTAAGAAAATGGCTGCATCTAGAGAATATCATCCTGAGTGAGATAACCCAGTCACAAAAGAACAGACATAATATGCAGTCACTGATAATGGGATACTAACCCCAGAAAGCTCTGAACACCCCCAAAAACAACTCACAGACTGTGTGAAGTTCAATAACAACAACAAAAAAAGAATATATTTTAATTAAAATAGAACTGTATCACATCCTCCTTTCCTCCATATAGCCCCTCCTTGTATCTCTCCTATTCCCTCAAATTAATAGCCTCTTTTCATATATTCATATATATATATATACATATATATACCCACAAATACTTAATTACAACCTTAAAATGTATTCATATGCTTTTATGCAAATATGCTGAAAATTTGTACATTTATCTTTGTTTTCTAAAATAAAGTAAAAAAGGAAAAAAAAAAGAATTTATGTGACCTCATTTCTTGCCCATGCTCTCTTTCCACTGATACCACCAAGAATCCAAACCCACATGAATCTGCCACATGGTACTTGTGTGAAACTATATAACAGTAATGGGGAGTACAGAGAGATTGATTGCAATTATAAAGTTAGACTTCTTGGTTTTCTTTCTTCCATTTTTGTCAGACTTTCCAAATATAATACCTCCCTTCAGTACAACTCAGAAAATTTATTTCATCAGAGATTTTCAATTCTCCCACACGTGAGCTCCATAATTATCTTCCTTATTTTTCTGATTCCTGGCTTGCAGAGGAGCAATCCATCAACTAGGCCGGTCCACGGTCTCATGTCTCTCTTGCTCTTCAGTTTGTTCTATCTGCTCAATCCCACCATCATTATTCATTCTGTACATTTGCCCTACCATTCCTCATAGGATATGAGCAAGCTTACTTCTCTTGAAGCTAGTCTCTTTCTCACTCACTCCCTCCCTCCTCTCCCCCTTTCTGTCTATGTATCTTTCTCTGTCAAACACACACACACACACACACACTCAGACCCCACATTGTCTAACTGATGCTGTTGTCTTTTGTTATGTATTGTACTTAGCAGAGCTCCTCATTCAGTTCCTTTGCTTCACGGTTTCCATTCAGCTGGCTTTAGTTTGGTCTGTGCCTCAACCACTCTGGGATAACTGCTCACTCTAGGACTTGTTCGTCTGCTGTGCACAATGGAATGTTTCATCAGAGCAGCCTGGCCATCAGCATTTTTAGTGGTGCCATAGTCAGGTTTTAGGGGATTCATAATAAATTACAGTGAAGAAAATGAGGGGTTTTAAGTGTTTGTGACCTCTTTCTTTGGAAAGAGGGAGAAGCCATAATTTTAGTGGGTTTCTCAAAATAATGTTTGACACAAAATGGCTTAAGAACTCCCATTTGTATTGGATTCTTGTCTCCTGCAAGATGAGTTATGGTTTCCTCAGCAAATTACGTGATACCCTCCATTGAACAATCCCTAGTTGTGTCTGCAAATCCATCTTCTTGGACAGTCTTCTGGGGTTAAATAGTCTGTAAATTCAGAGCTGCTTCACTTTTTTAAAGCTATTTTGTTGTGAGCCCTCTGTTGCTGTACTGTTATCGCTGGCCAAATTCCTTGGTCCTCTTTCACACCACGGGCTTATTCCTTTCCCTTTCACAAAGCCTTCCTCCTGGGAGTCTTAGCATCTGTGCAAATCTTTCCCATCTCTAGGCTTCACTGTGTCTCACCTGTTTATTTAGATGCCTGTTTGTCAGCTCCAAGAAAGATTTTTGTCCCTAAAACCTATGTTAAAGTATTAAGGGATAATTGACTTAGTGGTACATTGTGGGTTCTAAGGAGATTTTAAAAATATTTTTTCAATGACTATTTCAATTTGGAAGTAAAAAAGCATGTGATCCAGATGACAAATGAGAATCTCTACATTCCCTAGAGAAACTCTACATATAATCCTGCAAGTCCTACTTTGGTCAAGCAGTTCTCTGTCTGATCCATGTAGATGCAAGGAATGAGCCGGGGGCTGATGTGCAATCCAGGAGACAGGAAAGAAGGTCATGGGTACATAAAGTAGAAAAACAAGTTCATGAGATGATGGAGCACTGAGTCAACTGTACTTAGAAGACAGCTGCTACTTCATTCCACACGAAGCTAATGAGATGTGGCTTGAAGGCTGAAGGTGCAAAACATTTATTCACAGATACCTAGTCAGTCTTGGGCAATGACCTTTCCTTAACCCAGAATTTGCACATAGGCTATTGCACGGCTGCTGGTTGTTATCCCTGAGTAGAAAAGTACGATATAACAAGACCAAGATAAGTGGGATGTTGAGATGTTGAACTTTGTCCCTACACAAATTTGGATACTATCCATTAAAGCACCTCATCCAGAGGTACATCAAAGGGTGTCACAATGGGGAACACAATGGGCTAAGAAAGGCTATGGATATGTTTGTTTAAAATAAAATAAAATCAGATTTAATTTTATAGTGGCCAATAAATACTGAAAAATAGTATCCCAAATTTTGTGGGATCCTTACTGGCACAGTCTTAACAATGACAATTATACCTACAGGAATTACCGTGCCTGTCACAGAACCTAGTAAATATGCATGATTAAAAAATGCTTGTTACATGAATTTAGTGAGAAAATATCTAGATCTTGCACAATGTAGACAAAAAAAGGAAGGTGGATTTGTCAGCAAAAGGTCAGAGTTCATTGAGGACATTGGGTGTAATGGTGTGGGTGGTGTTGGCTGGATTTCATTATTTCACTATGGAAAGCACAGAAGGAACCTCCAAGGTCTCATCCAAAAGAACCAAGAACAGCTCAGAATTGACTCCTGAGGAGGGAGTCTGAACAATGTAAGCAGTGAGGGAGTCGACAAGGTAATTAGTACTATTTGGTTGGTCAGCTTGTTCCTTTTTAAGAACCCAAAAGATTCAATGAAGTATTATACTTTTTAATATTTTCCTTAAATCTATTCTGTTGTCTTGGGAACCAGCTCAGTGGTAATACCCTGGGTTTGAAACCCAGCATCTCTGGCACGTTTGTTCCAGTTGAGCCAAGGCTTGGGCAGTGGAACATCCAATAAAACAGTAAAACAAAAGTATCATTCTTATACTAGAATGATTAACACACTAGAACACTTACCAAATCTGTATAGATAGTAATCACTTTTCTGCACACATTCATTATTGTGTCTGGAAAGTTTCTAGAAGAAGCGTATCTAACTTGAGAGTAGACAGATAATTGTTAAATGCTTCGTTATCACTGAGTCGTCGGTTGAATGCTTAAGGAACACTTCTGATGCATGCAGGAACTCATAAAGATACGCTAACTGAGAAAGCTTTAGGAAAGTGGGCGGGACTAGAACAGAGTATTAAGATACTCCTAGGATCTCCATACACGGAGGGAGAGAGTTAGAACAAGTGATAGACAGGTGAGGGCGGGGTTAAGAGGAAGAGAACAAAGCACACCAGCTGAGAGCATCTGCAAGAGCAAGGGAAGCAAACCTACAGTGAATCAAAGCCCCAACAGTCTGAGGTGCCTAAGGTGAGAATCCTGTAACAGCGACAATGCCAACCAGGCCTGCTGAAAAGCGACAATGCCAACCAGGCCTGCTGAAAAGCAACAATGCCAACCAGGCCTGCTGAAAAACACAAGCTCCTCTGGAAATCTTGCACAAAAATCCAGAAACAGAGGAACAAAGCACCAATGATCGCTTCCGTGGACGGCTGGTGGCGCAGGCACCGGAGAGACTGGGGCAAGTCACAATAAATCCCAACAGTGTGGAGTTTAGATGACATAAGCAGAAATGAGGATCAGACAAGTAAGACACACACAGCTGAGGGTCTTCAAGAAGCCCAGTTTATATTAAAGAGAGCAAAAGTTATGCCAGGATAGAGGAGAACACAACTTCACAGGGGGTGTACAGGGAAGGCTGCTATCCAACGTGGTATTTCAACTGGAAAATCAAGTGATAGAGTATTCTAGAACCCTAAAAAAATGGTTCCCCACTATGCAGAAATTGCGCATTCAAGCATCTTCAAGTCAATGACTTCAGTCATGTGGAGGGAAGATTGAATAGGATGGTGTGTTGTCAGAGAAGAGGGATAGAGAGAGGCGTGGTGGGAGGGAATACTCCTGCTTCTGATACTCCTGCTTCTGTGGCCGCAGTGGGGGAACTGAGACTGATTGTGGATACGCCTTCGAGTGGTAACTGGATGTCTGGTAGCTGGAATATCAATGTAGAGTTTGAAAGAAAGAAGGGACCTGCTATCAATTTTCTAGGGAGAAGGGCATTGTGCAATTGAAATGATAATCTGGCCCTTGTCTGAGATGTAAAAATTAAGAGAAATCTGAAGGAAATTAAGCAGAATTTAGTCAGGAACACAACAATATTAAAAGACATCTTAGGCATATATGTAGAAGCACAGAGAAACAAACACATGGAGACTGAGCAACTGTGTGAGGCTGTGGGGAGGTTTTATCCTTCTGGATTACAAAATCATCTCCTCAGAAGAACAGCACATGAAATACTAGTTCATAGAGTTACTCTGAATAGTGTGATCTTTCTCTTCCATTGAAAAACTAATGGCATCACTAATGAATATCAATTAAATCAGGGAAATCAAATTAAGAGTTTGGGTTTTAACAACCATTTTGAACCACTTTCTTTGAAGTAGGTGGGAAGCCAATTCTCTCCATTAACAAGGCTGCTCTGGATTCCCATTAGCTGCCTTCTTGACAGTGAACTTGGGCGACTTCTAATTATTTCTAACTGTTAATTTGCCACTGCAGGATACTAGTATATTTCTCTGGATTATGTTTTCAAAGGAAATCTTAAGAAATTAATGCCATTCAATCTTGATGCTTTCAAATGAATCAAAATTTCCATCAACAGCAAAACAAAAAGATAATCCCACTGAAAACCTGTAGAGATTCAATTCTGTTTTATTCTGTGGCTGTGATCTGACATGATCTGTGTATGTTTACATGTTTGCCCCATTGGCATCACAGGTTTCCTAAGGTCAGAGGTCAGGTCCTGTGATCTTCACACAGCATCCAAGACCTACGGGACAGTTTCTATTTGTGGCTCTCAGAGTACACAAATATTTATCCTGCATTTTGATGATCTCTTTACTACCCTAGAAAAACAAACAGGCAAAGGAACAAAACAACACAAAACCACTCACCATCCCTAGGAACGATCACCACATCCAAGCAGCAATTGAGACACGACTTAAATGTCTTTTCCCATCCCAGCTTGCAAAACTGCTATTCCACCAGGGTTAGTTTCTCTTCATCTGCTCCACTTCCATCTCCTTGTGGCTGATCTTTTACACTGATGTAGCCTTCTTGCATACTCTCTCAAATCTCCTGGATAGGATTCCTAGAGTCTAGATATGAGTGATCCTTTACCCCAGGATCTCCATCAACAAGAAAGAAAACCCGACAGCATCTTCCTTCCCTTCCCTACTCTGGGGCATTAAAGTCTCCCTCCTAGCAGTCATCTACAGGTGCTTCTGGCCTCGATCTCACTCTTGATAATATAGGCAGAGAAATAATTGCTTCTAAACAAAGCTCCTTCCTAAGGAACTGAGCAAGAAAAGCAATAGCCCATTTACCCCAAAGATTTTATAAATGTCTGCTTCCAAAATCTACAAGAAGCTCTGAGCATTAACCTCTAAAACATAATGATTGACAAAGACATCAAAATAGAAACCATGACCCTTCCTCTTAAGCTTCCCTCCTAACCTATCTCTTAAAGAGAGATACGGGCCTGGACACTCCTGTAACTCCTAAGATGCACGGTTCTCTCAGAGATTTAGGATGGCAGGCATGAAGTTGTCATGGGTGCCTCTTATTTGGGTTGCTAATTACATTTTTGGCAGAGGCTTCAGGACTTTAAAAATCAAATCTGAGACATGAACATGGGGAATGGATGTCTTGTTGACAGTCTCTTGTGCTTCTCTTCGGTCTAAGCATAAAGTTGTCAACACAAAATGAGACTCTGAAGATGAGGCACGGGCTAGCATTGACTCTGAACATACCTAGGAAATCCTACATCAGATTTTACAGGCAGATAGGGCCAGAATGTGGGCCACTAATTTAATGGACACAGTATAGCTACATGTACAAAAGACAGCCTGGGGTCATTCCAAACTTCCTGAACCCATGGGAAAGGAAAATCTCAGTGCCCAGGTGCTCTGCAGAAAACAGCTCAGAAGAGTGAGCCACAGTCAGCCTGGACACTGGACTCAACAAGTATTCTTCAAAACTACCTCCCAGCTTCACTTTTACCTAGATTTCACATCCATAAAACAATCCATCAAATTGTCAATGTGCTTTCAGCCTCCATCATACCTAGAACAGGACACAGTCATGGTCCTTATTAAGGATGTGGGCCAGATGAAGAGCTTAGGGACAGAAAACACCCAAGAAGATTTTCTCAGATACCAGAAACAGTCAGATGGCAAGGTTTTTGCCTAAGGCTGCACTGATGTACAACCACATCAAGAAGAAAGCCTCCTTCAGTGGGAAACGTGGGATGTGGCCTCAAAAGATTGGCAGACATAATGCATAGTAATCAAAGTGAGTTTTTAGTTGAATTACATGGCATTGAATACGTAAAGTGTTTGAAATGAAAACTTTTGTATCACTCAGATAGAAACGGATTCACTAGAATTTACATATTTTTGAGTCACCATTTGTCCTGAGAAATTTATCTTAAGAATGTGATTTCAGGAAGCCAGAAAGCTACTCAGCACTAGATTAAGAAGTAAATTACATCTAAAGAGCAAAGAGTTGTTAACAATAAAAACATAAGTATAATAGTGTCTTAAATGACAAGAAAACTCAATGAAGATACTCATTAATATGACATCTGAGTCACATAGAATTAATGAATAATTATACATGAGTGATCTATGTTTTATAAAGAAATAGAGAAATATAACAGAAATGAAATAAAGATGATGAAGATATATGATAGGCAGACAGGTAAATAGATAGATATATAGATGATAGATAGATAGATAGATAGATAGATAGATAGATAGATAGATAATATATAGATAAAATGATGAATAGATGGATGGATGGATGGATAGATGGATGGATGGATGGATGATGGATGGATGGGCAGATAGATAAAATGATGGATAGATAGATAGATGATAGAGTTCATAGTAAAGTATAACTCTCAAACTCAGCCAAAGTCTCATAAATTTTGTTTCACAATACACAACAGAAATACTGCTAAGAAATCTATACCAAGTATCCATTGTGGGGTAATCTCCATGTAATATTCCCCATATGCTAGGAGACTAGAGAATATTCATGCCTACACATAGAATCTTTTCTGTCTTCTCCTTGCATTAGACAGCCCTGGTGCACCCCTAACTTACTGGGCAACTGGCACTTGCCACTGGTAAATGTCTCACTGGAGGATTTCCCTTGAGCTTCACATGCTTTCCAAGTATCAGATTTGTTGTGGGCCAGTAAACTTGGCCTCGCCACGTTCATGTTTAACATAACCCTGCACAATAAGTGAAAACTTGGATGAGAAATAGTTTTTTTTTTTAATGAAATCTTTAAATTTCCTGATTACTGGTATTTGGACGAAATCCTGAAAGAGGAGGATAAGTACCTTAAGAAGGAAGAGGTTTGTTTTATGAAATGTGAAGTCTGTGTAGTCTGGAAGTGATGTCATGGAAAGAGAGAGGAGTTCTTTCATTCTACCCATAATGCTTTCAAAATTCTTCATCAGGACAATACTGTATACATATGTCTGCATAACCGGAGAAGCAAAAGCCTATCAGACATGATGACATCAGAGTGACTCATCTTTTGGCACAGTATCCAGAGCGCATCCACTGCTTATGCTGGTGTTTTCCGCTGTGCACATGGCGTGACCGCTAGAAACCTTATATGGTTTACGCGCAGTAGAATAATTTTCCCATGCCTTCCGCTTTTAGAAATTCAAAATGGTATAGGTAACCAAACACAGTCTAAGGATAAACAATGGTGTCATGGGGTTTTATTTATTTAATTTTGTTTCTTTTGTGTGTGTATGTGTAAAGATCATACTCAGAGCTTTAATTCTTTCCTTCAATTTTTACTGATTTTTTTTCAGACCAGTATATAAGATTTAGATGTAATAGATATTCTGGTTGTTTGAGAATGGATGGCTATGTTTAAATTATGGAGAACCTTTTGAATTGAAAGGCAGGCACCAGTGAGTGTCATGAACATGTGGGCTTGACAAAGCACAGTGCATTCGTACCAACATTATTTTCTGCTCAAGTATTTCACTATCCATTGGAAGGACTAAGTGTTGTGAATAAAATACATCTTCTGAGAATCCTATTACTTAGGAAATGTTATTAAACATTCAGTATACTTTGATTGTTGATGCTCAAAGACTTCTTTCAATTAGTAAAGTGAACTCCTCACGGATGATCAAGAGAGTAGAAAGTATTCATGCAGATCAACAAAATCTTTTCTTTGGTCCATGCTATGTAAGCCATTATGAACTGTAACTTCATAAGTGCAATTACCATAGTAAGTCACTGAAGTGATTCCAGTTTGACTACAAACTGTACTATGGAAGTATGGAATATCACACACTGAATAATCAATAAGAAGTCTCCAGTCATGGGTGAGAAGTAAGAGGTACGGTTGGTTGTTTTTTGTTTCAGTCTCTCACAGAATCCTCATCGTCTGTTTGTAGGAGCCATCTTAGTCAATGCCCCATCATGACAACAAAAAATAAGCCTTTGCAACTCTTAAAGAGCATATCAACAGATGTCAATATTAAAGCTGGAACATCCAAAGCTACTTTAAAAAAATATTTTCATTACTCACATTTCAAATGTTATCCCCTTTCCTGGTTTTCCCTCTGGAATCCTCCTATCCCTTCCCCCCTCCCTGCTGCCTTGAGAGTTTTCCCCACCCATCCACCACTCCCTTCCATCTCCCCACCCTGGCATTCCCCTATACTGGGGTTCATATTTTACTCAAAACTGAAATATTGTTCTGTCATAACAATTTTTATGATCGTTTCATCAGTAGGCATATATAAAGTCAACTCCTTCTAAAACCATCATCTCCTCACTCAAAGACCAAGCACATCTTTATCATATGTTATTTTGGAGAAATCGTTAATAGCTTGAAAGGAGAATAGGGATCAAAGGCCTTTGGGGTCAATTCTTTCCTCTCCCTAAGATTTGCGGATTAATAAATTCACTTGTGAACTTGGTGCCCTTATGCTTAGCATAGTTCTCACAAAGCATTCCACACACTTTTAATTAAAGGTGCTTAAAGGGGAGCTTATCAGAATTCCACTTTCAGGGGCACCTAACAGGCAAGAAAGCAGACATTGTTTGGCATTGTTTGAACCAAGGATCACTAGGAAGCTTGTGCATTTAACACCCCTATTCTTCTTGGGGTGCCCCGTTTCTCTTGTTCTCAGCCTCTTACTGTGTTATTTGAAATTATCTACAGCAGTATGGAAGCTCTAAAGTGTTTGGTGTAAGCTCTTGTGCCAGGCACTAGCATACTAGACAACCAGCTGCAGGACACACCACTGGGAAGTAACAGAACTTGGTCACTGCCAGAACCTCAGGTTAAAATTGTGTTTGTGTGAAGTCACAACTCCTGAAGGTTGGGGGATCTTTTTTTTTTTTTTTAAATTGTTTTGAGGGCTGTTGAGATGGCTCAGTGGTTAAGAGCACTGACTACTCTTCCAGAGGTCCTGAGTTCAATTCCCAGCAACCACATGGTGGCTTTTCAACCCTGTTCACCCTGGCTCTCTTTGCTCACAAAGGACGAGCTCTCACATCTGAGCTGCTTCACTTCATCTTCCCAAGGACCATTTTTGTTATCTGTGAGGAAGGCAGAGGATTTTCCTGGTGCCGCTACACAGTGAACAGTAAATCAATAGTGCAAACACACACCCTTCCACCTCTGATCTACTGACCGCCTCTACTGAGAACACAGGAAGAAGGTTTTCTCCGAATTCTCTCAGTCACTTTCCACAGTCACCATCCAACTCGCTACAGCAGGCTCTGGATGCTGAGGCTGTGACCTCCCATGACAGAAAGTTGCCTGAGAAGAGCTGATGGCCCTTAGTCATCACGTTAGAGCATAAGACTCCTTAATCAGACCGGAGAAAGCAGAATTTATACATTTTTGAAAAAATCTAGCAAATGCAAAAAAATGAGAAAACAATTACCAACTGTATTATTATTGTCATTAATTTTTTTTAATGTGGAAGTTAGCTCTTTATTTGGAAAAAATCTTAAATTTGTTTTATCAGTGGGCCAACATAGAACAGCTGGAGGAGGTCTACTAAAGACTGAAAATAGATTGTGTTTTGTTTTTCTTTTAATGGTGTGAGTGTCAAGCCTTCTGGGCTCACTCTCTATGTAACTGGGACTTCCTTCCAGCCTTGTCCTCTTCCCTCCAGCAAATATGCTGAGATTCCAGACAGACTCCACCGCTCTACTTGGACAAGGATGTTAGATAAACTATTTTCTTAAGCTTTCTCTCTGTTTCTTCCCATACAACTGGTACGACTCATTAGCTCTTTAAAATATGTACTGATAGTTTTATAATATTAGCAAAATTTTCCACTTAGCCCATTGTAGAAGACCAGCAAATTCTGTCACCAGAAATAAAGGACAGTTGAGCTGAAGATAAATTGAGATAAATGAGTGTGGATCTCTTTGACTTTTTTCTATCTGCATATAGCACGAGTGCATTTTCAGGGATAAAAGGAAACTCCTTCTATGCCTCTCTATTCTTCCCAGAAAAGGGGTTTGACCTGTGAAGACAGCTTTAGATCCTGACTGGTTGGGGTTCATCACATAGACATCTACTGAGAACTGCAGTAGCTAGCCTTTATCTACCGTGTGTTTATTTCCTGTAGTCTGGTAGCCTAAAGATCAAAGTTCCTGGTCTCTCTACTTGTCAAAAACTGTACTCTTATTTGTTAAAGAAGCTACAGAAACTAAAATTCAGGGTTGTCATTTTGAAAACTATTCATACTTCAGATGTCTCTATACACATGTAGCATGTGCATTTTAATTAACTGTATTTGAGTTTTTAGTGTTAACCTGTCTTTAGTTACATAGATTCATTCTAATAAAGAACTCTGTTGAAAACAAATTATTAATCTTTCTCTGGATCACTGTGCTATTTTTCTAGCACCTTCCTGAGACATTCATCTAATAGAAAGGAAAGGCTATGATTTTAGAGATTTTAGTATATGATTGGCTAGCTTGGTTGCTTTGGACCTGTAATGTAACAGTGTGTCATGGTGCAGTGTGAGAGCCTGTGGTATAGGAAGCTGTGCACCTTGTGATACCCAGCATGGAAATGGGAAAACAAGCTAGTGCTGTCAAAGACTTAACATTTAACATCTTCACAGTAAATTAAACTTCTTAAAGGTTCCACTACCCCCAAGTAGCAACATGAGCTTCTATACATGGGCTTTACCCAGAGAGCAGTAACTTGAGTCTGATTGCAAGCTTCCTGAATAGTCCCATAAATTCACCCTAACTGCTTCGCACCTTGGGTTTCTGTACTTTGGATAATCTTGAATCCATCTCTTATGCTGCTGCATATGACAAGAACAGTTTCCTCTGATTTGCTCTAGTATTCTTCTGTCACATTTGATATGCTCATCCTTTCCCAGTGGAGATCAGCATTCTTTCTATGGTCTAGTGATGGTCACTCTCTACCTGTGGAGCATTGTATCTATGGACTAGCTTCTACACACCTTGTTCATCCCAGATGTCAATGATACTCCCGGCGTGTGTGCTAGCTCATCCTCCTCTAAAGTTTCCTCATTCTGTCACTCTGAATTGTCACCCAAAGGGAAAAAACTGTCACTTCCTATTGCTTCAAGAATGGCTCACTTTGTCCCCTAGTTATTAATGTAACCCCTTACCACCATTACAGAGAAAATGAGAAATGGGCTTTCTCTTTACCCTTGGGACTCTTTTGACACACAGGGGTAATGAGAAGTCTGGCCAAGTCTCTGGACATCATTGCTCAACTCCAAATAAGACTTCAAAAGTGCACCCTTGAAATTCCTGCTTGAGAAGTCACAGATGGTGAATGTCGGTTCCCAACATAGTGTTTGGCATACACTTGTTTCTTTGTAAAAGGTGCAAAATGCTATGGAACAAAAGATTCTTTCATTTCACAAAATTTAGAAAATGTTTTTTTGAGATAATAATATTATGTCACTTCTTCCTTTCACACTCCCTCTAATTCCTCCCGTATAACTCTCTTTAAAAACCATAACCTGTTTTTTTATTAATTACATACACAGATACATAAATACATACATACATAGATAATAGATAGACAGATAGACAGACAGATAGACATAATCTGCTCAGTTTGTGTAATGTACTTGTGTGTTACTCATTTAGGATTCACTATTCACTGTTAGACAAGCAATTGCTGTTCCCCCTCCCACCCCCATGGGGAAGACAATTTCTCCCACTACCTTGGGCTAGTGAAGTCATGGATTTTGAAGAGAACTTACAACAGCCGCTTTACCAAACTATGATAGTCCCTAAATATGCCCTAAATATTTGTACTTAGATCCACAGATAAGCTCACCCTTCATCAAGAAAACTTTTCTTTGCCACAGAGGGAGACCATTATAGGAAATCATTGTACTTCTAGAAATAGTTTCTCGGCTTTAGACAGACAGCCCAGTGGCTAACAGCAAGTACTGCCCTTGCAGTGTCTAGAATTTGGTTCTCTGCACCTATGTCTAGTTGCTCCCAGCTACACTGAATTCTAGCTGCAGGATATAGAAGAAGGTACCCTCTTCTGGCGTGAAAGGACCTGAAATTATGTACATCACACACACACACACACACACACTCATACACACACACAATTAAAAATACTAACAGTTTATTTTAAAACTGTAGTTTCTTTCTACAACTTAATTTGTAAATAGTCTCAGTATCTCATACAATATCAATGAAGTAGTCAGAAGCTCACTAAACACTGTAACTGAATTGATGATTGGTTGAGGAATTCCATGGCTGCACATATGATATATAAGTCTTAATCATGTCTCAAATATTAAGTCAGGTCCTGCATTATTAGGCTCTGTATCTTCTACTCCCTAGGGTTTTTGGGGAGTGGTGGATAAGGAGAATCATTTTACTCTAAGAATTTGCAAAGCTGTTAAATTTAACTTGTTGCACCCCTGTCCCTGAATGATGAATCTGATTAGAGATTATGAGAAGAATTGTGAAGAACCAGCACATGATAAAGAAACGTTATGCGCACTTCCACTGTGGGTGGAGTCTTTCCTATTTCTTGAAATGTATTTACTTTAATGCTTATATGGTGCCCCAGTTTAGGCTACGTGACTGGTATGATTTTCTGATGTTTTTGAGATTTTCTAAAATAGGATATTTGAAACTCATACAACTATTTATGTAAGAATAAATTTCATTTCACCTATTCTATATTAATAAAATAACATTTAAAACTTAAGTCCTAAGTATTCTGCTTAAATCATTTATTTATCTAAAGGGATCATTAACACTGCTTTTCTTTTACTATATAAAATACCAGATTTTTATATAAGCAGACTGTTACACTTAAAAAAAAACTAAGAAGAGAAAAAGCTGATTAACTTTGAAAACTAACTTGACACATTTTTATTACCTAGTTCTTGTGGCTATTGGTCCTACATTATTACTGTCTAAATATTATGCTGCTTTTATATTATTCTTAGAAATCATATGTAATCTTGGAGATTAAGGTTTTATATTCTATCATAGTTCATAATAATGTTCAAACCTTTGCTACAAAAAACAAAGTCTGGAGCTTAGAGAAAAGCCTAGCCACCTTCCAGAGGCTCTCACTTCCCCAAAGTAGCATGTCTTTTAGTAAGTTCATAACTAGTTCTCACAACCAAGATTTTTTTGTACTCCCGTTTACCTCTAAACTGTCTCTTAACTCTGGCTTCTTCGCACTTTTAAAACTTTCTTTGTGTGATGTGGAAACATACTGCATAGGAAAGGCTCGGGTTCTTTCCGATTTTCCATTGTTCCCGGATCTTTCATTTTCTTTTTCCCTTGAAACAGACACTCGAAGCCAACAGCAAGTCCCATTGGATCTCGAAGAAAAGCCCCCAATATCTTTTGTAATTTTATGAGTGCATGGGACTCATGTAAAAATAAACAGTGTCCAGCTGGCCACACAAGGCCTCATTCAGATGGTAAAAGAGAACAGAAACAGGGCAACAGACTCCAGGAGATGAAAGACAAGGAGGGGAACCAGCAACACAATCCCTTCTGGGTGCTGGCTGTTTTAACCAGATTTTCATTCCGAATATTGATGTAAAACTGTTAGCCAGTATTCCAACCAGCTGGAAGGAAAGTTCTCAAGGCTCCTCCTCTCTACTCTTACTGTTGACTCTTCATAATCCCAACATGAGAAAGAAATTCTGGGAAGCCCTATGTCCGGAAATATAATGTGTACCATCTTTCATTGTTTTCTGTCCATCACCTGGCTTTTTGCTTTGGTTTGTTTTATTACTATAATTATTGTTACTTGCATTCTGTTTTTCCTCTACCATATGTATTTGTTATTTAAGTATAAATTCTCCTTCTGAAACTCAGACCTCTTTCCAGAATTTCCAAATCTGTCCTTTAAATCCTTACCATATTTTAAATGCTCAAATCTCACAGTTCTGATTGGTGTCTCTTTGTTTCTCTTTGTCTGTCATCAAAAGACAAAAAAAGTCACACCACCTGCAGATTCTCCTGTGGCACACTTTCTCCAAGCACTGGAGAAATAGGTGCTGATGGCAGAAATGGGTCAGTAGCCCCACAAGGTTGGGGTGAAGTCGGGGTGAGGTTAGTTTTTGTTTCTTTTTTCGAGTCAAGTCTAATGCCTTCTCAAACAGAGCTTAAAAGTGTTGTGAGAGAAAAGGGATTTTTAAGTCACAATTTTGACTGAATCTCACAAAGTTCCCTTTAACACAAAAACCAAATCTCTGAAGCAATATTCTTCATGACAAAGTTAAATGTGTTCCGTAGCTGTCACCTTCATGAGCCAGTGGTATGAAGGGTTGGGAATCCAGTGGTGTTGCTGTTCTCAAATTTAACTGCATATCACCACCTTCTTTTCTGCTTAATATGACAAGATTATAAAAGCTACTGAAGGCTAAAAACCACTATTAATTCTTCACCACAGACCCAGGCACCCCATCTCCTTTCCATTGCTTGAATGAAGTGAATCCCTAAGATGGGGAAATCTCTAAAGTCACTGTTGCAAGCCCAGCTGTGCGAAAGGTTTTCCTTCCTGCTGAGAACTCAGTGGAAATGCTAAGATTTGTGTCCGAGTTGAGAAAAAAAGCAAGAAGGGTCTAAAATGTAATCCGATGAATCTATCATGAGATTAGTTTAGAGTGGAAAAGGCTGGGAGTATTCCTTGGCTCAGGGCCAGTTTCTCCTCTTATTCCATTTCCTTTCTGGTCTAACAGAATGAAATATCGCAAGAATATCATATCATATCATAGAGAAAAGACGTTTCTCTCAGCTCCAGAGGCCAAGAAATGCAGGATGTAGCTGCCAGAACCTTGGCAGTGCCATTTTTCTCTGTCAAAACAGGATAGAAGGTATTGGGCAGAGAAACAGTGTGTTAGCTCTACTTCCCTCTTCTCAGGAAAAAAAAAAAAACTTTTTTTTATGTGTATGTGTGACTTGCCTGCATATATATCTGAGCACCATGTTTGTGCAGTGTGCAGTGTCTATGGAGCTGAGAGAATGAAGCCAGATCCTCAGAGACTGGAGTCACAGACAGCTGTGAACCACCAGATTGGTGTTGAGAATCGAACCCCAGTCCTCAGGAAAAACAAACACTGCTCTTATCCACTCACTGGTCACTCCAGACCCTCTCTTCTTCTAAAGCCCCTGCTTCCATTATTACCTTTCAAAATCTACCTCCAAATCCATCACTACATGAACAAGAGGATGATGTTCCCAAAACAATCAGCTTGGCAAAAACAACTAAACCCATGCACCTATGGGATTCCACTACAGGTGGTGCAGACGTGATGAGCTGAAGTTCCCAGAAGGCTTCACCCCCAATTACATTCTTTGGGTGTAGACAACAGTGTAAAATGAACCCTCTTTAAGGGACACTTATGTTAATAAAAGGAGCATCCATGTTTGTCCCTGTCTACACCTTGTCAAGGAAGAGAAGAGGAAGCTAATCAGCTGGCATCTTGGTGGATGAGAAGGGATTCATAGAAGTCCAAATGACTTCATTTTCCTTTCTTACTAAGCCTTTCCTGACCCCTCCCACCTGCCCTTCCCCACCTTTATGTGCATAGGCTTACTGTATCTTGTTAACTGTCTTCTGCTATAAAAGGTGGCAGCTAATAACCAGAAAAAGGAAAAAAAAAAAGTTATTTCCCTCCCTAGATTTAGCAAATGCACTAGTCAAAACAGCTACACTTAAAATGTCACCAGGTAACTGTTAGAGGAAAGTGAGTCCCTAGAAGCCAAGGACTGATTGACATTCATTTTATATTCATGTAATTAGAAAAGAAAAAAAAAAAACAAACCATACCATACTGGGATATATATATATCCCATAGATGACTCTTATCTAATATTTTTTCAAATTACAAAATTGGAAAAATGTAAGTTCTTAACAGTAGTTTAAAACAGATAAATGTTCAGCTGACATTCCGAAGTAACCATGGCGTGTGGCCCCTGTGCTCCCATGTCCCTCTATTTTCTCCATTTGACCTGGTGAGAAAACTTAATTCTTACAGTGAAGGAAAATCATTTTTTTAAAACCTTTACTCCTCTCTAACATGGATGTAACTTAACACAGCCATTTCTTTTCTCGGATAATCTGGTTTTTCTCTTGTAGCAAAACGTGGCCCCAGCATGGTTTAATTTTTGGGGTGCTGAGGTTACCCGTCCTCAGTACTCACAAGGACACCCTAAAATAAAAAATATGCTCATGTTTATTTAAAGTTACAACACGGTCATTGTTTGGGATGTAATATGTAGGTGTATAAAGTAAGCTTAGTTGGAAACATGTTAGATGAGTCCGTGAAGCTGAGTGTCATCTATTCATCTTTAATCAGTTATAATTTATGGTTTTAGAGGTTGGACCATCTGTAGCTCTAGACATAGCAACTCGATACTGGGAAGCGTCAACATAATTATCCACTTTGCTACTCAAAACATTGTTGAACATGTGGTATTTGTTCTACAGTTGTGTGTTAGGGATGAAAAAGGGGCTAGAGTATAAAACTCTCCATCTAAGTTTCTCTTAAAAAGACAGACCAGTTTACTAAACCACACAAAAGCACACCATAATATTTACAGGTACATCCTGAACTGTCTAGTTTAGCTAGAGCACTTAGTAAAGAAATTGAAAAGAAGGAGTAGAAGGCACAGATGCCCTCTAGGGTGAAGGAAAAATATCGTTCATACGGAATCTCCAGATCACGAATGGAGAACAAGCCTCAAGTCCTGCCAACACAGTTCCTGAGTGGGACCGGGCAAGTATGGTGTTAAATATATACTACTGTCCTCAACGCTGAATATTATCTTTCTTGATCCTTTAGAAAACCATCCCAGGTGTGGCCTAAAATGACAGTTTCCTAAGTTGATCATTTAATTTTGCTAAACTCTGTCTGTCCAATGAGCTGTTTCATCTTTTCATCTTTGAAGGACCCCACTGAGACAACCAAAGGTCTGATGGAAAAAAGCACACTGCATAATAGATACGTAATCCATTTGTCATTTCAAAGCTTTCTGAGTGGCCCAAAGAATGGACAGGAGAGTATTGTGGTTAGCTTTCCTGTTGCTATACCAAATGCTGGACAAGAAGCAACTTAAAAGAAGAAGGACTTATTTTGGATTCTGGTTTGAGGGAATAGTTATCGTGGATGGGAAGATGTAGTGGAGAGACAATGAGGCAGCAGGTCACTTTGCACAGATAATTATAAAGTAGAGAGTAGGCAGGAAAAGAGTGGCTACAGAAACCTCAAAGCCCACTCCAGTGGCCTCCCTCCTCTTAAGTGGGTCTGTTATCCTTGTAAAAAAAAAAAAATCAGCACCATCTGGGGACCACATGTTTAAACACAAAGGGCCTACAGAGGACATTTTGTATTTAAATAACAATAAATAACAATGTGAACCTTAAAACACTTTTATAAAGGAGGCAGCTGACATCAGCCCCACTGTGCCATTCCCAGTGTTTTCTCAGTCACTTCGCATACAGTGTCACCCTTGCCAACCACCTTAATTCTCAAATAAGATAGAAATGTATAAATAAGATATAAAAAACTTAACCATTTTTTTGCTGTGATAAGAAGGAGAATTAAAAAAAAAAAAACTTTTTAGTGTTTTGTAAAACAGTTTTAGATTTAGAGTAAAACCAAGACTATACATACAGAAGACAATTTCTGTATAGCTTCCACCAAAAACCACACAGCCTCCCCCACTGTCTATAACAGACGGTGCCTTTGTCACAAGGGATGAACCTACAAGACACATCGTCATCACCCAAAGCATGACGAAATTTTTTAAGTCTTGGGTATGAAATATATATTTTAGGCAAGTTTTTTTTAATTGTTTTACGGTTGTTGTATAACAAATTGCTATTATCTTGATGGTTTAATTCAGTCGCCATTTATTATCTTGTATACCACAAGCCTCAGGTCATGGACCGAGGTTACGAGTGCAGGCTGCACTTCCAAAGTACCTGAGAGTAGTTCTCAGCACCAACATTTATTGACACACAGCTACCTGTAAGTCCAATACAAAGGGGTCACATGACCTTCTCAGGCCTCCATACATACATACATACATACACACACATACATACACACACATACATAAAAGGAAGTGCTCTCTCTCTCTCTCTCTCTCTCTCTCTCTCTCTCTCTCTCTCTCTCTCTCTCTGTGTGTGTGTGTGTGTGTGTGTGTGTATGTTTTAAATATGTCTCAGGCTAGCAAGATGACTAAGCAGACAAAAGTACTTTACTCCAAGCCTAGGAACCTGAATCCACAGGATGCAGACAGTAGAAAAAGAGAACCGGTTCCTTTAAATCATAGCCTGGCCTCCCCACATACACTGTGGCATGTACATACACAGAGAAAGAAATATCTTTTAAAGCAAGCCTAGAAAACCTTGGCTATGTTTACAAAGCTCTCACAAAAACAAAAGTGAGGGGTCTGATGTGTAGACCTTTAATCTGGAGACACTAAAGATTCATTTTTAAGTCCATTCAAATGATTGACCAAATCCAGCTCCTTCTGGTTACAATTCTGCAGGTCCTTTTGCTGGAGAGCTTCCAGTCACATGCTGATCACAGAACATACCCAACTATCTCCCAGGATTCTGCTCCTTCCTGCACTGACTCATTGAACCCTTTCTTATCAGTCCCTTCTGTCTTCAGCAGTAGAAAGCTCTCTGCCTTAAGAGGTTTATAGGATGGTTTTATGGGTTTGGCTCTTCTTCCTTTCCCTCCCCTCCCCCCTTCCCTCCCTCAATATCAATCAGCAGTGGCACACAATTTAATACAAGGCAACATACATTGAAGAATATGCTTAGAAATTACCTCTGTAAGTCACCCTGTCTAATGCCTTATACAACATCTTCAAAAACTCATTTAGTAAATGCTTTTCAAAGGTCACTAGACAGTTGGTCCTCCCCTCCCGCTACCACCTCACTTGTTCCACTGTCCTTTCTGGAACAGAGTAAAGCCTGCATGTGCTTGGCTTGAGTGACAGTACTGCTTTTCAGAATAACAAGAGTAAGTATATTTTTTCTTCCATGGGATTGCCCTGCAAATATGCATAGCTCTATTTATTCTTGTCCAGTACAAACTGTAAAATCTTCCTAATATTTAAAAATGTTTGAGCTAAGGAAAATTTTATATTTCTCATGTGTGGAACAATCCAATAGTAGGGCCCCAAGGAAAATTTTAATGGCAATTTTCAATAGACATGCATACACATACTCACCCACATACACCTTTAAGAATAAATACAGGAGCTATGCAGTCTCACTTTTAAATGAAATGTGTGCATATTTTATGACCTTTCTTGATTATTTAACATCTGAATAATTTCTTGGGTCTTCTGAACTTCCACTTATTTCCGAATGACTAGATCCTTTCTGCCTAAAATTTCTGCATTTTCCCCCCACGTCTCACACAAGAAGCTCAATTTTTTTTTCTAAGTTTGTCGTGCTCAGTGAAGCTAACGGAAAGTGACTCCGTTATATGCTTTAAGGAAATGTTTTTTCAGAGTGTGCTGATGACTGTGATCAAGAACTCAGATCTCAAAACCTCCCACCCAAATCTGGTTTCCTAGAACCAGGTTTTATACAAGTTTCTAAAGGAGGGAAGGAAACAATAGTCTAACCCAGTTGAGAGTCACAATAATGACAAAGGTGGTAAGAGAACCCTAAGCATGTAATAGTGGCACATATGTCTGGGCAGCAACCAATCACTGTCTAATTGGACTTAAGGGCTGCTTGACAGCAAGGAAATCAAGCCCTGTACTGGAAACCTAGTCAACTACCTGGGGCTAGTGAGGTTATGAATCTTAGAGAAGAACTTTATACTGCAACTTTACTAAACCAACATAATTCCTGACTGGGTTCTAAATACTTTGGATCCATAGATAAGTGTAGCTTCCCTTATCAAAGAGAGTTCTCTTTGCAACCGTTGGAAACCATTACAGCAAAATTATAACTGGTCAAAATGCAGAGAACAAATGGTATCCCTCACTGATACATTTACAATACAATTCTGACCGCTGTATCTCCAACTAACACATCTACAACTCCCCCACCTACAACCCAGAAACATCATAAAAGAGGGGATGGAAGGAAATATTGTAAAAACCACAAGACAGGAAAATCCACTGTGAAATTTTGCCTTACAGGAATGAGAGGGAACCTTTACCTCAATACCTCAACAATTTGGCTGCATAAACAAGACCTTCACAGGGAAGCGTGCTGCAGTCATCTGAATGAGATGTTCCACATATGAGAATATTAAGGAAGTGTGGCCTTGGAAGAGGTGCATCATGGTGTTGTGCTGAGATTTTAAAAGACTCCTGGGATTCCCAGTGAGCTCTACCCCCTCCCTGTCCTGTCATTGTAGATGAAGAAGTGACTGTTCAGCTGTTATTTCTTCTCTGCTATTGTGAACTCGAATCCTCTTCCTTAAGGGAGGTATATTTGAGGGGTAGAGGGCAGAAGGCAAAATGGGGAAATGATGTATTTATTTTTTTTAAGAAAAGAGTAGAAATTTTAATAAATCAAAAATATTATTATCAATTTATCATTAACTAAGCTTAACAAAAAGACAGAACGGAGAAGGAAACAAATAACAATATACAGCACCTAACAATTTTGCTTTTACTCCGTTTACATTCTTGGTCCATATGTAGCCATCTTTGAAGTAGCTCTTACAGTGTTTTCTAATGCTTATATCAGTTTCTGTCACTCATTGTGAAGTCCCTGTTTTCTGGTTGCTACACAGTCTTTATAATTACTATTACTAATGACCTCCTTGAGTCAAGCAAATACAGGGAATAGTTTAGCAACTTAGTACTCTGCTGGGTGAGGACACGTCCTTGTCCTAACCATAATACCTAGCATCCTAGGACCCTCACTCAGACAGACAGGCTGCAAACATTCTTTAAAGAATTGAAGTAAGTTACTCCCATCTAATGCCTATGCATATGTGCAAGAATAGGAATAAAATCAGATGCACTATGGGAAAGGACATACTTAGTAAGCAGAGGCTTAAATAATAGATGCCTAACAATTAAAATGAGACTCCACCGTGTTATGCTACTTAGCAACCAAGCTCCTTCTATTGAACCCCATAAAAAGAAGCTAGAAACGATAGATAATCCAGGTCCTTGAATTTTTCTCATTAAAGTGGTCTACTGACATTCTCAACAGTATATTTCTGATCCGTAGTATTGATGGATAAAATCTTCTTTTAACAAAACAAACAAGCAAACAAACAAAAAACCCACAACTCTGATTCCTTTATTCTTTAATATTGAATAGTTTTAAAGAATTTCATTTTAGTCACCTTATAAACTTTTTATTAGCTATAAACCTGCTTAAATAAAAGCACACATTCACTTGTTAAGGTGATTGACTAAATGTTTAAATAAAAGGCTTTTTTTGTAATAATTAAAGTGAGCTAAAAAGGATCAAGAACATGAAATATCAGGCCAGTTTTTATAACAGGGTCATGGATGTCAGAACTCAAACCAACCCGGGAGCTGCAATCTGCCTAGTATATCATGCTTTACTTTTCCCCCTGAGTCTGGAGCTTTTTTCACATGGAGGGCATTGCAGAAGGATTGAATTTAGCCAAGTTGCTGGGACAACAGCTGCTGCTGGACGTAGCTTAATGGGAAGATCAGACACAGAAGAGAGAGAATGCAACCACTGCAGTATTACGGAGCTGTTGATGTTAATCCTCTCTTACAATCATGTCCAAAAATGGAAATTTAAGATCGGTAAATTTGAAATAAAGATGCCTAATTTGGAAAGCTTTGTATCTCTTTTGGTTTGTTTCATCTTAAGAGAAGCTATAAATTATTTTTATGAGTCTATTTTAACCTTTCAGGCATAAAGGTATTAAATCCATTCTGCCTACCCACATTTATATTGACTAAAAGACATACATAAACTCTTTGATACTAATAGTAACGTACATTTCTATGTATTCTGATAAAAACAAAACCATATGCATACCAGGATTATTTGTTGAAAATGCTCCTTTTCCACTGGATGTTTTTATCTCCTTTGTCAAAGATCAAGTGTTCATAGGTGTGTGGGTTCATTTCTGGGTCTTCAATTCTACTCCACTGATCTACCTGGCTAACTCTGTACCAATAACATGTAATTTTTTTAATCACTATTGTGCTATAATACAGCTTGAGGTCAGGGATGATGATTCCCCTGGAAGTTCTTTTATTGCTGAGGATAGTTTTCACTATTCTGGTTTATTATTATTATTATTATTATTATTATCATTATTATTATTGCAAATGACTTTGCAAATTGCTCTAACTTTATGAAGAATTGAGTTGGAATTTTGATGGGGATTGCATTAAATCTATAGATTGCTTTTGGCAAAATGGCCATTTTTACTATAGTAATCCTGCCAGTCTATGAGCATGAGAGATCTGTCCATCACCTGAGATTTCTTTCTTCAGCGACTTGAAGGTCCTGTCATAGGAATCTTTTCACTTGCTTGCTTAGAGTCACACCAAGGTATTTTATATATTTGTGACCCTTATGAGTGGTGTTGTTTCCCTAATTTCTTTCTCAGCCTGTTTATACTTTGAGTAGAGGAAGGCTACTGATTTGTTTGAGTTAATTTTATATCCAACCACTTTGCTGAAGTTTGTTTATCAGGTTTAGAAGTTCTCTGGTGAAATTTTTGGGCTCACTCATGTATACTATCATATCATCTACAAATAGTGATAACTTGACTTCTTCCTTTAAATTGTGTATCCCTTTCTCATCCTGTTGTCTAATTATTCTGGTTAGGAGACTGCATACTATATTGAATAAGTAAAAAGAGAGTGGACAGCCTTGTCTAGTCCATTATTATAGTGGGAATGCTACAAGTTTCTTTCCATGTAGTTTAATGCTGGCTTTGTTGTATATTGATTTTACTATGTTTAGGTATGGGCCTTTAATTCCTGACTTTTCTAAGACTTTTATCATGAATGGATATTAAATTTTGTCAAATGTTTTCTCAGCATATAATGAAATAATGTGTTTTTGGTTTGGTTTTTTTTTTTTTTTTTTTTTTTTTTTTTTTTTTTTTTTTTTTTGAGTTTGTTTAGATAGTGGATCACATTGATGGATTTCCATATACTGAATCATTTCTGCATCCCTGGGATGAAGCCTACTATATCATGGTAGATAATTATTTTACTGAGGATTTTTGTATCACTTTTCATATGGGATTTTGGTCTGAAGTTCTCCTTCCTTATTGGGTCTTTGTGTGGCTTCGGTATAAGTCTAATTGTAGTTTCAATGAAAAATTTGGTAGTGTTCTTTTCATTTTTATTTTTTATTTTTTTTGAATACTTTGAAGAGTATTGGTATTAGGTCTTCTTGAAGGTCTGATAGACTTCTTCACTAAATCCATCTGGCCCTGGGACTTTGTTGTTGTTTGGGAGACTTAATGACTGATTTTGTTTCTTTAGGAGTTAGAGACTGTTTAGGTGGTTTATCTGATCCTGGCATATCTTTGGTACCTCATTTCTGTCTAAAAAATGCCCATTTTATCCAGATTTTCCAGTTTTGTTGAGTATTTGAGTATCGGCTTTTGCAAGAGATTCTGATAATTTTTCTATTTCCTCATTTTCTTTTGATACAACTCTCTTTTTGTTTCTGATTTTATTTGGATCCTGTTTCTGTGCTCTCTGGCTAGTCTAGCTAAGGGTTTATCTATCTTGTTGATTTTCTGGAAGAATCAGCTCCTGGTTTTGTTGATTCTTTGTATTCTTCTTTTTGTTTCTCCTGGTTTCAACCCTGGGTTTGATTATTTCCTGCTGGCTACTTCTCTTGGGTATATTTGCTTCTTTTTGTTCTAGAGCTTTCACATGTACTGTTAAGTTGTTAATGTGTGCTCTCTCCAGTTTCTTTATGGCACACTCAGAGCTATGAGTATTCCTCTTAGCACTGCTTTCATTGTATCCCATGAAATTTGGTATATGCTTTCATTTTCATTAAATTCTAAAAAGACTTTAATATTTTTCTTTATTACTTCCTTGACCAAGTTATCATTGAGTGGAGTGTTGTTCAGTTTCAATGTGTATGTGGCTTTCTATTTTTTGTTGTTGTTGTTGTTGTTGTTGTTATTGAAGACCAGCCTCGTTCTTTGGTGATCTGATAGATTTGAAATAATCTGGAATTATTTCAATCTTTTTGTATCTGATGAGGCCTGTTTTGTGACAAATTATATGATCAATTTTGGAGAAGGTATTATGAGATGCTGAGAAGAGACTATATTCTTTTGTTTTCGGATGAAATGTTCTGTAGATGTCTGTTAAATCCATGTGGTTCATAACTTCTGTTAGATTCACCGTGTCTCTGTTTAGTTTATGTTTCCATGATCCTACTAGAGAAGCAATAACTTATCAGATAAGTGGGGGAAACTATATGGCCACAGAGAGTTTTCTATCATGAGTGACTCTAGAATCTCTAAAACATACTATGGACTCACTGGACTATTCACTGTAATGTGAAACATAGAGTCACACTGACTTTTAAACATCAATTTAATTAATTTATTCCTGACATCATTATATGTAGAACATCTCAATGTCTTTATTTTAAAATAATTTAAAGAATCTTAAACTACACTAAAGTATACAATAATATGATTCATATACCTTCCTTAATAATTTATTTCATAAAAATAATGATCCTCATTATTGAGTCATTTTCTACTATAGAAGCAAGAATTTAAATAGGAATATCATACTCTCAAAATGGGGATTCAAAATAGGAATAACTCTATGTTCTACAAAACGGCTAGAGAACACCACCATACCAATGAAGGGAGGTTGCTGGCATGGTTGCTTCCAGGCTCACATTCAGCTACCTTTCTTATAGAACCCAGACCACCTGTCCAATGAGTGGCACTGTATGCTGTGGAATAGGCTCTGCTCAATCAATTACCAATCAAGACATGACCACCGGCTAATCTGATGAGGAAAGTTCCTGGGCTGAAATTCCCTCTATTCTGATGTCTCCAGTTTGTGTCGAGTTGATAACAAATTAACCAGACTGTGAGAAACTGAAGGAAATGTTCTTTCCTACTACAACTCAGAGAAATCTCGACTCCCATATCCACATGGGAACTGAGTTTATAGAAATTACCTGATTTCTAAATGCTAACAGTGGGATTTTACCATTGTGCCTTATTCTCTAAACTCTCCCTTTTTAAGATACGACATAAAAATTGCCTATTGCAATGTGTGCATGTGTGTGTGAATGTACAATATAAGTGCACCCCTACTGTGAACCAAAGACAATTGCCAAAGTTAGAGAGAATCTTGCATTGATTTATTAATAAAAGGAACTATGAAACTGATTTAAGAATTGAAGTGAAGTGCATCCTGGCTTCATGCAGATCTGACAGAAACAATGAAAGCCATATAGCAGTATTTCCCAGGCGGTGGGCGTATTTCATAGCAACACTTTCTATAAAATTGCCACCAGTCACAACTAGCAGGGAGTAGACATCATGTCACACTGTACTCCTGTCCATAGCCCTGCACCATCTACTCCAGCTTTGCATCTTGAATGTTCTAGAAGATAATCTGGTAACAGCTTTGTTTTCCAGGCATCGCTATCACAAGACTACAGGATTTTGACTAGAGCTCAATGAATATGACTTAGATTATTTGGGATGTGCTACACAAGAAGATAAGACTGGTCAGCTTCTTCCTCTCTGTTTCTTCATTGCCTAGGAAGTGAGTGGTTTAGCTCCACCATGGTAGATTTATGTCTATATGCAGGTGAGGGCAGGCACGAGATAAGTCAAGGCCTGTGGCTGGACAGTATAAAAGGAGGGCAGGCTCAGAGTTTTTGAAAGGTGGGCAAGAAAGGAGAGATGAGAGAGAAGAACCAAGATGGAGGAAGAGAACAATAATCCAGATCTGTGTAGTTTTAAATAGCCACAGGTAACTATGAATATCTTATAAGAGATGGATTGTTATAGAACAATCTGTCTTATCGAGGTGAGCAGTTTATATCAATATCAATTGGCTCTGAGTTTATTTTGTGGATGTTTTGTGGGATGAAATTTACTGATATAAATCTGATTGATGAATTGCAAGCCTCTAGAGTTTTGATTTTGCTGGGTCACAGGCACTTGTCACAGCTAACTGCGACATGGACAGTTATTGTTTGGGGCTTGCGTGGCAGTAACCTGCCATAGGAACTAGATGGGCAGCTGCTGCTGAGGCTAACCATGGCGGCGAGATAGCCACTGTGGCCAGAGTGTCGCCAGCACTAGTATACTTTGGTACCGTTTTGAATTTTTTAATACTTCCCACTACACACCATAAAGGAGTATATAAAATGCTGTTTCCCAGAAAGGACTGAAGAAGCGAAAGGGGTTTATAACCCCATAGGAAGAACAACAATATCAACCAACCAGCCCCCTCCCACCCCCAGAGCTCTGAGGGACTAAGCCACCAACCAAAGTGTACACATGGGGGTACCCAAGATTCCAGCCACATATGTAGCAAAGGATGGCTTTTAGGGCATTAATGCGAGGAGAGGCCCTTGTTCCTGTGAAGACCTGATGCCTCAGTGTAGCGGAATGTCAGAGTGGGGAAGCAGGAGTGGGTGGGTGGGGGAGCACCCTCATAGAAGCAGGGGGAGGGGAAATGGGATAGGGTGTTTGCGGAGGAAAAACCTGGAAAAGGGATAACATTTAGATGTAAATTAATAAATTATCCAATAAAATATGTTCAATAGAAAAAATATTGCTGCTACTTGAATATGAGTGAATTTTTCACTGTATGCATGCCAATAGTTGAATCCTTTACCTTTTTTGGTCAAAAAGGTAAGTTTTATGAAATAAATAACAAATAAATAAATGCATAAATAAACATATACCCATACATATATAGAATAAATAAATACACTTAGACTGGTGAAAAGTAATTGTTTTTAGCCTGGTTAGCTCAGCATTTCCTCTCATGGGAACTTGGTGGATTAAGCCCCTGGACAATACGTACACACACGTGAGCTGAGCATAATGTGTCACTAATGATGCAGATCCTCTGTCTCAGCACAACTCCGAATATGGACAGTGTGCAGTTAATTCACACAAGCTTTAGCGCTGGCCTGTGACCTCAAAATTCTCTATTTCTGTTTTATCAATTCAACTTACAACTACTCTCAAACGCTTAATACCATATAGCTAAAGAGAAACAAGAATGAGCTTTCAGTTGCATAGAGGACAAAGTTTTTTTACTTGTTTTTTTTTTTTTTAAACCATCAAAATGCTTGGAAACAAACTCTACTTAATTCTGAGACTGCTTTTGGAGCCAGCTTCCTGTATGTTCTCTATAATCCAATTTCTTTCAAGATGACTTTCAGCTTCCCAGCACTGTTTTGTTCACGAATGACTCTGAGCATGAAGGAATGCAAACACTCCCACCATCAAAAGCAAATGGCGTCTTACCACTGGGAACTCCCTGGCATGAGTTCACACACAGAGATTTGACTTCTCAGCATGGCAAGGATGGAGAGAAAGAACTAAGTAAGGGGTGGTCTCTGTAGAATGAAACTTCACTCTACTGATCTTGACATCAACCATTTTTGATGTGACCATGAAATAAAACCTCAAGAGAGTCAGTAGAAAAACTTCAAGTATAACTCAAGAGTTTGCTTTTGGCTTTTTGTTATTATTGTTGTTTTTAAACAGAAAAAAAAATGGAACACTGTTTCTTTAAACTGCTGAGGGCTAGCTGGTAATTTCCAGAAATATGCATCATAATCCTATCAACATTTTATACTTATCTCTGTGCCTGTGGCTCCTTTGTTTGCTAAACAATTTCAAACTGTGTCAGTCCAAAAAGAAACCAAGATGGCCAATGTCTGATTTGAAAAATCCACCTCCAAACAGATAGTACCAACAATTACAAGGATAATGTCATAGTCCACAAAGACAGTATTTTTTCTGCCTGATGGCTTTATAATGTCTTCTTCCCTTCATGATCTGAGGGAGAGGACAATGAGATGTTCTAGACTAGAATATTTATATATTTTGGATGTCACTCATCTATTAACTACACATTCTTTTAGTTGTCAGATGCCATCATCTCTCTTAAAGTACACAGATTATGTCAATCACAGAAGAACAGAGCACTGAACAGTTCTGACTGTAAGTTCCTAATCATACAGAAAATATTTACCTACAAAAAGCCTAAAAGCCTTTGATTTGTTGTAAGTATGCTAATCAACAAACTTTTAAAAACTGTTTTTAATCTTTTAAACACTTTGAAGGAAGTAACACTGATAAACGTTTTAATCTGTGAAAATTTATTTCCGTGTAGATGTCTTGAAAACCCAAAGTAAGAGCAGTGGCTGGGAGTTCTTTGAAGGCTTCAGTCAATGGCAGCCAACTGTCAGCAGCCTCCTTACTGAGCATGTCTTCCAATAGCTTCTGACTGGGAAAAGGTTCTATGCAGGTGTGTCTTTTGCATAAGGATGTCAATCGCTTTGGCTAGGTGCCAAGAACAGAAATTCTTGGAATGTATATTGCTTTTAGATAGTGTGCTGAGGGACCTCTCTTATGTTTTTCGTAAAAGTGTATTAATGACATTATCAGTTTCCTACCCAGCCCAACAATTTCATCGTAGCATGTTAGCTCTACATTGCTGGACCTTTATTTCATAAATGACAGGGTTAGGGTTAGGGTCAGGGTTAGGGTCAGGGTCAGGGTCAGGGTCAGGGTCAGGGTCAGGGTCAGGGTCAGGGTTAGGGTTAGGGGTCAGCGGTCAGGGGTCAAGGGTTAGGGTCAGACTCAGCTATTGACCACCATCTAATAGTGTGGGGGTATAAACACTACTGTCCAACTTTAAATCAAGTTGACTTTCAAATCTACTTTGTAAGTCCTAAAGATTATTGGCAAAGTGATGCCATTAACATTAATATTACTGTATTTTCCTTTCCACCCCCTTTATGTATCCAGTTTAGTGAAATTTTAAATCAACCTGAATCCCATGTCTCCCTTTCTTGCTAGAAACAAGTACCAAAAATGAGATTAATCTTGTTTACCTTTTAATTTTATTATAATTATTTTAACTTTTTATTTGCTTTTGTGTTTTACTCCCATGTATGTCTGTGTGGGGCTGTCAGATCTCCTTGAGCTGGAGTTATATAGCCTTGAACAGCCATATGGGAGCTGGGAATTAAACCTGGATCCTTTGGGAAAGCAGCCAGGGCTCCTAACCACTGAGCAATCTCTCCAGGCCCCGGTATGCTCTGATCTTAAGTGAAGGAGTCATTTTCTCCGCACTGGTCTAATTGGTAACACTAGATCTCTGACTTGCTCAGTACATCTGAATTAGGAGCTGTTACCTATGTGGTGGTTTGAATGAGAAATGTACCCATAGACCTGTGCATTTGTATGTCTGGTCCCTCATTGGTACTGGGTAGATTAAGGATGTTAGGCCTTGTTGGAAAAATACATCACTGGGGGCTGCCACTGAGGCTGAAAGGCTCTCGCCCTCCCCAGTGCTTTCTCTGATTTGTGCTTACAGTTCCGCCCCTGAGCTCTAGGCACCCTGCTCCACTCACTGACTCCTGCTTCAATACCTCCCCACAATGGAAATGATAAACTCTTATCTCTGTGGAACCCCAACCCCAAATAAACCTTCATCCACGTGTTTTACCAGAGCTACACAAAAGTAACTTATCCGACTTGATTCTTTGTATTTTGCCCCCCCCCCAAAAAAAGAGTCCTATACTGGTGTATTGATTTACTTTTTCTTTTTTAATCACTGATAGATGCCTGACCAAAAAGTAAAGCAGGAAAGATTTGTTTTGGCTTATGGTTTCAGAATGCTCAATGAAAGATGTCTCAGGCCTATGTCATTGGGCAGAACATCGTGGAAATAATAACCTACATGGGGGTTTAGTCATCTCATAACATCACAGAAATAATAACCTATACATATGACTCATGTGAAAAGGAAGCAAAGAGAACAGAATGTCTGTGCTTGGTGGCCTATCCTCTTTGATTGCCTCCTGGCTCCAAGACTAAGCCCGGCACTGTCACCGTTCAGGGTGGATTTTTCCTCCAGTTAGTCCTTTTTGCAAACACTGCCACAGACATGTCCACAGCACCAATGTCCACTGAGTCCAGTCATGAGGACTCGAAAGCCAGTCAAGCTGTTAACACAAAGCAGCACATCTCACCAGCCCTGAGACTTGTAGGATCTTGTCTTCTTCTTGTCATGAATCCTCGCCCCAGGGCTCTGGCTAGAGTCTATCTGTGGACTTCCTTCAGTCACTGTATGTCCCTGAAGTTTCAGCTAAAGGAGCACAGGACATACAATCCCCCAAAGTATTCGTATACTACGTGTTCCTTGTCTATGTTGATTACATTGTCTTAAAGGCTTTGAGAAACAGAAACTGCAATGAGAGTCTGATACTTAATATTGATTGTCAACTTGACAGGATCTTGAATCATCCTCAAACATCTGTCATGTCTGTAAGGAATGTCTAGATTAGGTTAATTTAGCTATGTAGTCCTGGAATGTGCGGAGAGCTGTAAGGTTCGAACTAGAGCTGAGACCAGCTTTCATGTAGCTCTACTTCCTGACTAAAGAATAATGTGAGCAGCTGCCTCACACACTCCTCCAGTTATGACTTTATTGCCAGGATGGATTCAGTTCTGAGCACAATAAACCTTTCCTTTTTTACATCACTTTTGTTAAGTATTTTGTCATGGAAGCAAGAAAGGGAACAAGTGCAGAAATCATCTTCCCTTAGCTGCTTACAGACAGATACTCCCAAACGATCTCAGTTTTGTTCAGCCAGGGAAGGTGAATGTTATTCATCCTATAGCAAAGCATACTAGAAGGCCTTCGGGAGTCCACCAGAGGAAAGCACACACAGGCAACTCTGCCAAAGATTCTGAGGTTTCTCTTTCCAAAACGTTGCTTCTTCCTCCAAGTTACCTGCATCCGTCCTGCTTTCTCCCCAAGGGAAGTATGGAAGCTTTCCAGTCTTACTGGAAATCAGGTTCTTCCCTTTTCATTCCTGGGATTTCTCTGTGTACATTAGGACATGTGTACCTTTCCTTCTGGCCATGAGTGTCCTATTTACTAATTCTTACACTAAATAATCAAATACTCAAATAACAAAGGGGAAACAATCTTTTTTCATTGTTCACAGCATTCCCATAACTCAAAGGGAGTTTACTGGCCCAGTAAATAAAGTTATTCTGCAGTATGACCACAGGCCTTAAGGATCAAGAGGAGCACGTGTTATTGTGAATATGAACCAAATGTTACTAGCTGTATTGTTTTTTTTATGAGAATATAGTTTTACATAATCTTGGTATCTAACTAGGATGTTTTCAAATATTTTCATACTAGTGAAGGTCATGTTGAGACTTTCCCTACGTAAAGCTATATGAAGGTATGAGAATATAGGGGTCTGGGGAAGTGGCTAAATCATGAGATCACAGCCCCCATTTATGGGGTTAATGTCATATTAGAAGATATTCCAAATCAAGCACAGTGAATGAAAACTTGTGTTTGGACACTCACACTGCAGAGGAGGAGGAGAAAAAAGAGGAGGGAGAGAAAAGGAGGCTCATCTCCTAGTTAAACATTAGCTAATTTGGAGGTAATGGAAGACAGACTGCTTGAAGTCAGCTGTTTTCTACTCCTGTGTCCTAGTAACATACTAATCTCAGGGGGGCAGGTATCACATTGCCTGAGTCAAAATAATTTAATACCATGGAGAAGGAGGCTGGAAGCATCGTAATTACCACCAACATTAGGACACAATTCACCTGAAAGGGGGAACGTGGAGTACAAGGGATTTGCTAAAACCCATTGCTCAGGAGGTTTTATAGAGACTGTCTCAGGGTTTCCATTGCCATGAATAAACACCGTGTCAACAGCAACTCTTACAACGAATTTAATTGGGGCTGTTTTATGGTTTCAGATGTTTGGTCCATTATTGTCATGGTGAGAAATATGACAACACTTAGGCCAAATGGTGCTAGATACGGACCTAAGAGGTCTACATCTTAATGCATAGGCAACTAGCAGGAGATTGTCTACACTGTGTGTAGCTTGAGCATAGGAGATCTCAAAGCTCATCCCCACAGCGACATACTTCCTCCAGCAAGACAGCATCTTCTGATGGTGCCACTCCCTGTGTAACTGCCTATGTAATTAGCTTATGAGGGCCAATGACATTCAAACTACCACAGATAAATTCTAAATTGTTTTTTTGATCTTTTTATGTGTTCTGTCCTGTATTGTTCTGGTTTTAAAAGGATGGATCTGAGCAATAACTCTAAGTCCTCAGTAGAGGCTTGGCAATCTAAATTGTTCCAAAGATTATAAGATTAAAAAAATAAATACTATTGACTCTTCACTGAAGAGTCATCCAAATGGGCTCATTAATAATTGGGTCAGAAAAGCTCTTTGTAGCTTATTCCAGGACCTTCAAAAAACATGAAAGAATAAAGACATCCTAAAAAGACAAGAAGACAACAATCTCTTCAATAAGATATGAACCTAAATCTGCTTATCTAGACAATCTGGGGACTCTCTCTCCCTCTTTCTCTCCTCCCCTCTCAACCTCCTTTCCCCCTTCCCCTCCCCATCCACCTTTGCCTCTACCTCTCCCTCTCCCTCTCTCTTAATTTCTTTTTCTTCATATTCATTGCTGCTCTATTCATAATAACCAAAAAGTCACAACTAGATGTCCCTCAATAGAAGACTGAATAAAGAAAATGTAATACATTTACAAAGTGGAGTATTACTCAGATATTTAAAAAATAAAAATAAAAACTCATGATACTTTTAGGTCAAGGCCTGGAACTAGGGGGAAAAATCATCCCGATTGAAGTAGTCCAGACCCAGAAAGACAAATATGGTATGTATTTACTTATATGTGGATCTCAGATGCTAAGTCAATGCTAACCAAGTTAAAAATCCCCAGAACCACAGAGGGTAGGCATAGGTTAAGGGACTAGGAAGCCAGATAGATAGAGTTAGCAAACAGAAATGGAATAGTTAGTTACAGTTGGATAACAGGGTCTGAACTGGGAAGATTAAGGCAAGACAGGAAGGGAAATAAGAGAGGAAAGAGACAACTAAAACCAAGGGTTGTTTGAGGGGTGGAAACCTAATGGAGTAAAGCTTTCTTAACACACACACACACACACACACACACACACACATACATACACACACACACACACACACATATATATATAGGATATACATATGTAGTTATATGCCTATATATACATAAATATAATCACCAAATAATTGGACAGATAGTGCCCCAGTTGGGCAGTTCTTTTTACCAAATGAAGTTTCCTGGACTGGGATTGGGTTACATCTAACTAACTAGTTGGCCAAAGGGGTTGCATGGAATCCCCAAACAATCCAGACTATTTCCAAAACTATAATCTGAGCTCACCACTAATTCATCACAAGCCCTCGTTGCTGAAGATAACACCTACATGAGTCATTGAACATGGAGAAAACAGGACGGTACCTACACAGAGCTTTTGCCCCTAAGTCCTAGTGCCTTTGATACCGGAAGATCTACCAAAAGAGAAACATAAATGCCAAACTAACTACAAACCCTTTGGTCTACAGTGTTATCCTACCCGCTAGGAAATGATGATACAATGCTTGAGTAACCAAGCAGTATCTGATTTGAGGTAAGGTCCACTCCAGGAGATTGAACTCATACCTGTCACACTGCCTTGTAACAAAAAACCTGAGACAATAGAGCCCAAAGACCTAGAATAAAAAAACCAAAAACTACTGTTCTAAAATAAACAAACAAACAAATAAATAAAATGACTCCTTGTGACATTCTGCGTTCTGCTAGACTCATAGATCAACATCTTGTTTGGCCATCATCAGAGAAGCCAATCCTGCAGCACTTGGGAACAAACACAGACACCCACAGCCAGACATTATGCAGAGAATGGGAGACCTCGGAACACACAGCCTTAAAGGGGAAGTCTCCATCAAATCCCTTCCTCCAGGGTCCTGGGAATCCCCATGGAAGAGAAGACAGAAAGAACATAACAGCCAGAGGGGACAGAGACCACCAAGAGAACAAAGGCTCTCTAAAAAAAGTGAGCAGAGCTCCAAAGTGTTGGCCCTACCTCCCTCTTCACCTCACCTGAGATTGGTGGACAGCAGATAAATAAAATAAATAAAATAAAATGTGCTTGCTGTAAAACTTTTATGTTTGAGATTGTATAATCCCCCCTCCCTTCTTTTTATCTGTTCTAAATCTGTACTACTCGGTATCATAAAAAAAAAAAAAAAAAAAAAAAAAAAAAAAAAAAAAAAGTTGGCAAAGGAAATAAAGTTGGCAAAGGAAAATAAAGAAGCCTTTACCCACCCACCCCCTAGGAAATTTGTAACCCAATCATTTCTTGTATGATTTCAATGAAAGACTGGGGCTGAGTGAGGTCTATTATCTACGCCCTGACTCCCCAGCTCAGGGTCTCTTCTGGTGAGAATAGCCTTCCAGTACTGTATCTCAATTGATGTGTTTTCACCTACCAGGTTTCCTTAGTCCTTCACAACCCCAACTGTTGTCAAGGCTGAACCCCTGCAATATAGAGTGAAATAGCAACCACAGGGGTTTGCACCAGGACCTCCGTGTACAAATTGTGGGTTCCAGTTTGGTGAGTTTATGGGATGTCTGAGTACGTGAACAAGTAAGTTTCTGTTTCTGTGTCTTCTCTTGGGCTCTTTTCCTTCTGTTTGTTTTCCTTCCATTTTGATCTGTTAGTTTTTGTTTTATCTTTATCTTTTGTTTATTTGTTCTATTTTATTACCATCCCTTAGATGCCTGTTCTTTTCCAGTAAGAGGTAGAAAGGGAGTGAATCCAGATCAGAGGGGAGGAACTGGGAGAAGCGAGTGAAGAGAGATTGTAAAATGGATGTCTTATTCGAGGGGAACAAGATCTATTTTCAATACATTTTAAAAGAAAGGCAGAAAGACAAAGAGGAAAAAGGAAGAGGAAGAAAGATGATACACAAGATTGCTTCTGGATGCTACAAAGTTTTAGCTGAAAAAACTTCAGTAAGAGAGGATTCTGCACCTAAAATTAACTGCTTTTCTAAGTGATGAATACTATTTAATAAGTTATTTAATCAACTTGTACCTCATTGTCTTTATCTATGAAGCTAGGACAGTAATGTTAACTCAGAGTTTCCTGAAAAATACAAGTTAAGATGTGTGATGTTCTTGCAAGATTATGTAATAGATAATGTGAAGGCAAAAATGTAGCTATTGAGAGGCACAAAACAGAAGCCTCCAGTCTCAAGCAATTGGACCCTGACTGCTTGGAGCCTGAACCAGTAGTTTGTGAACTTCTGGGAACAGAAGAAAGAGGCTGGTCGGGAAGTGTGGGATGGGGACGTCAGGAAGGAGCCAGTCTGCTTCTCATCCTTGACAACCAGTTCTGTGTTGGCTAGACACTGAAAATGTCACTTCTATGAGCAGCTCTATTCTGGCCAGAGGACAGAAATACTAAAACTGTTTAGGAGAAGTGCTTCATGTTCTGGTTTCTTGTCTTTAATCTTTATTCTCTTTTTACACAGGGAGAAGCACAACAGCCTAGGCGCTGCATATGATCAGATATTTTCTTAGCCCCTGAGAGTGTGCACAGAACTCCAGTCCAGACCAGATGCCATGGTAGAGACATCGTGAAGATATTCTTGATGGGACCACTGAACTGACCAGGTCATTCCTGTAGGTCTCAAGCTGGTAAAATCTTATTAACTTCTAACTAGAACCAAAATTAAATTCACACAAATAAAGTATTTGTCTTTTATGTCTAACACTGTAAAAGGTATATATATAAAGAACAAATTGTTTTATCTCCCCAACCTTATAAACCCTTTTTGCGAATGTTTTAATTTGTAAAACTTATTTTCACAAAGTCCTTCCTGAATTCTCAGATTTTAAGTGTTTTAAATTTTCATTGTTTGCGTGTGTTGATTCTTTTAAGACTAGCCAATCACAAAAGACTATGAAGTGGGACCATAGCCAATAGGAAAACAACACCACCTACATTAGCATAAAAAGGAATTGAATGCTCTGTCTGTGTGTGCTTGGCATTTGGTCTTCTGTGAGCACCACATACAAGAAGTAAGCCTTATCCTTATTGGGGTTTTTTTCTAAGAAACTCCAACTTTACTTCCAACAATGGCCATTCTTTCTTGGAACCCACCCCCTGTTATGCATGAGTTCCACTTGCCTCCTTTTTCTTCTGCTCTCACCTATAATAAAATTCTTTTTGGAACTCACCTACCTTGTCTGTGAAATGTATTCTGTCACCTAGGGAGATAAAGAATCCAGAAGCCACTGCCACAGGATGGGCTTTAGAGGAGAAGGAATGCCTTGGATCCTAGTACACCCCACCCCTAACTATACTCCCTGAGAGAAGAAGATGTCTCTCTTGAGGACTTCCGGTCCTCCTCTTCCACTTCCTAGAGCTTTATACAAACGGTTAGGTCCTAATCCCTACTTGACCCTGACTCAGCTGAGTCCTGAGTGGAGAAACTTACTATCTAAGGAGATAGTGAGGTGACTCTGAGAAGTCACCTTTATGTTTCTGTCTCTCATACAGCACCTATCTTTTATTGAACGCTGGTATGGATTCTGGCCTTCTAAGTACCTCCATCTGTATTCTGTTACTGACACACGAATAACAAAGTATTACTTGGTTGAGTGTTTTCTGAATAAATTCAGTTATGGATTCACTTTAAACACAGATTGTGATTTTGGTCCAACTCTATCATTTTGAAACTGGAGTGATAAAGGGCTGAGTGTGTGCCTGGTGTTTTCTCAGGTTAATCTTGAACAGTTTAGCAAGCATCCTCTCTAAGTGTACCCAACAGGCCTAGAATTGTTATGAAAAGCCAAGCACCAACTCAGTCTAGTCAAACTGTACTTACATAAACATACTACAGAGTTTAAAACAAAATGCCAATGACCTCTCCCATAGATGACCTATAATGACAGAAAATTTTTTCTTCACAGCGTTAATAAAAGCATAAAACTAAGCAGCCCACGTGCAAGGCGACACTCAGACTCCTGTCTGCGCTGTGCTGAACTTCACTCTTTTGCTGATGTCTTCAAACAACTTCCCCTGGTCCTCTGAAGGTTTTCCTTCAGGTCTTTCTAAGCCAGGAGCAATTAAAATAAAAATTCTGAAGAAGTAAAAAGCAAAGAGGAAAAGCTACAAGCTACGGATTTGATTTTCCTACCCTTACCCCTTCCTTATTTCCAAGCAACTAATCCCCTCTCAGAGAGCACAATAGACTAGCCAGCCAGAAAGCAGGAGAGGTAAAATTGGCCAGCTACTACATTGTCCTTGCTAATCTGAGCCATTTACATAGGGGTTAGGAGGCTTGTTTTATCATTTAAACAGACTTAAAAGCCCCTGGCAAATGAGATTTAGTTCCTACAAAAGAATGAATTGGTGTTATTTGGTGAGTTGCCCTTAGCCCAGAACTGACTTGGCAGTAACCAAGCTGCTTCTTGGGCCACATGCAGTGTTGGCAAAGATTGCTTCCAGCTGCCAAAACTGGGAAGCTTCTAGCTGATTAAATTCTTACCAGGAGGTGAACAGGATGAGGCCAAACTAAAAAAGCCAATCATACCAGAATTTGAACTATACCTGAACAAACTCTTATTTAGAAAAGTGTTTTAAAGGTGGCTTTGAATATTCAGAGTCTGCTGAATCCTCTCTGGAAAGAGAAATAAAAAGCAGACGGGGAAGGAACCACAGAGTCTCAAAGACTGGACACAATCCCCAGCTGTGAAGACAATCTAAGCTCTTTCATTTATTTTCAGTTCAAGTAGCTCACGCACAAGGATGAAATACAAAACTAACCCCTTTGCTAATGTCAGAATAAAATTAGGAAACCCATGGCTATTCCAGAGAAAGTGCCCGCTTTGCACCAAAATCTTAGGTATACCACACACCAAATATAAGTTTTACCTGGCACACCTTGAACAGATGTTCAGTGTGACTTTGGCCTGAGGCTCGGCAGGGTGAGTAGGACGCCCTTGGTTAAATTTGCTCCCCGAAAGTGCCAGGGTGGTCACACCCTCCATTCTTAGGTCATCCAGATCTTCTGCAAGAACACAAACAGTGAGAGAGAGAGAATTAACTCCTGTTGAGCTCAGCAGAGAAAAAAGGTACCTATCAGCAATGTGTGAAGTAAACCACTTTTTATAACCAAATCTCATGTGTAAATTGTTTTCCTGTTTTCCTAGTGTACTCCTGTCAACTACAACTATAGCCTGACACGCCTGCCTACAGTGTGAGGGGATTGTCCACTCAGATAAAACCAGGATGGATCGGTGTGAAGCAACATTTGATTTATCTCCTCTTCCTCTTACTTCTTCTGCTGCCTCTTCTTTTGGTTTTTCAAGACAGTTTCTGTGAAGCCTTGGCTGTCCTGTAAATGCCAGGCTGACCTCCAACTCACGGAAATCCTCCTGTCTCTACTTCCTGAATGCTGGAAATAAAGGCATGTGCTAATAAAAGGATAAAAAATATAGCCTAACCCCTCCAAAGACCCCCAAGCTACCTCACTCTAAAGGAGCCTTAATCCCTGCACCTAAAGAGCTCTAAATACCTCAAATTCCAGACCCTGTTCTCTGCCAATAAGTAGATATAAGGTCACACTCCTTGCTGTTCCGGAACCTGTTTTCTGTATGAAACTGGGTGAAAGGGCGTAGGACAGGCCCTTGGATACTCGAGCCGAGTCTAGTAAGTTAACTGGAGATAAACTGACTAATCGCTTATCTGGCTTCTGCAAATTGCTTGCACCATAGAAACCCCCGCCCTAGTGACTTATCCTGACTGCCACTGTCACCCGCACACAGGAGAGAGACCACGCAAATATAGATCTCCGAGACTATAGGGAACTGATTGGTCCATGGAGCGCAGACTTAGATAGTTTAACAAGATTGGTCCCCGGAGCTCAGGCTCAGATTAACCCGATTGGTCCCTGGAGCGCGGGCTTAGATGGTTTACAATGATTGGCCTAGGAAGCACAGGCTTAGATAATTTCAAATGATTGGTTTGTGATTCGCGGGCTTTGCCATGATTGGTTTGGGATTCGCGGGCTTTGCCATGATTGGTTTGGGATTCGTGGACTTTGTTGTGAACCCTATAAAAGCTGTCCTGAGCCTGCTCTCCGGTCTGCAGTCCTCTACCCCTGTGGGGTATGTGACTGTGGGCCCCAGCAGGCTTGAAATAAAAATCCTCTTGCAGTTTGCATTAAGATTGCTTCTCATGAGTGATTTGGGGTGTCGCCTCTCCCAGAACAGAGCGTGGGGGTCCTCACTTTGAGGGTCTTTCACTGTTAGGATTCTGTAAACCCCACCACACAGTTACCTGGCAACAAACAGGTATACTCCGCCCCAGTTACCTGACACTATAAAAGGGGCTGCTTGCCCCTCCTCTCTCTCTTGCTCTCTTACTCTCTTGGCCTCTTGCTCTCCGCTCCCCTTCCCACTTCACTTTCCCCTCTCTCTCTCTCCACGTGCTCATGGCTGGACTCTACTCCCCTCTCTCCTCTCCTCTCTCTGCCTCTACTGCCCCCTTAACTCCCCCATGCCCTGAGTTAACTCCATTCTGTACTATACCGTCCTGTGGCTGGTCCCTCATGGGGAAGGGATTCCCAGCATGGGTTCCCCAGAGGCATCCCCCTGCCCCCATGCCTCACCACACCTCCATGGAACATATCCCCTTCCCCCCTTCATTTTTTCCTCCATTCTCTTCATCTTTTTCCTAGCACTACCACCACCAGGCAACACTGGTTTTGGGAATTTTTGTTTTTTTGTTTTTTTTTTTTTTTTAATAGAGATACACCCTTTAGATTTAAGTGTAGGCATCAGCCAACACACAAACATTAGGTCTAAAGTAACTGCCCCAAATGACTGAATCAGTGACAATGGCCTTAAGAGAATGGGCTCTGAGGAGGTAAGCAGAAGCCCAAATTCAGCATCCCCAGTTATCTCCTGGAGTGGGGGGAGGGGAGGTCTGTTTATCAGGAAAGACAAACAGGGTTAAGGTAGGATGCCTGATTTAATCCCCTTAATCCACCTCCCAAAGGTCAAGTAGACCTAGTTTCTTAGTTCCTGGTCATCCTGAACATCCTGTATGGGCTCAAAGACCTCCACTACTTGCTTTTCTGCCATTTTCCTTCTCCCAGCCCGAGAGAAAGCCCTGACAGTTTGATAACCAATACACCTTTGTTTCCGTCCATGGAGTGGTCTAGTTCACTGGCTTCACTGCACCTTCACTTAGAGAAAGCATGCCTAAAAGTCTTAGTAGGGATGCAAACTAATCCAAGTTTAAAATGGGCATAGCATCAAAATGCCTCTGTCTCTGTCTGTCTGTCTGTCTGTCTCTGTCTCTCTCTCTCTCTCTCAATGGTTAATACTCACAGCTGGTCTAAATATAGAGAATAAGTTCCTGAAGAGTGTTCAGCCAAGCAGGTGAAGTTAAATACCTGGGACTCCTCAAGCCTATTAGCCACTAAGCAGGAATTGGAAACACTCTATGTCCAACAAACAAACACGAACAAAATAAGATGAACAGGGCAAGGAAATTTCTTTTTGCAGAAATGGTAAACTGGACGAGCAAGTACCTCAGGGCACAAGTTCATGTCATTTTTTGTTTTCTTTTTCTAACACTGGTGGCAAAGGCTGCTTTCTCCATTTGTTTGGGGACTGACCACACAGCCATTGCCAGCAGGCTAATTTTAAAAGAGCCAGTATAAGCTAAATAAAGGAAAGCGGGGTAGAAGGAGACAACAGTTATTTCAGGCCAGAATGTTGGTAAGGGTAGCTTTGGGCTCACAAGTCTTACCAGGTGAGGCAGATTCAAGATTTAAATTCCTTTGCATAAAACTTTACAAGGTGAGGATTTATGGACTGTTGGCCGTTGGTGGGCTACTAACCTTTGATGTTAGAAAGCACTTCTCAGACAGGAAGGCTTCAAGCATTGCTGGAAACAAACCCCAAACACTCCTCCTGCCACGGTCTATGGCGACTTGACTTCACTTGTCTATGAGAATCTCTGTGACGACTGTCAGAGTCCAAGTCACATGTGGCCCATCTCACACAGCTCGTGTTTTCGCACTCTTATCACCTGCGATCTAAGAGCTACTTCCTGTCTACCTCCCTGTGAGGAGATCTTAAAAGAGGGACTCTTTTTGTCTTTCTCTCTCAGGCCTAAAGTTCTTCCTTCAGTCTCACTGTGCCCAGCAAGGTTAATGAATCCACCCATCTCTCTACTATCTCATTTATGTGGGAATAAAAGATTTGAGAGATTTCTAGCTGTGTTGCCTCCGGAACACGTTTCTGCCCTTGCTACTGTACCCTGCGTCTTCACCTATGGTGTTCCTCTCAGACCAGGACTCCTGCCCTTATCCACTTGGGCAATTGGTGGTGAAGGGTACCCTGATTCGAGACAAGTAGAAGCCCTGGGGGACCCTAAAGGAGGGTAGGAGGTTTATAGTCTCCCAGGAGATTAGCGTTCCACCCCTCCCCTCACACAACTACAGTCCCCCCATAGCTCCTGTAGAGTGGGGTAGATCAAGCCCCAAGGGTGAGGACATCCAGTAGGCTCAAGAGGGAAGCAAGACCACACCCCCAAATATGTAGATAAGCCAATAGGAAGCACCTGTAGTCAGACTCTGAACCACCCCAAAACTGTATATATGAGGCCTGTCCGAATTTAAAGGTGTGTTACCATCGCCTGAGAGCTTCTGTCATAAGAGCTGTAACACCGCCGCTCTTACGACAGAGAAGAGATCTGCTCTCCTGAAATGGAGGCTGGAAGTTCTCTTCCACTCCTCCCCACCTAGCCAGTCCCCTCCTGGCTTGGCCAGGCCTGGCATCTCAAGGCAGTGGCAGAAATGGAGACTGAGCAGCACCAGCAATGGAGGCGGTGGAAGTGGTCTCTGCCCTGCACCTCCCCACCAAAGTCCCTCTCCCCTTCGCCTGAACCCACGCACCTAGCCAAACCCAGCCTCCTCAGCAACTGGCCTCAAATATTCAGGATTTATTTAATAACTCAAATATTAAACTGGTTTTTCTCCTTTTTTTCTCTCATTCCCAACGCATGTTGCACTAGAGTTAGGCAGAGTCACTTCCTTTAATGAAACATTGTACATGCCTCAGGATTCAGACCCCTCACCCACCTGCAGCCCAGTGTAGTCCCTGTGAGGCATGGCAAGGTTCAGCTGTCCTTTCTGATCCAAAAGCAGTAACTTTCCATTCCTTTTTCCGCCTCCTTCCTCAGATGCTGGCTAGAACCTTTGCCTTTCCCTGGCTCTTCTTCTAAACTCCTCCATCGCTATGTGGCTTCTTGTCCACCATGTGTCTAACCTCCATGCAGGCTTAAATGACTTAACTTCCTCTCACTTCATCTTCTATATTTTTCTCTTAGCAGCGGCTGAGAGTGAGGTGGGGAGTTGCATTTTAAGTGCTAATAAAATTGTCCTTCAGCTTTTATTTGAGACAATTCTTAAATTCTTTCATTACTAAGACTAAAAAGCCCAAGCAGAGAGTTCGGTTTCTCTTGTAACAAAAGTTGCTTCCTTGATTTTAATTATTTGTTAATTAATTGTTTGAAAACCTGATACTCACGTGTATTGACTCCAGGAAACTGGTTTTTTAATGCTTTTGCTGTGCTGATCTATAGTCACAGGAAAAATAAAGTAAGGGGACTAAAGAGGGAAGAAGCTGCTAAGTATACTGGCCAAGAATAAGACCACTACCACCATTTTAAAGCCAAATTTGAAGCAGGCTTTATCACATACTGGCGAGGATCATGGGTATTGGCCAGGTCCATATCTGAGACTCATATTTCACAGATGGTACTGAATCACAGCCAGGAACTTCCAAAGGGAAAAACCCACAGGCTACGCATTTCCCATCTTTGTCTAATCAGAGGTAAGTAGCGAATATCCTGATGTCCTGGTGCTTCTAAGTATCATGCACCCTGACAGATTTGTACTGGCCTATATACCTCCTGTCTACATGTGATCAAACACACATTCGTGGTGACAGTTTTGGAATTTTGGTTTCTTAAAATAAATGCACAGAAATATCGTAAAAACATGTTTTTCATTTTAATCCCAGGTGTGAAGATCTGGAGCTACTTTGGTCTGACTACAGTTGGTGACTATGATTTGCCTCATGCTCTAGCAGAGGCATGGTTTTTGCCAACTGCAGATGGTTTCTGAAATTGAGTGACATTTGAAATTCTGGGAAAATTTCAGAGGGAATATAAATGCTAAAGCCCAATAGGCAGGGTTGGTGGTTGTTAAGGGACGTTTGTTGTTCTTTCTCTCCTATCTAGTGACAGAGGATGAAGCCGGTAGGGGTTGGGTAGAGTAGAGAGAAAGAGTGAGAAAGAAAAGAGCCCTCAAAGTAGCAAAGACAGTAACAAACATCCCTCACAGGTGGGGCAACCAAGATTGTCTATAGAAGTGAAAACACGTAGCTTATTATCTTGCATAGCAACAGACCCTGCATTCCAGAAAGTTATTCTGTCCTTGGAAAAGTGGGGCTTACATGTCAGAGCTGTTTTTGTTTGTTTGTTTGTTTTATAGATCATTTATGCACAGTAATTTCAATGTTAAACATAACACTGGCCATCACAAAGCTGGAGTCATCAGTGTGTGTGTTAACAGGAGAAGTAGCCAGAAGACAGGTCTGGGAGTCGGGTGGAGGGAGGAGAAGGGCAACCTTAGAAACCAGAGGAGGTCCACACAATGGGAAGACTAACAAAAGAGCTGAAGGTGAAATTTGAGCAAGCTCCTTCACAGTCTACCTCTGAGGGAGACCTGAAAGGCAATACCTTTCACACAGGTTCTATACAAGATGACCCCAGAGAGAGTGGGGAGAAGCGTCGAGAATAAAGCTTATAGACCAGATGGCCAAGGAAACCTGACTGTTCTTTTCCCGGGGTTACCTCAAACAGAAACACTTCATGTGCTTAAGTTTACCCTAAGATGAGCACATTATATGAATGCTGGATTTTAAACTTTTGAGAAGAGACTGATAGAAAGCCCAGTGCAGGGATCCACGTTTAAAGATGGCTTATGAAACTACGGCACATCTGAGTCCCAAGAATGCTACTGAGAAGAATGAAACTAATTTACCACTGAAGGCCCAGGAATTTTATCTTTATTCACTGGCAAATAACCAAAAACTAATCAAGCAAAATAGTGTTTTGATGTCAGAAAATAGCATCCTCTTAGATAAAATAATCTTACAGTTCAGTCAAGAGTAATCTGTGAAATAATTACAGTTTGAACTAGACAGTGTGGGAGATGAATGAATCTTCACATCTGTTTCAAGGAACTTTATAGAAAAATTAGAAGCCTTTCAAGTGTAAGTTTTTTCAGAGTGATTCGTTGATGAGTTGGAGAAGAATTATATGGTGGGTTTCTCTGTATTAGAATCGGTTTGTTGATTTATATCAATAAAATTGATTTGGTCAAACGTTTTGAACAGATGTTCCATATTCTAAGTGAATTATTAAAATTAAAGCAAATGTTAAGAAAACATCAGAGATTACAGCAGATCAGATAAAATATGTATAAAGTATGTCTGTTATAAGGGCCAGTTACATGTCCATAAAAGGAAGAGAAATAGAAGAGCACATAACTTTGCTGGCACATAGCACACTACAGACAAGGGCAGCGGGTGGGGGGACAATGCAGTGCTGTGCGGCCATCCGAGGCTTCTCCATCCTCAGAGTTACACCTGAAATACGACTCCACATTTGTCTCTGTGCATCAGAGTAGTATGACTTCAATGACACAAAAAATAGGAGTTTATAGAAACAACAAAATCCATAAATCATTAGAACAAAATTGGTAGTGAACAGAAATTAAAGGTCTCGAGTTTTAGAATAATAATAGGGCAGTGAATATGAAGATAGAATGTTATTTGTGAAATAAGTTTTGTGGAATTTAAAGAATGTATTGAGCTTTTCAGTTGTAATGCTAGAGAAGGAAACACATTCCAAAATATTTTTTTCGCTCCATGAATAAATTACCAAAAAAAAGTTTTAGCTAACAAGAAAATAGAAATATTTATACTGATTTAAATTCATACATATTCTGTCTCAACTCTTAACTGGAAAGTGCTAGAAATATACTGATATGTTATTTTTTAAGCTACCAATCCTTGAATGATTGCTAGGAATAAAAATGTCTATAGAACAACTTAATGTTTTATAAGATTGTATAAATGGAAATTTGTTTAGATTGCAAGTGAATCACAAGTCTTGGGTTAATTGACCTGATCATTAGATAAATTGTGAAGGTTCTTAATTTAGTCAGAAAAAAATAAGACATCTGGGAAGAGTTTTCTTCTTCCAATCAGGAAAAAAAAAATGCTGGCTCTTCTAACAACGTCAAACCTAAACACTAGTCAAAGCAGGGTTTCTACATCAGAAGAAATCATCATTTTTCTTAACTTTCAGCAACCACAAGTTTAAGAGATTATGCTGTATACACTAAAGGGTTGGCTGGTGTCTCCTGAAATATTGATTACCTTCTAAAGTCTGACAGATGATTTTACAAACTGTGTAAACTTCTCCATAATAAGAGTACTGGCAAATGAATTTAGCTCAGCGTGGGATACATGAGCAAATTGCCTTTTTATAATGGAAAACACAGTTAATGTCCCCATTCAAGTCATGATATGTCATAACCAACATGAATACGTAAAAACAAAGGCAGCTGAGAAGTATCAGGGATCTGAATCACGGCTCATGGAGGGGGACTATAGGCAAAAGACTTAGGAGGATGAAGCAGAAAGTGAGGAACATTAGGTAACATGGTCAAAGTTCAGACACAAGTAAGGTAAGGATGATAGGTAGTCATGAGGATTGATCTGTCAATCAAAAATAAATGAATTGTGTAAATTATCAAATCTTCATAAGACAGCAGGTAAAATGTATTATAATCTATTTACTTTTCTATTGATGTAATAAGACACCATGACCAAGGTAACTTATAGAACACAGCATTTGATGGGAGTTTGCAACTTCAGAGGAGGAGTTCAAGACTGCCATGATAAGAAGTATGGCAGCAGGTGGGCAGGCATGGCCCTGGGAAGTAGCTGGGAATTGCAGCCTGAGACACAACAGCCTGGAAGCAGAGATGGGTACCATGAAAATGGCTTGGAAGGAAACCACAAAGCCTGGCCCCAGTGACACACCTCTTCCAACAATGCTACACTTCCTGATTCTCCCAGAACAACTTCCAACTGGCGAACAAGGAAGTATTCAAACACATGAACCCACCAGGGCCACTTTCAGTCAAATCACATAATCGAAAAGATGAGAACTGTGTGTTAATTATCAAATCTTCATTAAACAGTGGGCAAAAATGTGTTATAATTAGATAATGAAATTCTTGTGAAAACCTTACAAAACAATTATTATTTTAGGTAAAATGTATTTGTCCGATTTCAGTTTCTTTAGAATTCTTTTCCCTCTGGCTAAATGGTTCATATAATGAGTATCTCTCAATAATCATCTCTGTTTTGAGAAATACATTTTATTTCTATAAGGGGAAGTAATCACGGTACTACTAAAAAGCATAATTTGTGCCACTGCTGACACCAGATACAAGTAACTGAATTTAGACTCAACTAAGAATCCCTAGAGAAATGTATATACCTTAGGCATGTCTGTGAGAATATGTGCTAAGAGAATTCATGAACTGGAAGAAACCTATTATGAAGGTGAGGGCACCATCTCACTGTCTGGGGACCTGGGGAAAATTAAAAGTTGAACCAAGTGTCAACACTCCCTTCTTCTGTATTTCCAAGGGTCAGTCGCAGCCATGGCCTCTGCTTCCTGGCACAGCATGCCCTGAACAGAACCTCTTTGCTATACCCCTCTGCTACAACGAGCTGCAGCCTCTAAAACCGGTAGTTACTATAAATCTTTATTCCTCTTTCTTCTCCCCTTCAGGCATTTTGCCATAGCAATGCAAAAGTAACAGTAGAGAAAATTGGTATCAGAGAAGTGTCATTGCTGTGACTAAACCTGAGTATGTGGTACTCAAGCCTTTGAAAATAGCTTGGAAGAGGCGTTGGAAAAAAAAATAGAGAAATTCGATGTACAAGTCTCAAAATGCTAGAAGCAGAGCTTAGAGGAAAGTTCTGGGAGAAGCTGAAACACTCAGGATGGCAATGTGAAAATGAGCAGTAAGGACTGCTCTCCTGAGGTTTCAAAGGGACAAAGGGCCAGCTCTGAACTGGACTTGAAGCTAGTCACGCTAAATTCCAAAAATGATAATCTCTACATTTTGTTAATGTCTTGAAATTTTGTGTGAGGCTTAGCCTAAAGGCAATGGGCTAATCAACCTGACAAAGGAAATTTCAGAACAGCACCGCGTTAAGGCTGTGCTGTGATTATTGTTTGCAACTTTATGTGAGGTTTGTAGTGAGAAATAAAAGCAAAAAAGGGAAAAGAAAGATTTATGAAGTATACTATCCATGCGGAAGATGAGCTACTTGAAAGTTGTAGACAAGGAGTGTGTAGTTATTAAAGAGACTAACGCCAATTAAATATGAATATTTTTCATGAAGAAAATAAGAATTCAGACAGACCCCATCAAACACAAGCTTTGTGGCATAAGCCACAGTATTCATTTGAAATATTTTCCATTGATAAGTTAGAATCAAGGTGTTACAGGATGTTTGATTTTACTGAGAACCAACCCCGAAACCGTTTGTTTTTACTGGAAAAACCTGGTTTTAGTTGTGTGCCTTAGCACATATCTCTCATCGGGAGCTTTCTACTCAAATATTATAAACAGGATTAAAGAAAGTCAACCACAGGTCTAAAGGCAGAGCAAGCAACCAGTTGGCAGGAAGAGAATGTAGTATTATTACGAAAAAAATTATAGAGGAGGAGGAGGGAGTCAAGAAAAGGGATCGATGCACATGAAGTGGAAGGAAGGGACATTCAGTTTGAAGTTTGTTTTTCTTTTTCCTTTTTGAGAACGTGTGAGAAAGAAAAGACCCTAAAATTGCCATTGATGTGTTTTGATTACAGTGACTCTCATGCTCCTGGAGGTGTGCACAGGTGGAAAGCAGCACACATGACAAACCTTTCCAAACCTGGAGAGGCAAGACCATACCCCCAGCCTCGGCCACTGCATCTGACAAGTTGCAAATCCATCTTGCATTTTGCTTTTCTCAGAATCCATGTGCCGTTCCCATCCCTTACACCTCAAGTCGCAGAACACTGTCACCCAAAATGAAATCTCAGGAAGCCATTTCCAATTCTGTCCCATCTTCTTTGATAGCTGCCTCCATGGGACTGGATCTTAGTAAGATGTGATAAGACCCGGCGTTATCTGAGGGTGCCCTTTCACTTCCTGCATTCGACCTAGTATCTCACTGACTTGTAGTTTTTGAGATTTTAACATAATTACAATGCCCCTCCATTCCCTGGTCTCCTTCCACGCTCTTCTTACAAACGCATGACCTTTAACTCATTGACTGTTGCCACACCCGTTCTGTATATGTATATGCGTGTGCATATATATGTCTCTTCTCAAATATATCCTGACCAGTCTGTATAAGGTAGCAAGATACTTGTTAAGTTTCTTAAAAATGAGTGTTCTCTGATAAAAAGAATAAAATTATAAAGCATATCAATATCAGTTGATCGTATAGCATATTATCTTTATAAACTAGCCAGGACCTGCTGTATCAATGGAAGAATCTTGCTATATCAAGCCTGTACTTTCTTCACTCCCACCTTGGACATCCTCTCCCCAAATATTCCACATTATACCTTCTCCCTTCATTCAATCTTTGTTCAACTACTGCTTTTTAATAGGGACAGCTGAGGATTCTAAGACAGAGTCTTCTATTTTCCTGTCTTCTCTTTATCTCTGTAACATTCGTTATCTTGTGGAATCACATTGCATAATCATTGCTCATCCCTTGCACTCTTCACTATTTAAATTACAGCATGTGTCTCACAGTGACCACAGTGTTCTCATTTTCCAGAACTCTTCTTAGAATGTAAATGCTCAATGGTTATATATCAAATGCATAAGAAATTAATTATCCAAACACCACGATTTGCAGGCCACAATTACCTCCACTTTATAGATGATGCCTATTATAGGTAAAGTCCCTCAAAAGGTCTTAGCATTTTGTCTAGGCTCCACCCCACAGTTACGTGGCAACAGCCAGGTGTGACTGACTCACTATAAAAGGGGCTGCTCATTCCCTCTGCTCTCTTGCCTTCTTGCTCTAGCTCTGTTCTCTTGTCCAGCTTTCTCTTTATCTCCATTCCCCTCCCCACCTCTATCCACCTGTTTATGGCTAACCTCTACTCCTCCCCCCCTCTCTCTTTCTCTCTCTCCCCCCTAACCTCTCTATCCCCCATGCCCTGAAAAAACTCTATTCTCTACTATACTGTCATGTGGCTGGTCCCTCAGAGGAAAGGATACATCAGCATTGGCCCACGGAGGCACCCCTTTTCCCATACCAGACTGCACATCCACCAAACATATTTCTTCTCACTTTATTTTTATAAAACACAACAGAAAGTCTATTGGGTTTCCCAATGCAAGAGTTAACTGGAGAGATGAGAAGAGAAAGTATTTGCCTAGCCTACAACTAAGGGTCAAATTTGTTTGAATGTAAATCCAAGCTTTTTTTGAATCAGTTTTGCAATTATCATATTACTTGCTTGCCTCCTATATTTAATGAATGTGTATTTAGTTAAGTTCATGCATTAGATCACCTGCTGATGTCTGTTACATTTTAAGCAGGTGAAAAAAGAGCCAGCTAGGAACTCAGACCCAGAGTGCAAGAAGTTTTGAGATACTGAATTTTGCCAACAATTTGATGTTGCGGCCAGCCTCCACCTTATTTGCCTGGCTTGAAATCCTGGTTATACTTCTCCACTGTTGATGGGGTTGCAAGCTAATACAACCACTCTGGAAATCAGTCTGGCGATACCTCAGAAAATTGGATATAGTACTACCTGAAGACCCAGCTATTCCACTGCTGGGCATATACCCCAGAGACACTTTAATACACAACAAAGATATATGCACCACAATGTTCATAGTGGCTCTATTTATAATAGCCAGAAGCTGGAAGGAACCCAGATGTCCTTCAGAAGATGAATGGATACAAAAATTGTGGTACATATACACAATGGAATACTACTCAGCCACCAGAAACAATGACTTAACCAAATTCTTAAGAAAATGGCTGCATCTAGAGAAGATCATCCTGAGTGAGATAACCCAGTCACAAAAGAACAGACATAATATGCAGTCACTGATAGTGGGATGCTAACCCCAGAGGCTTGCACTCCCCCAGAAACAACTCACAGACTGTATGAAGTCCAAGAAATAAAGAAAACAAAACAAAACAAAAAATATTTTCAAAACAAGAAAACTTTAACTATTTCCATGTTACACTTTATTTTACATGTACTTTATGCTTATTGTAACTATTAAGTTTTCAAGGCATACTATCAAACCTTGAAAAAAATCAAGTACTGACTAAAAAATATATTCATATAGTTTTATGTAAAAAGTATGTTAAAATCTGAAAAATAAGTACTGACAAAAATGTATAATTTTAAGCAAAAAATGTTTAAAATCTGTACATTTATCTTTGTTTTGTAAAATAAAGTTGTTTAAAAAACATTTGCAAAAATCAAAAAAAAAAAAAAAAAGAAAGAAAGAAATCCTGGTTATAGTCATCTGAAACACAGGGTGTTACCATTCTGTACCCAGATTCTCTACCCATAAAAGACACAACTTTGTTTTAAATTTGCTGAGTACATGATAATTTGTCATAAGGTTATCACTGACAAATGCAATATTAAGATAGTTTTTCTTTTTTCAAACTTAATAAGACTAAATTCTTAGTGACCCCTTAAACAATTATTTTGCATTGACTGGCTCAAATTGAGATCACTAGATAGATAGCAATGAATATAAAAAAGGAAATAATTAAAATTCCAGATTATCAGATTTTTGGACATTGGCCATTCAAGGTATATGTTCCACTATTTACCTTGTTTTCAAAATGACAAGGAAAACTCAACATTTAAGAGTAGTAGAAACTAGGAGTGTGTCACAATGGAAGAATTCCAACCCACCATTGTGAAGTCAAACAATTAAAAGAGGAATAGTTATCAAAATTTAACATTTGGCTAATTTTGTAATATATCTATTAGTCCATTGGATACTTAATAGAGATTCTACATCAGTCAGTTGATTTAACAAACACCTTTGACTGCTATATTTCCCTTTCATTTGTATTACAGTCTTGATTACATGTACGGTTTCCTTTGTGCTGTGTCTTAAATTCTAACCACAACTGTTAACACTATTTGGTAAGGAAAGTATGACTTTGAGAGTGTCAAATTTAATAATGTGGTTTCCACAAACACAATCTAACAAAAAGTGAAGTCATCCTTTAGCAGCTTTTCTAGGAACACATACATACACACTCACACACTCACACACACACACACACACACACACACACACACACACAGAGAGAGAGAGAGAGAGAGAGAGAGAGAGAGAGAGAGAGAGAGAGAGAGAGAGAGAGAGAATGAGTGAACGAATCGTGTGGCCCTTTGTCCTGTACTATCCTGGTTTACCATCTCCTTTTGGACTCCATCCATATCTTAAAGTCACATGAGACAGAGCACTTACCATGCATCCAGCATCATTTGAAAGCTGCCTTAAGGAGCCTTTGCAATCGTGAGAAGCACCTTTTCATATAAAGCATTGACTCCATTTTTAGACATAATAACAATCATTAGTGTTGCTCCCATCCAGAAATAAATGCTAATGAGTTTTGAAATTTATGGAACACTATTTCTTAATGTGTTAGAAGGCCAGATCTACCCAGTCTCCAAAGCACTTGTGGTGTGTCCCAACACTAAATGAAACTGGGAAGGGTAAGCAATGCAATATCCTTCAACGCTTGCTCTCTGTTCACAACCTCTTCACCACGCAAGAGGAAAACCTTAAGACCCTAAAGAAATGAATAGTGATAATGAGTCCCTAATTTTGGTGTGTGTGTGTGTGTGTGTGTGTGTGTGTGTGTGTGTGTGTGTGTTTTCCAGGGCTTAAGCTTTTTCTTTTATCAAGCTTAGCCTCTTTTTGATAGACACCAATGATGATGCCGTTCTTCCAAATTTTGTTGTCTCCCCCTTTCTTCTGAAGGTGGCATCAGGATTGCATGTCCTTAATAAAAGCCAGCAGAAATCAGGCTGAGACTGTCTTTTTAGCTCCTCACCATCTGCTAAAGGAAAGCTTTCTCCAGAATAGTGAATAGGCATAGATTGCTCTCACCTTGGATAAGAGCTTTCTGATCATTCTTATCATGGATTCAGCATTTCTTTTTTCCAACTCCTAACAACAACCTCTGTCCTCAGGCCCAGACAGGGGCAGCTTACTCTGCTGTGGCTCATTTTCCCCCCTCACTACAATGGGCTCAGTATTCTGAGTTATTTTTTGATGTTTCGTGTTCTACCCAAGGTATATATAGTAGCTGCTGGGCCACTTCTATGTCACATGGGAGCTTGGGAAGCTCGGAGGTATTCAGTGAGTCACCCAACCGATCACCACATCTATTCTGATCTTCTGGTTTCTATGAATGTAGGACGGAAATTCACAACTGAATGGTCTCTATTTTACAACAATCAAACTGCAGCATTACTGTTTATATATTTACTTCCCTTGTCTGTGAGCATGTGCGAAGGAGCCATATTGCCCATGGGGAGGTCGGAACACACCCTGTAGGAATCATTTGTCTCCTTCACTATATGGATCCCAGGAATCAAACTCAAGTCATAAGCTTACCAGTAAGCATTTTTGTCCCCCAAGCCATTGCTCCAGACATCAAGCCAGCTTAAAGAGAAGGTTTTATCATCTTCTTGTTGCCTTTAATCTATCAGGACACATATCAGGATGTCCACCCTGAGGTATAACCAACAACAGTTGTTTCTGACTCAGTTTTATTTTTCTCTTTCCACTGTTGTCAGCTGGACACTTTCCGTAAACCTGTGTTTCCCTCTGACTGTGGTCTGTGGTTTAACCATGGAGGAGTTTCTCTTTGCTTGATTCAATGGCAGTTTCTGGAATTTAGACAGTCCTTGGCTCTCTCCACAGGTCATGTTGTAGGATGGCTGTATTTTTACTTCACAGCGGTTACCTGAGGAACATGAGGTTTATACTCTCTCTATGCTAAGCAATGTCTCTTTCAGGATGTCATACCATCATTGTGGTTAGACACAGCATGAAAGAGTAACAAAACTTGAACTTGAAGCTTAAATAAACCTTTCCTTGCTTCTTCTTGTTAGGTATTAGGCCATGGCAACATGGAAAATAATCAGTATGATAATTTTCATTAAAACACATTGTTCTAGTAGAAAATATTATTTATATCTTCATGGTGAACTTGTTCGTAAACTCTTTGCTCTCTAGAGCATGCATGTTCTTATTGAGTTGTCTGCTACCTGCAAAACTCTCTTATTATCTTGCCTCTGACAAATATCTCATATTTCCTTAAAGTTCAACTCAAATGTTATTGTTTTTGAAGTATTCCTCATTGCCTTTACTCCGAATAATCAGAACATTACCTATGACTTAAATCTTAAGAGCATATCATTATGCATCAATATCTGATTTTAAATATTTACATACTCACCCCTTGCCTCCTGCATCTATTACTGAGAGATACCATATTGTGTATGTTACCTTTTGTCTCCCAAGGAGCTATTGGCTGATTTTAGTTTTAAATTTTATCTGCATTGATGTAGTTTGGATCTGAAATGCTCCTTAAATACATACACTGAAGACTTGGTCCCACATGCAACAGTGTTTGGATGTGGGGCTTTGAGTAAGTAATTGGATCATGCTTGCTGACTTAATCGATGTATAAATCAACTTATGAGCTTATTGCTGAGTAGACAGATAGAGGTGAGTATCTTTAAAGGGTGGTATATTTTCTCTTCTTGTTGATATCTCCTTCTCTGTTTCCTGGCAACAGAAAAGTGAACAGCTTTCGTACACAACACCTTTCAGCCGTGATGTTTCTCTGTCTTGCCAGGTCTAAAGGAAATGGATTCTGCAGCCAGTCTTGGCTCATGTAGAAACACCTCATGCCTGGTCCTCGATGCATTGCCTTGCAAAGTTACTTCTACGGCTAATCAGTTCCTGCTCACATTTTCTTGTGTATCTGCTCCCCGAGAATCCTTAAGGTAACTAAGTTATGTGTTGTGAACTCATACAAAAATTTGGTTGAGAATTATTTTTTGTTAATTAAAAAAATCTGTGCTGCATATCCATCAAGTGCTAAATCACTGTGCTCACTACAAGCATTGGTCCTCCGTGCACGATACCACTCTTCAAGCCCATGTTCATAACTTTCACTTAATTAAGTGAATAGGAGAGCACAGTGCATTGATCCAGGCTCAGCCTTTCAGCCTTAACACATCTTCTTCATAAGAATCTTGGAAATAGCAGAGATTCTTTTTCCTATTGTATGCTTTGTAGAGATCAATTATTTTTCTCTATTGGGCTCCACTTCTCAGCTTTGTGCTACATGATCTCACTGCCTCTCCCATCTTCCAGGAAACTAATGGTTGGACCCAAACTACTGTTACCAAGCATTCTTTTCCTGTGACAACTACAGGTCTTCAGGCCGGAAGAATACCAGTGGTACAAAAAGAACTGAGACTCTTTTCCCAGAAGAGCCATCCAGACTACCAAGGGTTCATTACCTACTTTCATACCAACCATTGACTTTTCTGTCTAGTCAAAACTGAATGGCACATCACCACAACACTCAGTACAGACAGTGAGCACCCATGTGTCATTCCTAAAATAACGACTTAGTCTCTCTATAAGCGTGACACCACTGACAACTTTATTATTTAAATTAAAACCGATTTATTTCCATTGTAGCTTTGCCAAATCTTTCCTTAACAGCCTTTGTTTTATGGATCTTCACGTTTGCAGCATAGTTAGTCTATTCTTCTCCATTCTTGCTTTGACATTCACTTCATTCCTCTACATAAAGCTGCTAGCAGCTCTGAAGTATACAATCACGTTCAGTGAGCTTGGCTCACTAGGGTCTTTAGAAACTTGAACTTAAAACATAAAACAATTGTGACTTTTATATTACCTTCAAATCTCTCCTTCAGCATTTCCAGTCAAATCAAGCTGGCTAATTTATTTCCAAACGATCTCCCATACATATTTCTTCCACTCCTTACGGCTGACACTGAAGCATTCACCTTGGAAATGCTTGGAATTTCACCTTAGAATCATCCATCTATTAGAAATGAGAAGGCCTTCAATTCCCATTCCTCCGCTGTCACATCTGATCTACGCTTGGCTCCACGTAGCTGCACATCACATTGTGCTGCACTCAAACCTTCCTGGCTTGCAGAGCTTCTTTTGATTTTCTGTTGCTGTCCCGTCTGACAGTCACCAGATGACTATTTCCCGTTTTCACTCACACACCATAATTCTTAGCCCTGCATCTTTGATCACACTCTTCTCTCACTATTAAAACCCTCCCTGCATTCCTCATCACCCAGGCTATCTTCAGGAGACAAAGGAGTTCCCGCTGTAAGTTTAGACTCTGCACCTTTTTCCTCGTACACCACAGTGCTTTGTTGTGCTCTCCTCGATGTCCCCTCTAAAATCCTGTCTTCACCACATGGCATTACAGTTGTCACTTAATAGATCCCTCTCCTCTACAGTGCACAAAAATCTTTAGGTCTCATTTGTTTGTATTATGCAATGTCTACATCATTATTTAATATGTAGTATAGTCTTATTGAATGAGACAATAAATTGGGTTTTACCAAACCCACTGCACAATTCTGGAATATTTGTTCATTTTCTGTTGCAGAAAGTTTGCTCATTTTGCTTGTGAGAATTTCACTGGTCATCTGACCATATATCCTGCTGGAACTGTCCTTAGTTCATCTTAGTTTGAGGCTAACTGGACACATCATACCGGTGCTAGGAAGATTTTGTCAGAGTGTGGTAAACATGAGACTTATACACAGTCCTCTAAATGATACCATCCACTGCTGATTGCTCTTCTTGTTAAAAAAACTAACTGAGAAGTAGTAGATCACACTCTTAATATTTTGATGGTCACCAGACATTAAGGCTTTTTATATTGTACTAGAATGACTCCTAAGTATCAATAAAATTTGACTCTTTGGGCATCACAATGACTGTCAAATGACGAGATGAACTAAACTGGGCTTCAAAAATTTCAAATGCTGAAATTTTAACTCTCTTTGTCCCCAAAATGGGACTACTTTTAGAGGTAGGTTTTCTCAAGAAAACTCAAGAACAATGGCTAATATTGGTTGGCAACTTGGCATAGCCAACGAAGAGAAGCTCAGTTGAGGAATTAACATATTGCCTTGTAGACATGTCTATGGGGGTATTTCTCTTGTTTGTCAATTGACATAGGCACGCCACCCTGCTGTGGGGAGCCACCTTTCAGCTGATGGGACTGAGTTGCCTTGAAAAACGAACTGAACAAATTTCAACGAGCAGGGTTTCTCCGTGGTTTCTGCTTCAAGCTCCTCTGTTGATTTATTGCCTTGGCTTCAGTCAGTGGTAGACTATAACCGTTTTCTTCCCCACACTGCTTTTAGTAAGTGTTTGATCCAGTAGTAGGGAAGTGAAGGAGGATATCAAGTTAAGCTGAGTTTATTAGGATGGGCTATAAGACAACATAGCTCCTGTCTTCAGCAGAAGAAATGTAAAGACAATGAGACAGCTAAGTGGCTGAAGGCTCCTTTCACTAAGCCTGAGGACTTGATTTAATATCTAGAATCCACATAGTAGGAGAAGACAACCAAATCCAGCAGGTTGTCCTCTGACTTTCATGCTAAAGCCATGAGATGTGTGTGTAGGCCTTCCTTCCCAAAAATAAAAGTAAAATCTTTGAAGTAGAATTCTGGTTAGAAACACATAAAGGGTTCTGCTACAAAGATACAGAAAGGGAAGATGCTTTATAACATGGAGAGGAATTTAGAAAATCTTATTGACAATGAAACAAGAAAGATAAAAGTTAATATCATTGTTTTTCTTTCCCTCTCCTTCTTTTGATGAAAGTTCCTTTGGCCAAGCCCGGGGAACCCTTAAGCTGCTAGGAACATTGACTAGGACTGTGGAGCACATGTGGTTGTTTCCAGTCTTAAAGACATTCACAAATGGTAAACATCTGGAGATACAGAGTGTGTGGAATGTTTTCTGAAAGATGCCCCTGATCAAACCTCCCCCCCCCCCCGCTAAAGTGCTTTGAGGGTAGACACATGGAGTTATTAAATTAGTTCCATGAGTTTATGCATGTTTCAAAATATCCACAAAACAAGTAAACTCAAGCAAAGGTCTACAACCTTTATGGCAGTTGCTAAGTAAACACAATGGTGCTAGGTCTGCCGTAGTTAAGCAAATTCCCTATATAGTCTTCATTTATGCCCACACCCTGTTCTATGCTACAGCCTACAATAAATTCAAATGGATACCACCTTCTTATTACCACATTTTTGCAATGATGAAGGTTAGAACACAAGCTATCACTTTGGCTATACTTACCCAGCTATCAATTTATTGAAAGTATTAATCTTGCTATATCCAAACTGAGCACCAACAAATACAGTTGGTCATCTCTTAAAAGTCTAACATCAAATCTCTCTACTTCACCATCTCTTAATCATTTAAAAATGAATTATTGGTTTAAAAATCCTTCATTCTCTTACCCAATTAATGATTCAAGACCCATGATCTTCATCTCTGAATATTTTGTTTTCTCCATGATTTTCTGTGTCTTGTTAGAATATATAAAAAAATATGTTTTCCATAAACATTACATGTTTACATTAATCAACACCCAGAGAAAGCAAATACTGCATTCAGTAAATCTTTTTATTTTCTTCATGGTAACCATTTTATTAACTAGTAACTAATCTTTTTATCACATTTTTTAAAATATAAGTAATAATTCTACAAGAGCATAAATTGCTTCTCCCATGTTGTTAGTTATGTTTCATATTGCATTGGTTGAAAACTGCAAATATTTAAAACTTATGATCCTTTCCTTTGTTATGGTTTATTTTTTAATGGCATTTTAAAGCATATCTGAGTAAAAGTAAAGAACTATCTCAACACGTCTTTCTCACCTATGCACGGGCTCTTCTGCTCTGGATGGGATGCTTTGTTTGTTATAACAGAGAGCCCAGGGTTATACACTATTATCACCCAAAGTTCATAGCTTGTATTTTATGGGTTCTGAAATGGATATTGCCACAGCACCAAACAGAATATTATCAAGTATACAAAATATCCTACTTATTCATTTCCCTCTCTGACAAGAACTACTCAGTTCATGGTTTTCTTTTTCTTTTTTTCTTTTTCTTTTTTTTAATCTTTAAAATATTTAGTATTTTATAATTTAAAAGAAAAAAATCCATTATATAAATTTCATAAGACCTTTGTAAGACTACATACAAAAACTGTACAAGAGGATCATGAGTTATATAGGAACAGATGTACATCATCAGGACGCAGCAAAGCATGCCCCACTCCTCTCTACACACACACACACACACACACTGAATGTTGGGGGAGGTGGTACTATCCTTTATTTCATCAGCAGACTCCTCTAGGAGGAGACCAGAAGAAACTCATTGTACAACCTGAACAAAGTAACACAGGCTGTGTGTAAAAAGTCAGAAGATTCTGAAACCGGAAGGATTCAGAGTAGCTTTGTATCATAAACATCATCTCTGTCTGAAGTGAGCCTGAAAGAATGGGTAACAGAGGTGACACTGGTACTTCCCACCATATACACAACTGTTAGAAATACAGGTAGACTGACTACAGGTTCAAATCACATAGGTTGTTATTACCATGCCAACTGAAAAAGTTACAAAGAAGCATACACTTTCATTCATTTGGAAATGGAAAATTTTGTATTAACATATAATCTTCACTTTTGCTGCCCTATAAATGAACAGAATGCCTAGCTACCTTCATGCAAACAGGATGTTACAATTCAATTTTCAAAGCAAGTGACAAACATGTCAACCAAATACAAGTGTCTCTTCCTCCTTGGAGGTGTTTGACGATTTCACAATCTGCAACTTCAGCTCCTTTATCATCATCTCTAGCTTCTGTCTCGACTCCCGCTCCTGTCTGAGTTCATCTTGAAGTCCTTGCATGTCTGCCTCAGCATGGTCTAGTTCTGCCAACTGGGCTGCATATTCAGCCTCTTTGTCTTTCTCTAAGTTTGAGTCGCAGGTGCATTTCTGCTTCATCACCTGCTCCAACTTTTTCTCTAAGTCTCTCTGTTTGATATAAAACTCCTCCATCCTCTGGGCACGTTCATTTTGCAAAGACTCAAGCTCTTTCTGTAGATTCTGCTGCTCTTCAGTGAGCAACTTCATGGCCTTTGAACTGCTCAGCATCTCCACTTCAATCTGCTGCTTCTTCTGCAGAATTGAGCTGAGGTTCTGCTGTCTCACATAGGTTCTCATCACATCTTCCATGATCTTCCCCTTGTCATCTTCACAAGTCACATCTCTAATCAGAAGTGGAGAGGAAGCTTCAGAAACACGCTTGCTTATGTCTCTTACTAAGTTGCAAACAGCAGACTCAGATTTCTTTTTACTTGTAGAATTGTTTGAGATCGATGGAGCTAAACAACTGTATAATTCTCTACTGGTTTTTAAATACATTTTCTCCTGTTCCTCAAGTGAGACGTCTGGGTAAGAGGTTTTTTTTTTTTTTTTTTTTTTTTTTTTTTTTGATGCTTACTACTATCATGAGGCTTTTCTGACTGTTTGGAGGTGGACTTTCTTGTCTCTGCCAAGTTCATGGTTTTCACACTTTGTCTTTTCAGCGTGGAATCTTTACTAAGTAGCCTCTCCTAATAGTTTTTCCCGTAGTGACATGCGACCAAGATTCCTGTATGTCTTGTGGTGTGATGGCACAAGAATTCCTAGCACTGCTTTCCGTGCCATTATCTGAACATAGCACAGTTTATTTGTTCATTAACCGCTGAAGGACATGTTAGTGGCTTCTGAGTGTTAGCAGTTGGAGGAACTTCGAGTACAGCCGCTATAAACCTCCCTTTGTAGGTCTGGTAGAAGTAAACTTTTGTTGGGTAAATAGCACAGTGAAGATGTTGTGCTCTATGACAAGAGCATGTTGACTCTCATTCGGAGTGGTAGCCCTGTCTCTTCACCACTCAACAGCGTGTGGTTTTGCCAGTGTTCTAGATGTTGGCCACTCTGGTAAGTATGTAGTAATAGCTTGTTGGTGTTTTAATGGGCAGTTCCCTGAAGGCATATGACATGAAACAACTTTTCAAATACTATTTTCAGCATCTATCTTTTCCTGTGCTATGTTCCAGGAACTTTATAGTTTTAGAGGTAGGTCTGGGATCTATTTTTATTTTTGTTGAGGATGTAAAGGTTCTTCAAATTTAGTTTTAGTATACCCCATGTTTCTAAGTGCTAAAAATAAAGAGCTCACATATGAAGTTTGCCTTTCTTCCAGTCTTCCACATTTTCATTTTCTTTATAAACAAATATATGGGCATTTTCTGTGTCTAATTGTTCCCCCTGGAAGTGGACCGGCAAGTAGCTACTAAATGTTTTCATTCTCCACTTATTACTATTAAAGTGTCTCTGAAATCTTAAGGAGGAGTCTTTACAGATAAGAGTACCTGCGAAGTGTCCAGTGAAGAGTGGATTTAGAGTTGGGAGGGAGATGGAGCCTTGGGTAGCCACAGAAGAGGAATCTCATTTTCTCCCAGTTTCTGGTTTTGCTTTCTTATTTGTTGATAGCCTACAGCCACTTTCCCAGTTTTTGTGTCCACATCAGCAAGACCAACTGTGTCACAGCTTCTTCCTGCTGAAGCTTTTGACTTGCTGGACAATTAGGCCTGTCACATCAGGCATGACATAAACGTGAGGTCCCCCAGCCCTTAATCTTAAGTAGGAAAAGTGGTGCCATGTGGTGTCATATTAGACCATCCCACACTTCCCAGCTACTGGGTACGTGGGGGATATTAACTGGATATTGTATTGCTAAGGAGGAAGCTTGGAGCTACCTTGAGTTGTCTCATTTTAATCTCCAGTGTCATTTCAAGGATTATGAAGACGGTGAATCCCTTTATAGTTTAAAATTTGCTATCTATTTTGGCTGCTGTGTGTAGGCATGAGAAAAGAGGAAGATGTCCAAATACATTCAAGGAAACACTTTAACATTTTTTTAGTTTTCAGAAACAGTGCCTAACATTTTAAATTAGTAAATTTATCACATTATTATTAAAGTGCTTTTTTCCTTAAACACCATAAAGAACACTACTTAAGACTTAAAGTTTAAGTGCTTCAAACTAGCTCATAGCAGGAAGGAAGATCTCTCTCTGGTTTTAAAGTCCTCACCACCTTTTTAAAAAATGAACAAAAACAAACTTAGAACTAAGACATGCATGACTGGCTCTTAGGCTCTGACAAGAAACAGAAAGAAAAATTCCTCCTTCCTGGAAGTGACATTACGTTTATGCTTAAAGTGGGCTTAAAAGTCTTACCTGCAACACCAGAAAAGTCATTCTTCCTGCTATTGGTTTTTAGCAGCACTCATTCAGGGATTCTTTGGACACCAAGTTAATGAAGGCAAGACTATTTACATTTCCTTCAGAGCTAGGGGGCACTTAGCATATATCTGATCTGGAAGAATTCATTATTTCTGTAAATTTCTAGGATTTATCCTATAAAATTAGATAAGTGTTCACTCTAATTTCCATGCCCTGATAGCTCTTCCAAACCAACGTGGATCAGCCTTAGAAGAAAAGAGACTCCCAATAAAGTCGTTCGAAAAACCAAGCACCCGTTCAGTTTATTCCTATGAAAACAAAGACTACAAAACGAATCATGACAAGCAAACAACCTAGTCATGGGCATGCAGGTAGACGGCAATGTGTGAGCTATGTGACAAGGCTCAGAAATGGCTTTGCACGTGGAACCCGGGGTCTGACACTTGCTCTGCTCAGGCTCCTCCCAGCAACTCTGGAGTTCTCAGACCTGGGTCCTAACCCTGAGCCAAGCTCCCAGTTTCTTTATGGCTTTTGTTGTTGTTGTTATTGTTGTTATATTTTTGAAAGCGAAATTCCTTCTAAATGATTATGATTTTATTTCATTTATCTTTTGCATTAACAATTGTTTTCTTTTACAGTATCATGGTGTAAGAATGTGATATACTTTAAGGAGGCTGGTAGGCCAGTTAAGACTGCTTAGCAAAACCAAAATTTCCCACTGCCATGGGAAATGTATCTGAGAAAGTGATATAATTCTATGGCATAACTATAATAATAGTATTGGAACAGAAAGTAAAGAACACAATTTATAACTCCCAGATAAAAAGCAGTCAATATTAAAGGGTGGCATAAACTTATAGGAACTACATGTATATTAAAAATCTATAACTATTGTGATTTTAAATATTGATGATTAAAATACTGCTTCTCCCTCTCCCTCCTGAGAAGATAGTTCTTCCTGGGTATCTTCTGCTCCCATATGTCTTGATGGCTTTTGCTGCCATCAAACAGAAATGCTTGCATAATGCAAAACTGAGAAACAGCAGTTCCATGGTAAGGTCAGAGGTTGGAGATGGTTGGAGATTGTCTCTCCCTCTGGATGGAACCTGGGAGGCTGCATGATATCGCTTATGAAAATTTGGAGTTTCTAAGGTTGGGGAATAGTTTCTTACCTGAAACCCACATATGTACAGCCTGGTCATGTTGGTTCTGGGATAAGAAGGAAGAACCAGCATGTGAATTGTTGATAACCTGCCTCTTGGTAATGTTAGAGTTACTCAACTCTGCCCCTGTACAGCCTCCTCATGTTCTCTGTCGGGTGAAATATGCAGGCACCTACCTTATTTGTTTGAAAAATAAAATATAGGCTTTTCTAAGTCACTGATTATCACAGATGTATTTTCAGAAAAATTTATGCTAATTCCCAAAAGCAAATGTGTTCAGAGTAAGTGTTATGATTCTTGAATGTAACAGGAAAGAAATCTTAGAAAATGGAGGTGTTTGTGGACTCTACCCAGATAATCAGGATAGAAAGAAGTCATAGGTGAATTCACAGTCTTTCTTCCACCTGTGCCTCCAGCTCCCTAACCTTACCTCACGATCAGAGTGAGGCTCTTCCTCTGTGTCCACATATTCCTTAAGTTAGACAAAGGGTATGTCCAGAGAGAAAGCTATGTTGCAGAACTGAAGGGTGCAAGTACAATAAAAAAGAGAAACAGACAGACAGACAGAGCTGGCTTGACAGATGAGGAAGGAAAAAATGTTCCTATATTCAGAAAGAAGAGGACAAGAGAGGAAACTAGTATAAGTGAGAGTAGAAATACTGTAATTTGAAGCACAGGATAAGGGCTAAGCACATACAGGATGTGTTTGTTTGTTTGTTTTAAGTTAAGTTTAAAGTAATTTTACTTCGAACAGAATTTTTATTTTAGTTTTTTATTATTATTTAGAACAGGGATCTTGACTGGGGATTTTACACATGTTGTAATTTATGAACATGCAATACAGAGAAAGAAATTCCACACAGAATTTGAAATTCTGTGTTTCTGAGCTAGCTGCTAAAGGAAGCTCTCATTTGACCAATAAACTGTCCTCTGTCCAGGGACCATTGACTCATGACCTAGGCTCCTTAATTTCAGCTCTGTCCATCTGAGAAATGCAAGTAAACCATGAACCTTATACATCTGTGAGCTAACAGAGCACAAAAGACAGTCACCTGTAGTATCTAGTCAAACAGAGCTTTAGTTAGCTCTGGATTCTCTGGTAGAACATGTATGTAAAGATATGATGCATAGGAAAAATATTTTACATGTTGCTGAACTCATTTCCTACCAAACAGTAGAACATTCACTAGTTATGTCCTGACACGCAGGGTTCTTTATGCATTTCATTGTCCTTGTCCATCTCGTATCTCTGTGATTTAGAAAACAATTCTGAATTCTATCTGGAAAACTACCTGAATACGCTGTTCAGTTAAGGTCACAACCACAAGGGAAAGTTTTGAAAGACACCTGCATCCTGTCAGATGGTGACTTAGTATCAATGTCCAAAACCAAAATGGTTTGTCTTCTTTTGAGTTTAATCCTATAATGGTCTCTACTTTGCTGGGTAATGAGAGAAGCAAAGCAACAAAAACAGCATTTATCCCACCTTCTCGTCTTTATCAAAATGAGTTAAGTTAGTATTGGCTCCATTATGAATGAACTACACTTTTGTTTGTTATTTCTTATATAGTCAGATTTTTCTGTCTTCTCACTTAGCAGAAGTAATAGGTCAGGGGCCCTTATACCCAGGCAGACCTGCCATAGACTCTCTTGTGTGTGGAAGGCATGAGTGTAGCCTTGCCCCTTCCATATCTTTGGTGCTAGGGAAGTCACCTTTGCTATTCTCACTGACGCTCACAGCCCCTCACAAAAGTTATCACGTGATTCACACATTACTTCAGGCTTTGCCAATGCCACAGCCTCCCCCCAATGCCGCCCCCACCATCTGAGGCTCATCTCTTATGGTAGGAAAGTCTCAGAGCTGCTGCCTCAGGACTGTGACTGGTCACCATCTTCTGCCACCAGAGCCCTGCAGCCCCCGTAGTGTGTTCATGCAGCTTGGAGCTAAGGGCTCAGTGCCTCTCAGAAGCCTCAAGCTTCACTGTGCTTTGTTTAATACTTCCAGACTTAGATCTCCGGGGCCTCCATGTAAAGTTGGGTGTTTTAATGATCTCCATGGTAATGGTTTAATGATTTCAATCCCTTGATATTGACTTTCAGAGCGGATAAGAATTAGAACTCTTTCATCATCTGTCCTCTCTTCCCTTCACCCTCTCTTCCAATTCCAGCAGGAAAGCACTGCATCCCTCTTCCTGTGCAGCAAGAATTACTTGCTTAATTAATTAATTAGGGTTTCAAGTTCTCTCTGCCTTGAGCGTACCATAGAACACCTCTGAGAAGCTTCAGAGACCACACACCTCATGTTAATGGAAATGAAAGGGAACCAGAAACATTCTTTCTCATAAAATGTTTTTTTGAGTAATTTGAAAGTCAGACTCATTCCCTCTTCCCCTCCTGCCTTTCCCTCCTTTCCTCTCTCTCTCCCTCCCTTGCCTCATCCACTCTCTCTTTCTTCATGAGCATTGTATGAGCCTGTTGGCCTTCCTCTCATATCTCCCTTTCTACTGTTTTCAAGCAGCCATGATACCTGAGCGTCCCTTCCCACGTAGTCACGCCACTGCATGGTCTCTCACTCTTTGACACATACATGACTCAGTTAAGAGGAATGTGCTAGCTTGTGGTCATTCTTAAATACATGTCAGGTTAAAACTTATTATTTTTACATTTTAATTTCTTAAATATATAGTTCTATTTTGTATTTGTTATTAGTGGGGGTTGGGGGCAGAGAATATTTTATTTCGTTTAGATAGGCCTTGAACTTGCAATCCTCCTGCTTCAGACTCCTGAGTATTGGGGTACAGGCCTGAGTGACTGTGGACAACTACACAGTGGTTTCTTACCCTTCATACTTCTATGTACTCTCAACATGGTACCTGCGACCACTCAGGTTCTGGGAAAAATATGTATTAGGACCAGTGGTCACCCATGAGAACTCTCCCTGAGGCTGAGCTTACAATGAGTTATCTAACAAAGGACCTTATGAGACAACATCAAAATGGAAAGGCAGGAAAAAAATTCTTCTATTCAAAGGTATTTGCATTTAATTTCTCTAATTTATTACTTATTGATCATCTATTTGATAATGGTTCTAAAAATGAATTAGAACCTGTACTGAATTAGGTACTTAGATCATATTTCACCCACAAAAAATAATGCCTAGGCAGTGTGAGTCCAATGAATTAAGTAACCATGCTGATGTCAGAAGTCTATAAAGGTGATACTTAGTTCAGAGAGAGAGACGATTAATTCAGGGTAGCATCTTTAATATCTACTTTGGCTTGTGTTCAAATTTCCTTCAGTTGGGCTATAATTTACAACACAGTGCAGTGACAGGGCTAGTGCACTGTGGGTTGATGTCTATGTGCAGGGGAGGGCAGACACAAGATAAGGCAAGGCCTGTGATTGGGTCGTGAAAATGAAAGGCAGGCACAGAAGCAAGAGAAAGAAGGAGAAAAGGAAGAAACCAAGATGGAGGAGGCAAAGTGCGAACCAGCCCTGTGTAGCTTTAAATTCATAGCCACAAGTGGCTATGGATATCTAATACGGGAGAGAAAATTACAGGATAATTTTGTCTTATCGAGTTGGGCAATTTATATCAATATCAATTGGCTCTGAGTTTATTGTGTGGGCGTTTCATGGAGTGAGAGTTTACATATACAAATCTGATTAATAAATTACAAGTTGCTAGAGTTTTGGTTTCCCTGTGCTACTGGGAATTGTGACTATAACCAAAGCAGGTGGAGGATGCAGGGAATGTGAGCAGAGATCAGTGAGATAGGCCGCCACTGGATGGGGCTAGCCATGGAGGCAGAGAGTAACAGGCGGTATCGTGGCAGGGTGTCTTGTCCCCGTAAAGAGATTTGTTTTCATCTTTCAGCCACAGAATCCATCACAACTTCTCTACTCTGCCACGGTAGTTCACCAGTGTCTAGAGAACATACATGGACATCTTGACAGTTTCCTTGGAACCTTACATGTAAATATGAGCAAAGAGCTATGTAGATGGTCCTACAACTGTTTGTACTTTGATATTAACTCCACTTCCCCAAGAAGGGCTGCCTAGTCACACACTCAGGTCACTTCATCTGAACCTTCTCATTTTAATTAGTAAAATAAAGACAAGAGCTGGTGATTGGGAAGGGGGAGGGAGGTGGAGAGAGAGGGTCAGAGGTGAGGGAAAGGGAGAATGAAAAGGAAGAGGAGGACCAAGAGAGAAGGACCAAGATGGACATCAAGGGTGAATCGGATCCAGGTGGACTTAATTGGCCTTGTATTTCATATAGAAGGGCAGTTAGTATCTTTGTCTATTGGAGGTAATTTTATTGTATAGAGGGCTTGTGAATTGAGAATCTATTATGTATACTTATTTGAAAAGTTACCAGGCTTTGAAGTGATGTTTGTGACGGGAAGTGGAGGAAAGAACACGCCAGGGTGGTAATTCCACGGGGGACAGAAGCAGTAGGGCAGGTGGGGTGAACCTCCTGGGAAGGGAATCGTGTTGGAAGGGCAGCATGGACCTAGTGACAGAGTCCATGCGTTTGGCTTCATACTAAGGTGGTGACCCCGGAGTGAGACTTGGGGGTGTGTGTGCGGGGGAAGCTATAAAAGTTTAAGCATCATTTTTAAAATATTTACTGCAACAGAGGTGGGTTGGCCCTTGGGCCATAGGTGGCCCATGTGGCCTGAGCATCCAAGTGGCATGCTCCTACTCCTTGGTTTATTAAAGTCACATGCCTTTTGAGAAATTCTTTTAGCCACAAAACGGACTTGGGAAGCAAAGAGCATCCATGAAAAAATGCTACTCTCCCCTCCTCCACTGAGATGAAAAGGTCAGTCCTGCATCCATGAAAAAATGCTACTCTCCCCTCCTCCACTGAGATGAAAAGGTCAGCCCTGCGTTTGTTGTACATTAACCCTCCTCTGTGTTCTCCTTCTAATTTACAGGCTCATTTCATGAAAGAGCGTGAGGTTCCTCGGGGGCTGGGCAGAATGTCCACTGATCAGAGTAGTGTGTTCTCAGAGAACTTTTCTGTTCTCAGTACGTTGCAAGGTAAAATGGTTTCTCCTGGCTGGCGATCTGACTGACTAGTTTTATTTACTAGTTTTACTAAGCAGTCCTTACAACTGGTTGCAGCTTAAAGATAAGCAAGTGAAAAAAAAATGGCAGAACGGACCTTTCATATGTATGGCACAAACTTTTTGCCAAGGACAATACAGAGCAACGAATAAATAATCTAATCATGCCTAACGGCAAATGCAGACTTTTAATGCCATTGAATATTTACATTTGCGATAGTACTAGTGATAGAGGATGAGGTAATTTGTTACGATATAACAAGTAAATGTATATGTACTAATAATTTCTCTTTCCTCTTCCATGTAGTCAAGTGCACATTCAATGCAGCTGTGGTTCTTGTTTCCTCTTCCCTTTCTGATTCACAAATGCAAACTGAAAATGGACTTTCTTCCCGCATTCAATCCAGCCTGAAGGTGGTCTCAAGCATTCCACATTTTATTCTTCCTGTCATTCCTTGAATAGTCTATCAGGGTTGAACTGAGTCAGGCAGTGAGAAGTTGGGGTGCTTCTCTGGTGAGCTCACAGCATAGAAATCATGGCTTCCGTCATTTCCTCCTTCTGAGCTCTTGTCTCTGAATTTTCCGCTGGCTCCTTTAACATGGAGAGACTTAGATACCATGTCCTGAGGACTTCTCCACTGCTGTGATGAGGTCCATGCAAAGATGGTCTAAGTTCTCCTTTAATACAAGTATGCATAAGCTTTCCTTCAAAGTCTCCAGCCCCAACAAGCCCCCTGAAATGCTGAGTATGGTCTGCTAAGAAGGCGTGAGTCAAAACCACCCACTTCTTCTCTTCCCAGATCCTGACCCACACAAACTGAAATAATAAATCTTTATTTATTTATTTATTTTTAGCCACTGGGCTTAGTGTAGACTGTTACACAACACAGAAGGATAATATCGTAACTTACAGCAAAACAAAATAAGCTATCCAAGTTAGTGGGCTGTAGTCCTACTGTCTTCCCAACATTTCACTTACTATGTTCCTTTTGTCCAAGGCAGGAATTCATTTTTTTCAGTTAAGGATGCACCAAAATGTATTCTTGGTCACAGTGTATTCACAAACTATTCATAACATCTCTTATCATCTTCCAAAGGTTCCACTGTTATGTCACCTCTAAGAAGCTACACCGTGGCTTCCTCTCTCACCTGTGGACCTTCTCTCCACTCAGCTGTTTTCGCATTTTGAACAGTGAACTAAAATGTAAGCATCCTTAGGGCAATTCAAGTTCACTTCTCCATGCTTTCGAAATTCTGCTCTCTGCAGATGCTGATGTTGCGCCAGGAGGTTCTCTTCGACATTTTGTCCTCTTGTGCCCCTCCCCATCACCTCCAACCCAGAAGCAGTCCATAGACCTTAGCATTCTTCTCCCTGATAGGTCTCATTGAAACCAGAATGTTTCCCTAAGTCTAGACTTAAGACCCAAAATATTCCGTATCTCTCTCTTCTCTCTGTGTAGGAACTGGACATGAAGAAATCCTTCTGTCTGTCTTGATAGAGTATACATTATACTGTTCCCATTCCAGAAGAGACCCTTCATGTTATTTAGTAGGAAAAACATCCTACAACTAAGGGGCCAAGAAGAACCAGAAGAAAAACACTTTGCTGGCTGCTTCGCTCTATCTGTCGTTAATATAAAAACCTTGGATTCAGTTGTATTTCACATGGCCACCCGTATCCATACCTTATCCAGTCTGAGTATGAAAGTTCACAGGTCAGCCTAAGTCTGCAGATGAAGCTTTTGTGACATGTGACAACCATTTTGGACACTCAGAAAGCTTTTCTCTTGATAAACGTTTTGCTGTTTTAGGATTGTTCTCATGGCCTTTGTGAAAGAGACCACCCCTCAGTAAATTTCCCAGCAAAAGCCTCAGCTGAGACATATTCCTATCTGAGGTCTAAAGAGAGTGAGTAATGTCTCCAAGACTACACAGTGACAAGTATTAGAGTCAAGGGACATGAATTCTCCATCTAACCTGATTTCCACAACTCCATTTTAGAGCAAACAAAATCATGTTTGTAAAACAGCTAGTGACCTGCACAGCCAAGGAAACCAGAGAAGAGCCGCACCTAAATTTGTATTCTTCACGAAATCCGTTAAAGCCCCGTAACAATTCAACTTCTATTTATTATTTTTAACATGACACATATTCCATTTTAAGCAGCACCAGCTCAATTTTAAACAAAAGGGAAAACATAAAACTATCAAGAGCAGAGAACGTTGTAGCCATCATTTATTTTAAGAACTATGTTTTAAACAGTATCTTTCTTCCCAGAGTTCTGTATAACTTTGTCCAGTAGAACATTCCAGCTGCCAGGCCTGTGCCCTTGGTCCCAGCTGTGGTTACTCCTAATGAGTCCCAGTTGTTCTCGCTGTCATGGGTTAGTGTTCCTGTGTGGCTAGAGCCTAAGAGAAGGGTTAGGGAAGAAATAGACATGTGTGCGCCTAAATACTCTCAATATAGCCATGGGCATGTGAGTTTAGAGGTACACAGGTATGATTTCCTGAGACAGAAATCCATTTTCATTGTGACAAAATAGTTAAAACAGTTGTCCTCCTGAGCAGAGCAGACACCCACCAGTATGGGATGCTTCTCATTTCTTCTCATTTGCACTCAGTGTTGTATCAGGCTCCGCCCAACACTTTCTTCTCTAAACTCAGACTGAGGGAGGGGTCTTCATCCTAGGTGACTTTTTGAAACAAAATAGAAATCTCTTAAGGCTCCGTCACTTGTAAACCATGCATCTGAGCCATGCAATGCAAATAGTAGGCCCTTAATAAAAATGTTACTGAGTAACAACAACAAAAAATAATGCACCAAATTATAACCCATGAATCTAGTAAGACAAAAATCCTAGATATTTGACATCAGAAACTGCAAGCTATTGTTTCACATTAAAAATATTAAAAATATGACAGGCGGTGTGTATATATACACACACATGTATATATATATATATATACATGTGTGTACTATATGTGTGTGTGTATATATATATATATATATATATATATATATGATGTTAAATAACATACTTTAACACTTATAACCATTGTTGAAAGCTATGTAGGTGAGGATCGGTGTGGTGGCTATTCTTGGTAGTTAATTTGACTACATCTGTAATTAATGAAAAACCAAACAGCTAGGTAAACCCGTGAAGAATTTTTTTTTAATTAAAAATCATTTGAAGTTGGAGGACTGTCTTGTAACCTTCGGTCTGGGCCACCCCTTCACTGGCAGCACCTGTGAAGGATGTGGGAGAGGAAGTTTGCTTATTGTCAGCCGGCGCTCCAGCTATTGTCCCCACTGGCAAGTCCGTCCCTTCGCTAGCAGTGAAGCCACGCTGCCAGGATTCAGCATATAGTGGAGAACAGCTGAGACATCCAGGCTTGTAGACGGAGAGAACTACCGGGCTCTTGATCCTTCATTGGCGGACAGCAATGGTTGGACTAGCCAGACCACAGCCTTTAAACAATTCTAATAAATAATAATATGCCCATAAAATGTATATATGGGGTATTATTATTTATTTATACACATATGTCTATATGTGTATGTACGTACCAATATATATGTATATTCATATATGTACGAGTATGAAATATTTATATATACATAATTTGTAATCCTATAATAATAATTTATAATTAGTATATATTAATTCTATAGTTTCTGTTTCTCTACCAAAACCTAACTAGTTCAGTCGGGCTGGGTAAGAAGAAGGTAAAATATTGAACTCCATTCTCAGGTTCTTCTTGATCTCTTTTCCTCTTGTGAACACAAACTTACATGAAAGTGAACTAATCAAATAAGACTGGTTTAGAAAGCTTTGCACTTGCTCTAACTTGAGGAACAGCACCTGTCCTGACCTTTTGTCCTTCACGGATTAGTAATTACAAACTGCACAAGCTTTCACAGCTGACAACTATAAAGGACACTGACTTATGCCCTCGGGAAGAACTATTTTCAAGCATTACCCACTGGCTTTACAAGAATGGCTTACAGTGGCAGACACCCCAGGGGGCATTTGAGAATGAGTGAAAATATAACATTGGTGACCCTTCTGACAGCTGTTTATAAATATCCTTCCTCTCCCTTGGGAACCGTAAAGAGACTGACAAGTGACTGAGATACCAAATGTTAAGCCATTGTCTTTTACACACACAGGACTCGAACTTGTGTTACCCTTCAGGGGGTATGTGAAAGCACAAGAGGACACATCATTCACAGAGAAGTAATGTGCTTACCTAAAAGATTACAGAAATGGGCTCCAAGAGGTCAAGGTCAATGGTGATGTCCCAGCCAAGGGCTGGGGAAAACCTGCCCAGGATGATGAAGACCGTGCTTAACCCACACAGCCACACTGCCTTCCTATCCACTTTCTCTTTCTCTCTGTACAAGCCCTTCATTTACTGAGTTCTCCCACATACAGTGCCATCCTAGGAGACAAAAGTCCCCTGCCACCTTCTCAGGATGTTAGCCTTTGAATAAACGTAATTTTCTTCTCAGCAACCCTCATTTCCCATATCCCAGATTTCAAGCTTGCACAAGGAATTAGTGAGGTTTACAGTGAAGAATAACAGATAACTTCAGGTTAAGGAAGAACAACTGAAAGTGTTACAAGTAATAGGAAGTTATCCATATTAACTAAATCTCAGCTTTTTCTTTGAAGTAAAGGAAACTAATCGAAGCCTTGTCAGAAAAGGTGTGTTAGGTAATGTAGACAGAACGCATTCCAGGTTCTCTCTCTCCAGCCCCCGCACATCTGTGTGCTCCGCATTGTGGATCCAACCAACTGTTGAATGAATTGTCGGGGGCAATTATACCTATGCCAATCAAACAGATTCTTAGTCCTGTTATTAATCCTAACATACACGCCATAGCAACTATTGATCGCATTGACATTGTATTAGTAACCTGGGATGACTCAAAATGAACAGAAGGATATCGATAGCGTACGTACAAATGTTTCATCACTTTAGATAAGGGACTCTGACTTCTTCGTGTCCACGGGATTGCTGCAGCCAATCCCGTGAGGACAGTGAGGGACAGTTTCTTTTTCTGAGAGACATGCCCTTTCTCTCTGATAGCTGGCTATTGTATAACTCCTAGGATAACATATAACACCAAAGTAAGATGACAGGAGACTAGACCACGAAGCCCTAAATTCCACTTGTCAACCCTGCCACCTCTTTCTGGTTTCTGCAAAGAGAAGAAATGAATCCCAAAAGACTAACCGAATGAGAAGTTACCGACTTCGACTTCTGTACAAGACCTTTCTCTCCTTCGCCATGACTGCCTGGTCACTGCTGTGACTGCCTGGTCGCTGCTGCATCCCTGAGCCCTCCATGCCCCTTGTCGGTGAAGGTCTCACAGAAGGCAGTGGTCTCGGCCACGCGTGGCATCTACTCATTTCTCTGCTTGCCTCTCATGCATCAGTTATACCTGCACGATGGGTTGGAGTTCTGCTTCTTTTGTTTTCGCCGTTGTTATTTGCCTTTTCTCGGAAGGAATTGCACCAGTGACTTACAGTGATAGAGGAAAATTATTTTCTCTTCCCCTTTTCATCTCAGCGTCAATTATTTGCTCACTTCTTTATGTCTGTAATGTTTAAATATATAAATAAATCACAGGAACTGGAAGACTGAGAAATGTTGTGCTGGGAGTTCCTTGTAGATGGCTGGATGAAATCTGTTCTGCTCAGGACTGACACTGGCCAGGAATTAGAAGGTAGGGATGACCAACAGGGTGCCCACTAGAAATTAGTACAGCCCCAGGAAGGTAAACTCTTGAGTCTGGATGTCTTTGCTGCTGTATACAATGACTAGATACCATGTTGGTAACTGCGGAAGATAAAGATTTAGTAAATTCTCTTTGTCATGGTGTACCTTCTATTTCTGTGAAAAGATACCATGACTTAGACAACGTATTAAGTAGAACGTTTAATTTAGGGGCTTTCTTACAGTTTTAGGGGATGGCCACTATTGCAGGGAGTGGAACAGCTGACAGGAAGGCATCTTGGAGAGCTGATTTGGTGATGTGTGAAAAGCTTAGTCTTAGCCTTACCTCCAGGGAGTCTGCAGTACTATGGTCTAAGCAAATCTGAAACCCCACCTTCACTCCTTTTCCTCTGTAGCCCTTGTGCTAGCTTGGGGGAGCTCAGGATATACTACCCCTAATCATGACATTTGGAAACAGGAAATGCAGAAAAGTTACTGCCAGTCAACTTGCACCCATCCACCCTTGGAGCAAATTGTGAAGCCTGGGAAAGATTTTCTGACTTTTCCAGGCACCACAGGAGGGCCTGCTACTCAGAGAAGAGCGGGAACGCAGGGACAAACCTGGATGAATGGGCCTGTTAAGTGTGATGGCTTAAGTTGAGTCTCAACTGGACAGGACCTAGAAGCAGCTGGCAGGGAGCCTCTGGGAAAGCCCGGGGTAGGGGTGGGTACTCTTCAGTGGATGAGCTGAAACAGGAAGACACGCCCTAACACCCTAACATGAGCAGCACCATCCCATGGGCTGGACCTGAAGAAGGATGAAAAGAAACGAGCTATAACATCCATCCCTTTCTGCTTCCCGAGCGCACGGGCACTGTGACCAGTACACAGCTCCTGCCTCCACAACTTCTCTACATGACGATGGTCCCCCTGCAGCTAGAGCCAAACCCTTTATCCTGCTGTCCTCAGGGTATCTGAATGGCAGCAACAAGAAAAGGACCAGATATAACAAGCTGGTCCCTGTTTATCCCCACCAGACCGTGCCTTTTGCTCTACCACACTTCTCCGCAGAGACCCAGTTCTTCACCAGGCCCAGCGTAAGACATATAAAAGCTTACTGTTTCTTTCAGGTCTTCCTTTCCTGGTGAGCGCTCCCAAGCTGCAGAAAGCATACCGAGTAAACCCGTGTGCGTCCTCACGTTAGTCTCCGTCACATCTGCTCTCCGATACAGCCAGGCTCTTAGAAGGTTGGGGGAGGGGGAGCTTCTTCACTTAATTCTCTGTATTAAAATCACTCTGCACTCTAAATAGCTAGGTAATTTTTTACACTTAATTTACCAAATTAGATTTTGAACATATTCTACACTCTGACAATTTAAAGTAGAAAGGCTTTTGAAAATTTTATGTTAAGAATGTTAAAGTCTAAGGAGAAGGCAAGTCAATCAGAAAAAAAAAAACCAGTATCTTAATTTATTTTATAGGAAAAATTATCTCTGCAGAACATTATATCTTATATTAAATGAATAAGTGACTCAAATGACATAATTTCTTGTTTTCTCAGAAGCAGCTATCACTTTCTTCTTGCAGATTACCAGTAATAAGTAGTGATTCATTTTTGAAGATACAAGCTAACAGTAAAAATTCCCCACCACTTAATGTTTGTTGACCCATGTCTGATTCTAACAGGGCAGGGTTAAAACTACCATACACTTACCATGGACCTCAACCTGGATAGACACCAAAATATTATGTAATAATTGAACTGTGAGTGTTTGGAATTTCCCAGATTTCCATAAGGTAATTACTTAAAAATCCTTACTAAATCCATAATGTAACATAATGCAAACAATCAACTGTGAACAGTCTCTCAGTTACTTCTCTGCTGCTATGAAGAGACACCAAGGTTGGGATTCTGTAAATCCCACCCCTCAGTTACCTAGCAACAGCCAGATATACCCCACCCCTCAGTTACCTAGCAACAGCCAGGTATGCTCTATCCCAGTTACCTGACACTGTAAAAGGGGCTGCTTGCCCCCTCCTCTCTCTCTCTTGTCCTCTTGCTCTCCCCCCACCCCTCCTCTACCTCTTCCCTTTCCCCCTTTCCATGTGCTCATGGCCAGTCTCTACTCCTCTACTCTATTCCTTTCTTCTCTCTCTCTGCCTCTACTACTCCCTTAACTCACCCCATGACCTGAATAAACTCTATTCTATACTATATCATCCCATGGATGGTCCCTCAGAGGGAAGGGATTCCTAACATGGGACCCCCCCAGAGGCATCTCGCCTGCCCCCAGGCCTTGCCACACCTTTATGGACCATATGCCCCCCACTCTCTTCATCCTTTCCCTAACAACCATGATCAAAGCAATTTGTAAAAGAAAGCATTTACTTTGGGGGCTTCCTTACAGTTTCAGAGGATGAGAGCAATGCTATCACAACAGGGGGCAAGGTAGGTGGGCATCTTCTCTTTGTTCTGAGGCAGTGAGAGCAAAACAGACAGGGCTCAGAAGCCCCACCCCCCAGTGACATACCTGCTCCAACAGGGCCACTCATTCTAATCCTTCCCAAATAGTTCCACCAACTGGTGACCAAGCATTGAAATCTGGGCCTGTAGGGCCATTCTCATGCGAAGCACCACACACAAGGGTTGTGAACGCTTGAAACCTCTGCTGGTCTTCTGTCCCCGCTTCTTCCTCATTTATTTTCTCCATTGCTCCTCTTTAGTTATTTATTCATTTTTTTTGTAATATTTTGAAAGACAGGCTTTAGCTAGACAAGGTGGCATATGCACACAGCGCCATCACTTTGGAGATGGAAGCAGAGGAACAGGAGTCCAACACCAGTCTCGACTACACAGCAAGTTGAAAGCCAGCCTGAGCTATGTGAAAGCCTTCGTCAGTATAAATAAAATGCAGGCCTTTGGTGACAGCTACCAACTCTGCCATTTGTTCTTCTAGGAAACTCTTCTTGTTAGCATTTTGTCTAAGCCCCGCCCCACAGGCAACAGCCATGTATGCCTGACTCGCTACCCAAGGCACTGACTGCCCCTCTTCTCTCTCTTGCTCTTCCTTTCCTTCTCCTGCCCTATCCTCTCATCCCTTACTCCCCCCCTTTCTCCACATGCTCATGGCTGGCCTCTGCTTCTCTACTTCTCTACTCTCTCTCTCTGCCTTTCTCTGCCTCTACTACCCTCTTGACTTTCCTCCCCATACCCTGAATAAACTCTCTGCTATAACTATACCATAGTGTGGCTGGATCTTCAAGGGTAAGGTGTGCCTCAGCAAGAGCCCATGGAGGCACCCCTCCCCATACCTGACTCCATAGAACACACCCCCCTTTATCTTTTTATAAACACATCACTTGTTGTGTCCTCTTCTAGCTTCTATTCCGACCCCTGTCCAACAGCCATTAGTGATGTACCTAATCTTACAGTTCTCTAAAGGAAAACAATGTGAACAGCCCACATCTTAGGCTTCAACAGAATATAATTCATAGGCTTCGAATCCTTTGAGATAGGCTGAGCGCTTGTCTTGGGCAATACACAGAGGTTAAGGAGACGGGAACTACCGTGCTTACTGTGGGAACTCCAACGTACAGGATAGGAAGCACCCAGAGCAAGCCTTCTCGCCATCTCCTGGAACTCGCTAATCAAACCAGCCCTTAGAAGTTTCTCCAGCCAGGCCTGGCCTGCGACCATGAGCAAAAGGGGATGGTGTGCCCCTTAGCAAACTGGGTGCAGTTGTGGCTCTGCAGAGCACCCTACAGACACAAGCTGGGAAATGCTTGGTTTCATTAAAATAAATGAAGTAAAGGAACTTGGCTTTCCAACCTGTCCTTACAAGAGTCAGATAAACACTTTAGACTAGCCTTGGAGGGGAGAGAAGCCGGGCCAGTAGTTCAGACACTGGGAGAGACAACGCCAGAAGCAAAGTACGTAAAGAAAGATCAGGGTCTATTGCTTCTCTCTATTTCTAGTTTCAAGAATAGAAGAGTTTTGGTGAAATCAATTTTGAAATTTAACTCCCACGAGGATATTTTGATTATCTGCTCCCATGGCATTTGCTAATTGATGCTCCCAGCCTCCATCTCCTCCTCCAAATTCACTAAAGAGAATCTGTTACCAGAGAGCAGCAAGGGCAGCATGCACTAAAGTGGAGAGAACTCGGGGTTGACGGTCAGAGCCCAAAGTTAGCAGCCATTTAAATCCCAGTTAACCTTCAATGATCATTTGACACCGAGGAAATTGGATTTTTATGCAATTTTCATGGGGCGAGCACAATCTGTGAACCTCCGAGCTTTCATAAACTTAACCCACAGAAGATTTTGTTATTTTCACAGCACGTCACTGTGACTTGACGTGGATGCAGTCCAAACAGGAAATCAAAGGTGTACATTTTTTGTTTACTTTTAACAGCTCCAAGAAGGTCAATTAGAAAAACACTGAATCAGGTTTAGATTATACAGACAACTGTGCCGAATTTACGTGCACTTGAGTCATTCAAATATCAGTAAAATGCAAAAGCCCACTAGTATGTTAAATGCTTCAGATTTGATGTATGTATTTGTATCTCTCTCTCCCTCTCCCTCTCCCTCTCCCTCTCCCTCCCTCCCTCCCTCTCTCTCTCTCTCTCTCTCTCTCTCTCTCTCTCTCTCTCTCTCTCTCTCTCTCTTTCTCCCTTTCCCAGGTCTTACTTATAAGAAAGTTAACAAGGAAAGCTGCCTGAACTGCCCTTATTAGAGCGATCAAACCACATCAACCCCCTGATTTCACAGACTGGACATCTCCTGCCTGAAGAACACTTACAGTAGTTTAGGTTTCATGTCTGCCACTTGCTTAAGGAAGATCTAGTGTTAAACAGGCCTCAGGAGGAGGCTGACACAGCCCAGTCCTCATTAGGTTCCTTATGTCTCTTACACAGGCAGGACAGTAGAGAGCCTATCAACAGTCGACGATGTTTGACCATTCACACGATTACAAACCTTTTGTTTTTGTGTCCTACACATTCTTTAAGTTTTTGTCTCAAGCAAAATTTAAAATCAGAATAACCTAGCAAATGAGCCCAAGCCTTTCTCCTCCCCCTCCCTCCCCTGCCTTTACCCATCCTTTTTCCTTTCACTTCTAAAGTTATTTTTTAAGCTTATTATAGATGCGATCTTACCGCGACCATGTTGGGAAATGAAACGGGAAACACACAGAAGCGTATAGACTGTGGTGACCGTGTCTTACACCATGCACCTCACAAGACATTGCAGCACATTTTCTCCAATATGTTTATGCTAATATGTTCTCTAAAGTTTACAAAAGGTTAAGTAAGAACGTCTTCAGAAATGTTTTTTAAATATTCATTTTTCATAAAGGCATATTGTGTGGCACCTTTAATTTACAGCGCGGGTGTCCCTTAATAGCGTACATCAGTGTTTCCCTTTGTGGTATTTCCTGCAAATGCTTGAAAACTACAAATCAAAGGCATTAGCACCCCCTGGTGGTCCAACGAACTCACAGCACGAAGTCGTATCAGCCAATTTGCCTCCCTTTTCTCTTTCAAGTCACTTTTAACGATGCAAGGCTACTTTTAAGTCAATTTGTAACACGCAGTTTTAAAGATGTTTTGTTTATTTGCATGTGTGAGTAGATAATAAAACGTCTCAAACTGTACAAATTAATGTATAAATTCACAGAGAAATTTAATACTTTGTCATATTGTTACAGAACTCTGCTTTGCTTGTTTAAACCGACCTAATTAGCAAGAATTATTCTTGGCTTCACTATTATGACTTTTCAAATTGGCTTATATCTGTGCAGTTCAAGCTGGACTGGTACTCACTATATAGCCCAGGTCTTCCTAAAAGTTATAACCTGCTCCACCACTCTTTGAACCATACAGTCACAGACACAAACCACTATACCCAGCTTCAAGTTGACTCTCGACATTAGACTTTCAATTTTATTTTTGTGTACGATACAAATCATCTGTGATTTTAATAAATTGAAAATGATGATTTAAAAGGTGCGTGTGGGACCTCAAAGTCTATGCCTGAGGCCGCTGATATTGGCAGCTCTGGGTGGGGGGGGGATAAGCCCCATTCAATACAGAAAGTATTTAAATTTTTCTATGAAGCAATGAAGGAATTTATAAATATTTCATATGACCACTTATATGGTAAAAAGTTATATTATTTTAGAAATTAATTACACTTTTCTAACATGAGGTTTTATTGTGTTGTTAAGATTAGCCTGCAACACAGGATTTTCCCACCTCTGCCTCCTGCAGGAGGAGATTGCATGCAGAGGGTGTCACCATTCCTGGCAAATAACTGTACTTTTAAAAGGAGAAGTGCCTTAAAAAATGACTAGATTAATGTGCATATTCATGTATAACACGTTCGCAAAATGTTCAACTTACATATGCTTCTTAAATTTCCAAATCCTAATACAAAAACTATTCTGATATGTACTTAACGTTAAACGTGTCTCATTTGATAGATATGTTTTATTACAGCAATTTTTACTTGAATGACAGATCAGCTAGCAGAATGCATCTTGACCACAGGGCTTTTGTCTATAGCACCGGGTTCACAACCAACTCTCTAAACATTAGTTTACTTAGCCATTTGCACATCGGTGCGTTCAATACAACATCTGAGCAGCACCTCCAGCCATCACAGAGTTTCACAGAACTTAACGGAAAGATTGGTGACTAAGAAAGATTAAGTAAGACGGGCTTCCTCCCTTGGCTACTGAGGGAGTTCTGTATGGTGCCTGTCCCATCAAATGGGTGGCGGAATGTTTTATGTCTTGTATGTGTGGACATGCATGCCACCACACTTGTGTGCTGGGAGGATGACAACCAACAGGATTTGGTTGTCTCCTTTGACATTTTGGGGCCCAGGAATCAAACTCATATCACCAGGATTGGTGGCAGGTGCCTTTTTCTACTGAACAATCCAACCAGCCATTAAATGAACATTTTAAAGAATCTTAGTATCAACAGTTTCCATCTCTAAATTTGTACCATATTTAGCAAAAGAAACCCCTTTCATATTAGATATATAAAAATATGTTTATTTTTATATAATTACAATCCAACTATTTAAATTTAAATTTTTATTAAAATAAATTGTTATTTTAAAATGATAATTATAAATAAATTATTGTATAAATATATAAGACTATATATAATATAGAATATATAACATCAGTTTTATATATAGTATACATTATATATAATTATATGTATTTATATTATATATGCATGTTGGACTTTAACCTTTATTACACAGTATAAGTAGCCTTAAATCCTTGGCAAAAGTAATAATTTATTTTAAAATGTGTCCATATGGTTATAATATTGTTGTAATAATAACTATTCCTTGAGGAGAAAGCAGACAATGTAAGTAAAACTGTATGTATTTGCTTGTGTGTCAATAGAAAAATATTACTTAATAGGCACTAATAAATGGCATAATATTTTGAATAGAATACAAATAAAAGTACTTACAAGATTTAAGAGACTACAATGTATAAATAACTCAATTTTATTTATTAAAATGTAGAAAATAGGGTGGTTGAGAGCACTGGCTGCTCCTCCAGAGGTCCTGAGTTCAATTCCCAGAAACCACATGGTGGCTCACAACCATCTAAAATGTGTACTCACATACATAAAATAAGTAAATCTTTAAAAATAAACAAACTGCTGAAAAGAAAAGTATCTACTAGCATTGTACCTGTCGGGTCCACCACACCCAAAGACAGCATGGATTGTTCTTCAAGAATTTCAAATGCAAAAATTCGAAATACAAATAACTGATATCAGAATTTCGAATGGAATGTATGACACAGAGTTAAGTCCCCAAGCAATGACGGAGCTACAGCTCTGCAGTGTTGTCTTTTCATGGGAGTTCTTGAAATCCATCCTACAACTCTATTTGACAGAAGTGTGTTTCCCATTCCATTGTCTCATGAGTGGAAAGTGAGATTCCACCCCCCCATGCCCAAGGCGTAGTGCTGCAGCTGCCAATGTGAACGGGAACTATGGGCAAGCAGAAGCGTAACCCAAGCACTTGAGGGAAGAACGGCTAGAGGGAGGAGAAAGTGACTGACATTACAGTGAAGAGGTCTCAGTGGAGACTGAAGAGAATCTGCCTGACAGGAAGAATGGATGGAGATCAACGGCTATACATCACTTTTAGCTGTAGATGTTTATTTTATGCTGCTGGCATTTTAATATAATTACCAAGAACAGAAATGCATCACGTTAGCCATCTAAAGGAGTATTCATAAGTGAAAGATTATCAACTCATGAATTTTAATATAATTACCAAGAACAAGGTGCATCACATTAACCGTCTAAAGGAGTATTCGTAAGTGAAAGATTATCAACTCACGACACTGTTTCTGCCTCTCCTCTAGTGATATCTCCAACTTATAATGCTGTGTTTTTCATTTGTAGGCATTAAGAGGTATAAGCTAATTAATATACACCGGCCATGTCGAGTTTAGATTTAATAGAAATGTATTACTTTACTTAAAATAGTTTCCAGCTGCCTAGCTAATAAATATTTAAATCTCTATACACAAGACAGTAACTAATTTCCTCTCTATTTGCTTGATTGAAACAAGCACAGAAAGAAATCTTCCAGTGTTGGCTCATTTGGAAAGCATTCTACTTTTGAATAAATTACCACCGCTGTTAGGTTTTGACCAACATAGAATCTGGGGTTAGGGTGCTGCTCGGGGGGTAAAATACTTGCCTAGTATTCATGAGGCCTGGGTATTCATGCTCAGTACCAGGGAAGGAAATTAAAACACGCACATGAAACAGAGTAGAGCTACAAATCAGATCTCCCAGTAGGCAGAGTGGTAGCTCTCATGCATGTGGTTTGAGTTTATGTGAAATGGGGGACAAATGCATATGCTCAGTTCTTACATGTAAGGTAAACCAGTAAGGTGTGTGCTGTTGCGGTGACTTATACCATTAGGATTCTGTCTCATTGATCACGATCTTTACACTGGATCTCCCTCTGCAAATTCTATCTATCTATCTATCTATCTATCTATCTATCTATCTATCTATCTATCTATCTATCATCTATCTATCTATCCCCAATAAGTTTTCTTTTGGTGCATAGTTTCAAAGGTTTCAGGCCATACTTGGTTAGCTTTATTACTCTTGGGAGACTGGAGAAAAACATTATCTCACATTAGGGAGCACATGGTAGAGAAAAGCTTGTAGGAACTGTGGGGAAAAAAAGAAAGTCCAGGGTACCAACATTTCCATCTTAGCTATGTTCCGATGACTTTCAGTTCCTTTCGATAGGCTTAGTTTCTATGGGCTCCACCACCAATAGCACCATCAGCTGGGGGCAAAGTCTCAATGCACAGACATTTAAGGGACAGTCAAGTTCCAACCTATAATAGTCTGCAAGACATAATCCGCTCTCAGAACCTTAAAGCATGATTCATTGCAAAAGGGAGGGTCTTCACCACATACCCTGGTAAGAACTAAATAGAGGAACTGTCTTAGTTTGAAATATTGTGTTGTATTCTTATTTTAATCTTGTAATCCAAGTGAAATAAAGTAACATGCATGATCTGTCAGGCCGGTGAGTAATTCCTGATGGAAGACTGATAAAGATTATTACATGGCGGGGGAAGATGAGCTAAAGTCGCGTTTCTGTTAGTTTGCCACGCGGCCACTTCTAATGACTTTCCCCATTCCCTGGGATAAAGAGAGATATATTCTTGACTTGTTTGTGTAAATGTGGGAATAGCTGGTTATGTGGGAAAATTGAATTAACATTTTAAAATAGTATAAAAAATGCTCAACAACTCAGAATGCACATTAAGGAGAGTATCAGCTTACTGAAGGCTGACGGCATTAACTGAAATATAACTCGGTGGTCAAATAAGGCTGAGAAATTACTGGATAGCAATATTTAATTTGATTTAGTAACTAGACTGCTCAGAACTTTTAATCACCTAATGTTTATTGACAACATTATAATATTAAGTAATATAATATTATATATTACTAGAGAGTAATATAATATTAAGAGTTTAACATCCTTGTTTGATTACAGGCTTCTGTTCCCCTTAAGGGACATTACAGAGGGCTGCTTTCTGAGATAAACTTTCTATGTTAAAACACAAATATCTAAATAGATAAACTTAAGTTTACATAGAATATTGTAAAATGATGTGTTTGGAGTATATTTTAAGAGACCACTGTAATGAGTAGTGAGTGAGCAGGAATCTGTACTGTAGAGATTTTATAGGAGCCGAGAATGTTTAGAAACAGAACATCGAGGTGTAGATAATGTAGCACAAACATTATGCCAGACGGGGAGTTCTGCAGCCCTGTTGGACTCAGAGCCACCGTTCCTAGCATCACTATCTACAGAGAAGCACGTTCAGTGGTGTGGTGTAATAGAATCATACTATCGTTTCTACTTGTCCATAACCACAACAGAGATACACTGTACTGGTCAGATCTTCACATTTTAACCAGGACACTGTATTAGAGAATACATGCTTCAAGCAGCTGCAGAATAGCATCTATATATTGTCCATAATTTTGCATATGCCTGCAGCTACTTTGGAACAATGATGCTAGTTCTAGTCAGATACAGATAGAGCCTGGCTCTTAGCTGAAGATTAGATCTGTGGTGGTTCTGTGCATTTCCCACTATTCTTCGGACCAGTAATTAGTGAGTGCACACTATGCCAATGGGAATAAAATCACACTGAGGTGTTAACCTGGTAGCTTCTGCTGGCTTCATCTACAACAAGCACATTTCAATTCAATCAAATTTAACTTTTCTAAGGGAAAGGGCACACATGGTCTACACTCAGGAATTGGATATTCCTGAATATTGAAGGGATATATATATATATATATATATATATATATATATATATATATATATATGTATGTATGTATGTATGTATGTATGTATATATATATATACACATACATATATATGCATATATAATACACAGGTAAATGTATGGATAGAGAAGAAGGCTGGAATAGCTTAATTTAGTACAAAAGTACATAAAACTGGAGTCATAAAGAAAGGCTTGGGGTAGTACAAGTCCTATGAATTAGGGCATTATAGAGCAGTTTCAAAATATTGAAAATTTTGGCAGAAAGAAAGCTGGAGGGAGCCATGGTCACTGTACTAAAGTGTCTGAGGTCTTGGAGGAAAAAGAGTCATAAATTATTAAGGATTGCCCCAGGAGACCCAAACAATAGAAAATGCTCCATGAAAAAATAATCAGGCAATGCACTGTCATGAACCACATTGTTCTGAAACACATAAAACCTGTCATATCCTAAGCAGAACTCATCACATTGCAATTCTGCAGAGCCGTGTGCATTCAGAACCCAGACAGCAGGTATACAACCCACCCAGAGAGCTGATGTATAACCCAAACAATCAGCAGGCATACAACCTAACCAGACAACAGGCATACAACCAACCCAGCCAGAAAGCAGGGATAAAATCCAAACAGACCACAGGCATACAACTAAACATATTGCTCATAGTGTATCCAAGTATAGTAATAAAAATTGGGCCGATAAGCGTAAAATACTTTTTAAAAATATCCCCCCAGGATGGCTTTAGGAGATGCAATATTTCTGTGAAATGATAAATTATCATGAGGTGATCAAAATATAGATCAATGAAGTGGAGTTTGTTCCTGAATCGTGGATGTCAAGATTGTTTTTCCCTCTCTGGAAAAGAAGCATCTCTCTCTCTCTCTCTCTCTCTCTCCCTCTCTCTCCCTCTCTCTCTCTAACCCCCTCTCCCTGCCTCCCTCCTTCCCTCCGGCCCTCTCTCTTCCTCTCTCCTTCCCCTCTCCCCTTTTTCCTACCCTCCCGTCCCGTCTCTCGGTGTGTGTTTGTGTGTGTTTCTGAGAATAGTGATTACAATAATACTATAACACAAAGCCTACAAGTGTAACTAACGTGTGTATTAATAATGTTAAACTGTGAGCTGTAATAACCTGTAGAACTGGTACTATTTTAATGACATCAACTAGAAATAGTTATAGATATCTATTGATATAAAAATATTTAATAATTTGCTTAATTAAAGCAACATATATCATGACTGTTGGTATCCCAAACTCCTTTTATTTATTCTTATAGCAGATAGAAACCTTAGTACCATACGCATATTCTTAAACCTGTGTGAGCAGCAACAGCAAGTACCTCGGTAGGCTTAGCTTCACAGTATTGGAAGGACCATTTGGCAATCCCCTTCTTGATGTGTGTGAGTTAGCAACGATGGTATGAGCCTGCCCAGAGAAAGCAGTTTTCTCTTCTCCTTGTCTTTGTGTCTATAGGTACATGTGTGTATGTAAGCTCTTGTGTGAGGAGGACAGCACCCATCCATGCGTGCACACAGATAAGCTAGGGCACACATTGAGTACCTTTTCCTATTGCTCTGTATTTTCCCCTGGGGCTTCTCACCATCTCAGCAAGTACGACTGGCAGGAAGCCCCAGGGATCCTTCTGACATTATAGACCCATGTTCCTGTGCCCGATTCGTGGGTGCTGAGAATCCAAACTCAAGATCTGTCTGTGTAGCAAGCATTTTATTTACCGAGACCTCTCCTAAAGCAACCTTTCCCCTTTTAAAAATGTTCAGTTTTCTGCAAAGGGCATGTAAACTCTCACTTGCGCTGAGTTCATCTACCACCATCATGAAAAGCACTACAGAGCAAGATGCCAGATGTAAGATGTTAGAGCATCTTATTGTCCCATACGATCAGCACCAACACTTAGCAGAGAGAATAATAGATAGCATTTCTACGGTGGTCTTCAGCTTCAGGGTGAGAAGATATTCATGAAATGATCCTTGCCTTAAGGGGTCCTTATGAGGAGATTGGACAAGGCTTCTACAATGCATCTTAATGCTATCAGGAGACAACCAACAAACAAATCTGGTCCTGGAGCTGAGAGGTCTTTGTCTAGGCAAGAACATATGGCTTTTGCTTCATGTGGAAGATGAAGCTAACTGGTACATTCTTCTAGGTGTTGCCAACCTTGTGTTGTGTGTGCCCTTGTGCTCTCAAAGTTTTTGCCCCAAGAATTGACAAAATCCCTGCTTTAAGGTTCTATAGTTCTACAGTTCTTCCAGCAGCCTTGGGACCAGCTGGAGGACAGCAAGAGCAGGCTGCATATCATTCTCTTTGGTAAAGGAATTCTTGCCTGCATATCTGAAGTCAGATGCACACACCATCTCATTTAGTGCTTTTGACCATGGTGCATCCTATTATATTATAATTTCTAGTTTAATAGGAACATCACAGGAGTTAGATACTGAATATGTACATGCACACACATGCTCACGTGCACACATAACAAAAGACTCTTCGGAAAATGTAGGTTTTGACCAAGCAGCTGTGGCTAGAATCACAGAGACAGCTTGCCAGCTCCCTGCTGATGGCTATGTGGCTGGCATAGGGACACCTTCTGTATAACAAGAGGTTAAAGGCATATCACCAGGATTAAATAAGCAGGGCAACATAAGCAAATGCTAGCTTTGGAGTTTGTGCTGTGTTTTCATTCCATAGCAATGAGGGAAGAAATTAGAAAGCCGACTTCAGGGTAGAATCAGGTAGCAGTTTTGGAAGTTTCTGTCAAAGTTGAGTATTCCATTGACTTCATACTTGAGGTTACACAGAAACTTCACGGTGAACAGTCATGGCAGAGAAATGGTGTTTGCTTGGTGGTAGCCAGGAAGTAGAGGGAGAAAGACAGAGAGAATCCAGGGCTGAGATAGGCCCTTGAAAAGAATATCTTCACAGACCGAAGTCCTCCAACTGGGCCCTACCTTCTAATATCCCATTTGATCATTACCGGCAGATTAATCACTAAATTAACCCTTTAAAATCACATGTGTGCTCTCTTGATCCAATATCATTTAGTAATACCAGCAGCTGAGAACTAAGCTTTTAATCTGGAGCCTTTTGGGATGACACCAAATACCCCCTTATAACATTCAACAAGGGTTACTACTGCAAGATGTGCGGCATTAGCCAAGAGCGGTGCAAGCAAGTTTGAAGCCAAGTCACGTATTCACAATGAACTTGACCTGTATTGTTCTGGTGCATGAAGATTGCATTTCTAATCTGAAGAGGGCACAGAGATCTTCCTGCAGCCATTGTGCCATCTTCCTAGTGGGGCATGCATCACCTACGTCACCTTCTATTGTCCCCATGGTTAAGCATGTTCTATTACAGTCAACGGCATGGCTAGAACACACCTTTGATGATGAGTTTTTTAGAGATGAATAACAGAAAGAAGGTACAAGGAGAGAAAGAAAGAAGCTAAGGAAAAACATGAAGATTAGCCCCAAACTTATGTTTTCATAAGCCAGATGCATCTTCACAACAATATCCATGTACCACAGCCAATGACTCTGCATTTAACCTCATGACGTTTGTCTTCAGTTAATGTTTCTGCTTGCTTCCAAGGAGAAAATCCTCTTTGAGAGAAAGAAATTTAGGTTTCCAGATAACTATTTTCAAGGTGTAGTAACAGGGAGAGAAGGAGCTGAGGTGCGGGGTGGTGGTGGTGGTGACAATCAGAGGAGACCGTCACAGGGAGATGGAGATAAAAGCCCTCCTGAAATCATCGTTGGTAGAGGCGGAGTTAATAATCTCTCCTCTTCTTCATGGGGCTTCCTTCAGTTATCCAGCTTAGATGGAAGAGAGGAGGGAACATGTCTGTTCTGCAAAAGCGGCTTCCGGCACCACAGTGAACAGTCCTGTACTCCAGCCATTTCAGGAGCTGAAGCAAATTTAACCTTTAATAATAGCCATAACTGCCACCATCCTCCTGACTCCTTAGCAGCTACTGCATTTAGCTACAGAATTAATACTGCATCCATCCAGATGAGTGCAGGCATTTTCCCCTGGATTGTTATAAAGGTACAAGGGACCCATGCAGGGCTTCTGGGGAAGGTAAGTGAAGCAGTGGGCACGGTGGTTCTGCCAGAGATTAGGAAGCACACTTCCTAAAGCCTAGAGTTCTTGCCTAATGTCAGCTGTGGTCTAGGAAAGAAGATGGCTTCCCCGAGGCATCTCTGCATTACCAGAAATGAGGTGGGGCTCGGAGGGTTTCTGTAGGCTATGGTGTCATACATTTTCTTCCCTTGTGGCATATTTTTGAGGATTAGCCCCGTGGGAGTAGAAGGCGAAGTATCCTGGACCGCGTAGCTTCCTCCCGATTGCTTCCTATCCACTGGTGTGTGGTCACAGGCCCTGATTAATCCTGTATTCCGCCTGTCCTACTTAAAGGACTTTTGTTCCTTTCAGAACTAAGTGCCAGGGGTAGGGTGTCCTTAATAAAGCCAAGTAGACTGTGACTGAAGGCCTTAATATACTTTTACAATTCAATAAACCTCTTGGCTACATATCTGAAAAGATAACTTGTCAACCTAGAATATAGAGTGAGATCCTACCTCTCAGTCAATGAACCTCTAAGCCCTCAAATTCTACTTTTTTCATTAACTTCATAGTATCTCCTAGCAATCCTAATATTTCATATTTGGGTAATTCTTGCTACTAACTAAAGTTGAACATACAAACACTTCACAAAAATAAATTTTGAAATAGTGTATGCAAAGTTTTAAAAAGAAAAGAAAAGCAAACCACCTATAAATGAACTTGACAATGAAAATCCACAGGTCAACCTTTACCCACTGTCTGTCTTTTAAAATGAAGTTTCACTGGAACACATCCATGGTTAATTATTAAGCTCTTATCTACGACTAGTATGACATGCAATGGCAGAATTAAATGTTTATCTATTTCTTTAGGAAACTCCCAGACTCATCCCTATTCTTAGAACTTCTGTAGTCACTTGGAAAGTTTTTATTTATTTTTATTTTATGTGCTTTGATGTTCTGCCCGTGTGTGTGTGTGTGTGTAAGAGTGTCAAATGCTCTGGGACTAGTGTTACAGACAGTGTTGAGGTACCATAAGGGGACTGGGAACTGAACCTGGATCCCCTGGAAAAGTAACAGTGCTCTTAATCATTGAGCCTTATGAAACAAGAAATATAATTATGATATAAGTTACATGTCCAATAACAAAGTATATTCAAAGATAAATGAAGCAATATCTTATTTTAGGGCTGTAATATTTCTAAATATATCCAACTCTAATTGGAGAAAAGATATGAGATTATATATATATGTATATATATATATATATGTATGTATATATATGTATATGTTTATATGCTCCTTATTAGAAGCATTTTTAAGATGCTGTCACGGACCATATCCAAAACGTGTGAAAGTTTACAATAAAAGCATAAGTATTTTACTTTTAAAAGTATTTCCTTGTTTCCTTAGATAGGTGAACTTCCAGTCTCAGATGGATAAAGGGAACTTGAATGAAATCTATCTAGGAGATATTAGAGGGCTGTGTTTTATATCTTGGATTATTTGCTTGGGAGAGTTAAAATTGGACTAGGAAAGAAGGCCCTCCAGTGCCTGCAGTGTGCTCCGTTTCACTTGCACCTACGTGAAACACATTCTAGCTTAAAGGCCATTCAGGCAAGTGAGGACATTGGTATTGGCTTGTATAGCAATGTGACTGGTGAGAGATGGAGCAAAACAGCTGGGCACAGCTTGAGAGGACATCAGGCAGGAACCAGCAGGGTCAGTAGAGAAAAGTTAAGCAGGTAAAACAAAGGAGGAACATATTTGGCTTCAGTGCTTAGCACCGACCAAGACAAGATGGCATCTGAAAAGACATGCCCAACTCTATTTAAATTCTCGACTAAAACCATCTAGAACTGCTGAGTGTGTGTTTCCTCAGCTAACCTAGCTCGCTGTGGCTAGTTCTTCATGATGCAAACCTTTGTACACAGTCTTTGTTCACACAGAGATCACATGGAAATAACCTTCATTTATAACTTTCTTAACTTTGAAAATGAACAAACCCTCCAGTTTTCATAAACTTTAAAATAGGCATTTGCTAACAGCATTTTTTCCTTTGATATGACAGGTTTTTTTAAAAGGAACATAAATGGGTATGTGTTTGGCTAATTTTTGTTTCTCTTTCTACTCTATTTTTGCAATAGCCTATTTTCAGTCTTGTTGGGCTTTGATGCACGAGTGTGGTAGCACCTCACTGGGCTGTGTAGTTGTCTATGTGCAACAAGATATAGCATAATTAAAGACCTCAGCAGATATCTGCAAGATCACATGCCCCAGTGACACCGTTACCTAATTTTAATTATGCTTTGTAAGTAACTGTCTTCCTTTTCCAGTTTTTGCGCACCCCCCCCGCCCCCGCTCCATGTCTTAGTACTCACCTTTCCAACAATTATGAGCATTTTCTGCTAATGCTTCATGCTGCTCTATTCTATGAAGAGACAGAAGGGGGCGCTATTAGGTTGAGAACTTTCTTCGCTGTGTGTGTGGTGGAAATTTTAAAATTATTTTATGATAGATACATTTTGGTTCTTGCAAAAATGAATGCGGCACACATTTGCTTTCTCAGATTTAAAAGAAAACATTAAATTGTGGTTCTATTTCGAGCAAGTCATCAAAGTCATAGTTGAAGGCCCAACTAAAGTGAAGAATAAGCGATCATCTAATTCTACCCCAGTAGATTAGACACAAGCATGACCCCTGATGAGACAGCCTCATTCTGGTCTGTGCTAACTCGGAACAAGAGTGTGTAGGATTCATGCAGTGTTTTCATGAACTCTGATTTTTTTCTTTACAGCATTAGTATTTGAAAATCATGAATGACAGCACAGAGAAGGTGGCATCCAGAGACACAGAGGGAGAACCTTCCGATCGGCGTTCCTACTTCATGTTGAAATTTCCCACTCTCTTTTTCTCTAGCTTTGTGATTGGCTTTATTCAAGGGGCCAAAATATAATGGCTGAGAATATTGAAAAATATATCGTTACCATCTGTTCTCCATTCTTTGTCTCACATCTCTGGCTGCCAAACTCCATGCCTGACAATTCTCGTGCTGCCTAAGCCATGCTCACCTGTTTAGAAGACTCCAGAATTTAAATCCCTTAGTAGAAAACAGTGTGGCGGGGGGAAGGGATCTGTTACTGTGGACCACACTGTGGGAAGGAGATCTGTTACTGTGGACCCCAAAGAGGAAAGGGAATCCCGGACTGTGGACCACGAGTGGGAAAGAGATCCACTAAGTAGACTGAATGCTGAGTCGGCACTATAAGGGAAAAGCCTTAGTGCTTCCGGAACACCAAGGCCTCTCAGCTGGTCGTTGGGAAGCTGGTTGCCTAGGTCACACATTTGTCCAAAGCTTGTTGGGTGGCAGGCAGCGGTATGTAAAGAAACCATTCTAATAGTGCTGGAAAGCAAGGAGGGGTTGCTCCTGTTTACTTGAAGGATCTGGTGTACATGCAGCAAGCAAGCACCAAAAAAACAAATACCAAAAGAAAACAAAACAAAAAACCAAACCCTCCCACAAACAGACAAACTGCAATGTAATAGCTTTGTTCTGATAAAACACATACTTCCCCAAATATACAGTTTTATTACCAGTCTGATCCACAACGATTTGAACAGAGGACCATTATGATGCGTCTGCAAGTCACTTTTTTCAAACGTAGAGCATTTTGCTGCAATTTCCCCCATCCGTCTTAGAACTTGCTTTTTGAAGGAATCAGCTAGTGAGGCAATTTAATTTACAAGCAAATGATTCATAACCCAGAAGGTTATCAGATTCTTTTCCAGCATAACATTATATGTCGAAAATCTAAGTGCTGGCTTAAAAAAAAATCCAGCTCTAAATAGGTAACAAGGTAATTAGAAAACATAGAAAGTAGCAAACTTTATTTTACCACTCGGGATGAAAGTACTTTCAGAAGTAAAATTCAGCCAGTATGTAGATCTAAGATTCCTCTTCTCACCAAGAATTTATTGACGCAGTGGAATTCAATTAAACAAACACCTTCCCATTCACGGTTTCAGGTTTGTTTGGTGTGTGTGTGTGTGTGTGTGTGTGTAGAGATGACTTATAAGAAGTCAAAAATAAGTTTAACAACTGGGTTTAAGAAAATTTACTGTAAGAATTTTTACTTTATAAAAAATCAAATCTAGTATTTGAACAAACTAATGGGTGTAAACTTGTGCAGATGGGCCTATGTGCCCACAGAGGAGGGTGGCACAGATGGAGTGTGTGCCCAGAGAGGGGGGAGGGTCTGCACAGGTGGAGTGTGTGCACAGAGAGGGGGGAGGGCCTGCACAGGTGGAGTGTGTGCACAGAGAGGGGGGAGGGCCTGCACAGGTGGAGTGTGTGCCCAGAGAGTGGGGAGGGTCTGCACAGGTGGGGTGTGTGCAATTGGGGGGTGGGGTAGGGGTGGCACAGGTGCAGTGTGTGCACAGAGAGGGGGGAGGGCCTGCACAGGTGGAGTGTGTGCACAGAGAGGGGGGAGGGCCTGCACAGGTGGAGTGTGTGCCCAGAGAGTGGGGAGGGTCTGCACAGGTGGGGTGTGTGCAATTGGGGGGGTGGGGTAGGGGTGGCACAGGTGGAGTGTGTGCCCACAGAGGGAGGAGCGATCACAGGTGGGACTCTGTGAACTAAGACAGAGAAATTCAATTGACTTTCACAGGTCATTTGGGGATAGAATATAGTCTACCTACAAATTACATTAGAATCCACAGAAATCCTGATTCTCTATGAAAAATTTAAACAAGATTGACAGACAAGAAGAACAGAAGCCAATGGCTGACCCCCTGTAGAGTCCTGAGTTCTGCTTGTGTGGTCCTCAACTTCAGTGAGCCTCAGAGATGCTGGATGTTCTTTCTCACTCCACCATGTGCTCCGGTGCAGGATCCGGGGTCACCAAGACGCTCACTGTGTTGCGTCTTCCTTTGATTCATGTGTGGCGTGCAATCTGTACAAGATCACAGACTTCCTTTCTTGTTCACAAAGTTTGCACTGTTAGTAAGTCTCAAGGTAATAATTGGGGGGGGTATGAAGTCATTCCTCTTTACACAATTAGTAGCTTTAGTATCCTTTTCTCTTGACAAGTTGCTTGTGTATAAAAAAATCAAACACCAAGGACGCAGGTAGAATAAAACAATGAATGATCGTCAGAGGAGGTGGCTCACATCTTTCATCTCAGTCCTGACAGTCCCCAGAAGGCAGAAGCAAATGGGTATCTGTGAGTTTGAGGCCCTGCTAGTCTACACAGAAAGCTCCTGGACAGACACAGTCACATGGAGAGACCTCATCTCAATACATCGGCAACAAGAAAAGAAAAAGAAAGATCAGGCAGTTTACTACTGGAGGGAGAGACTTGGAGTGGCCAGTGCAACTGCAGCTGGGGGTAGGTGTGAGAGGGAAAGCCAGCTGACCTGTAGATGTTATTTGGAGGTGGATCCAATATTAATACAATACATGTGAAACACTAGATGAAATGCTTAAAGAGACAAACGAGGGGACATGCATAAGCCAGCATGGAAGACAGGACAACAGCAACAATGGATTCGAGGACAAATACAGCTGTGACTAGACATTGGAGTAAGAGCATTGACATCAAAAGCATCAGTGGGCGATAGAACTACTTGTCAGGGTTACAGCAAGAACCACCGAATAGAACGGGGTTCTTAAATAAGCCGTAATCAAATCGCCAAAGGTTTCATCTTAAAAAAAAAAAAAAACAATTAAAATAAACTCTTATCACCATGCACGAGTCAAAGTGACAGTAAGACAGAAACAGTCATCCACTGAGGCACCAGGGTCGATTGGTCCGAAGATTGGAGTGTCCCATGACAATTTGGAACATATATGTTGATGCTCTGTGTTTATCCTCTTTAAGCAAATGCACCTCTGTGTTTATCCTCTGTCAGAACTGTGTGTGGGGCTGGAGAGAATGCTCACTTGAAGCTTTTACAGAGGACCCAGGTTTTCTAACACACACGTGATGGTTGCAGCTCTCAAGGGAATTCAGACACCATTCCTACCCTCCACAGGCACAGTATATACACACCGTGCACATGCAGACACAGTGGCAAAACACCCAAGCACATTAAAATAAGAAATCTTTCAATAAAAATGCGTGTACAGGAATAGCACCCGCAACTCAATAGGAATTTAAAAAGCGCACAGTTATTTTGCACGATTCAGGATATGTACCATCCCTAGCACCTGCAGAAGAGAAACAAGGAGTGATCCTAAATCTCTGAACAAGTGACGGGGCCTTCACTGATGTACCGGCATCTTGAGCTGGACAGCACTTCTCTTGGGTGAGAAACTTACCAGCTTATCAAACTATAAAGATGGAAGAAGATGGATGGACTTAATGGAGCTCATCCTAGAGACAGTGGAGTAGCCGCCCTTCCGATTGTACTAGATGTACCATTGTGTGCACAACACGTAGTTTACTGTAGAAGAGACTGCTGTAACACTATGTGCACTATATTCCTGTGTGCACAGATTCATTTAATGTGAACATCCTCTCAAACCTGAATCAATGGAATAAAAGAGCAACCAACTTGGTGCAGTCATTTTTTCCCAGAAGCGACTTAATTAAGGAGCCTTGGAACTAGGGCAATGAGAGCCTAGGCTGCAGTTTTGTTTTGTTTTTAATTACTTACAGGAAACGGAACAAAATGTTGACGTTTGTAAATCTGCCACCGAGTACTTTAGACCTAGTTGACCATTTTTCCTACAGTCTTCTCTATGTGTGAACTATTTAATGTTTGCATATTACTTAGGAGTGTTTAACAAGATTATTAAGATGCATGGTTATTCATTACAGGGAAAAGAATCACGCTGATCTAAGAGCCTTGTCACAAACAGACCCTTTGAACTAATATCTCCTAATTGCTGATGAGAAATGGCCCCCATCCTGGAACAACAGGACTAGCTGCAGTGTTATCTGAGGATAAGCCAGAGTTGGTACAGCATCCAGGGAAGTAACCACTGAAAGATATTTTTTAAAAGTCAGAAAAATGATTCCAGAAGGAAGAAATGGAATGGGAGAAGCAAATTTTATACTGTGTCTGTTAACAGGAGGGTATGTTAGTAACTCTAAAGAAAGTCTGGCTTTAAACATGATGTGAAGTTCTTATGATTTAAATACAAGGCTAAATTAAACTTCTAGAAAGCAGACAAGCGAACTGAAATGAACTGGGGTATTCTTATTATGAGGAGAGCTAGACTCGGAGTTTCAACTTGGACTTTGCTAAGCCATGTTAAAAACTAAAGGCTACAAATTAAATACAGGAATTTCACAGACCAAAATGTGTAAGAAAAAGAGAGGGATGCTGCCCTTGTTGTGTGTTCTTGTGCATCTTCTGTCTTTCCATCTGCACAGTGGTCCTGTGAACAGTGGTCCTGTGCTGCAGATGAGGAAAATAGATGAAAACTCTCTCCCTCCCTCCCTCTCTCTCTCTCTCTCTCTCTCTCTCTCTCTCTCTCTCTCTCTCTCTGTGTGTGTGTGTGTGTGTGTGTATGTGTGCAGAGGAAGAAGAGGGCATCAGATTCCGCAGTGTGGACGTTACAGGCAGATGTGATCGGACAGACTTGGATGCCAGGAACTAAACACGGATCTTCTGCAAGAACCAGAAACACTCCGAGCCACTGAGCATTTTTCAGCCCCAGATGCACTAACAATTTACATGACAGGTGTGTAGATATTATGTTTTCTGTATTCTGTTCTTTTATCTTGTGGCACACACAGATAATTTTTTAAAAATCTATGGTTTTTCTCAAGACACTGGTTTTATCTGTGTAGGCTCACTGGTCCTGAAACTCATTTTATAGAGTAGGTTGACCTACAATTCATGGAGATCCGCCCGGCTCTGCCTCTAGAGTGCTGGGATTAAAGGTGAGTGGTGCCTTCTCCCAGGGGAGAAAATGTTTAAGAGCTACTTAAAATATAACGTTATTGTGTATGTAAATTTTTCTCTCTTCTTTTGATTGAACTTAAATTTTTCTCAATTATTTTGTCCATGTCAAAGTTGAACTCAGAAGAGTTTTTGTAAACTTTAAACTTCTCATCTTATTCACAGAACGTCTGTCATGGTATCAGCTTGACTTGTCTATAATTTTGTATAAGAATATGAGCAAAAGAGTCAGTCAAACAGGAGAGAGAGAGAGAGAGAGAGAGAGAGAGAGAGAGAGAGAGAGAGAGAATGTGTGTGTATGTTTATATATATGTATATATAATGTGTATATATATATATATATATATATATATATATATATATATATATATATATCACGTTAGCTATTCCTACCAAGGAAAACCTGTGAGAAAACTTTAATCATTAAATTCGGGAATAGGGAGAGCAGATGGCTCAGCCAGATGAAGCTCTGTCACCAAGTCTCATGCCTGAGTCTAATCCTTTCCATCCACACGGTGGAAGGAAAAAACCCTCCCTCTAAAGCTGTCTCCAGACCTTCACATGGAATCCATGGTCCCTGTGTATTCCCTGATAAAATAAGTATAAAAATATTTTGTAAAGAAAATATGGAATGAAAATGGGCTCTTACTACTGACCATAGAGAAATAAAATTACTTCTTATAAGGAAGACTCAGGACCATCACATGACTGTGGATTATATAACTTTGAAGAACTGATCTGCACATAATAAAACACAAGTCACCAAAACTAATGTATAAAACAACTGAACAAATCTACAAACAAAGAGATTAAATTAGTAATTTACTAGTTTGTGCTCATCAAGTGGCTTTCCTGAAAACTTCTGTCAAATATTAAATGTGAATGCTTCACAAACTCCTAAAATAAAAGAAGTAATCTTTCCCAACTCATGCTACAAATCATGACCTGCATGTCAGATGAAGACATTAAAAGCATTTAGGACTGGTATCTCTTTCTGATATAGGCAAAAAAAAAAAAAAAAAAAGGAAAAAAGGAAAAAATGAGCAAGTGAATTTCAGAATATAGACACATGACACATAAATGTTGATGGTGTCACAGCAATTGTCTAACGGTCAATGTGTGCAGTAAGCAGCAAAATGTGACCACGTTTCACAGTGTAAGTGCAGCCTGGGAAATAAAGGGTGAGAAGGAAGCCAATGAGAACACATTTTCAAAGAAAGAATGTTGGAGGACTCACGTCTCCCACACCAAGGTCTTAGCACAAAGCAAAGAGTAAGACTGGCGGAGAAACACCTGGCATGGGAAACACCTCCGTCTATGACCCCAGGGAGCTGACAGCGTAGGCGCGCTGAAGACGCAGGGCTTCACATTAGATCTTACACTTCATACAGACTCTGGGTCTGATGCATTTTGGTGTCTGACTGTTTACAACTTCTTTACCATAAAATTTTAACCAAAAGGAGAGAAACCCTTTGGTGCAAGGAGTAAAACCAACTTTCCAGAAATAAATTTGCACATGTAGGGTGAAATTATATTTAAGAAAAATGCCACATAAATTCAATGGAAAGAAAATATCTTCTTCTTGACAAATGGTTCCAGAGCCGCTGAATCAGCACAGCAGGAGAAAAGATCATAACACTAGCCGTGTGCACAGCGAACTTGATATGGAACAGACAGAATTTTACATAAGATAGGAGACTACCACTGGAGGCAAAGATACAGTTTATCTTCAGATATCCTGTCCTTCCAAGTGTGGACTAGTGAACAGAACTCCTGAGGTTCAGAGTCAAGGTGCACAGTCAAGGTAAAGCGTGGCTCTTTCGGGATCTTAGCCCTGCCTTCTACTGGCTCATTTGCCACCGTTCCTTTCATCCAGTATATCATGCCTGGCCATGGGAACAATTATGAAACAACCAACAGACAACAGAACAAAGGCAAAGACATTAATTTAATGAGTGTAAGGATCACAGTCTGATTCTGATGTGGCAGAGACTTTTTTTAAAATCTATGATTATTACACTAAAGACTTTCATAGTCATAATGCAAGTACAAGTGTTTAGTATCATCACGGCAGAAATCTAAGAGTGACGGGCACTAGCTGGCTGTAAGGAACACTGTAAAGGAAATGAAGAATAGTTCTCATGGTTGTATTGCTGGCTGAGCATGGCCGACGAAGGGCTCTTTAAGCCGTGGGGTTTGTCAGTGAAAGCCTACAGAACAGAAGAGCATGGGAGAAAATGTTACAGTGCCTGAGACCTGCAGAACTGAAGGCAAACAAAACCAAACCAAAACCAGGAGCAGAATGGAAGTGTCAAAGGGAGGAAGAGGAAGAAGAGGAGAAAGAGGAATGAGGAAGGGGGAGTAAAGAAGGAAGAATAGAAGGACGGGAGGAGTGAACAGAAGTAATATTTGAAGCAATAGTGAATGAAAAATCCCTTCAAGTTAGGAGGGATTCAGGATACTCCAAGGAGACAGTATGAATGTCAGCAGCTGGGGATATTGTTTACAAACTATAGAAACTCAAACAATAAGAAAGACGCTAGAAGAAACACTTGAGATTACACCCACTTCTTAGAAACTGTGTATGAAGAATGCTAAGTAAAATGTTTAAAGTTTTGAATTGGGAGAGAAACAGCCCCTACCCACCAAATATCCCATAATGTATAAAATTGATTTATAATAAAAGTTTTAATAAAATAAATATAATAGGAAATAAAAGGAAAGTAAAATAAGAGAAAACCATGAAAATGAAAGGAACTCTATTAAATAATTAAAACTTAAAAATTCTCAGATAAAATGGAGAAAATTTGTTATTGTGGATATATCTTTTGATAAAGGTCAGAAATTTCTGTCTTCCAGGAGACAGAAAATAATGCAGGTCAGAAACTTTATTTATGAATATGTCTCTCTGCATATACATACATACACACACACACACACACACACACACACACATATAATGAATGATGAAAGAGGTAGAAATGAAGATTAATGGTTACTTTTGTATCATAAAATACCAGGCCTGCCAAGATCGTAGTGTAGAATAAATTAAAGGTGACTTCCTGTAATAGAAAAGGACAATCTGTAGTGAAATCTAAGGAAGAAAAGGACTGAGAATTTAAAATAAATGGGAAAAACTGAATCACATAATTGTTCAATCGAAAACAAGTGGCTGGGGCGGGAGAGATGGCTCCACATTTAACAGCTCTTGCTGCTCTTGCAGAGGACCGGGGTTCACGTCCCAGCATGCACAAGGTGGCTCACGGCCATCTGTCACCCCAGTTCTAGTGGATTTGATATCCTGTTCTGGAATCTGTGCAGGCAAGGCATGAACCCAGCACACACACATACATGATGCAAGCAAACGCTAAACACAACATAGGTAACAAACCCCAACAATACAAGCAGAGTGCACGCAAACAGGACTGTTGTAAATTCAGTACGTGGGCAGCAGAGGCAGGAGGATTCAGAGTTGGAAGGGAGCCTGCGCTGGAAGTTCCAGGTCAGCTAGGGCGCCATAGTCGGAACCTGTTTCAAAAGAGCCTCCCCTCAAAATATCCACCAACATAAAAACCATAAAACGAAAACCAATCAAACAAAAAATCTAACAGCCGAAGAGTGGAAGACAACAGGAATAATGATAATAAAAAAAAGTCAATTCATACTGAACAAACCAGAAACAGCAGCTACTAAAACAAATGTTTCAACCACACTTGAAATCTCAGTGGCCTAAACTACACCCAATTAACCACTGAGGTTGTCAAGGTTATCATAGTCAGCTGGTATTTCTTTTTTCCTCTAAGAATTCTTCTCTGAGTCAGAGATACATAGTGAATAAAATACATGAAGACGGAAGGTTAAACCACACGGGCCGGGATAACGAGAGAGATGGCGCAGCTGTATTCAGGCTGAGCAAACATCAGAGGAGCAGAAGTTGTCAGGGGTAGAAGACAGGATTTAATGATAAAAGTGTTAATATTTCAAAAACACAGAATCATCTTTAGTATGGATGTGTCCCACAAACCAGCATTAAAATGTGCGAGGTGAAATTGTATCAAGTTCCAAAAGACGTAGGAAGGAATCCCCTTTTAGAATTACAATGTGCAATGAAATACACAGACAATGTACGTACAGTTCTGGGAGCTGGATACATCTGTGCATCAAGTTATAAAGGAAACACTTCCGTCACCCAGGAGAATTCCTTGTACTTAATATCAGTTCGGTCTAGCACCTTCTACTCTTCCAATCTATTGGCCATTAAATTTACCTGTTCATAAATGTATTACCATTAAATTAATTTAGAATGTAATTATTGGTGTCTGGTTTCCTCTGCTCAAGAGTGTTTGTGAATTCCTTGGGTCACTCACAGTCCTGATGGTTTAACTGCCCAAGGTCAGAGCTCTAAAAGGAGTCAGTGTTCAGCTAGCACGCACTGTTTATATACTAATCCTGCCCTTCATGTGTAAATGGTGATTATGAGGGAGATTTCTCCCATAACAAACGCCGATACTATGTAATTAGCAAACACCGTAGAGTTCATTTAATGTTGATTATTTTTTAAGAGTCCTATCGATAGGCTATTAATAACATAGATTTCTGGGGGAACAGAACTCAAGTTATTGGCAATAAAGATCATCATACTTTTGCATGCATTCACACTTCCACTTTTAACTGCCGACTAGTATTCTACTGTATGGATATACCACAGCTGTTGCTAGACATTTGAATGGTTTTCTACTCAATGATTTTCAGTATCCCAGGTTTTGACACAGTGTAGTCATGGGAAGTTTCAAGTGCCTTGGAAACATGCGGGGATGTTTTTAGGTCACACGGTGAGTAATATTTAAGTGTGCAAGATATGTTCCCTACCCTCTTCTCAGCACTGCTGGAGGGAACTTGGTGCTACACACTTCACTTTTGCTCTCTGGGCTTTCATGTCGGCTGTCACAGCTCGGGGAAAGTGGCATGTCCGTGTGTTAAATATTTCCCTGGTGGCTAAGGACATTGTGACATTCCTTATATGTGTGTATTACAAATGTATCCACTCTTGTTTTGCTTAGTTTTCCTGAGCTTGTTCTATTAAGAAATTGACTTGTGTTAATTCTGCATTCTCGGTGGTGCAAGTTCTGTCTGCCAGCGTGGGCACTCCAGCTCCTCTAGCGACCGAGTGCCAAGGCCTCTACATCTTTCCTTTTTCCTCTTCTTTTCTTTTATTTCTTTTTGTGGAGTAAACAAACATAATTTTAACGAGCCACAGTTTATAAACTTTTTATTCACTTTCTAGATAAACCTTGTTATCTCCAGGAAAATTGTACATAAAGAGTTGTGAATCCTACAATTTACTTTAGAGTCTTAAAAGTCTGCTTTTACGATGAGGTATCAAATGCACCTAAATGTAATTTGCTAAAGGTATGAAGCAGATCTGAACTCGTGTATCTTTATCACTTTACTTTCCAGGGAGAAATATCTTTAAAATGTTTTTTTCTTAACTAAAAGCTAACTGGTTGCATAAGTTTGCAGGAACCCTTCTAGCTCATCCCACTCACCGGCCCCTTATATCCACGCCACAGGTCCTAATTGTTAGCATCTATCTAGACTCTAGATGCTATAGTCACACCCACATTGTTCTTTACTCTGTTTTCCATTATTTTGGCCATTGGAGATCATTACGTTCATATAATTTCTATTTACCTGATTTTCCTCCTCTGATTTATCCCCTCTTCAGAATTTGAATTTTTCTCTTCCTCATTCATTCTCTCTCATATAATATATATATAGTTATATATATATATTATATATATTAATAGATACCTATATTTACACACACATATATAAATATAGAGAGATAGATATAGATCTATATATTTATACTTTTTTTCTAAAGTATATTTATATTTAATTTTGATATTTCTATCACATAAGAATAAAAGAAGCTAACTATCTATAGAGAAACACACACACACACACACACACACACACACACACACACACATACACACACACATACACCGCCCAGGCTAGCCAAACCCTTACAATCCTCATTCTTCAGCTTCCTGAGTGTAGAGCTACAAGGTCAGATTCTTACATGATAGAATTCTTACCACACTTTTTAACCTTTTTTTCTACAATCCTCTAGTTTTGCTTTTTCACTGTTTCTTAAGGAGTTGTTTTTGCTGTTTCCTTGCCATTGTGTTGTTGGTCTGTTACTATTCATCTTGGATGCTTTTTCTCTCCCTTTGATATTTTTCTCCTGGCGGGGAAACATAGCCAGACTCTAATCTCGAGGAGAAAAGAAAGGGAAAGGAGGGACTAGAGAGGAACCAGGAGCGTAAGAGTCCAGAGGTAGCATGAAAATGTCAGTCATCATGCACAAATTGTCTAGTCCTGCTTTCTTCTATAACCAGGAATTTACTTAAACCATTGGCTACTAAATGAATCAATGCCATGAAATTAAATAATCATTTATCAATATCTATATTATAACATCATTAAGATTTTTGGTAAGAAGATTTGTTTTAAGTAAAGGCGATATTTCTGTAGGAATATCCACGTGTTGTTAAAAAAATACTGCTTTTTGGACTTTGGGCTTTTGCTTTTAGGTGTAGGTTCTTAGAGCTCTCTCTTTTGCTCTCTCACTCCCTCTCTTTCTCAATTAAAAAGCCTCTTTCTTTCTTTCTTTTTTTTTGAGAGTAACCCCACTCCTGTTTTCAATTTCTCTTATCAAAACAGAAATGAAGTAGCAAAGAGTTTGTCTTGTCCTCTTCTGCTAGACAGATAGAGACACAGTCTCTATCTTAAACAACAAAACATACCTTAACTCAGTTACCAAGAGGCAGGACCCAGTAGTATCACAGCAGTATTAATGCTGTTTGAGAAGTTTCAGGTCATAAGTTTTAAAAGTCCCTAAAGGGGAGATAAAGTGTGCTTCCCCCCCTTCCCTCCATCCTCCACACACACACACACACACACACACACACACACACACACATACACACACAAACAGACACACACACACATAGACACACACAGACACAAATACAGACAGACACACACACACATAGACACACATAGACACAAACACACACACAGACCCACATAGACACACAGAGATACACACACACACAGATATACATAGAAACACACACAGACACACACAGACACACATAGACACACCTCTTTATAGGTGTTAGTGTTGAATAGTCTGAAAATAGGTACAGAAGAGCAAGCCTTGGAAACAAAAGTCTTCTTAACCAAAGCTCCCATTCCCATCACACGATAAGACCCACAGGTCTCACTGGGCTTCCACACCCCAGATGCAGACTCTCCATGCTGTGGAACTTCCCGAGACTGTGACAACAAATCATGGAGGTAGATAACAGGTAATAAAACCCAGCGTGTCTACAATAAAATCACACTGAGAGTTATAGCTTTTGATAGTGTTCAAAAAAGCAAGAATATCCATATTGTGAAGAATTGTTCCATTAACTCGTGTATGCACTTTTAGAATATTGGTAGTGTTTAAATGGCCAAGGTTTGGTCTAACGCACTAGGGAAAATTATCACGTTATAAAATTTCAGAAAGTCATTAGCATCTATCTTTAAAAAGTAACTAAATGACTAAGATACAGAAGTTGCAGAAATGTTTTCTAACTACACAGGGAAAACTTCAGTGTTCCTGGGTCTCACTTTTTTTTCCACGTGAACTCAATCTCACTCATTAAAAAAAAAAAAAAGAAGAAGAAGAAGAATCCACTTAAGAATTACACATTTTCTAGCTTGCCTGATGGTTGAGAACTTTAGCATGAATTGTTTTACCTAATCTTAAGAAACCTTAAAGAGTGAACATTTTTATTAATCCAGTTTTTCTAGCAACAGATCTGCAGGATGCCCCGTTCCCAGACCTGCAGTGGACGACAGCTCATCGAGGGTTCACACACGGCGCCATTCTTGAAAAGTTAACTTCCGAAGCTTAATGTGAAGTTGGATTTATTGTGCTAATACCACCTACGTTAGTATTTTGAAACACAAATTTACTGAATGTGGGTGATTAAAATGACCCATTAAACCCTCTTCTGGTGGTGCTTGGAAAAGCAAGCTTTAAAGAAATTACAATTTTAAATAAAATCTAAGACTATTTCATTCTAATACGAACAAATCCATCCGATCTGACAGAGGCACTCAGCAGGAAAGACATAAGTTAAAAGTATAATAGAAATAATTAATCTTCACTGATTTCTATAGGAACAACCTTAAATTCTCCACTATACTTCTTGGTGACCTTTCACTTAAAAACTTTACATCAATAAATAGATGTACTTATTGTTGTTAAGGATTCCCAAAAACATATATATAACATAATTGCTAACAGTTTTTAAAGAAAATTTTATTTTACAAGAACAACTGTTTGGGGAAATAGTTGTCAAGTTGGGTGAACATTCTTTTTAGCATTCTGTTTCACTTAAATATGTGGCTTGTTATATTATCGATATAGAAATATCTGAACAGAATTTTTAGCTATAAAACCAGATTTAAAGAAATGAGAATTGCAACATACCTTTAATAAGTTATCGGTTTTGACATTAAGCTGCAAACAATTGATAAATTAATTACAGTTCATTTGTATCAACCAATGAAAACATAACAAGGTTGTGATTCATTGTGAGTTTCAAATTAGTCTTATATAAAGCAGGAAGTTCAAATTCAAACTACATGAAAATAAGTACATGGCTCAACAAATCATCCTGCAGGATCACATCATCATGTATGAAGTATTTGGAGAGAAAGTTTATTTCTCAAGCAACAAGATGCTAATATTTAACACGACTGTGGAACATGCTTGATTTTTCACATTCGACGAGTTAACGCTAAGTCAAAATTGTTCCAATATTTTCATATTTGCTAACAGAACTTGAAAGCACTGTTACATCCTGTGTACCGTAGCAAGTTGATCTGTGCAGGAACATGGAAACATGCGTTACAGTTCTAGAGTTTCCGAATTTGACACAGCACCCCCTTTCTCCTCTTTCTCAAGCTGTATCTGAGAGGGGCAAACCTCTGCATATATACAAAATAGCTTTCTGTTTCTCCTGTAAACCATACATTTATAGGGAAAAAATAGACAGTCTAGCCATCTCCTCCCCATTTTTAACAAGTTGCAGAAGTCACCGCCCCTGCTTAAATCCCTACGGGTCGAGTGGAAGACAAGTGCTCTGAGCCGGCAGGCAGCACACCGTTTGCACGCTCGTCTGTGGTCACGTTTGGGGTCTCAGAGCCTGGCTCACCAAGGGTTTTATTGTGCTGTGAGAAACACCGGTTCTTACTGTGGATGGCTTTCCCCACGGTTAAAGAAAGCACATATATTCTTCCATCTGCAATTGCACAGCACAGCCAGAGGCTGAAGCACCTGGTGGAGTTTGTACATGAATCCGAGTTTTTGGAAGACGAATGTGTGGCTCCTGAGAACATCTCATTACTTCCTGCCTTGCCTGTGGAGTAGGGAAGGCACAGGGTGCGACTAGTAATTCACAACTAATTGTCTGAAGGTCAGAGATTAGCAAAAGATTTTCAAAAAATCAAAACCAAAAAAGCCAAATTGTGGGGGAAATGATCCTAGCAAGAGGTAGCACGGGAGAAAATTTGGGTCTTAGAATGGAAGCAGGTGTTTGGCCAGGTCGCCTGCAACCACATCACAGGGGCCAACAAAACGCTCAGGGAAAAGCCACATGGATAAAAAACACAGCAAACACAGCCATTGGTGTCATGTGAACAATCAATTCATAGTTTAGTGTAACTAATCAATATATCTCAAGCAAACCTACACAGAGATAGGAAACCTACACTGAGAAAAGGAATTTTCACCTGAAGTACAATCAGTACTATAAAGAATCTATGTGTTTAGAGATTGTTTGCAAACTATTGACTTTACCCTTCTGGATCAATGTGCTCTAACACTTTGGTCACAATTGTTTTTGCTTTTGTTTTTAACGGGTGGAAAGTGAAGTGTTTCTTGCCAAAGGCCATACAAGTCATATCAAATGGTGTGCACAGTTTTGGTGACACCTTGTTTTATACCTATTTAACGAGCATTCTCTACACAGACTATTCATTGCTATTAACAAAAATTCTTGTATTTTTTTTAAAAAAAAAAACATAAAAATAAGGACTGCAGAGAACAAAGCATGTGTAGAATTCCAAACACAGGACAGACCAGTGAGTGTGGACGGTAGCACACTTGGCGACCGCTGGCTGTAAACACCGATCATCAAGCCTCATTTACTGCTTATATCCTCTCCGTCAATGTTCTTATGAGTTCCCCAGACTGCCTCTGACTAATCTCCTGTAGTCAGGAAGGTGTTAGCAAGCAAAATCTGCTTCATGAGTTGGGTTCAAATTTAATGAGCAAATTACTGGCTGTGGGGGATGCTGAACTTTTGTTTAAAGATGGACTATGAGTGATTGACAAGCAAACCAAGCCTCGAGAATCATCACCTGTAACCCAGGCTCTGATATCTGTGCAAATCGGAAGCCTCACAAACGCTCAGATCCACTCTGTGAGTGGTAGGTATAGACTTAGGAGGCACGCATCACCATCTGCTTTCCCACAACACCCGCCCTCATCCCTAGACTAGAGACCAAATAGTTTTTAACACGGAACATAAGATGCGACGCTCCTTATATGGCATGCTAACAATCACTTCCAGCAGCTGCAGAGTTCGCAATAGGGAAACACGTGCTGGTGTGTATATTTTCTGAAATGGCATTCTCACCGGAAGGGTCCAGCACTGTGCTCAAGGCCTTGGACCACACGGTGACTGTGTCTGTGTAGCTTTCATGCAGGCAATGACACAGAAGCTGACTGAAATGACAGCTCAGAACATAGGTGCCAACCCAAGAGTGGGACCCTCTACTGAGCTTCTGTCGAAGGGGAGATAGTGTGACAAGTGACAGCCATCTCACATGACTTCAGGATGTCTTAGATCTGCAAGTGCACTGATTTAATCAGTGCTTCTCCATGTTTGGTTAATTGTGGTGGTCAGCGGCAGAGTCATTAATGGCATTTGATAGAATGTCTTATATGCGAAGATAAAATTGACTGGGATTGAGCTAACTCTTGTTAATATATGAAATATTAACCTTCTGAGTGTTTTAATTACTATATGTTAAAGTAATCCCCATTTTGGATATTTTATATATAATGGGCACTGATTTAGATTAACTTGCTTTTATAATATGCTGAGTGCATTAATGTTTTAAGCAACTTATAGGTAATATTAAGATACCTTGTGGTTGAATGTCTGAAAGTCCTCAAACTTTTTATTAAAGAATCATTTTTATGAAGGATCTTCAGTTTACTTTGCAATTCAAACGTGCCAAATGATCGATTCTATAAAGAAACACACAAGCAAATCCTGAGAGTCTTTTGTTGCTACTCTCTTCTAGACTGTTGTCAGGTGTTATCAGTAAAGAAAAAACAACATTTAAGGCATCCTTGGACCACAAGGACAGCCTTCCCCTCTCATCAGATGCAACAGCTCACTCTTAGTTTGTAAATATAGGAAGGTTTTATTTGGGGGAGAGGTGCCTCCAACTTAACCAAACACATGACAGTGAATGCTTATCTTACAAAAGGTTTATTGTGGTACAGAATTGGCCGAAAGGGCATCTCACCTTGACACATCCCTCCAGGAAATCCTCACTGTGCTTTGCCAATAGAGTTGATTTCTTTGTTAGGATATTGGAGACCTAGAATCTGCATTTACCAAGGAACGTCACTGTAATTTATACTAAATTTATCAATTATCTTAACATGAGTCAATTAAGTTTATGACAACCTTGTTTGTTTGAGGCAATGAAGTTATCGTTAAAGGGCAAAATTATAGCTAAGTATGAGTAATGGGTTTAGCATCTCTGGAATATGATTTTTAGATAGTTTCTTGTCCTCAAACCTAAGAAGGCCTAAAATATTTTATAAGTAATAGTTTCAACTAAAGTGTGTGATAAAGTAATTGTGCCTTTTATTCTAGCTCATCTAAAGGGGCATAAATTGGTGTAAACAGTGTAGAAAGCAATCAACCCCACATTCCGGTTACATGACAATGAAAACAGGCCACATAGGGAAAAGGAAAGACAGCCACACAGTGAAGTATCTTTAACAGTTCCTTAAATTCTCTGTGGGGATAAAGAAACCATAGAAGATCTGGGAAACATGTCTTCTCTCATATCGTTTTTGAAAAACCCTTGATTTTAGTAGACGTTTTGGAAAATGTGATCATTTTCTGGGAAGAGTCTCCATACACTCTGATTATTACCTACCAGTATGGCCACCACAATAGCCCAGGCTGTCTTGTCACCATTTATGTTGGAGAAGTAAATCATTTGAGGTGAGTGGGAAGATGCTCTTATTCTATGTTCTGTAAACCTTGAGCCAATTTCAGAGGTATGTATTACTGGTGTCTTTTTAAATACCCATGTACAAATAGTTCATTATTTGATAGATAATATTAATTAATATTAATTTTATAAGTGGCTATTTCTACACTATGAATTTACAAACAGACTTTAAAATAATCATAGAAATTAATATAAAATGGATTCTAAAATGTATTTCCACATGCCTGATATATTTATAAAATAAATCCATAGACTCCAATTAAACTGTAAATATATAATCAGCATACATTAACACTGCATTTTAATGAAGACAACAAGAAGAACTAGGTTTATTTATATCTACTATCTTCACTAAAAGATTTTCTGCTAAAGTCAACCAATTTTATTTATGGGTAATTCATTTTTATGCTAATATTGACTAAAATCATATGTTTTATGTATTAATTCACATTTACAGATTACTTTCCATGCATGACACATTTTTGACTTATTTTATTATGGCATAGATAATAAAAAGTTAAACTCTTAAAAACTCATTACAGCAAACTCATTCTACAAGACATCATAGATCCCAAAATATATTTTAAACAGAAATATCCATTACACCTTAACAATGATTCTATGTACTATAATTTAATTTTGCAACAATTTTCAAGTTGTTAACATTTGTGTTTTCTTCAGCTAAACGCAATCCCATATATCTCTGGAGTCATTTACAAAATCAGGGGAAATGTGTGTGGAGTTAAGGCCACTGCTGTATACTTGAGCATTTCATGTCATTACAAGGAATGCTCATCACTAAGACAGCAGTGTCCCTTTCAGCCTGAGAGATGTGAGGCCACACAGAGAACACCCAAAGCTTCCAATATTCCTTACCATTAAGCCCAGTCAGAATGTGGGCTAAATATCTAAAAGTAGAAGAAGGATTAACGAGAGCCAGTTGCTTATCACGATGTAGATGCCAAGACCCAACCCTCTGTCTGGTCTTCAGCTCAGAAAGCTGGAAACTTCTGAACAGAGCAGGTGAGGTCTAGGGACAATCAACATAAAGTAGACACGTGAATCTCTTAAGAGTCCGCAGATCATCTCTTTTACTGTCCCCAACTAGCAGGAAAGCAACTGACAGACACAGTTAAAAGACCCCACATGTATGTGAACAAGCCCCCAGAAGTATGGGCATGCCCTACTTTCCAAATTTACACAGATTTACTAAGCAAAGGAACCAGCTTCTTGACACAAGTGTACAGTGACCTCTGGCCTCATTTTGCACTAGGAGCCACCACTACATTTGACTGTGTGCATAAGGAAAAGACAAGGTAGAAGGGATGAGGTTACATTTTTAACGTGACCTAAAAATGCGTGCAACAGATATTATTCTTTATTTTATGACTTTAGGTCAAAGTCCTTTGTAGTGAATGAAAGATAGATAAACGTGCCAGGGCAGCCAGAAAACCTGTCATGTTAATGATTTTGACTTAGGGGAATAAGACTCCATTGCTTAAAGGATAACAAGGGCCAAAAGTTATCTAATGAAAAGTGTCATAATTCAGTCTCCTTAATTCTGGACTCAAGGTAGCCATTAGACCATTAGAAAAGACCTTGAGCCCCACTATCATCGACTGAATAACACCTTAGCAGGTGTATGCACAGACACTTATTATTTACATAGAATCTAATTTACTGCTATCAATACTTCTGTTTTACAAGAAAACTGCTTTAGAATTCTAAATAAAGTACCTTTGCTGTGCATCGGCATCCTATACGTAATTACATTACTTATTCTTTTTTTTCAGTTTACATATAATAGACTATTGTTAGAAAACATCTACCAATTGTTTTAACTCTATTATAGAATTAGCTATTACCACTCAATTAAAAACACACCATTCTACATGCTTGCTAAGAAAAGTTCACATCCTTCTTTTTGCCAAAATTATTTTTCAGCTGGGCATGGTGATGCACACCTTTAATCCCAACACTTAGGAGGCAGAGGCAGGTTGGGTGTCTGAGCTCAAGGTCAGCCTGGTCAACAGGGTGAGTTCCAGGACAGCCTGGGTGACACAGAGAAAGCCAGTTCTGAATTATATTTTCCCTAAAGTGAGTATCAATTAACAATTTATATGAAGATAATTTACATAAGGATATTTTTATGGAAACAGGATCATATACTTCAATCACTAAATATAAAAAATTAAAAAAACCCTGTATGTACAAAGTTAATGCAGTTGTGTGAAGGTAATGAGTGTCCAGACGTCGAAATCTCTACAAGGCTCCCTATCATTCCGGAAAGGCACCAGGCATTAATCAACTGCCAGCATCTTTCCACTCTGCGATCTTCTAAAGCAAACTTTTCATCTCAGAGCTTTCCTAGCGTGTTTCATAGACAACGGCTGCAATTAGAGCAGGTCCCCTCCCGTCACAGTGGCACACAGAATGAAACTGGACGACGTCAGAGAGCAGCCCACTGCTTACACAAAGCACATAGTACAGTCTAAGGAATATGTCACATGCTTCCATGGCTCAGCTTCGCTCTCACATGCAACGTCATGAATCTCTAGCAGAAAGAGAGTGTATGTTAAAGGGACCCTTTGCCCTAGACAAGACTATTTAAAACGTTTACCACCCGCACCCCACCCCCGATTCCTGCACGCTTTTACAATGCCGGGAAAGAAGAGACAGAGAAGTTATTAATTTTTAAAATTACCCAGCAACTCCATTGCATCATCTTCGTTGTCGATGTCTTCTTCGATAACAGATGGCGTGGGGCTGTGGACGGACTCGAAGGAGTCCTGCGAAAGCATTGCAGCCAGGAGTTTCTTATGCTGCTGCTGCTGCTGCTTCGGTCCTTTGGTCTTGGGCTCCATCTTTAAGCTGAGGAAACATTGAGAGCTTGCTTAGCCGTGGTAAATGAAAACCCACTAAGCCAACACAATTTCATTCCACTATGGTGTCACACAAACATACTGCACATGGCTTGTTTGCCCCAAGGATAATGAAAGTCGCATGTTTCTGAAAGACCCCTTGGTAGTCATCTCTTGCCCAGTGTTGGGTTGCAAACTCCTGCCCTCTGAAGTGTTTCTTCTGAACGCTGCTACATGACCTATGCCGTAAGCGAATTTTCTGATCTGGTAAGAGCTAGAAGGCTTAAATTATTCTTTTGATTTCTACCGGTGTTTGTCAAGAAAAGCGTAAGTGTTGAGGTATTGGTGGCATTTAGTTTTAATTCATTGAAATCAAATCAATGATGAGCCACTGCAGATACTTTGTGTTTCATCCTCCCTCCTTCCAGATGTTCCAAGATTCCCCCTTAGCACTTTTGGTTTTGGTTGAAGAATTTCCTTCGCTCTGACCTTAGGGGAACTTCTGCTGGAAACAGTTTCACTGAGCATACAATGTAAGGGTTGAGGTTGAGACTCCTGAGCTGGGAATGGGGTGCTTCCTTTTGCTCCCATAGTTTTAGATGAGAAACTCACAGCCTTTCTAATGATTGGTCTCCCACAAGCAGTTGGATATTTACCTCTGCCTGCTTTTCAGATGAACTCTTAGGACACAGAACAGACGGCAAGCAGTTAAAAATACTTGTTGCTCTTGCAAAGGAGCCAGGTTTCAGTTCCTAGCACACAATCGGCTCTAAGGCCAGCTCCCTGGGATTTAAACCCCTCTTCTGGCCTCTGGGGGCACCAGGCGCACACATGGCGCAAAGATATACATGCAAGCAAACACTCAAATGCATAAAATAACAATTTTTGTTTTAAAAGGTTCTTTCTTTAATACTGGTTTCTTGAAGTCTAGTTAAGATACACAGGCTTCTGTGTAAAATGCCTTGGGTTATCATACCGGGCATTTCCCAGTTTCGAGCTGCTCAGCAAGTTTTCACCTCTCACTGCTTTTTCCCAACCTGCCCACACTTTTCCCTTTCTTCTTGGAACCTAATAACAATTTAGACTTTTTTTCTTATTTATACACAGGTCACTGAAGCTATATCATATTTTATATGTATGGGTGTGTGTGAGTGCAGGTCTAACCTACACGCATGTAAATGCCCATAGCAGCCAGCAGAGGGCACTGATTCCCCAGAAACTTGAGCCTCAGGCGGATTGTGGATTGTGACCAGCATGCAGTGGGAGCTGTAGGTCCCCTCCAAGAGTACTAAATGTTCTTAATCTCCTGACAATATCTTCAGACCCTGTACAATATCTCTTCAGTCTATTTCCCCTCAATTGTTCAGAATGGCTACCTACAGCCATTCTTGTATGTTATCTCTGTCCCACTATTAAGTTTACACTATTTTTCCTTTCTGTGAAGTCTCACCAGTGCTTTTTCATGTTGTTCCTATGATTTGCGTTTATTGCTATTATTTTGTATGCTTAAATACTGCCAAAGCACTTGTAACTACTTATGGAAGCATTTTTATGATGACTGTTTTAATCCGTGGCCAGGTAATTCTACAATCTAGTTAGGTCAGACAAACAATGGGCATTCAGGATGTAGTTATGCTGGCTCCAGGTGTGAATGGCATTTTATAAAATTGTGTCCTGTGCCATTTGGCTACTTCAGGACTCTGCCTGCCACCTATGAATTCTTGTAATTTATAAGGCCGTCAACCTGCTGCCGCTGAACTAGTGTGAAGTCCAATAACAACGGAACCGTCAGAGCCCCTCACTCTGTTTTCACAAGCTTGCTGTATCTCACATTGCTGTAGTTCTCACTGGTCCCTCCTGGTGTCTGATGAAAGACATGCCCGGGTTGTTAAACAGATGTCTCCGGGCATATGAACAAGGTGTCAGACCATGGGAAAACGAAGTCTTTCCTATGAACAGGTCCTTGTTGGTGATGTTTGAAATACCTTCATGCGTGTTTAGAAATGAGAAGGGGCTAGAAAAGGTATTCTTTCCTTTTTTTTTTTTTATCCCCATGAAGTAAGACTTCAGTTCTGAGTAAAATGGAGAGTAGGATATGGGGGAAGAAGAGATGGCATAAGCCTGTCATAAGGTTGAGTGGGAAACAGTCAGTGCACAGTGGGTTCCCATTCCGGTTGGGCACCAGAGAGGATGAAATAGATGGCCAGGAGATGCTGAGGAGTGAAACACCTGAAATAATATTACAGATTCCAGACGATGACGACAAGATTTAAGAAAATGTAGAGGGGATGAGTAGGGAAAGAGGAGAAATCAAAGATAGAGAAAAAGGAGAGAAAGAAAATGAGAGGTTATACCTGGAGTGGAGGTAATTATGATCTTGTTTCATCAAGACAGAGAGAGAAGAGAGAAACGATGTGTTCAGGGCAAGACTGTTAGTGAAGTTACGGTGGTTGGCTAATGTTGCTATGAGAAGATGCTGAGCAGATGTGAAGAGCTTAAACTGTGTGGTTTGTGGGACTCTCACATCATGTTTGAAAGACAGATGTACCATGTAAAAGGAAACGAAGATTGTTTTTAGAGAGATGGCAATGGCCAAGGCTTGTACACAGAGATCACCCTTGCTTTTCTTCAGCTCCATAGCCTGGGAATGGAAAAGGAGGAAAGAAGGTCGTGCTGTAGACAGCCTGGGAACGCAGAGTGGTGGTTGTAATGAGGAGAACGAGGGTGGTTCCACCTAAGAATACCGGATGTTTCCCCAGATCTAAAGCTAAAACCCTTAGGGCTCGTGGGCTTTCTAAAAGTCTTTTCCAAAAAAAAAAAAAAAAAAAAAAAAAAGAACAACAAAACATTAAAGAGGACAAGAATGTGGCTCAAGCCATGCTTGGCACAAAACTTCATCTCTTCAGTCTTGGGACAGGATAAAACCACGATGGGAGTTTGTTACCTCTTCCTGAAGTAGAGATGAAGATGGTAATAATCATTACCGTCCCATACGAATGGAGTGGATTAGTACTGGCAAAGCACACAGCAATATCTAACAGTGTTCTATCAACTTCAGCTCTTCAGACTCGGCAGTAACTGCCTTTACCTACTGCTCTATCCACCATCCCTGCCCAAAGTTTTCATCTGCTTATTCCTTAAATTGTGGGTTTTGGTGTTATCTCGGCCACGTGCTTTATAGATTTTTCATGCCCAGAAGAGTCCAGACTTGACTGTCCTTGTTTTTGAAATTTGAAAATGAAAGGGTTTTCCCTCCTCTAATCTGTCTTCTTACTCTCCATCCTGATTCACTTCCCACAGCCCCACACAGTATGACTTGAACTTCTGCTCCCACTGTGTACGCAGATGTTGACTATCTTTCCATAAGAAGAAACAGTCCCAGGGCATTAAGCATCAAAGACAGTCTGAGCATTCATGAAATAAAAACTTAATAGAGAATTCAGCTTCAATTTAAAATCTCTAAGTTGTAAGATTTCTATTAATTTCATTGAATATTTACATGTTAGTAACAATTCTCATTTAAGAAAACCAGTTTACTGGGTCTGCCGTTTTTATGGATTTTATTCTTCTTTAGATTTGATGGTTCAGCTTAAGAAGAACTGATTATGTTTTCAAGGCTTGATGAACCTATTTACTAATCCTACATTAAGATCTATCAAGTAATTTTAAGAAATTTGTTATACAACTATTGCAAACTCTAATCAGGATGGCTTAGAATAAAAATTATATAGGCTTATTAAGCTCAATTTTGTTTACACTTATATGATAAATATGTGATTATAGTAACTCTGGATGTACAGAGGGCGCATATGCTTTCCTAGAAACAAGCCAGGCAAGAGACAGACTTAGCTATAAATGAGCATGAAACGTCTTCACTCTTTCCTTAACACTCCTCCTTCCTCTTCCTCTCTCTCCTCCCTCCTCATTTTTCATATTCCTTTCTCTCCCCTCCACCTCTCCTCTTTATTCTCTTCTTCATTCCCATCTTCCTTCCCTTCCTTCTCTCCCTCTACTCTCCCACATCTCCCACCTTCTCCTCCTCTTTCTCCCTCCTTCTCTCACCTCTCTCACTTTCTGTCCCTCTTCCCTCTTTCTGTCCCTGTTCTGAGGCTTTCTTTCTTCCTCGAGCTCTCTTAATTCCTAACTTGAGAATCCCAGAAAGAAGAGTCAGGAATATATCTTTCATCATAGTCTTATACCAATTTGAATGTAGCATCCAAAGTTCCACAGATGTCTTGAGATGCATCCAAGGTCCATTAAGGATAATGATCTTAACACTGGAGTCTCAGTGTCAGTCTATTACTTTATCTGTGCTGTCCTTTCAACTACCCTGCCTCTAACCAGTGGTTAATACTTTAGTTGGCAGTCATACCTGACATATGACATAATGACATATATGTCATTGTAAATACTTATAACATATTTGAGGTACATAAAGAAAAAGGTTAAGGCATTTCTTGTTGTTTGTAATAAAAACTCGAAAATATTGTGGGTAAGTTTCTATCCATAAGACTTCCAAGGTTTGGTTTACAATTTAATCTCTGGTCTATCAATAAATGTCTAATCTGTTATATGTTTGTTGTTCTGCATTAAAAATAAAACTGTCTGCACACTGAGGTGAGTATTGTAACAGCCACTTACGTATGACTTCTTTTCTTCTCCTCTACTAGGAGACTCCAAGTCAGACCGATGGCCCAAAAATAAAAACAGACTGGAGGGTTTTGTTTTCCTTGTGATTACGCTCTATTTAGCATGGGCATAGTGATATCCCACACCTCCTACACTCATGTAACAGATACTTATTGAAAATAGCTATGTGCCAGCCTTGGTAGGGAAAACATGGCTGAAGTAAGGCTTGAAAATCAGTTTTGCTTTCAGGAGTTCAGAATGCTGTTATGATGAGACTCTCAGTGTTTACAACTGATAAATTATTACACGTGTTATTGCTGTTTAATGACAACCACTAATGCTATAGTAATGCACTATAAACTTTAAAACTTTCTCTCCAGCATTCCGTATTCCTTCAGATGTTCTGTGAGGCACCACATAAATTCAGGAACCCCATTTTGTAATTTCAGATGGGAGAAAAACAGATTGTAACCTGAGGTTTTATTTTTCTATGTGTGGCTTCTACATACATGTAATATTTCTGAAGTAAGTAGGGACAACCCAGAAGTGATGTCTCCGCTCACATTTTAAGTACAAAGTGGAGTGAAATGGAGACAGATTTTCAGGACAAAAGGACAAATATTCGAGAGGTGTTTTCATAGACTGAGAAAGAGCTATGACTGTGCTTGAGAATCTCAGGGTAATATAAACCACTGAAGAAAAGAAAGACACTATCATTTGCAATAAACAGCTGGATATTATTATGAATAAGTGAGAGCAAGATAGAGGTTGGCATTTCTCTATTTTACATTTCAGAATTAAAGATCTACCAATGAAGACATATAAAAGCCTATTGAGTTTCATGAGTCTAGCATCGGGAACAAAATTACCCCCATTGACAGGCGAAATTGATCTGGCATTTCCCAGAAGAGAAATGGACTTTTAGACATGGCTTGCTTCACCTTTCGGGGCACTTTAACTATTTAAATAATTTAAAGCTATTTCGTGTGGAAATGGAATCAATTTTCTCCAAACCTGAAACACATTAGTAAATATTCTGAACTTCTTTCCCTCAAGCCAAGTGGCAAGAGAGAGCCAAGGAACCTTGAAAGCTATTACACTGTAGAAAACACAATTTTCTCTTCTTGAGAAGAAGTACTTATTGGTTGACAGAAAATTTAACATAGGAAATATGAAGTTCCTGTGGCTATGCTGTACAGAGTAAAAGCCTTTGGTAGGGACCAGCTGGTAGCAGTCATGGGGACCTATGGTCCTGTCAACTTTTCATTCATGAATATTTAAATGTACTTCTCAATGTTTCATAGTTCTTACATCCCATAATGATTTTCATCTGGCTTCCTTGACTGACAGATTTTCTGTTTCAGGTCATACTTCTCACGATGGTCAGACACCAAAATGGTAATGTTTTATCTAATAAACATGATTTCACGTCTCAATGTTGCTCCACCTTAGTGGAAAATATAGTTTGAGTAAAATAAAAGTTATATGGAATGGTACTTTGAAAGAGGATGCCCATAAGTTCCTATGTTTGAATGTTCCGTTCCCAGTTGGTGGAACTGTTTGGGAAGGATTAGGAAATGTGTCCTTGGTGGAGGTGTGTTACTGGGGGTGGCTTTGAGGATTGAAAAGCCCATGCCAGGTCCAGTTTGGCTCTCGCCCTGCCTGCTGTTTGCTGGCCATGTTTAGCCATTGCTCTAACACAGAGCCTGCCTGCCACCATGACCCTTACCATAATGATCACGGACTGACCCTGTGAAACGGTAAGCAACACATTAGTTAAATCAGGAGTTCTCAACCTGAGTCACAACCATTGTAAAGCACACATTCCTGCTGCTCTTAGAAACCCCAACCATAAAATTATTTTGTTTGCAACGTCATAACTGTTATTCTGCTCAGTTCCTCAGACCACGGGAAATAGGTGTTTTCAGATGGTCGAGACCCACAGATCGAGTGAGGATGAGTTAAATACTTTCTTCTAAAGGTTACCATGCTAATGGTGTCCACACACAGCAATGGGACAGTAACCAAGACATATGTACTTTTAAGTTCCTGAGAACATCCTAGCTTATAAGTTAAACCAAACCACTAAAGATAAAAAAAAAAAAAAAACACAATAATTATTTTCAACCACAGTTATCTTCTGTAAGCTTAAATGATTATAACAAAGACTTTTCTCTGTAGTCACCTTAACTACACCTGCCCACCCCCTAATTCTTCTGCACTGAAGAGCCCCCTCTCCCTGACGATTCCTCTTAATAGAACCTTCTAGTCTCCCTACCCAACACTTAACCCCTGCCCAGTTTTACAGCTGCTTTTTTTACTTACAGCTTAGAACCTCAAAGTTATTTCTCCATTTGGTGTTAGTAACAAAGAAATGAAATTTACTTAAATAAGAAGAAAAATCAAAACACAAACACAGCTGGGATGCTCAGAGGGAAGGTGTTTGCCTGGTATATGTATAAAATCCTAGAACTGCCCACGGGAGGGGAGAGGACCTTGAGGGCAAATTGTAAACAACGCTGTTCTTTGAACATTTTTACTGCAATGCTATTAATTTGTCCATTTTTTTACTCGGTGTATTGTGTGTGTGTGTTGGTGCACCTGATTTCTACATGTTCATTTCATATGTACGGCACTCAGAGGACAATTTGAGGGAGGTTTTCCTTCTGTAATGTCATCTTCAGGAGGGCTGAGCTAGGCTGGGACAAGCATGTTCACCCTCTGCTCATTTACTTAGAGTAAACAAATCATTCCTTCTTTCTGATGAGCCTAACTATGAACTTTTAGGAGACATTACAGAATGAAAAGCTGGTTAACGTTTTTTTTTAATCATATGTAAAGTCTAGCAACTTTCCTCAGGACATAACAAATTTGTGTGTTTGTGTTTCTTTTCCCTCTCCCTTTTAATAAGCACCAATACAGATTCGTGAAGGAGATCCGCCTCACCTTCCCGCGGGACTAGAGGTGCTGTCTTCACATTCCCATGAGTCGTTCTTACTCCGTGGAACCGGGGGCTGCAGCATTTCAGCGGCAAGGGGGTCAGCATCGTTCTCTGCTCTGCCGATCCATTCCCCAATCACACGAGGCCTCAGAAGAGAGGAATTGAAAGCCACTGTTTCCTGCAGGTACAGAGAGATCAAAAGTGCTGCTCACTGGCATCAACATGTTTCCCTTTACTTCTCGCCATCCCACACAATGCCTTCCTCTGTGATTTAGGCTGATTCCTGAAGACCACTGGGATAAAATGTGTGCGAGTGAAATCTTGGGTTTGGGTTCTCAGAAGAGAGGGCTGGCTTTCTGAGTGGAGGGAAGAGGAGCCGCAAAGCACACAGCGTGCAAAGGGTGTCGTGCCACAGCTGGACAAAGGCAAGTGATCGCTCTGGAAGGAACGAGCTGCACTAGAAAACACAACTATGAAGATATAGGCTGGCCTGGATTCGTTTCTTACACTGTGATGCATTTTGGACTTTCAGGGATGCCATAGACACAGGAAGTAGGTCCATACCAACAACAAGTAGGTTAGGTTAGCTGAAACCATGTGGTCTCTTTTCAAACGTTTGAAATGAATCAATGCATTCGATTCATCTGTTGGCTATGACATCACCAAGAAAATATTGATGGAAAATATTGACTATACGCAATTACTAGACATATTTTAAGTGGAAACGTCAAGTTAAAAAGAAACACCCACATGACCTAAATTTTGTCTGACTTTTGTAGACATACCTTCATCATTTGATTCATAATTCACTCATCGATTTAGTTAACTAGATTTTTGAAATTTGCACATAGATTTTATAGCACATTTCCATTATGTTAAAAATTTTCAGTAATTCTGAAATATCACCCTTTTCATGATCATTTTCAGTTTTATGTATTTATGTATTAATCTTATATCCTGACCACAGTTTTCCTTCTCTCCTCCAAGTCTCCCCTTCTGGCCTCTTCCCCTACCTCCACCCCTTTCCCATTCGCCCCTCATCTGTTTCTCTCCAGAAATATCCTCCTATGGGTATCAGTCAGGTGTGGCATACCAAGTTGCAATAAGACTAGGCACCTTCTCTCCCATTAATCCTAGATGAGGCACCCAGTAGGAGAAAAGGGTCCTAAACACAGGCAACAGTCAGAGACAACCCCTGCGCCTGCTGGTCAGAGTCCCACAAGAAGACTAAGCTACACGGCTCTGGCACACATGCACAGGGCCTAAGTCAGTCTTGTGCAAACTTCCTGGTTGCTGGTTCAGTCTCCACGAGCCCCTATGGGCCCCGTTTAGCTGATTTTCTGTGCATTTTCTTGGGTTATCGTTGACCCCTCTGGCTCCTGAAATCCTCCTTCCACCTCTTCTGTAGGATTCCCTAAAGTTGACCTAATATATGGCTGTGGTCTCTGCATTTGCTTCCTTCAGTTGCTGGGTGAAGCCTCTCTGGTAATAACTGGGCTAGGCATTAATCTATGAGTATAGCAGAACATCACTAGGAATTGTTACTCTCTCTCTCTCTCTCTCTCTCTCTCTCTCTCTCTCTCTCTCTCACACACACACACACACACACACACACACACATACACACACACACACACACACACACACACACACACACTTTGTCTTTGGATCTATTCTAGGTTTCTGAGCTCTCCAGCTTCTAGGTCCTGGCTCTCATGGTCAGGGGTGGGCTTCCTCTCATGGTATAAGTGTATGTTAGCTGTAAAGTAAGGGCTGACCATGCCACAGCCCACACACAAAGAGAAGCAAAATACAAGAAGGGAAGCATGAATCTCACTGTGAAGGAGAAATAGAATAGACATCTCAGATGGACAGGGAGGGCTCTGGGTAAGGGGGAAACATCGGACCAGGAGGGATCAGGTGGGAGAAGACAGTGTACTGGCAGAGACAACTGGAATCTGGGGTGGGGTTGGGATTCCTGGGATCAGCTAGAAGCCTAGAGCAATAGGAACTCCCAGGAATCTATGAGGACGATCTTTGCTGAGACTTCTAGCAATGGGGGATATGAAGCCTGAACCTGTCACCTCCTGTAACCAGGCTTCCAGTGGAGGGACTGGGACACCAACCCAGTCACAAAACCTTCAACCCACAATTTGTCCTGTCTACAAGATGTGCTGGGTTAAAGGTGGCAGGGAAATTGTGGGAGTGGACAATCAAGGATTGGTTCAGCTCAAGACCAATTTACTATTTTTTATTATATGCTAAACTGACTGTTATGATAGAAAAGGATATATAAAGAAGGAACAGCTTTTTATAGTGGTTTTATCTAAAAGGAGAGGGAGTGATTTTAATATTTTCGTTTGTCATTTCCTTATCTTTTACCTATTCCATGATAAATATGCACTTGTCTGGTCACGTTTGAAATATCCGGATTTCTCCTTTATGGAAAATTTTCATTAGAAAAATTTTGAACAATTTTTCAAAAATTCAGAACTTGTGTTCTGTGCCTTTGTAATCCACAAAGCAGTGTGAAAATGTAATCCAGCACACAAAATGTACAACATTTAAATATCTGAATGTAATAAAAAACAGTATTTAAGACATTGTAATAGCTCAGATACTAACAAAAATGAAGACCACACCAAATGTGACTTAGAATATATTTAAAGGATATTTCTCTGAGTTACAGGGACAAGCTGGATATTTAATTAAATGTCATTAATTAATTTTATTTACACAATGAAACAGAATAGACACATGTTTTCATTGTTCTTGGCTCACAGAAGCATACAAACTGGTAAAAAAAACAAAAGAGAAAAGAAAAGAAAGAAGAAGCAAAAGAAAAGCAAGTGGCTGCAGGAACTGTGAAGGAAGAGATGAAACAGGGCTTAAGATTTAAGGAGATCCAGATGCTGAGAAGGGCAGAGATTCAGAAGAAACCTTGGTTGCCTGCTGGGAAGTTCAATAGAGTGTAGCCACCGCTACTGTTGGGAAGTGGACCCCGCAGAGGGTATAAATGGTTTGATATTTGTGATGGGTAGGTCCAGCTGGCACAGAGATTTAGTGAGAATAGCTGACCGTCGGCAGCGAGGGGACACACACACAGGGTGGGGGCAGCCACTGAGCCACTATTTTACATGGTTCAGAAGAAGACTCAAAGGCTTTTATACTTTTCTGAACTTACAAAGCTTTTGTGTGTGTGTGTGTGTGTGTGTGTGTGTGTGTGTGTGCGTGCTGGTATCGATAAAAAGATGGAAAAAACAAATACTGTACCTTTAAAAATATTCTGTCATTGAAATTTTTTGAACTTTGTTCACGTGCAATAAATTGAAGAGACTTTTTTCAATTGTTTGTGTATTTTATTTACATTGGATTAACTTTAATAATCATTTCTGTGTATGTATCTTTTAAAAAAGTGTTTTAAAAAGTGAACTGTTCTTAGTAGTACATAATTATACCTCAGTAAATAACACATATTTATTTAAACACATATACACAAATGTACACACACAAAGGTGTATGTGTGTGTGTGTGTGTGTGTGTGTGTGTGTGTGTGTGTGTGTGTCTGTAATCCTGGTTGTCATGGAACTGAAACTCACCATGTAGACCTTGTTGGGCTAAACTCACAGAGGTCTGCCTGCCTCTACCTCCCACCTAATGGGATCACAGGCATCAGTCACCACAGCCAATTAGGATGTATGCTAATCACACCAGATCTTTTGAAACACTTTTTAGGTTCATAAATAAACATCTTACTTAAAGATGGAAAGGTAAATTTGTAAATGTGAATTGTTTATAATCACGAAACCACAGGTCCCTCTGCTGTCTCCCAAACTTCCACAGAGTTCTGAGTTCTGATTCGAACACCAGGAAGTGAGCGCTACCCAGTGACTCTCCCGAAGTAGGACACAGCTACTGTACTCGGCTACATTCAGCAGCAAATGCGTGCAGCTTACAGACGCACATGGCTTTGCCCATTAGCAAGAAGCATACATATCCAGGAAGCAGCTGTTCCTTCCATACCTACTCTCTCCAGCAAAATGCTGCCCACAGTCTAACCCACAATCAATTCGACTGATTTTACAAATTGGGCTCTTGCCAGGTTTGGGATTTTATTGTCCCGCAGAGTTTGTGTGGTGGAGACTTTCTCCAGCCTGTGGGGTTCCCTCTTAGAAAAGGGTCTGTTGGAGGGACTTTTGCCATGGGACTGTTCTCTTGAGGTAGACACTGGAGCCTTGGTCTCTCTCACTTGGCTCTCAGACACCAGGAAGGACACTGTTCACTCTACAAGTGCCCTCATCCTGCAGCCAGGGGGGTAATGGGGCCAAGTGACCATCAACTGAAGTCTTCTGTCCCTGCAGCCAAGGTAAGCAATGGACGTCCAAATAGTTTAAGGAATGTGATATCTCTGCAGAGTCCTGAGTTACGACAAGAACAACAGGAACTGAAAGGCACCCAGTCATGAGTATGAAATAGAAAGTGGAACCCTGTGACCAGTCTGATTGATTTCCTTGAAGAGTGACAATAATCAGTGCAGGGATTAGTGTAGCTTCAAAGTGGATATAAAATGGATCCATTATGTCCCTGGTCTGTTGTAACAATTGCAAAAAAAGAAACTTTCACTAAGACTGGTGTTGAGATAACATGGAGAGAGAGAGAGAGAGAGAGAGAGAGAGAGAGAGAGAGAGAGTGTGTGTGTGTGTGTGTATTAGAAATTCTTTTGAGAGATTTTTGATTCATCATTAATATGAAGACAAGCGCAGCAGAGGACATGAGTCTGGAGAAGAACAATGAAAAGTTTAAACTGCTTTTGTTCTAATTTTGTAAAAAAAAAAAAAAAAAAAAAAAAGTGTGGGGGTGGGGACAAAACCAAATCACTGGGCTGTGGGGCTGTGGGAAGTGAGTTTATTCCATGGTGGAGTTTTGGATACTTAGATAAAGGGACCGTGGGAAAGCAGAAGCAATAATTCCAGGCACTGCAAGCTTGAGATTCTGTGCTGTCTCTGCACATCACGGTCTGTGTGCGGGAGACTGTGTGCGGGAGACGGACTGTGTGCGGGAGACTGTGCGGGAGACGGACTGTGTGCGGGAGACTGTGCGGGAGACTGTGCGGGAGACTGTGTGCGGGAGACTGTGCGGGAGACGGACTGTGTGCGGGAGACTGTGCGGGAGACGGACTGTGTGCGGGAGACTGTGCGGGAGACTGTGCGGGAGACTGTGCGGGAGACTGTGTGCGGGGGACTGGCGAGGAGCGCTGCAGGATGCATGGGTTACTGAGACTGGGAATGACTGGCCCTGAAATGAGAGTGTGAAATAAGTCCTCAGAGAAGAATCCATCACAACCTAAAGCACATGCGCTAATGGGATTTACTTTTGAACACACCTTTTCTCTAAATCTGTGCCTCACATTCACTGAAGAAAAATAAACGTAGAACATCCTGTGTTTTATCGTCACCCTGTTACGTTATCATATGAAAATACAAAGAAAAACCACTTTTTATTATTTGTTTCCGAACATATCTGCTCAAACGCTGTCAGGTAGCGCTACGTTTCAGCCTCGGCTTGCATATGCTCTACACAGCATCGGCTGTAAATGGAAGGTGAAAACCCATGCTGGCTTCAGTTTCTTCCACACTGAGATGGGTCACTCTGGGAAGTCATTTGAAAATAAATACACCACTCTTTCTGATTTGCACTCTTTTACATTTATAGGATTCAGATCTGCCATCTTAATGAACACACTTTACACAACCGGGAGAGGCAGGGGGTGTCTGAAGACACATAACAGAACGAGTGAGGGGTGGGATCAGTTCTCAGAACTCAGATCCGGCCCTTTACACGGTCCCTACAGACACTGCAAAGGACTGCGCTGTGTGCTGTGTGCACTGTGTGTGTGCTTGTGTGCACTGTGTGATTGTGTGCACTGTGTGCTTGTGTGCACTGTGTGCTTGTGTGCGCTGTGTGCTGTGTGCGCTGTGTGCGCTGTGTGCTGTGTGCGCTGTGTGCTGTTTGCACTGTGTGCTTGTGTGCACTGTGTGTGTGCTGTGTGCACTGTGTGCTTGTGTGCACTTGGCATGTGTGCTTGTGTACAGTGCCAGCCTTCTCAATGGCGACTTCACTTGCTTAAGTAGTCACAATCAGTCCACTTCCCTCTGCTCATTTTCTATCTATGGAGACACTATTGAGACAGTGTCTCAGCAGAAGCTCTGACTGGTCTGGCTTCAAACTCATAGAGATCCCCCTGCCCTCTGCCCTCTGCTCTCTGCCCTCTGTCCCCTGCCCTCTGCCCTCTGCCCTCTCCCCTCTGTCCCCTCTCCCCTCTGTCTCCTGCCCTCTCCCCTCTGTCCCCTGCCCTCTCCCCTCCCCCCTCTGCCCTTTGCCCTCTCCCCTCTGCCCTCTTCTCTCTGCCCTCTGCCCTCTTCTCTCTGCCCTCTGCCCTCTCCCCTCTGTCCCCTCTCCCCTCCCCCCTCTGTCCCCTGCCCTCTCCCCTCTGTCCCCTCTCCCCTCTGCCCTCTCCCCTCTGCCCTCTTCTCTCTGCCCTCTGCCCTCTTCTCTCTGCCCTCTGCCCTCTCCCCTCTGCCCTCTGTCCCCTGCCCTCTCCCCTCTGCCCTCTCCCCTCTGCCCTCTTCTCTCTGCCCTCTCCCCTCTGCCCTCTGCCCTCTCCTCTCTGCCCTCTGCCCTCTGCCCTCTGTCCCCTGCCCTCTGCCCTCTGCCCTCTGTCCCCTGCCCTTTCCCCTCTGCCCTCTGCCCTCTCCCCTCTGCCCTCTCCCCTCTGCCCTCTGCCCTCTGCCCTCTCCCCTCTGCCCTCTTCTCTCTGCCCTCTGCCCTCTTCTCTCTGCCCTGTGCCCTCTCCCCTCTGCCCTCTGTCCCCTGCCCTCTCCCCTCTGCCCTCTGTCCCCTGCCCTCTCCCCTCTGCCCTCTCCCCTCTGCCCTCTGTCCCCTGCCCTCTGTCCCCTGCCATCTCCCCTCTGCTCTCTGCCCTCTCCCCTCTGCCTTCTGCCCTCTCCCCTCTGCCCTCTTCTCTCTGCCCTCTCCCCTCTGCCCTCTGCCCTCTCCCCTCTGCCCTCTGCTCTCTGCCCTCTGTCCTCTTCTCTCTGCCCTCTGCCCTCTCCCCTCTGCTCTCTGCCCTCTGCTCTCTCTGCCCTCTCCCCTCTGCCCTCTGCCCTCTCCCCTCTGCTTTCTCCCCTCTGCCCTTTGTCCCCTGCCCTCTCCCCTCTGCCCTCTGCCCTTTGTCCCCTGCCCTCTCCCCTCTGCCCTCTCCCCTCTGTCCCCTGCCCTCTCCCCTTTGCCCTCTGCCCTCTGCCCTCTGCCTTCTGCCCTCTCCCCTCTGCCTTCTGCCTCCCTGTGTTTGGCCTAAAAGCTTGAATCATTATGCTTAGCTTAGCTTCCTCCTTAAAGTGATCTCATAGTATAAAGTATTACTTCCTTCTCTGAAGGTCTCCAGTTCTCCTGTACATGTTTTGATATAGTTGCTGCTTGACCAACAAGTGCCCTAACTTTACTTGGCTGAATTGTTGTTAGAGCTGTTGAATTCATACCTGTATTCTATTCATTCATATAGACTGGATTTTTAAAAAACTGTTCCAAATATCCAATAATAGCAGATGATATGGAGTGAGATGATTTTTAAATGCAAATTTCATAGGAAGGAGGCACTGATGGAGCATCTGCAATAGGCCCTCCCTTCCAGAGCTACCAAGGAACCAACATCCTTAGTGTTTAATCATTGTTAGTGTGAGGCAATCAATATGTATGACCTCAGTCTTCAATCTCTCTATGTCCCTGTCTTTTATCATGTGGTTTTAAATCTCTCACACAAGGGTAAAGTATATTTACTTCTACATATGACAACCAATGGTGAGGTCAGAAATGATTGTATTAGATACAAGCAAGCCTAGCCTCACAGAGACCTTTCCTGCCACATTTGCTGTCCTGTGTGGTTACCATTACAATGAGAAAGACAAGCCTATGGTAAATATTCCAGGGTTCTCAGGAGATGCCTGACCAGCTCTGATTAACCTCAGGCAAACCCACGTCATACAATTTGGCAGACGCATGAGACACTCTCCTGACACGTGAAGAAGTTCAACCATGTCTTAGGGTTTTACTGCTGTGAACAGATGCCATGACCAAGGCAAGTCTTATAAGGACAACATTTAATTAGGTCTGGCCACAGGTTCAGAGGTTCAGTTCATTATCAGGTTCAGTTCATTATCATCAAGATGGGAAGCATGGCATCATCCAGGCAGGCATGGTACAGGCAGAGTTGAGAGTTCTACATCTTTATCTGAAAGCTTCTAGTGAAAGACTGTCTTCCAGGCAGCTAGGGTGAGGGTCCTGAGCCCACGCCCACAGTGACACACCTATTCCTGCTACTCCCTGGACCAAGCATATAAAAACCATCAAACCATACGCCCTTGAACAATTCCAACCAGAAACCAGCACAAACTAGCTTAATTAAAAAGAAGCAAGAGAGGTAAATCTTATTCAATCACCAAATTATGTTGAAAATTGTTACCTACAGCCAATCAAGGTGCAGTATTGCTAAATAAGAGATTCATCTGACACTGGAATACTGTAGCAGGCAGAGACTTTGGAAATGGTAAGAAAATGTTAGGAAGCATGAACATGTCAGCTGGCAAGACAGAAATTATATCTAACATGTTTCGTGATAGAGTATGGACATATTTAGGAGTAATATCATAAACCTCAGAGATTTGTGTTTAATTCATGCAAGTTGTTTCAAGAAGACAGAAAATAACAGGCCAATTGGCAAGGCAATTTTCAAGAAAACATTGGGCATTGTCAAGTTTATCACTACTAGCATATCCAGATGTCCAAAGATTAAAGTTCTCATCAAATGTTAAATTTAGTCCCTTTTAAATAAAACAGTGCCTGAGGGTAAGGAAATACCTAGACTATCACTATAATTCACCATTTAAAAATCTCTGAAAAATTTAAAGCTTGTTAAAGGTGATGTTTCACATACCTAATGAAATATTAGTCATCACAGCCATAAACAGCAACTGTGAAAAGACTTGTTGTGCTTGTAGATGTGGTACAAGGAAGTACGTGGAGTCAGATGTAGTCAATCATCTATTTGCCATGGATGGAATGGATAGAAGAAAAAAGCATCTGTTTGGAATGAAGCAGGTTGAGATGTCAGGATGTAAACTGTGGACCCATTTTCCTGAAGAGAGGAAGCAAGTGGGGGATGGTGCAGTGTTTGTTTCCCTGCATTTTCCTAAGGTTTGTGAGAAAGGAAGAAACTCCTACAGGTGATGCCATGAACTGTGAGCTGTAGATCAGGATTTCCAGGGAATCCAGTCCCCAAAACCAGGCACAGTTAAGGAACCCACATCCCCGTGTGCCACCAGGGAGAGATTCCACACACACCCCATTCCTTTTCTGTGGTGGAAATGTCAATAAGGCTATACATACAATCCTATCATGTAACAGCAACAATGAAATAAAACCATCATCATATTCATACACATACATTATACATGTACATCATATACATATACATCATATAAATATACACATACACACATACATATGCATTATAAATATATATCTTATACATATACACATACACACACATACACACAGACACATACATTATACATGTACATCACATACATATACATCATATAAGTACACACATACACACATACACATGCATTATACATGTACATCATATACACATACATCATATAAATATACACAAACACACATATACATGCATTATATATATATATCATATACATATGCATCTTATACATATACACATATACACATACACACATACACACAGACACATACATTATACATGTACATCACATACATATACATCATATAAATACACACATACACACATACACATTCATTATACATATACATCATATACATATGCATCTTATACATAGACACATACACACATACACACAGACACATACATCATATAAATATACACATACACACATACACATGCATTATACATTATATACACATACATCACATAAATATACACATACACACATATACATGCATTATATATATACATCATATACATATACATCTTATACATAGACACATACACACATACATATACATCATACATATATATGTGGGGGGGAATCACAACATTTCTGAGACAAATATAAGTTAACACATCTTGCTTGTAAACGGACCGAATGCCAGCTAACATGATGGAGAGAATGCTCACGGAGTGACTCAGAAATGAGAACATGCCAGATCTCCCACACATAACTAAGTAAGGCCTCTGGTGAGCCAAACCCACCAAAGCCACAGAAATTGGCAGATAGGCCAGTGGAAGCAAGCAGAGGATTTACTGTTCAGCACACGGCTCTAAGAAAGTTTTTCTCCAGACAGGGAAAAACATAACCCAACTTTTTTCTCTGTACTGAACAATAAAATTTGGGCAAATCAAATACCTATTTGTTATTTAGGGGAAGAAATCTTGTGGAAATGTTACAATTATTTTAACGATTCCATGTAAGAATGGATTTTCTAACAGGGAGTGTTTCAGAAAATGATAATTTTTCTTTTAATGGTAAACACAATTTAAAATGCAATAGCAATACTCAACATAAACAAAAGCGTTCTAGACACAAGCCTGCATTTAGGAAAAAAAATGTTAAAAACTAGGCCAGAAGTACTAGCTGCCTCTGGCCCTAGTTAAATATGCCAAGACTGTTAGTTAAGTCCATGAGGTTTGCTTTTTTTTTTTTTTTTTTTTTTTTTTTTTTTTTTTTTTTTTTAATTTTCTCCATTAAAACGTGAACAGCAGAAAGTACAGGAGAGAATGGTATTATACAAAACTGTAGGTTGGAGGATCAATTGACACACTTTATGTTAAAACTCCCACCACACTAATGATGATGAATATGCACAAAAGGCACAGGCCTTGCTGCCCAAAGGTCCTTCTCTAATTCTGTCCCGGACGGAGACAACTGCTTACACTGGACAGGAAATGCAAACACCAGTGGCTACCCAGCCATGGTTTTTGAAAGGGATAATTGAAAAAAATGTGTAAAGTAAAACACAGTTTAAAGAAATTTTAAACCATAGATAAATAGGAAGCTTATTGTTACAAAGGTGTGTGTGAGCCTAGCCGGATGGAAATCACCTTTAACCCTCACACTCGAGAGGCAGAGGCAAGCAATATCTGTGTGTTTGGGGCCAGCCTGGTCTATGTAGTGAGTTCTAGGATAGCCAGAGCTACACAGAAGGACCCTGTCTCAAAAACAAAGACACAAACACCTAAGTAAAAGTGTGTGGCCAGAAAACAGAGAGGGGGAGGGAGGGAAGGGAAGAGGAGGAGAGAGGGAGGGGAAGAGGGGGAGAGAGGAAGGGGGAGAGGGAGAGAGAGAGACAGACAGACACAGAGAGACAGACAGACAGAGAGCAGAGGAAAATAAAATTACACTTGAGGATAACATGAAGCAGGCCATTTTTAGGGACCTCCTCCCTTCCCATGTATCTTCTATAGTCCCCCTTCTGACTTAGGTTATATGGAAGCCACCTCCTCATATGTAAATATTCCAATATTCAGATTAGCACAATGGCTACTTTGTAGATAAATTGGAATTCTCTTCCTCTGATTTACTTATTTTTTATAATATTGTTATTTCTTAAAACTCTGCAGTGGTGAGACTGTCCTCTGAGCACCACACAGTCTGCATGACTCTCTGTATAACATTGTGATGTGGCTTAAAATGTGCCTTTGCCCTTCTGATTTTGATAGATGACCAGTTAGACTTTCCTGAGGACTGGCTGTAAATAAAGTCCATCATCTTACTTAACATAAGTTAACAATAATTCCTTAATGACAGTCAACATTTAGTTTGAAATTTCCCAGGAACTTTAGTGAAGTTACTCACTGTTCATCTTTCTCAGCGAGACTCGATCTGCTCAGAGAGAAAGGTCTGCTCACGGTGAGGCTGGCGGCACTGAGAACTTTGCTTACATCCAATAATTCATCAGCGTCAACTGTGAAATCATGACCGTCTACTTCTATAATTCCGTGTACATTTTTTTTTGGAACACTTCCATGAAAAGAAACTCTGATATACTTCTGGATTACCCCGAGGAACAATTTATATTCATTATTTCTCTTTGTGCCAACAGGCTTTTCAGAGTAATAATTGTGGGTCCCTGACATCCGTGAAGACGACAAAGGAAGTGTGGTGAAAATCTCCATGTGGTGAAAATCTCCGTGTGGTGAAAATCTCCGTGTGGTGAAGTCTGGCATTACCCACAGGATCACAGCTCCTATCCTTACTCCTCTTGCAGATTCTCAGCTGTCCCCAGTAGGAGACAGTTGTAGTTGGCCTCTGAGACAATCTTGTCATTTTCCCTACTGAGACACAGTAGTTTCTTTTTGAACATCTTCTTCCCCAGACCTGGAATCAGTCTTTATGCCATTGTGCTTACTGGTAACGTGAAATATTCAAAGACTAGACACTCGTCACTGGAATTGCTAGTCATTATTGGGCTGTAATAGTAAATAAAGCGAATAAATGTGCTTGTAAAATATTTTTTTCCTTGTCACCCATGGTGGTCCAATCGTTTAATTCATGCACCCAGGAAAGAAAAGCAGGAAGATCTCTAAGTTTGAGTTATCCTAATCCACATAGAGGTCCTGGGCTAGCCAGTGCTATGTAGTAACCCTTGCCTCAAAAGTAAAATAATATAAATAAAAAATAAAAGTCTGCATAGTCACGGGAGAAAGGAGCGGCTGTTTTAGGGAGGAGATGCAGAGTTAGGGTGTAGAGGATTGAGGTGTACAGTAATTTAGGGTGTAGAGAATGAGGTGTACAGTAATTTAGGGTATAGAGGATGAGGTGTACAGTAATTTAGGGTGTAGAGGATGAGGTGTACAGTAATTTAGGGTGTAGAGGATGAGGTGTACAGTAATTATCAGACTCGAGGACAGCTTCCTCTACCTGAAGAATTTCCAACATAGAATAACAGATGATGAGTTCGGGACAATAGATTCTCTGCCCAGTGGTTCTGTCATCCTGGCTAATTTTAAAATTAAGGTTTTCTGGGGTTTTCCCTTCAAGTTGATTTAGTGCAGCCAAGTGGCAGGGGTGGACAGTAGCTCCAGGGCATCTCAGGAGGGACACTTGCCCTGCCTGGCAGCTTAACAAAGTCAGCCAGACACAGGCGGCATTCTCAGGAAAAACCTGCAGGCTCCAGTTCAGCGGAGCTGAGCCAGACAGGGGCAAACACTGGCAGAGCCAGCCATGGGAGCCAGGGTCTGAGGGCCACTTGGAGCTAGCCATGGAGGTTGGGTGACACCATTGCTGATGGCACCTAGCCAGAACAAGCATGGGTTCATCTAAAATTACACACTACATAAAACATGTGCATTTTATGTTACAAAATGTTCCCAGAATCACTTCTGATATGAGACTTTTATTTCCTAAGTGCTTTAAAGCATGGAACATTTTCCCACATGGCTGCAGTCAAATATCAATAAATTAACAATTGCCAACTTTAATTCTCCCCACTTGTCTAAATTATATGACTAATATGCTCCCAACAAAATAAAATTCTAAGTCATATTTGGAATTCAAACATAGCTTTCTGTCTCTTGATATCCAGAACCTCCACATTTTTGTTTTATGAGACTTTTAATATTTTCAGAAAATATCCCAGGTAGTATATATTTCAGGTGCTTCTGTGTGTTCAAATTTAACTCCTTCATTCTTGGAAATAATATCAGGAAATCCTGGATGTCACACCAAAAGGCACTCAACGTTGATTTTGTTTTTCCATTACTGGTTGTCCTAATGACCATCATTACTTTGGGGCAGCATCTTCTAGTTTTCTCCAAAGTGAACTGAGGACCTTTCTCTCATCCCTAAGCATCTTCTGGGACAGACAGCTGGGGGACCATATTGATTTTCTGGAATTATGAAAGTGTCATTCATTACTTTTACCATCTTTGCCGAGGCTGACCAAACAGTAAAAGTTTGACTTTTTGGTGACTAATTGCATCCAATGTTTACTTCACCATATCTTCTATTTGAACTCAGGATTAAAGACAGTTTGTGTAGACATATATTTCTTAAAGGGTGACCTAACTTCTTTGCCACAGAATATAAAACACACCCAGAAAGCCCCATTATAAGACCGTGAACGTTATCCTGAACAATGAGATCACTAAAGAATATAAAATTGCACAGCTGAGCTGTCTGTCCTTAGAACACGTTCCTTGTGTGGAAATATGATTGCTGGCTCTAGATTCATGCTGCAACAAATTTCTGATTATTTACACCACAACCTGAAGTGCATTTATGCTCTCTTGCCTTAGACTATAAGAATATACAATTAGAATACAAGCTATTAAATTTGCTTTAAAATTATACAGAATACTTACTGGTTGTAAAGTATTAAAAATCCTGAAAGAACAACTGTATCCCTTTTCTCTTCTCTGCCATGCACCCCAACCTTTCCCTTATTCCACACATAGCACAAAATAGCTTCCGGTGGATGTGCATGCACTTCTTAGTGCATGACATATCTCATAGCAGTGTTTTGGCATGAAGATGAGAGAACATGTGTGTATGATTTCATTATAATTACTCAATGAATAGTTATATGTTATAAGCACACTTCATCACCTTGACCTTTTCATCTAACCAGATAGCCACAGATCACATCATAATATATATTCCTTCATTCTTATAGCCACATAATCCTATGTTCTAAAAATACATTCAGTATTAGTTTAATGTATTCTTGATTGTTTTTACTCTTCAGCTTTCAAAGTAATATGTCAATATATAATCACATGTTTAAGTCTTCATATTTTGCCAGTGTGTTCGTTAATTAGACTGCTGATTTGAATGGCCCTCATAGACCCATATATTTCAATACTTGGCCCCTAGTTGTTGGAACTGTTTGGGAAGGATGAGGAGGCATGTCGCTGGAGGCAGGGTTTGATGCTTCAAGACTCGCACCATTCCCACTACGTTCTCTCTCTCTATCTCTGCCTCCTGATTTCAGTTAAGATATAAGCCTTGGTTTGCTCCTCCGTCATGGACTCTGACCCTCTGAAAACATAAGGCCAATTAAATGCTTCATTTTACAAGTTGCTAGGTGTTCTGTCACGGTGATAGAGAAATAACTCATCAGAGGAAAAAGATAGATTGATCAACAAAAAAATGGCACACCAAATGTTTAAGATAGTGCAACATTTTCCTTTGTGGTATTTGTAGAGTTTCATACTTTCACCAGCAGTGTGTCCGTGTGCCTGTTTGCCTGAGCTTCATCCAATAGAAATGCATTAGTATTTACATTGTAACAAGACTAATAATTGTTTTACATAGCTAACAAGGACAGCTTTTCTGGCAACAAATTCCTCATATGCTTCATTTATAATACAAATTATATGTCTTAGTCTGTTTAGTTTACTTATTGCGATTTATATTTTGTGTGTACACGTCTGAGTGTGCACAGACAGAGGCCTAAGTAGGTGTACTATCCATCCATTGAAGCTGAAGTTATAGGCATCCATGAGATGTCTGGTTTGTTACTTGGGTGCTGGGTTCTGATATCTTGTCCTCATGTTTATAGATTGAATGCTCTCAACCAGGAAGACATCTCTTGAATCCCTGGTCTCTGTTTTACAAACACCCAGACTCATAGGTATTAAAGCTTTGCTTGTGACTTAAATATAAAATCTTTTCCTTGAAAATTGTTTCCACATCTCGTCTTGGAGAGACAGGCTTTTAAGATCAAAAATGGGAAAGAATCATAATAGCAAATATGCCATAAACTATACATGATTATTTCCTCTACTAGTAGAACAAGTTATCTGTTTAAAAAAATCAATCATGTATCACCATAGCACATAAAACAATTTTATGGCTTTTTGTTTCTCTACTGCCTTGAACATTACATAATTACATGTGTGTAAACATCAGTTGTCAAGTGACTCTGGAACATGAAAGGGAATTAGGACATAGGATCAATAGCAATTTATTTATTACAGATTTGCTTGTGTGTGTGTGCATGTTTGTGTATGCGTGTGTGTGTGTGTGTGTGTGTGTATGTGTGTGTGTGTGTGCATGTGTGTGTGTGTGTGTGCGCGTGTGTGTGTACGCGTGTGTGTGTGTGTGTGTGTGTGTGCATGTGTGTGTGTGTGTGTGTGTGTGTGTGTGCATGTGTGTGTGTGTGTGTGCGTGTGTGTGTACGCGTGTGTGTGTGTGTGTGCGTGTGTGTGTACGCGTGTGTGTGTGTGTGTGTGTGTGTGTGTGTGCTCGCGCGTGTGTGTGTGTGTGTGTGTGCATGTGTGTGTGTGTGTGTGCGTGTGTGTGTACGCGTGTGTGCATGTGTGTGTGTGTGTGTGTGTGTGTGTGTGTGTGTGCGCGCGTGTGTGTGTGAGTGGGTGCCTGTATGTGTATATGTTCACCATGTGTGTGCCTGGAGGATGCTGAGGTCAGAAGGTGGCACTGGTTCCCTGAAACTGTAGTTTCAGGCAGCTATGAGCCACCCTGTAAGTCTGAATACTAAAGCAGGATTTTCAGCAAGAGCAGCCCATACCCTCAGCTGCTGAGACATCTCTCCAGCTCCAGATCATAACAATTAAAACACACCCTGCTGATGCAGAAAAATCGAGAAAACTCTCTTCAAAGAGTGACAAAAATAAACCACAAAAAAATCTAAATTTGCCTTCCTGGGAAAAAGTGAACAGGAAGTCATCTGGTGAAATATGTCCTTATTTCTAAGGTGATTGATGCCTCCCCTTCTACAGCGCACACTTTGTGAAGCAGCCAGTGGCCCAGGATGCGTTCCGTCAGTGACGGTGTTAGATTGCTGTTACCTGTTTAGTCAGTCTGAAATAATTTTAAAAGGCTCCCTTAGCAATGATTAGCATTTTCTTTTTTTTTTTAAAGATGGCAAGACAATATAGTAAAAAAAATTATTATTAGGAGTTGAATGCTGTTCAGATCTGAATTTTCAATTATCTGTTTCACATTTGTAAACTCTTTTTTTCAAGCTGACACACTCTTAACTATGTGTATGATGGATACCACCAGGGCCTTCGCACAGGGCAGCTGTTGGTGAGAGAAGTTGTACTTTCGGGATTTAACACAGTGGTCGTCTCACTGTATACATTTTAATGATTTATTTAGTACTCTTGTCTATGAGTACGTGTGCTTGGCGTGTTCACATGTGAGTCTAGGTGCCTGTGGAGTCCAGACACTTTGGATCCTGCCATGAATGCTGGTGACCAAACTCTGTGGAAAATCAATATATGCTTTTTACCCCACTGAGTTCTCTCTCTAGCCCTGTCTCCACCAGAATGCACACATCCAATTTCCCCTATTGAAATTGTTTGTGGGATACCATCTGTGCTGGTTAATTAGTTTGTTTTTGTTAACTTGATATTTGAAAGGGCCATCTGGGAAAAAGGGACCTCAATTGACAAAATGCCCCGTAAGACTGGCCTGTGGGTAAGTCTCTGGGACATTTTATTTTATTTTTTTGATTGACAGTTATTGTGGGATGTCCCAGCTCACCACGAGCAGCACCATTCCTGCATAGGTAGTTGTGAGTTGTGTAAGAAGTAGGCTGGGTGAATGGAGCAAGCCAGTAGCGTTCTCCATGGCTTCTGCAGCCGTTCCTCCTCAAGGCTGAAGGGCTGTGACCTCAAAATTTGAGTTCTTCTTGGTCATGTTTCCCACAGCAATAGAAACCTAATTAGGATGGCATCCTAACTCACCCTCGGTTCCTACAGCACAAAAACCAGTGATAATCATTACTGAAAGAAAAATGTCTTGATCATGAGAAAGGTCATGAAATGTTTTAAAATGTAGACTTTAAGTGTGATAAATAACTGTCTAATGAGCCATGGGTAGCTACTTATCCAATGATTATCTACCAGTAGCTTGGCCAATGTAAGTCTGCAAAAAGAGCAGCAGGAGGAGCCCCGGGTTCCGAGCGCTTCCTTTGTCCCAGACAGTGCTGAGCTCACTACAGCCTTCCGGCATGGATTCTGGAGAAGAAACTGTATCAGGATCTTAGTTCTAGTTTTTTTTTTTCTTGGTGTGGAACCAAAGGAGATAAAACTGTAAGATATTCCAAAATCATAATTCTTCCACTGGTCAGAGTTCAGATCTCAAAAACATGACATAATTGTTCGGACTGCAGGCTTAACAAGAAACATGCCCTGCTCTCTACCCACCCCTGCTCTGTGCCCCACCCTGCTTTTGCCCACCCCTGCTCTATACCTCACCCCTGCTCCATGTCCCACCCCTGCTCTATGCCTCACCCCTACTCTATGTCCCACCCCTGCTCTATGCCTCACCCCTGCTCCATGTCTCACTCTTGCTTCATGTCTCACCCCTGCTCTATGCCTCACCCCTACTCTATGTCCCACCCCTGCTCTATGCCTCACCCCTGCTCCATGTCCCACACCTGCTCTATGCCTCACCCCTACTCTATGTCCCACCCCTGCTCTATGCCTCACCCCTGCTCCATGTTCCACCCCTGCTCTATGCCTCACCCCTGCTCCATGTTCCACCCCTGCTCTATACCTCACCCCTGCTCCGAGTCCCACCCCTGCTCTATGCCTTACTCCTGCTCCATGTCCCACCCCTGCTCTATGCCTCACCCCTGCTCCATGTCCCACCCCTGCTCTATGCCTCACCCCTGCTCCGAGTCCCACCCCTGCTCTATACCTCACCCCTGCTCCGAGTCCCACCCCTGCTCTATGCCTCACCCCTGCTCTGAGTCCTACCCCTGCTCTATGCCTCACCCCTGCTTTATGTCCCACCCATTAGTTATGAAACCTTTAGTAAATTCATTAATCTCTCTGCATGTAAGTATCTAACCTACCAACCTTGGACAGGACACACCATTTCACAGTTAGTTAGAGAACGTTAAATGTGATTACACGGGTAGATAAGTTTGAGCATCCTCTGATAAATATCAGATGAGCCAAGTGAAATGGCGTAACCCACGTGAGGTGTTTAACCCACATCTGACATCTCGGAGGCACGGAACAGGACGTCACTGTGGATTATGCCATCATCACGATTATGCATCTATTTAATTATTCATGGACGAGGGGTTCAAGACCAGCGCCGACAAGACAGCAGGGGCTTTGGTGGCTTTTCTGAAAGCTGTACTGTTGCCATAAAAGCACGTTCTGTACTGTGCTGTTAATCACCCCAGCGAAATTTTTCTAACTGAATGTTGCTCTTGTACACGGAAAGGCGAGTTCTTAAATCTGCAATAACAGCGTGTAACCTAAAGCTAACGCCTCGGCCACGTTTGCAGCACCATTCAGTCATGAGGAATTCATTCATCGCGGTGTTGCTAATCACCATGCAAACTAAGTTGTGAAGAGATATTTTCACAGAAAGGCAATGACTATAGTCACTCAACAGCTCCCCTGCCTCCCAGAACCTAGTCTTAATAAGTGCCCTTGCACTTCTGTATCTATACATGTGACCACTAAACATTTCACGTAGCACAAGTGCTAACAAGTTCATTCATACTGTGTGTGACACAATGTATCATCCCTCTTGATGGCTGAGTAATATTCCACTTGGGTTGCTCTCATGTCTTGGTGAACAATGAATGACACTGTGAAGATGGATGTGGGAGCACCTCTAACTAATCACTTCTGCTTCCTTTGGATGTGTCTTTATAGGTGGGGTTTCTTTATCACATGCCACCTTAATTCCTACCTGCTAGTATAGCAAAATATCTTGAACCAGGTAATTTGAAAATAGTAGAAATATATTTTCCTATGACTCTAGAGGATAGAAAGGTGCCCAGAGTCTCTGATAAAGGTATACCCTATCACATGATGGTGAGTTTTGATGCGCCACAGGATAAAAATGATGAATACCATGTCTTCACGTGAGAGAGCACAGAGGAAGGGCCAAGCAGGACGCCAAGGCCTTTCACTGGGGAGCTAGAGCCACTGAGTGGTGCCTCAGGGCACAGTCACTGAACCCGAGCTGCCATGGAATATTATAAGCTTAATGCTTTGCGCATTAACTTTCCGTGTGAATTATGAAAGGACACAAACATTAAAAGCGCAGCATATGGTGAACTTGTTTTTAATTACTTGAAGAACTGCCAAACTGTTTCTTTTTTTCATAGTGACTGTTTCATTTTATATTCCCACCCAAACTCTGGCATATGGTGATTATACTTTTAATTACTTAAAGCGCGGCATACATAGTCCTACTTCACGTCCCCACCAACGGTGACGTACAGAGTCCCAATTCTCCACGTCTTTGCTGACACTCAACACTCGCCATTGTTGGTCTGTTGTAGTAACTGCGCGGGTGCTTTGGGTGGTGGGGTTCTTCCAATGGACAGTGACATTCTGCACCTATTCATGTCACTTGCCTGATTTTACCCCAGTTGTCTGCTTTGGGGACTCTCCACATACTTTGGGGGTCACCCTTAACCAGGTGTGTGATTTTAAGAATTTTCTCCTCCCCATCAGCAGCCCTCTCACCCCATGACTACATTCCCTGTCATACGGCGTGTGACGTTATTTCCGAGGATCCTGTGGAATGCAGGATACGGCAAAGGATACATGGGAAATGATCTCGTAGGTCTGAGGGATCCGCCAACCGAATAGTTTGCTTTGATCTTGTGGGTGGTGGCGACAGTGAGACCCACAGTTTCCCTGAGTGGAGGGAAAGCACAGAAACTCCGTGCCACACTGTGTGGGAGGTCTGTGCTTTACTTATGTTCTGCTCTCTTTGAAACGATTTTTCATACAATATTTTTAATATTTCATATTTTTGATATTTCAGCTGTGCATATAAATTGTTTTCAAGACGAAATTCAAGTGATTTTTAAAATAGTTGCCATCTAAATGAGGGACAATGGACCAGCATCTATAAATAATTCCTGGCAGGGGGCAGAATGTGGTACATGTTTAGAGTCAGTCCAGAGCTGGTTGGTATGTGTGGTTTCCCACAATACCAGTCCTCTTTTCCAACGAGAAAACACAGTACCTACAGATCAGAAGACCCATTTTCATGAAGTCACTGTGTGCTCTAGAGAAATTGTATGAGGTCAGATCACATATTCAAGGGTGGCTTAGAAAGGATAGGTGGACAGCCAGAAACATGGAAATAAATAAAATTTACCACCTAGAGACATTGTCTTATCGGCCCCCTTATTCCTCCTTGCTAAGTTCAGCACCTGGACAGCAAAGAGGAAAATTAAGCATGAAGTACAGATGTGAGGCATAAGATGAAGAATTCATTCCAGCCTTGGAAATATGTATATAGTCTGACAACGCAGTAGTTCCAAGAAAAACTGCCAGCCAGATCCTGCCCACATGAGTTACTTTTGCTGGCTCATATTAGGTAGAGCATCCTAGCATCAGAGATGGAGAAAGCAATTGATCTAGGAGCTTTTTTTCCAAGTAAAAACTATAAAATGTGAGGGAGGCAAGAAACAAAAGAGAAGCAAGAAGGGCCGTAGAGTGTTTGATTATCCTGAAGGAAGCCTGGGCTTGATCCCAGCACATGCAAATCAGGTTTAGCACTACATACCTGTATTCTATGACTAAGACTGTGGAGGTGAGTAGCTCAGAAGGTCAAGGCTTAACTGAGTGAGCTCAAAGCCATCTGGGCTATATGAGACCCAGTATCATGGTAGACAGACAGACAGACAGACAGACAGACAGGTGGGTGGGCAGGTAGAGAGACTGTAAGATATATATTCAGATCCCAGAAGGCACGCCTGAACATGAACACTTTCTCAGAAATTTGTAGTAGTTCTTTTTTAGGGGATAGGATTTCTATGCATGTGTAACAATTTGTGTGTGTGGGGGGGGAAGAAGCCATGAAATTGAAGGAGAGTGGAGAGGGAATTCAAGGAGTCAAAGGGAAGATATAAACATTATTGTTATATTAGAAATCCTTCTCCCTAAGAAAGAACTACTACAAAATAAGAAAATAAAATAAAAATAATATTTACAGGTGTCTGAACCTGGGTCTTTCTTTGGGTCAAGAAAAATCAGAACTGTGAGTTTTATGGCCACACGGGGGTGCTGTGGGACAGGCTCTCTTCCCTACTCAATGACACTCCAGCGTCAGGCAGTCAGGCAGGGGACCCAGGTCTTCCTGAAACCCTGGGATCCTCTTTCACCCTTGAATATCACATATAAATGCAATCAAGATGAAAGACATCAAGATTTCGTTCATTGACATAAAAATCTTTTCAGAAAGAGAAGTTACTTATGACAATTGTTGGTCTTTCCTTCAACTGAAATAAACATAGTAAATTTCCATGAAGGTTTCAGACACAAGTATTAGGTTAAAGTGGCTGCAATGAACACTATACTACCCTCCCCTGCCGCCCCACCCGGGCCCAATGCTGGAGGAAAGTGTGTGGGGAAGGGTGTGCGGTGGAAGGCACCTGAGTCAAGGCAGACCTAAGTCACCCCGAGATACAAATCCAGTTCAGTAAAAAGTAACAACAGGAGCAGGACTGAACCTCAATTAGTTGCCTGCGTGTGGATACAGGTCCCCTAGCTGGGCTGCCTTGTCTGTCTGACCTCAGCGGGAGAGGATGGAGGGAGGAAGGTGTGTGTGTGTGGGGGGGGGGGGAGTAACTGTTATACGCAGAGGGGGTCTCTCTTCTCAGAGGAGACCGGAAGAGCTAATCTGCATGAGAGCTTCTAGGAGGTGGGCTGATATTGATATTTGAAGTGAATTGATAAATTAATTTTAAAAAGAGATAAAAAGAGTAAGGGGGAGAAAGGTCCTTGAGCTCAGCAGTGCAGCAAGGGTTGTCCCGCTCTGCGGGCAGGAAGAGGGGAGGCAGGCAGGGCAGTGAGAGGGCCCGCATTCTCAGGAGCAGGGAGGCGGCTCCTTTGTGCCAGAAGCATATGGGGGAAAAGAAAGAGAAAATTTTAAAAAGGCGGGAATCTGGAAGAGCGGACTACATCTTTGTGTTTAAAGCGAAGGTCGATCAAAGTGGTGAGAGATTAAGTTTCTTTGCAAATTGTGAGAAATTTTCATGGCCCAGGAAAGCAAGGAATGAGGACTGGGGGGCAAAGAAGAGAAGAAGGGAAAGAAGGGAGGGAGAGAGGGAGAGAGAAGGGGAGAGAGAGAGAGAGAGAGAGAGAGAGAGAGAGAGAGAGAGAGAGAGAGAGAGAGAACTAAAAACGATGGGCAAATCTGGGAGAGCACAGCTGGCTCTCCACTTACTGTTCTACACAACCAAGACCTAGTCTTGCAGATGTACCACACATCGCAATCCAACACAGTGATGGCTACTGAAGGAAACCATGTCAAAGAGTATATCCAGGCGGTTGTTTTGTTTGTTTGTTTGTTTTTTAGCAACTCGGGAAGACATTTTTAAAATTTCAAAGTCATGTTACTATTTTGAGACACTTTACTTTGGTACGAACAAGACCATTTATACTACTCTTTGTTGTTTTTAATTATCGTGATGTATGTAGTCTCAGTATGTGAATGATGTATGTAGTCTCAGTGTGTGAATGATGTATGCAGTTTCAGTGTGTGAATGTTGTATGTAGTCTCAGTGTGTGCAATACATTATCAGAAGTGGTGGCTTCTCTCTCTTTCGAACCACATCTCTGATGCCAGATCTCTTCCATACAGAAATGAAAACTGCAGTATACTAAATGAAGGCCCAGGGAAGAGAATCTGGCAGCTGTCAGATGATCTCAGTTAAAAAAAAAAAAAAAGGTTTATAAGATGTGAAGGCCTCTTCCTCGGTCAGTCATATTTTGTTTTGGAAGATAAAGTATTTTGCATTGATTTGTCATTTTTGCCAATGTAACAACTCCACTTAATGGAACTTAAAAACAATAAACACATAAATTGTGTTTTTATTTCTCACATGGTAAATATTGCCAGATAGAATGTGCATGAAGTAAAGGTCTTTAGTGACCTCTGTAACACTGATGAGCTATAAAGGGTCCTGATACTGAAAGACACTGACATCTTAGATCCAGGTAACTCACACTCGGGTTGTTTGAAGCAGGTCCTCTCTACGAGCACCAACTGTACAAACACTTTTAACAGAAAGCCAAGATGATTACACTCAAGATGAATGCACACAAAGAAAACTCTTGATAACAGCCCCACCTGCACATTTGCCCTTCCTCAGTTTACCCAGTTGCTGAAGCTTGAGCAGAAGCCAAGTTTTACAACTCAGGAGTCGCTGCCTGACATCTGTGACTGCACAGCCCCCAGGAGCAGTTAGCGCTATAGGTGTTACCATGGGAATATATACCCAGTCTATGGACCCCTATTCATACTGTTCTTACCACCCCATTATTCAGTGAGCAAGGGCAGGAATAGAAAAATGCCAAGTTCCTTCCATATCATTACCATCACCATCATCACTATGGTTACCACCATCACTGTGATTCCCGACATCTTCATAATCATCATCACTATGGATACCATCATTACCACCATCATCATCACAGTCATCATCATCATCATCATCATCACTAGATATGGCCAAATACAAATGATAGACATGGCATCACTAGTTTTCCATTTTTATATAATTACTTGGTGGTTAAATTTAGTCTAGCCCATTTTATAGACCTTGATTCAAAGAGCAGATGCTATACATTTTTCATTAAGGATTATAAAACTGTTAAAACATTAACACCAAGTAAACCATCTTAAAACATTTTGTATGCTTCAGGAAAAATAATAATTGAGAGGTGGAGTCAAACTTATGTCCTGCATTTGATCATTAGGTGCAGAGCTCAGCTTACCTTATCAAGTTCATCTGAAATCGCAATACCTGGGATTCAAAAGAGATTTACAAGACAGTTTTAGAAGCAATCCTTGATAAGTTCATGTTACAAACAACAAACACTCTAGTCACAAATCCAGCGTGTTGCCTATTCTAAGTTGTGGATTTTTATTGGTTCTTTGAAAAAATAAAAAAAGAAACAAGCCATTAGGAAATAAAATCAAGATGACTGGCAGCACCTGCTGGTGCAGCACACACACTCAGGAGGAGAAAACAGGCAGGTGTTTCCTGAGGTCCTCAGAGTCGGAGCCAACTTGCAAGATGATCATGGAGATGCTTGTCAATCCATCCACCTCCCTGATACCTTTACGGTTTTGTTTCCTTCCTTCCTTCCTTCCTTCCTTCCTTCCTTCCTTCCTTCCTTCCTTCCTTCCTTCTTTCCTTCCTCCCTCCCTCCCTCCCTCCCTCTCCCCCTTCCTCTTAAAATGTGGTCGGTTCTTTTCTACTCTTTCTGTGTCCTTCCCAGGAATTCTCTGGGGGAGGGTCCTTGCTGAAACGATACTTTACACTGAGTATAAGTTCTTTCTACTAACTTGCACCAACATGTTTGCTTCTCTGCAGGATCATTTCCTGTTGGCATTTTGATTGTACCCTTCCTGATCCATTTTTTTTATTAGCTATGATAGAATGCCATGTTAGGACTAGGCAGAGTCTCCATGACTTGGCACTCGATCACATTTGGGGCAGATAGAAGAAATGAGCTAATGTCAGATGAAGAAGGATCAGGAGACAAGAAAAAGACTGAAAGCTTAAAAGTTCTTGGGAACTAAAGAATGTCAGAATGGGATTTGTAGCTTAAGTTTAGTAGAGCTTACGGGCAAACAGGAAGCAGCTGAACCAAACTGCAGAACCAGAAAGAAACCTAAGAAAATAAACCTGACCAAGAGTCTCAGAGTGTTCAGCTTCTCCTAGAGACACAGCAGAAGCCGCAGAAGGTGTGCAGGCTGCTCCACCAGTTCCCACACAACCTACACCAGCCTACACACAAGGGAGAACACCATCTACGTCTTCACCTCAGTAACTGGCTCCATTCTTCCTCTCATAGATGAAACCTAACATGCATCATACCTGAAAATGCCCTCCCCATAGGTGGTGGGGATAGGAAGACACCTCCATTGATAAAATGTTTGCTATGAAAGTATGAAGACCTGGGATCAGAACTGGACACCTATATAAAAATCCAGGTATAGCTTTGTACACCTGTAATAGCAGTTTGCTATGACAAATCCTCTGAGTCAGAGGATCCCTGGTGCGTTCTGGTCAGCCGATCTAACAGAGTTGATTAGATCCAAATCCAGTGAGAGACCTTATCTCAAAAAACCAAGCAGCAGGCCATTAAGAGATACATTCCATATTGACCTCCAGCCTCCAAACACCTGGAAATACATGCATGCCCCCCCCCCACAATGTTGGTGTTGACTAATAATTTATTTGTTGGAATGGAAGATATATCTTATCAGTAAAGAGCACTAGCTGGTCTTCTAGAGAACTGAGTTCAGTCCCCCGCATCCTGATGCTGGTTCATAACTATCTGTGACTCCATTTCCAGGGGTTAGACTTCCCTCTGTGAGTACTAGGCATATGGTGCACATGTATACATTCAAGGAAAAGACTTATGGGCATACAAGAAAATGATTTGTCACTGAGCTGAGAGATACTCTAGCTTCTAGATTAGGGAGGGGATTAGTGACTTAGCCATAACCATGATTCAGAAATTCTGTACTGTGAAGAAGAAAACTCCACAGGGCACCAGCATTGAAGCTGTTGTGCTATCATGCAGTAGAAGACAAGCATGGGGATGTTGTGTTTTGGTACCATAGGAGACCAGCCTGGGAGCTGCTGTACCATGGGGGAGAACGTTTCACCATCAGGAGGAGGTGACAGATCAGACATCTACAGCTTTCTGGACAATTGTAAGTAGTTCTATAGGCTTAGCATACATCAAATCTTTGCAAAGGCTTGGTCCTTTAAAAACACATAGAATTACAAGTGGTTATTGTTAAATAATTAAAATTTTAAACAAATAAATAAACTCTGGCATTCTACATGGATCGGATTACAGTCTACAACATACCTAAAACACATTCTTGAAGATTATAAAAGTATGTCTTAAATGCTGCTGTAGCTTTTAATACAGTTCTATAGAAATGTCTCTTTCCCACATTTATCCACAATTAAGACAGAGCACCTTAAACATAATTATTTAAAAGACTGAATCTCCATCAATGTATAAAGAGGGTGTAGATTCTATTAAATAAAATTTTTGTTCAAGTTCACAACACTTATGTACTGGAATTGAACAACCCACAGTGAGCAGCATGAGATTTCTGATCTTCTTGATCTTTTTAACTTGCTGCTGAAATAGTTTCAAAATAGTTTTCTGATTTAATTCTTAAAAAGCTCTTTGCTAATCTTTAAATGTCCTTTAGACCTCAGATTTGTGAACCTGGTATTCATAAAGACGGCACCAGCATACAATACATAAGTGTCAATAACTTATTTATTATATAATTTATCTACGATGCAGCCAATTACTACCAGCAAGTCAGGTAACAAACAAACAGCCCCAAGCATGTGTCAGAAGCTTCAAGGATAATCTTTCGGTGGTTGACAATGTGGCTTCTTTCCAGGGTTGGGAAGTGTTCAGCCATGGAGAAGAAAAGGAAGACATATTTCAGCTGAAGAAGCAGAAACTTAGTCTGCCTAAGTGGAAAACCAGCTTGAGAGAATGCCATTTCCCCTCATCTCTTCAATTATTTCGAGTATTTAGTCTAACGGCCATACTTAGAGGAAATACCAACTATCAGATGGTCTTAACATTTCCATATTTTGATGACCTTGCCCCCAAAATTATTCTAATAAGTACTATATTAGATCTAATTCACTCAGCTTTCTGTTTTCAGTGTCAAAAGTCCTAGGGAATTTCTCATTTCATTTTTAATCAAAACTTATGCTGATTAAAAGTAGCTGTAGGAATTTTAATGAGACTCTTCTCTCTGAAAGCAAGGAGCCTTGTGTATGAACAGTCAAATCAGACGTTCCTCCCTGCGCCTAGAATGTCCACAGCCCTTCTTTCTTAGAAGAGGTTGTAATTGGTCAACTTTTCATCAGCTCTTTGAAGCTTAAGGTACTGGGGATCAGTACTAAATGAAATATGCAAGGGTGGCTTACTGTAACACTCTACAGTTAAGGGTCACATGAATTCTAGAAAATTTACATTGCACTATGAGAGGGAATGTCCCAGTGGAGGATTGGATGTGGTAAGGCCTAGGGAAGCAACAATTCCCAACCAGAAAAACTATGTGAGGGTTAGTTTCTCTTCTGAAGCTATGACAGCCTCAGGATGCAGCTCAACTGGAAGGTGCTTGTCTAACATGCAGGAGGCTCCGGATTTGATCCAACACATTAACCAAAACCAAGGCCAAATCAATCAATCAATCAGTCAGTCAGTCAATCAATTAATCAATCAATTGATCAATCAGTGGTAGCACAAACTATCTCCACAGTTTTCATTGTCTCCTGAGCTTCCAATTTTTGCTAATCTCCTAAGCATTTTCAGTCAGTGGCATCAGGAACCAGTTCTGAAAGACAGTCCTCAGGAATCTAAATATGAAGTATATCCCCTAAGATGTGAGTCATAAAGATGTCCATCTACCAGGCCTAGAGTTCAAATCCAGCTATAGCTACAGGAACACAAGTAGTGGCTTTTCACAGTTCTCTCCACTTTTGTCAGTGTCATTCATTTCATGAAAGTAGGTCAGGAAATTACCATATGAAGTGATTTCAGCTATTTCTTCCTAATCTGGCTCCCTACTGGGGAAAACAAATCTTCATGATAAAATACAGAGACATGGCCTTAAAACTTCCTCATGAAAAGTCTTTTTCCAATGCTGAGCTAAGGTGCAGAAATGCTGATGTGGGAATTTTAGGAATAAACTCTACACATTCAGTCCAGGTGTTTCCATGGAGACATTCCATTGTCAGCTTGGCACTAGCTATGGTGAGGTTAACTGTACCACAGAACTTGATAACCACAAATCTGGCCCCATTTCTAGAATAAATACATTTAAAACATGTAGTATAATAGGTGTACTTATAAAAAACCTACATGCATCATGTGGTTGATCAAATGACCTTGAACATTTGTCAAACACTAGACAGGCTGTTTTTAGGGCAGAGAATTTCTGCTTACTTGCTTGTTTTTGTTTCTGATATTTGAGACAGGATCTTACATTGTAGCTGAGGCCAGGCTTGAATTTAGAGCAATTTATGCCTGAGCATTCTGGGTACCTTAGTTGCAGGCATGTTCCACCTAACCTAACAGATTTGAGGGACTCTGATTTTGATTGGTAACAAGCTCAATAATAGTTTTGTTTTTATAAACTGCATATGGTCTATTACTTTATAATGTTCCTATATATGCACACATGCATTCACAAATATGTCTTTCTCTCTTGCACCCCCTCTACACACACCTACCTAAAGGAAACCAAACCAACGTGGCACCCAACTCCAAACAACACCTTTTATGTTCTACTAATTACAGCCTTCTTTCAGATTTTCCCTTTGAAAACAAAATAAAGTAAAACAAGGAAAAAAAAAAAAAGAAAAACAGGGTCTCATGTGGTCCAGGCTAGCATCAAAATCAATATATAACTGAGGTTGACTTTGAACTTCTGATCTTCCTGTCTCCGTCTTCCCAATGCTGGGGTTACAGGAATTCATCTTTTTTTTTCCATGTTTTCCAGGAAGATTGGCATGACTAAGCATGACTCAGCATGACTCAGCATGACTCAGCATGACTCAGCATTCCCTCCTCCTATCCATCCCTTTCCATCTACTATTTGTTGGTCTCTGCTTTCTCTTTCCTAAAGCTAAGCTTTAACAAACAACATCATAATTACTGCTTATGAAACTAAGACAAGAAATTTTCTATGGCAGAATATAGCTTTTATATTTCATGTCATCAAATCCAAACCTGTTTCTCACAGGAGGAAGAAGAAAACAGCATGAATTTTATAATTTACACACCAGATGTCCTCTTTAGAGATTATATCTTGTGTATTGTATGGACACATCACCTGCCAATTAAACTTATGACCTATGGGGAAAAGTAGAATAGAAGATGGGACATCCAGGAGGTAGAAAGAATTTTGAGATAGAACCAGGTGCAGAAGATTCACCCAGGAAGATGTAACAAGACAGATGTGTGGTATCTAAACACAGGTAACCAGCCACATGGGGGAATGTTGGTTAAAATAAATGGGCTATTTAAAGTTATGTCTAGTCAGAAAAGAGTTAGCTTTATGGCCAAGGTCTTTGTAAATATATTTTGAGTCTGAGTCTTATTCTCTGGGAGCACAGGACTTGGAGAAAGAACAGGACCACACTTTTACAATCCTCCAAATCCTCACAGGCTGAGTACTTAATACTAAACTGTTGGAAAATATTTGTCAAAGAGGCAAAATTACTAGAAGGTGGGGTCATTAGAAGTGACTTTAGGAAGAAGGTCACTAGGAGTGTGTCTTTGAAGGTTATAGATGGCTCCCAGTCCCTTCCTGATTCTATGCTTCCATCAGCCTTGAGGTAAAGGATGTTCTCTCTCAAATATCCCCACCTCCATGATGTTCTACAGGAGTACAGAAAGGCAAACAACAACACACTGAAACGGTGAGCCAAGGATGACTCTGCCTCCCATACATTGTTTTATCAGTAAACTCTGCACGGTAAACTAACACCAAGAAGAAAACGAGAAGCTTTCATTCCCTCTCAGATGCTAATGTGAAGAATGAGTCTCCTCACAGCCTATTCAGATGAAAGCCCACGGAGTAATGATGTAGCTTTCAGCTCTCCACAATGAGCAATGTGAGCAGAGCCCAGACAACTGCCAGTATATCATGTGTATGTCTATCTTCCTCTTACAGACTTTATGCATTTAATATGGGATATGTGCCCATATTAAACGCATTCCCGTGTGTCCTTGATTTTATAAACGCATTCTTGTTTTGTTTTCATTCAGTCTCCCTAAAGATTCATTTTATTTTTCTTCATTTGATCATTTTACTACATGAATCTCAAATATGTGTATTGAATCTCTGTGAGTTTCTTTCCTTGTGCACTGATGACTCTAATATCTTTATTTGCAACTTCAGCACCACCCGAAACCACCACCTGATATATGCACTTGGTTGTTGGAAACAGAGGGCAGTGGCCAGTGGCTGACTCTGGTCAGATGTCCCACAGCATCTGGGAGCAGAGTCTGAGGTATGATGCTACATTACCTCCAAACTCCTGGATTCTTATTTATTTTTATTTAGGGTACAGGTCCCAAGTAATCTTGTTTATGAACAAAACCTAACACAGAAGAAACTAAGCACATTATTATTTCTGTCCATCCTATGGGAGAAAATGCTGCTTTATTTTAGGCTGACTTCCCCTAAAATGGTCTGTCCTTGCCTTGAGGCCTGGAGCAAACCAATTCTGTCTGCCACATGGCCTCCATGTGGTGACTGTATAACACAGACTGGTCGGAATTGACTCTCAGGAGGCTTTGAAGCACTTCTCCCTCTCTCTCTTCTCATAGTTGAATCCAGATAACCTTCCAGCTCCAGTGTCTTGCCTGATTCTTTGTACACCAACAACACAAGGCTTTCCCTTTCTCATGCCCCTTGCTGGAGCATCTGTTCTCATGACTGACAACAATCCATCCTCATGTTGTGCTCTGGGCTGCTGCCTCAGCGTGATCTTTGCCTTTTTAATGAAGTTACAAGCCACACCCTCGTAGCTCTTACATCACATTCTGCAAAGGTTAGAAATGATCATTTTCATACTATAACTTCAGCACTACATGTAGATGGGAAGTACAGGTCCCTATCTTCGTGTTTTCTCAATGGCACTAAATGATTGTGGTGATGAATGAGCTATTGGTTGTTACATAATCTGCCCCTACTTTTCCTTATGAGTTGGTATGCTTTTAGCTCCTTGGGCTGCTATACCAGAGAAGATTTATTTTCGTACACTCATGATTGACTGACTGACAAAAACATTATGTTACTTTTTATCTTGACTGAGTCCAGATTGCTGTTTTCCGTGGGGCTGCATTGGTGTCTGTCCTCTGTTTCCCCACAGGTGGGTACCTTTCCCTGGAAAAGCTCCAGCACATCTTTTCAATGACAGGTAAACAGGACACTGTCTGGATGGCCCAAAGTCGCCCACTCACCACTGCCTCTTCCAGGAGGCTACCAGATGCTGGTTGAGGATCAGGCTCAGAAATATTAGAAGCCTCAACACCAGGGGAGTAGCAGTTCACTGGTGCAGGAGACAGGGAACAGCTGCCTTGTCACGTGGAGCTTGTTTTCAGATTTAGCTACTTGTTTTTAAGCTTCATTCTCCAATGCATGTCACTGTCATTGTCATAGTAAAATCCCACGGCAAACAAACCCATCATCAACCATGCTCATGCCGTCTTGTGTCAATCTGAAGCCAGATCACAAGTGAAGACAGAGACATCCCCGAGAAGATATTTGTGGGAGACATGGAGCCAGCAGCCCATGACTGCGCTCAGGGTTAATTTTTGCCAAGTCTTAGCGAAGTCAGAGAGCTAAGGAAGCCTTGTCCTTAGAGTCCTCTGGGTCAAGAGGTGGCAAAGAACTAACTGGTAATGGTGAGTAAATGCAGTCAGGAGACTCTAGATGCCAGCAAAGAAATCAGCTCAGAGGACCCAAGGCAAAGTTGGGCACATTGGAAGGAGAAGCTGCTCCAGATGATGAGATTTTAAGGAGAACAACGTAAGCAGACACACACCAGGGAGGGGCATTAATGGAATGTGGTACACCTGGAGACCGTAAGACAAGACATGGTAAGGTCAGACTGAGAAGCTGTTTCCCGGAGCTTCTGAGTGGAGGCATCTGAAACCAGTGTCGCTTCTGTACTTGAGAACCACTATACCTGCAGTGTGGGCTTACTGGAGAAGCAATCTGTGAGTGAGAGGAAGGCTAGTTTTCATTCCTGAGTCTCCATACTTCTGAGTTCACACACTAGCCAGCGCTCAGACTCCCTTGCAGCTTTTGTAGAACACATATGTAACCAGATGTGTGCCGCCTCATGGAGAAACTGGGCTCCCCAGGCTCTTATTATCAACTATTCAATGACATTAAGGTGTAAACTACAAGATTCTGATAAGGGCAGAGAAATAAATCAAATTTAAAACATATATAAAAGGAAAAATGGCCAAGATTTGGAAAGTTAGCTGTGGTGGGGGATGTAAGAAAGAGAAACCATATAAGCGATTGATAGGCCAAAGTCACACCACCCAAAACAGCGTGCCAAATGCCACCTCAAAGAGAAGTTGCATTCCCTTTACATACATTGACTGTAGTATGGGACACCTGACTAGAGATATGTGTCAAGAATTCAATTCTCTGAAAGACCAAGGGGGGGGGGACTGGATATTAAATAGACACTTTTGAGCGAGGTGTTTGGGAACAATGAATAACTAATGAGGAAGATGAGCTGGACCTAGAGAGTCAAGAGCAGATTTAAAGGGCGAGTCACAGGACACAAAGAATTCTCACAGGAAACCTACAGGAAATGCTGGGAGGGCAGGCAGCCAGTGCAGGTCACGTGTCTGCCAGCTCCCCAACTGAACAGTCGAAAACTACTGGAGAAGTTTCCTTGGATGAGGACCACAAATCATACCATTCTCCTGGGCAGCTTAAGTCAACAGATGATGCTATTGAAAGTCACTTCAACAGAGTCCTTGATCCCTTGGAGACTGGAAGGAAGATGACAGGGTGGAGACACCAGGCACTAGCTGTTCTTTCTGTCACTTTGTATGTGATGAAGGAAATCGAAGTGTCTGGAGTTTATTAAAACTCAAGAGGGAAGTTTCTGAGTGTGTGTGTGTGTGTGTGTGAGAGAGAGAGAGAGAGAGAGAGAGAGAGAGAGAGAGAGAGAGAGAGAGAGAAAGAGAGAGAGTGTGTGTTTGGGATTGGGGTGTGCTGCCTGGTATAGCAGTCATTACTCCCTCAAGTGGAGATCAAACACTGGAAATGAACTGGTTCACGCAGACACACACTGGGAATTAAAATTCACACTAACATTTGAGGACTGAGAACTCAAAAGATCATAGGTCCCAGTGACCATTTAATATGGGACATACATAAAATTGATAATCTTCACATTAGGGTAAATATTTCACTAAAATTAATTTCATGCAATTTGTTTGATCTTGTTTAATGTACCTGACTGAAAATAGAAACTCATGTGTGTGACCTATTTTACATTTCTATTGCATTGTACATAGGTGAGCATGTTTTAGGCTGGTAAGTAACTCAGGCAGAATCATAAAACAGTTCCCAAGACTCTTGCTAGTACGGTGTCTCTCTCTCCCCTGATTCCAAGTAGGACTACTGAGTGTGAAGAAACATTTGCCTCATGATAAAAACACTATTCCACGGACTTTGAACAAGTAGGGAGAGAGATTAACCTGTGTGAGCCTGACCTGACCGGGTACACCCTTTGGAAGAAGGCAAAGTTTCAGAGAGATGTTCCACCATGTCCTATGAGAAGTAGTAAATTACTAAACAGATGTCTCCCCTCTGCTCTGCCGCTGGCAGTTTCCAGGGTCACTGCTTCTCCATATCATCCTGAGACAGTAAAGAAGCCCATCATAGGCTTCCAACGGCAGAACTTAGTGGTGTGGTCTACCTGTGTGCGTGTGTAAACGTTTGTGACTTCCTCAAACAAACAAACAAACAAACAAACAAATAAAACACACATATGTTAAAGTCTGGACTGCAATGTTACCATGGCAAGAGTGAGGCCTGAGCAATAATGATGACTCAAAGTCTCCTCTGTCATTAATGGCATTAGTGGACAAACTAAAGAGCCCATAGAGGTGCCTGGCCTCTCCGCCACACAAGGATATGCAATAAGACACTACATATAAAACAAACAAACAACAAAAGAAGGACTTCACTAAACCAGGATTAGCTAGGACCTTGACCTTGAACTTCCCGACATTCAGAACGGTGAGAAGTATGTTCTGTGAGGACAGAAAGTGTGCTTGGCTATAGAGCACAGTGTAGACTGACACTTCCACTACTGTGTGCATACATCCTTAATAGTGGCATCAGACTCTAGGAAACAGTTATGGAGGAAGATCAGATCGGAACCTAGAATGAACAATGGCAGCCTTTGCTTGGCCACTGGCTGTTTTAAAGGGCACAGTTTGATGGATATGTATAAGAATCAGTCATGTTCTTCAGTCATACTTCTTTTAGCTCCTGTTTGTAAATAATCAAGAAGCTGTTACAGCCCAAACCACTTCCCCAAATAGTCAGATTTTTAAATATTAGAATCTCACTTTCACCATATTGATGATCAAGCTCAATTCAAGAACACAATTCAATAATAAGCTGAAAACCCACTTTATTGTTCTTTTTTTTTTCTCAAAACTAAATCTAGCTCAAAGTAGGGCTTTGCTAAATCCTATCTGGGGGCTTAACATCTTATAACATCTTAGCTTCTCAAAGCTCCTCACAGTATAAAATTCTAAAAATGGAACTATTTTTAAGTAAAAATGATATTTCTATAAATATATAACACATAAATCTATGTATAAGTGTACTGTCTAACAATACTATATACAGAGGTATATAGTCTTTAAAACTTTGTCACAAGTACAGAACAATGATAAACTTTGATACATAAAATTAGTAAAATTGTACCACTAGAAAAACATCTAGGGCTGGAGGGATGGCTCAGGAGTTAAGAGCACTGACTGCTCCTCCAGAGCATGGTGGCTCACAGCCATCTGTAATGGGATCCATTGCTCTCTTCTGGTGTGTCTGAAGACAGCAATAGTATACTCATAATAGTATACATAAAATAAATAAATCTTATTAAAAATAAAAAATTCTAGAGCTGCATTTCAGAATCATTAGTCTTTTATTCTGTTAAAAGAAAATTTTAAGGAAGCCATGTTGTTAACTTTTTTATGAAGATGTCAGAGATGTGTGTGTGTGTGTGTGTGTGTGTGTGTATGTTTGTGTGTACACACACCTGTGTGCATGTGTATCCAGAGAGACAGAGAGACTAAGAAATAGAGAGAGATTGAGAGAGAGAGAGAGAGAGGGAGGGAGGGAGAGAGAGAGAGAGAGAGAGAGAGAGAGAGAGAGAGAGAGAGAGAGAGAGAGAGAGAGAAACACCTATGTAGACAAAGACAAAGATAAGAATAACCCTCACATGCTCATCTACAAATTCAGTGCACATTCACCAAGGCACAGAATCAAAAATGCCCGTTGGATTGCTGATGCAGTGACGGTGGTACTGACCGCAAAGCTTGTACCTGAAGATCATCTTATCTCACAATTTCACCCTTCCCCAAGGAGACACAGTGACATCTTGCTGCTTTGGCCACGAGAAGAACATCTCATGGAAGGAAAGTGATTTATCTGTGGTGGTCACCTTGTGGATGACACAGGAAATCTCTATGCAGTGTCCTCAGAATATAGATGTGACTTTTGGGGTAAAAGTAAGTTACATGACACCATGCTCAGCTCTGAAAGGAATCTAAGAAGAATTTGGTCCAATTACTGCCCTGCAAGAAGTTGATAGACATCTACAACTCACTGAAGCGAGAAGAGTGCATCCTAGTGTGAACGGACAAACCAGTACCTTTCAACATACAAGACTGAACAAGATGGCGCTAGATGTGTGTTTGAGCCACACGATGGAAACCATGAAGGCATCAGAGTGCAGCTGCTCCAAGAGGTCCTATAGTTCCTGCCTACAGACAGATCTGTGCCACAGCACAAGCACCCTTCCAAGGCTCGCTCCCTTTGCACTCCTCAGCCTTACACAGTGAAAATGAGGGTGTCAGGAATGGATCATCGCCAATAGTGATGGATGTTTCTACTTTAACATTGGCTCTGGGTTTCGATTATTGTCAAGAAAATCAACTTACTTCGAGAGAGATTCTCAAGGGCTTTCCCCAGCTTCTTGCTCTCTTGAAGGATGTGGTTCAATTCATCAAAATCACGGCTTTGTGGTTTAGTCCGCCGGGTCCACTTAGGATGGTCTACTGACCTTGGCACTACGTTTAAAAGAAATGGTTATCTCATAAGCATGTCATACAACAATACAAAGTCACCATTTATCAATTGTGCCACACTGCACCAAAATCAATATGCAGGATAAAAATGGTTAGGCTGGAGATGGTTTTAACAGCGAGGAGATTATAAATTGGGTCTGAAGAAAATGTTTGAACTCAATAAATAGAAGACAATATGGCTAGATTAGGGAAAAAGGGAAACTGAAGTACTAATTTAAATTCAATTACTTCTGTAACTTGAGGGGAAACACCAGGGTAAATGTATATTCTGTATAATACTATCATCCTACAAGTATTTATTAACCTCAGCAGCAGTAACTAGCCAACATGCGTAGGATGCCATTTGTAGGTCTTCTAAAAACATGAGACTGAATATTTACACGCATGCCAACATTTTGCCAAAGTAACTGTTAAAATTATTTTGCAGTTAGAGATTATTGTTCCTTTCCAAAAAGAAAGCAAGGATGGAGAAGTTATTAGGCTGCACTTTTGCCTAAGAAGACACAGAATAGAGTAATGAGCTCTAGTGGGATTTAACACAGAGGTAAAGGAGGCTCTTGTATTCCCAGAGAGTGGGCTGCAGAGAGGGTGGGTTGCAGAGAGGGTGGGCTGCAGTGTGGGCTGCAGAGAGGGTGGGCTGCAGAGAGGGTGGGCTGCAGAGAGGGTGGGCTGCAGAGAGGGTGGGCTGCAGAGAGTGGGCTGCAGATGGAGTACACACTCTATTCTACTTAAGTATGAACTAAGATCATGTCAAATCAGTCATCAACTCAGTAGTTACCAAGTCAAATCAATGAAACATAAGAACTTCATTGTTTTTTCAGATTTAGAGTCAAATTATAAGGCTCAGCCAAAGGCAACCTTTGCTATTTTAAACTTTTATACAATGTCAGAAAAAAAACCCGATAGTTTCTGGGCACAAAAATGAGAAATTACACTAACAGGAAACTTCCCAACACCAATCTCTATCCTAGACAATAGGAGAGCAATTCCTTCAAAAGTCCTACAGAAAGTGACTTTTAATTCACAATTTTATAACGATCCTAGATCCAATTGATATACTTAACGTTATTAGGAATTTTGGTCATAAACATTCTTTCCAAGAAAGTTGCCAAAGGACATATTCCAGCATAGTGAATAAATAAACCAAAATCCTAAAAGACATGGGAGCCAGTAATGGGTGAATTTTAGCAGAAAGAGGAAGGGCGGTCCCCTGATATGACAGTGAAGGGTAATACCAGCATACAGTTGAAAATTTTTTATGGGTGAATAAATTGAGAATGGAGGAAAGACAAGAGGCTGTAGGAGAATGCCTCCCCAGGCTCTTGAGTGACATGAAAAAAAAGTAACATGAAGGAGAAGATGAATTAGATCGTATTGAAAAAACACTTCCAACAGGGTTCAAATGAACATAGAGAAAGCAAATTATACAGTGACGAGAACGTTAATTATTCTAAAAATATTAATACTCCATCTGGGTAGGCGATATAACATAGATTAATAAAGTTGCAGTACCTTTGTTGCAGACTACATCTTAAAGCAACAATTGAAGTAATCACACCCCTCTGCTGTCAGGAGAGCTGATGTGTGCCCAGCAAGGTGTGAAGGGGCTCAGTAGATGACCCCATGTTTAACAGGCTGAGAGCAGTGCTACAATCTTACATGCTCAGACTAAGAAGCTAAGACAAGCACTGGGAAGGTCGAAGTTGATTCCGGTTAGAGCTGGGAAGGAAGAATGACCACACCATGTTACAGCTCTGCTTTCTAGGCATGAGAAGGAGGCTCAGGAGAAATGTTGACAACCATATTGTTAACCTGCTTTAAATAATATCTTTGATCTGTAGTTTGTATCAGCATGTCATCTAATTTCCTATAAAATCATGAATCATCAAGGTCTTCCCTTTCAATTTAGAAAGAAGTAGAATAAAACCACAAATACTCCAAGTCCCTGTCCAGACAGTCACCAGAACTTTTCCAGAATGCTCCAGGTTGACAAGTTCAGGTGAGACTCACAGAAGAGAAACCAGGCCTATCAACCACAGATCATAAGAATCTACACACACCCTTTAAGGCAATGGGTTTGAGGGGCCTAACACAACACCAAAGTTTCCATTGTGACATTCCATTTTTGTATCTGTAGCCTGTGGTGACTCATGAGTATAAGGACTTAGCATTGGAACCAATTACAGAATGACCATGGTCGTCTTATGAGCAAGGGCAGGTTAGTTATGCTTCCAATCCCAGTAGCTGTTCTGATAAGTAACAGAAGGGCTTGGGAAGTCACCAGTCCACATGCAGCCTTAGATGAGATCATGGCTGAGGGTTTCTGGGAGACTGAAACCTTATTGAGGTGTCACTAGATTTTAGAACTCAGTGCCACAGTAAGATTACATCTTAGAAAATACCTTCAACTGAAATGGAAAATGGCAGAGGAGTGGCCCAACATAATTTGAGCCAGGGGAGCCGATGACAGAATTTGAGAACACTTAAGAGCAGGCTCAGCCCTGCACAGGTGGACTTCCTTCCCTCATTTCCCATAACAGGGCTGCCACACCATTTAGCAGTCACCATTTACTGAGCAGGGGTGGCTTTTGAACAAAGCCTTACACTAATCAAATGCTAACTCACCTGACTTCCATTAGTTGTTTATGTCCCAAGTTTAAACCTTTATTCCTCACATTTTTGTCTTTTTAACAATATTTTTATTTTTGACATTATTGTGTAATTACATCATTTCCCCTCCCTTTCCTTCCTCCAGGCCCCCCATGTACCCTTTTATCTCCCATCTCTCTCAAATGTATATCCCCTTTCCTTTAATATGTAAATTGTTTATATATAAAAGTGATATATTGTTGTTTCCTTTGACATATAAACACAGCCAGTTCAGGCCATTATTTTTATTTGTATGTATATAATATAACAAGGGCTGACAATTTGGTATTAAATAAGCAATTGGGGGGCTCCTCTCTGGAAAACACGACTTCTCTCACTCTCAACATACCTTGCTGATAGCCCACAGTTCTCTAATTGGACTTAAGACCTGATCAATAAGAGGGAAATCATGCCTGGTACTGGAAACCTCCATCAACTGATTGATCGACTCATCCATCCATCCATCCATCCCTCCATCCATCCATCCATCCATCCGTCCATCCACCATCCATCCATCTATCCCTCCATCCCTCCATCCCTCCCTCCATCCATCCATCCATCCATCCACCATTTATCCATCTATCCCTCCATCCCCCCATCCATCCATCCATCCATCCATCCTTAGAAAAGGAGTAATAATTTTTTTTACAAAACCTCTCCTACAGACAAATAACTGCAAAACATGCTGGTCAAAAGGGCCAACTCACTATAACAATATGTCACAATAATTACATTTATGTGCTTATGTTATATGCCTGTCCTTAGTCTCAAAACTGATAGAATTTTTAAACTATAGCACTAAAATAAAAGTTGAAGAGTATAATATTTTATCTATATAAATATTTAGAGTCCTAGAGAGAAACCAGTAAGAACAAGGCAGACATCAACGCTAGATTAAATAGAGCAAGCAGAGAGCGCATGGCAGAAGGGAGCATGGTTCTCTGGCGTGGAGGAGATGCTCCTTAGCAGAGATCATGCGAAAGGCAGCGGATAAATATCAACAATCAGAAAAGAATCGCAATCATACAGAGTATGTTCTCTGACTGTGACCGAACATCAGGAATCAAAGAACTGTGAGCCACACAGGCATGAGACAGTTAAATACAACCAGAAGACAAAGAATTCAAGAGAGGTCACCTAGTCAAGCACCTTGCACCTCGGGGGACTGATTGAGGAATCAATCTGTGTCTCGGTGTCTCACTCAGGGGAATCTCAGAAGTAAGTGCCACTGACTGAGGGTTGGGGGTCTTACACTTGGTTGCATTCTCCACCCACAGGAACATTCTTGAGTAGAAAATTCTCAGAATGTACTGACTGATGCTCGCTAGCCAAGAGATTCAAAGGTCAATATGCTTAGCCAATAAGTTTAAATGATAACCTTGCTAATGTAAACTGTACCTTTAAAAAGTATAAAAACTGATTGTTATAGCCATTCGGGGTTGCCTTCGAGTCACTTGCCAGAGGGGCTGATTGAGGGTGGACCCCAACATGCTGGAAAATAAACCTCTTGCTATTGTGTCGGAAAAAATGATAATAATTCAAGAGAAAGTGAAGAATAGACTATGTGAAGGTGACACACATCAGTGCACACACTGGGATTCAAAGCTCTGTGCTCACACCCAAAGAGCAACTGTCAATGCTTACCCTAACCTTGTCCCCTAGTTAAAATTAAAGCTAAGTGGAAAAAGAAGAACAAACCAACCCCAGTCTGGCAGATGGCGGTAATAACGATTATTAGAACTAAGGAAGATTAAACAAAAGACTGAAAAATGATAAAGCTCTAAGCCAGAAGTTAACTTATTGACAATTTATTAGAATAAAAAAAATAACATATGTCTAGCAAGGGTGATAAAGAATTGAAGACTTGTATTATCAAAGTCAGAAATCTAAGTGAGACATTCTTTGGAACTCTAAAGAAGCAAGTTGGATAGTCTAGATTAAAAAAATAAAAATCATTGGAACTCAAAACAAACAAACAAACAAACAAAACCCACCAAAATTCACTCAAAAAGAAAGAAAAAGAATGTCTGGAGAATTTCTTGTAGATTCAAGTAGTAAAGACATTGACTCAGTGAAATAAGTACGTAAATAAATAAATAAAACAAAACCTTTCAACATTGATCCAAAACAATCTCAAATAAGATTCTCTCAGAGATGTATAAACTAATTGACAACAAAGTGTTTTTATTGTTCTAGAAACTGAACATTACAAAGATTCTCTACCTCATCCAATGAGACCAGCTTTGCTAGTAACAAAGAGAAAGAAGCAAGTTTCACTGCAGTGTGTTTGAGGGAAGCATGCAAAAATCATCAGTAACGTAGTACCAAGCCAAATACAGCAGCAAGTTGTAAATCAAGAGAATCCAAGGGTGGTTCAACACAGGAAAGTAATCAATTAATTATACTCTATTGATAGAACACAAATGAACAAGTATACTGTCTAGAAAAGTGACAGAATTCTGTAGACATGCTCATGAAAATAATTTGACAAACCGGGGGTTAAAGAGAAGATCCCACAAATGGGAAAATCTCACAGTAAATTAAGGTTTGGGATGATGTGAGGCTGAAAGATTCTGTTATACACAACAGGCACAGACTCCTGAGCAGGTTTTCGCTACTTCTAGACAATTTTGCATGGGGATCTCTAGCCATAGAAATTAAGTAATTTCTCTAATAGGAAAATATTCCTACCAGAGAAGAAGTAACATTATCACAGCCTGAAGATGGCAGTGACCTTATATTTTAAAATCCATAAAAATCCACACATACACCTAAGGCTAACACTAATAAGTCTACTTGGCAAAGATTTAGGAAATAAAATAAAATGCAATTTCCACTCTATTATGTTTCTGATTAATACATGGAATGTCTGATTGCTCACAATAAAATTATCAGATCTTCAGCCTTGCTGTAGCCCCTCCAACTGTCTGGTTTAATTCTTCATGACCTTGTCATGTGACCTTGGCCTGGTAAGTAAGCCCAGGTGCTTATGGGAAATATGGAGATTTCAGAAAAAGAGGTCAAAGGTCAAAAGAAAAAGCTGTGCTCACAGAAGTATAAGGCTGGAGCATCCACTAGAAGTGAAAAGGTGGGATCAGAAGAGGAGGGACATTTGTTTGCAGAAATTCTGCAAATTGTTGCTGGAGGAAGGAGTTAAAGTGGAAACACCAACAGTAGATGAAATTCTCAGAGCTACTTGTCTAACTTCAGCCTGTTTTCCTAAAGAGAGATCTCTGAATCCCACAACTTGGTCCTGGTTGAATGATTCAGGGATGCTTTTCATCGTTGGAAAGAAATAAAAAGAATAATAGATGAAAGTGACAGCTAAGATGATCAGAGAAAAGCAGAACACTGGGGAGTGAAGAAAAATTAGAACCTGAAGATTCACCCCCCCATGAGGTTGTGAGTTCTCCTCCTGCTGAAACTACTCCCCCCCCCCCCCCCTCCAGCTCCAATTTCTTCTGCTTTTAGAACCCATCCATCTAGTGCAGTTTCTGACAGCATGGTGACCGCTTTTGCTGATTCACTTCACCTCTTACTGAGATTGTTGAAGAACTTTCTCGTTCCCCCGTAAGAGAACCGATTCCTTTCAAGTCACTCAAGTCACGGTACAGGTCTCTGATGAAGAGGCTCTGCAATCGTGCCCAGGAGACAGGGGATTTTTTTTTTCCCTAGGAAATAAAACAGTTGATTCTAATAACCAGGCACAAAGAGTGAGGAATTAGATTCCCAGTCCATTTAAAAGTCTCAAGGATTTTAAGCAGAATCAAGATGGACCAACTGCTCCCTTTACACTGTCTGTCCCTGATTCTTCTTCTGGGAAATTCTTCTTTCTGGCTGGAGGATCTGAAGCAAAAGCTTGTCTAAAAGCAACTATTTATTATGAAAGATTGATTTGATTATTCGCAATTGTGTCAGGATGGTAAAGGGCAAGGCGTGTATAGTGATGCTGAATGATGAGTCACATGTCCCTCTCCCTAAGGCTTATGGGTAAATCAGTGCTTTGGATTTAAGAGGATGGTATAAGTCACTGGATTCTGGGGTAGGTGGTGAGAGAGACTTTCTGCAATTGGACGGGGACCACATCAAGATTTTGTTTCCTGTGTTTTGCAGGAAGGCAGGCAGTCACCTGACAGCTGGTGGTGAGGCTGGAATGATTGTGGTTAGACACTTGGCATTTGAGAATGCTAATGCTTCACACCAGACAGCCCTCAGTCCTTTCAGAAAACAAGGACTTGTTAATGGTTACACCTGTCTTTGTGCTGACCTTGGACCTTCTTGTTCTCTAGAGTTAACTCTGGCTGTAGCCCTCCCGGGGCTGACAAAAGCCTCAATTATTGGCAGTCATTAAATAGCAGCAGCAACAACAACAAAGGCAAATTGTCTGACTTTATGTCTAAAGACTGTTGCTACAACTTTAAAGAAACTTAAAAGGCTGTTTCCTCTTGTTTTTATTATATAGATGGTATTTTAATTTGTACCAAAATGACAGAACACTAAAAGTACAGATCAGATTAACCCTTTATTTTTGTATTCACCATATTTAAAAAAAAAAGCAGTAGCATTGTTAAATACTTTAGATGACTTAGCACTGGCTTCTACTATTTTATACCATTGTAAAAACTATTGAAAACTAACATTTCTCCTAAATACACTATTAAGCCTTTAAAGAAATTTTGCCAACAGTTTGATATAAGCCATATCATGAACATTCTGGATAACCCTCATCAATCTCTGCAAAGAGCTAATGGGAAATAGATAATATTTAAAAATAGGGAGGGCTGTAGGGAACTATGGCTGCCCCTCATGATGTTTATCTTCTACTTTGTATACTTTAATTTGTTTTTCAGGTGAAAATGGCCTTACTGCTGTGGAACATTTTTGGGTCTCGCCCAAAAAGTCATGTCCTAAGAAGAGGAGTTAAGTCTGGCCAACAGAATGGCTTCTGTAATTCACTACAGCTAAGGTTGTGTGTGTGTGTGTGTGTGTGTGTGTGTGTTTCCTGAGTGCTTCGAAGCAGTTGTGGATATTGAAAGACTAATTGAAACTATGCAAGATGGGCAAAGAACTTCAGAAATGTCTGCAGAGACTACACTTAAAGAAAAGGAAGGAAATGGGGTCAGCGAACTGATGAGCTATTAAGGACAGAGTTTGCCTAGAAACAACGATTCTGATGAAGAAACTAGTCAAGGAGGAATGGAAACTCGACAGGCCAGTTGGTCTTAGACATAAATTGTGTACCCTGTAAGGTCTGTTGACATCTTAGTGTCCTGGCAACTATAATCCTGTTGATCCTGGAAATTGCCACCATATTTAATTCTTCATGATCGTAAGCTCAGACACTTACAAAAATCAACACCAAAAAGACAATTTTGTCTCTAGGGTTCAACTTACTATTTACACCAAAACCAACTGAAAACACAATGAGAATAATTAACAATGATTTTAAAAAGTGAAATGACATTTCCCATTGATGGTATAGAAACTTCCTGCTTTTAAATTCAGCATTTCCCCAAAGTAATCTATTCAGTTAATGATATTAGTATCAAAATTCCAATTGCTTTGTTAAAAAAAGAAAAACTGCTTAAAAAAAGCTATTTAAAAGGTGAAGTATAGTGAGCATCTAAAACAATCCCTAAAGAACGACAACAACAAAAAGATAGAAAAACCACAATTCAATTGTTCATAATTCCCAATTTAAAATAAAAAAAAGACATGGTACTCAAAAGACTACCAGTACACAATTTACTTTACACAGAATGCTGTTAACAAAGATTAAACTCACCCTTATATTCACCTGTTGCTCAACAAAGCACTAAATTACACAGTGAGGAAAGAATATTTTCAGCAAATGAATCTGAGACAATAGGATAAACACATGTAAAGGAATGGAATTGAGGCTCTGTCCCCACGGCTTAGAGAAAGGAAACCAAGATGTAGCAATGGATGCACATAAGAAATAACACTATACCTAGTAAGAGAGGGGGAGGAAGGGGGGATGGAGGAGGGAGGGGGGAGGGAGGGAGGGAGAGAGAGAGAGAGAGAGAGAGAGAGAGAGAGAAGAGAGAGAAGACATGATCATCTTAGAGTTTGCCAGACAGTTTTACATAGCATACTAAAAGCGCGCGCGCACACACATACACACACACACACACACACACACACACACACACACACACAACTCCACATAAACTGATTATAACAATTAGAGGTTTTGATAAATACTATCAAAGAAGAAAAAGGACAGCATCCAATACAGGGAAAACATCCACAGATCATATGGTTGGTAAGAGACTTCTGTTTAGATTATAAAAAGAACGCATTCAATCCAAGAATAAGAGAAGTAACAAAACACCTAAACCTTGGCAAAGATACCAATATTTATCTCCAAGAAGACACCTGAATAGTAGAGAAGTCACCAAGACAGTACCCAAGCATCACTGGCTCTCAGAGAAATTCAAATGATATGAATGAAGGGCCATTTCACATCCACTTGAGGGCCTATGTTCCCAGTGAAAATAAACACCGGTAATGGTAGCATTTACACGTCACTGGTGGTAATGAAATGCAACTGTTGCCTTGGAAAGAGGTGCTCCTAAAGGACTACACACAGAATTACATATGGTTTCACAATTCCATAATATTTACGGATATCAGAGAATGCTATTTCAGTAAAAGTTGTATATCAGTATCCATGGCAACACATCCACAGCAGTCCAGAGCTTTAAACATTCAGAATACCAGGAAGAAAGGAATGGATTAGGCTGTGGTATTTCCTCATAAGGGAATGCTATTAGAATGAAATTGTGCACATGCTGAAATGTGAATGAGAAACAAGAGCTTGCTCAATGAAATAAGCCCCACAAAAAATGTCCTACGAGTAGTTCTGCTTGTATTATCCCAACAAATAAATCAACAGAGACAGAAGGCAGGTAGACAGGGACTAGTGGGAGCCTGGAATGTCAAAGTGACCACTTAATGGGTATGGTATTAACTTTGAAAGTGGTGAAAACATTTCAACTAGAGATATGAGACAGTGTACATGTATGTATATCTGTATGTGTATACAGGTATATGTATACATACATTTGTGCAAACACATTATATGTACATATATGTATTATGCACACACATACATGCATGTATATATACATATATATATATATGCACATGTTTACACATGTTCAAATGTGTTAATATATACATGTGTGGTCCTAAGTACCATCGAATGGTCTGTTCAAAATGAGTATGTTTTCATCAAATCTTCACAAGCAAGTAAGTCACCTACAGTGCTTTGGTATGTAGTAACCACAGAAACCCGAACCTCTCAAAATGGTCTCTTTGATGCAGGGAAGGTTCATTTTTCCTTCCCTTTGGTTTCCTTGGTGAGGTGCGATGTTGAACCCTTTCCTCTTTTATTCTTTAACCTTGAGGAAGTTCGTTCTGCCAGGCTTTATTGCGTTCAGTTGGTTTGTCCTTCCCTTTTATCAGCATCAGATTATCTTGAGGCTCATAACAGTTAAAATAATTATTTCAATCTTTAGAGTGGTTCTTGTTGGAGATTTGGATAGAAACTATGTTTAAAAGCTAACACAAAGTAGCAGGAAGACATTTTAACCATACACAACATGGACAGGACATACTTATCCAGTTGATTTACCTTTTCCCCTTCAGAAATGTCTCCTAATTCCCTGAATAAGCAGTGTGTTCATTTCTCATCAAATTTATTCCTAAATATTGAATGTTCTTTGATTCCATTGGAAATGTTATTTTAAGACATCATCTAATTTACACTGTTGTTGCATAAATACGATTGCTGTTTGTAGATTAACTTTTCATCCTGTAGCTACGCTAATTTTTCAAACTAATCTGTTTATTTTTTATAAATTCATATATATTAATCAATTTTACAATGGTGAACTTTATGAATAAATGTCTTACATGCTCATTCACAGTCAGATTTCATCAACTGAGACATCTTCTATAATGAATGTTATAAGCATTTTTTGAACACAAATTTCAAACACTTTCTTAGTTACAAAGGAAAAACATTCACTATTTTGATGAACAACATGATACTGAAGGTGAGATTTTCAATTTTCCTTTTCTTAGACCAAGGCTGTGTTTCTTTATTACTATTTGAATGGGACTTTTTTCTCATAATAGTTATATTTTGTGACATGCTCCCTCTAGTGAAAAGACTGTGTATTTTTTTCTTAATCTGCTCATTTTTAGTTTAAAGTGAATGACACAAATCAATTTTGGCGTATTACATAGCCCTTGCATTACTTGGGTGAAACAAATGTACAAACTTATTACTCCTTTGTTGTAATATTTGATAAAAGTCTTTGTGTCTGTAATGATTAATTTTGTAATTGATAAATGCCCAGGAGATTCAAAAACATTCCCTGGTGTGCGTATGGTAGATTGCATTTGTAGAGCTTGAATAGTTCAATCCCTTAAAAGGATAAAGTCATGGCAGCATTGTTGGGGGTAAAAGCATGAGGTTGGACTTGTCACAAGGAACAGAATCACTGAGGCAAGATTTGGAGGTGACATCTTGCTCTGTCCCTTTTTGAATCACTTTGTCTCTGCTTCTTATCTGAAATGATCTGAACAACCCTGCTGCACCTTGCTCTTCCACAGGGATAGGGTGGCACCTCTGAATCCAGGAGTCACAATAAAGCCTTCTCTTTTAGGTCATGATGTTGGGTCTTTTGAAACAACGCTGAGAAAAGTAGGCAATGTTGTGTTTGTGGTCACGAGGGATATGCTAGTGTTCTAAGTGAAGTGTTGGGTAGTTGATACAAATTTCAACTCGATGGGATCACTGAAAGACAGGCCTGTGGGGAAGTCTGTGGGGTATTTATATTAGGTTAATTAAGGCAGGAACAGCCATAATAGAGGTCAGCAGTAGATAGGCTGGAGTTCTTGACCCACCCTTCCCTGCACCCTTCCCTGGCTGCCACCTCATGTTCTTCTGCCATTTCTTCCCTTACACGATAAACTGTGAGCCAAAACGCAAAGCTTTTTGCTTTACGTGGCTTTCAGCAGTATCCACTCATGCCACCGGAACTAAAGCAGTCATCCAGAGCCTGTCCCAGCCATGCCAAGGTGGCCTCCTAATGAGTTCCACAGGAACCATTATGTTTCTCTATTTTCCATAACAAGTTCCTAGGCACAATTCCCTTTCCCTCAAATGTTCTGTTGTCATTTGGAGGACATTTTGGCTTTAGGTATTTATGTGGTAAACTGTGAGGTGAATTTAATTTTCTTCATTGATAGAAGAGATTTAAACATTTCTATTTCACTGCAATTTTAGAGGATGAATTTCTAGGAATTTCTGTCTTTTAATTCTATTGTCATTCTTATTGACATAGGTCACACAAATTATTTTCTAAATAGCTTTTTAATAATTTTTACCATATGTGACCAAAGTACTTAATATTTCAATAGTTGTGGTTTATATTTTATAGGTATTTATAGACCTATATTTTCAAATAACCAACAGTTATATTTATTTTTTCTTGTTTTTTTTCAATTTAATTTCTTTTAATAATTTTCTTTCAACATATCCTGGTTTTAATCATAATTTCCTTTAAAAATATGAATTATGATATCATCATGGGCTACTTTTATTAAAATGTTTCTGATAGAGTTACAAATGTCATCCTAAATATTTCTACTTTAGTTTTCACCTATAATTTTATATATTTACAGATCAAAAAGTTGTCTAATTTCTCTGTAATTTGTCCCAAACTCCTGAGATTTTTACACACGTGCAACTTACATTTTAAAATTTAGCAGAGCATGACACATTGTTTATCTTTCTGCACATACTTTCTGGAATTAAAATGATATATTTTAACATTATTTGGCATAATATTCTGTGTCAATTAAGTCAAAGTAGTTGGTTGTGTTACTGAAGTTTCCTGTACTTACTTATGTTTCTGTTCTATGTACTCAGCCTGTCTTCAGCTCCGTACATTTCCCAAACTCTGGAGAACTTTGCTCCTGATTATATGTAGTGCTTCCTGGATATATATATGATAAATTCTCTGTGTGTCTGTCTGTCTGTCTGTCTGTCTGTCTGTCTCCCTCTCTTTACAACTGTGGACTCAAGCCAGTGTCTTGTGCACATGCCAAGCAAGAACACTAACATGAGTTATATTTATGCCAGTGAATTATGTTGTCTTGGTTCAATAATATTTTTTATGAGATATTGTTATGAGATCAATTACCTATTTTTGGTACTGGTCTTCATCTCAAATCTTATTTTGTCTTTTACTGCTTCAGCCATGGAGGCTCCTTTATATTTTACATTTAAAACTGTCTGCCTGTTTCTTTTGGTTTGTTTGCTATTAAACTCCGCTCTTTTTATCTAGTGATAGTATTTGCTTTTTTAAAATTTACATTTCAAATGCTGTCCCTTTCTCGTCACCCCTCCACTATCTCCCACCTATCCTCCATCTTCTTTCCCTCCAAGAGGGTTTTCCTCTACCCACCTCACCCCTCTAGCATCCTCCTCTCTGGGGCATCAAGTCTCCGTAGGACCAAGCACATTCCTTCCCACTGAGGCCAGACAAGGGAATCCTCTACTACATATGTTGTGTGTGTGTGTGTGTGTGTGTGTGTGTGTGTGTATGTGTGTGTGTGTGTATGTGTATGTGTGTGTGTGTGTGTGTGTGTGTGTGTGTGTGTGTAAATGACCAGGCTATATATGCTCTCTAGTTTGTGGCTAAGTACCTGGGAGTTCTAAGGGGTCCATCTAAGTTAGTTGACACTGTTGTTATTTCTATGGGGTTGATTCCCCTTCAAGACCTTTAATCCTTCCCCTAACTTTTCCACTGGGATCCCTGGGCTCAGTCCAATGGTTGGCTGTGAATATCTGCATCTACCTTAGTCAGGTGCTAGCAGAACCTCTCAGAGGACAACCATGCCAGGCTCCTGTCTGCAAGTATATCTCAGCATCAGCAATAGTGTGAGTGTTTGCAGTCTGAACCTGTAATGGACCCAAAGTTGGGACAGAGGAGACAGGAGAAACCACTAGAATGTCCCAGACGTCAAGGATATAAGAGGCTCCCAGAACTTAAAGGGGGCTGCATTAGCTGAAATGCCCAACAGTGGAGAGAAGGAACCTGAAGAGACTCTCTCTGGTAGATAGACATGGGCCCCAGTGGAGGGATGGTGCCACCCGCCCATCTCAAAGTTTTTGACCAAAAATTGTTTCTGACTAAAGGAAATTCAGGGACAAAAGGAACTCCAGGGGAAAAAAAAAAAAAAAAAAAAGACAAAAAAGAACAGCATTTGCTTTTAACCTAGGAGGCACAGTCCACCTACTTAGTGCGATTACTGACATCTGAACGTGCGCCCCATCTTCATGTTGTCTTTTTCTCTTTTCATGATCTATTATTTGATTCGTATATCCATCTATTTACTGCGTAAGGGCTGCACTCGTGCATGGCGTCAGCGTGGAGAATAGAGGACACCTTGCAGGAACTGTTCTCCATTTGCAATGTGTGGCTTCTGGAGCAGAAGCGCAGGCCGTGGCACATAATCACTCACCTCATTGTCACTTAGTCTTAACTTCCGTTTGTTGTAACTGCCACGTTTCTGTATTAGTCCAGGGAAAACAATTTATTTCTCATTTTGATAAACTAACTTTTTATGTGTCTATTTCTACTATTATTATGTGCTTCACACATGCATCTTAACAGATGCTTCAAAAACATAGACATTTTGGCAATTGTATGTCCATGAATGACTTACATAAATTCACTGTTTTTTATTGTCACACGCAGTATCTTTACATACTTTACAAGTCAGGGAAGATGGCTTGTTACTTCATCATCGCTAGAAACCTCGTGCTAACATTTTGCTATAACTAGACACTGGAAATAAGTTAACAAGACAGAAAGGAACCTAATGAGGAGCTTGCCACACTGGCAGCCATTCGGTGCCTGGGCAGTGTCCTGTTAAGGGCACAGAGCTTGCCTATGCATGGTGGCAGGCTTCTTCCTTCAGAGAAATGAGTTCTCTGAGTTTATAGACTTGAGATAACAGAAAAGGAGAGCGCTCACTCATCACGGAGAGGGAAGCCTGATGCAATTCATTCCATGACTAAATTTTTTCTTGAATCACATTATTTCTACTTTGCACGTCATGACTGAATCAGACTTAGTGTTACTGGCCATGACGTAAGCAGTGAAAATATTGAATTGTATATTAAGGATAGTTAGGATTTAATTTTACATACAAAACTATTGAAATTGGATACCACTTTGGAAATCAATTTGGCATTTTTCTTTCAGAAAACTGGGAATAGTTTTACCTCAAGACCAAGCTATACATTGCTGGGTATATACTCAAAAGACGCTCTGACATCTTACTCACAAAGACACTTGTTCAACTATATTCATAGCAGCTTTATTCTTAATAGCTAGAAACTGGAAATAACCTAGATGTCCCTCAGGTGAAGAATGGATTTTTAAAAAGTGGTACATTTACACCATAGAATACCATTCATTTATTAAAAACTAAGACATCATGAATTTTGCAGGCAAATGGACAGAACTTGAAAATCCTCTTCTCGCATCCAAACCCCAAAGAACATGCATGGTATGCACTGATGTATGAGTAGATATTAGCCATAACATATAGGTACCTTGTTACACTCCACAGTTCCAAAGAAGGGAAACAAGAAGGAAGACCCAATTAAGAAAGCTTGAATCTCACTTAGAAGAGGGAATAAATTAGTCATAAGTGGCAGATAGTGGGAGGGAACTGGGAGGAAAGAGGATGGAGGAGGAGAATGGGGGTTCAGGACCAGGTGTGGGGACGGACAGGGGTGATGACTGGATGGTCATGAAAATGAATGGAAATCTGCAACTGATGGGGATGAGGACGTGGGGGCTTAGGATGAGACAGAGACCTGGGACAATGGAGGTGCCCAAGAATCAGAGGAGGTGGTCTTAGCTGTGACTCACTACACTGGGGACACGGAAGCTGAAGAGGCTACCCCTCCTGTAGCCAGACAGGAACCTCAGTGACGCAACAGAGACATCAACCCACCCACAAAACTTTCAATGCAAAATTTATCCTGTCTACAAGTAATGTAGGCATGGGTAGATGGAGCAGAAACTGAAGGAATAGCTAACCAATAAACTGCCTAACATGAGACCCATCCCATGGGCAAGGACATATCCCAAACTCTATTAATGGTACTCTGTTATGTTTGTAGACAAGAATATGTTGTCCCTTGAGAGGCTCCACACAGCAACTGACTCAGATACAGACACCTACAGCCAAACAGTGAATAGAGCTTGGGGACTCTTATGGAAGAATAGGAGGAATGATTGTGGATTCCAAAGGGGATAGGTACTCCACAAGAAAACCAAGAGAGTCTATTAACCTGGCTTTCATGTGGGTCCTGAAGAACTGGAACCAGAGCTATCCCAAAGCCTGTTGCTCATACATGGCATATGTTCTAGCTGGGCTGCATTGTCTGGCTTCCATGAAAAATGAAACACCTAGTCTCACAGAGGTGCCAGGGTGTCAGGGTGGGGGATACTCAAAGGGGCCCCCACCCACTCGGAGGAGAAGAGGAGAGGGGAGGAAAAGGAATTGTGAGAGTGGGTAACCAGGAGGGGAGCAGTGAACAGCATGTAGGTGAATAGTGAATAAGTAAAAACAAAATAAATTTAAAAAAATCAAAGTGTGATAAAGGAGAGAGGGGGGAGGAAGGGAAGGAGGGAGGGAGGGAAAGAGAGAGAGACACAGAGAGAGAGAGAGAGGGAGGGAGGGAGGGAGGGAGAGAGAGAGAGGGAGGGAGGGAGGGAGAGAGAGTGAGAGACAGAGAGAGACAGAGAGAGAGAGAAGAGGAAGAGGAAAGAGGAAGAGAGGTCTGAAGTATGTTTCATGCAAGGACAGGAGGCAATTTCGGAAATGAGGTATATGTTTGTTATCTTGATTGTGATATTGACTGAATTGTTCAGTATGTATGGTATTTCATATCAAATATGTGACAAGGACTAACAATAAAATTCCACTGGGAATTTTGATAAATTATCTGTAACAAAAAATATATAATCTGCCATGGACTCTTCACTACAGCTCTGTGCAGGTTTAATGAGCATTGTAATGTAGGTGAAATAGAGCTAATTTTCATAACCTACATTCAATTTCCAGTTGTTATATAGTGCTTTCTAAACATATCTTAAGCTTCCTTTCTCTTGTAATTAAAATCAAGCACTCATTCTTTGGTAAGTATGAGGAGATAGTGTATAAGGGCAAATCCAAGCTCTCTTGTCTTCCAACGTTAGCCAGGGTTTGAAGCCTGGGTACTTAGCAAGCTCTCATATAGGTCATCATGATAGAGCATGGGGAAAAACCCCAAGGTGAGTAAGGCAGTGGATACTGAGGGATATCTAGATCAGTAGGACAAAGAAAGGACATGGAAACTAATTGTGAGTAACAAAGTGGGGGGGGGAGGGCAAGAGAAATCAGAAGAATGGTTTTTCTGCTTGTTGGTTGGTTGGTTGGTTGTTTTAATTTGTGTTCAATATTCAGAATACAAATCTTTTCCCTTCTTTAGAAATTTGTTTTGCTTTTCTGTGAACTGGACCTGCTTCAAAGGAGGTCTATGGCTGCAATGTGCCTGAAGAGGTAAGGGGCATGTCTCAAGGAGCTCACAGTCTTCAAATCACAAGATCAGAAAAGATCTCCACCAGTTGAACATTTGAGAGGGTAGAAAGGAGCACAGAAAGAAGTGGTGTGTGTGAAATTCAATGTCAGTAAATTCAGGTATGAATGTGGACTCATTAGGATTAGCAAATAACCACAAGGAAGGGTAAAGCTTGAGTTCAGTTAATAAGTTTTCTTTACTTCCAAGAGCACAAAGCCTTGCCAGTTTGATAACATATAACTAACAGACTTACATGATTTGGAGTCTGGTGATGGAGGAGAAATATTAGATACAGCCAGGTCACTTTTTGATTTTTTAGGCTTCTTTGCATTCATCTGCCAAGGTTTATCATAGCTTCTAAAATCCCTTCTTGCTCCTTTGGGTTCTGTTATAACAAAATATAAACAAATAGTAATAAGGATGAAAATCTCTAGCTATTAAATAGAGCATCTTAACTTTTTAAATGGTTACTGGAGAAGATATGTTTTATAAAACACCGGATTTTGTTCTTTATTTTATACTTTTGTCCATAAATCATAGTAGTGAAATAGCTTAGCCAGGATAGTTTTCTTACCTATCTGCTTGAATAAATGTGAGAGGAAGAAATCCAGCAATCAGTATAGTAGCACTCACAAGATTTGGCTGATATTAGCTATTTCAATATCAGTCATGATTATAATAATCATATTCATGATATAATTATGCCTATATATATATATATATATATATATATATATATATATATATATATATATATACTAAATTTATGTTTCAAGTTTTATGGTGAAGCAACAAGAAAAACTCTGCTTACACTATCTACCAACATACTTGGAACTAGATAAAATACTCCACATTTAAGTTTGAATCAATAGAAAACTATCATTCTAGAAATAATTGATGAAATATATTAAATGAAAAATAGAAGATTTAAGACGCAAAGGAAAAATGATAATCTTACAACTATTAAATGTCAGGATGTGACTTTTTTCACTTCCCAATATAAGCAAAATAACGTATGAAACAAAACAGAATCAGAGAAGAGGTTCTCAAAAAGCTGGATTAAAGCAGAATTGCATATAGTATTTTAAAGGGAGTATTTTGTGCTTTTTTTTCGTAACTGCTGACAGAAAACTAAAATGGAATACTACATTAAATTTGTATTGATTGTTGGAAAAGAAATTCTGATAGCGTTGAAAATTGGATCACGGACACAGAGAACATACTTCACTGAATAGAAGTCCACAAAATGAGACAGAACAGAGAGTCCGCAAAATGAGACAGGCAATGTTGAATGAAGGGGTTAATGATGTCCATTCAAGAAAACTCAAATTGTACAACATGATTTTCTTGAAGAATTGTAGAAAATACCTCAGCTACAGTTTGGAATATTAAAAGTCTCTCTCTCTCTCTCTCTCTCTCTCTCTCTCTCTCTGTGTGTGTGTGTGTGTGTGTGTGTGTGTGTGCTCATGTGGGTATAGGTAGGTGTTAGTGTGTGTGTGTGCTCATGTGCCTATGTATATGGAAGTATTCCACAAAGGGAATTGCTTTTTGTTGAAAAAAAAAATGAAACAAATGGTAAACTTTCTCCTCCATACCACAAAGTGTTGAACATGTGATACATGCTATGCCATGAGTTGCCAGATATATTTAAATGCAACAATAGGGCAACTTAGAATAATTTGGAAAAGTCTTTATTCTCTATCCTTAACCTGGTGTAACAGATTAGAAGACACACCAAATCACAGCCATGGCTTAAGAAAAAAATCATTAACCACCATCCAAAGGAACATTTCACTGAAGCAGACACAAGAGAAAGGATGCTCTGCTTAAGGGAGCATGTGAAAGGACACGTGATGAACAGTTCTTCATTAACGACACACAGGTATTAGACGGCCATTACTTTTTTATAACACTATATTAGCTGAGCTCCATTTGTTGGGACTCTGTAGACAGTAACACACCAAAAAATTTCTGGTGGTGTACTGCAGCTGCTTCCCACTTCCACTGACTTGAGGTGATTGGCAGAGTGATATGATAAAGGCTAACAAGGAATTTCAATAAGTCAGACTCACATGCTGAGGCAAGACCTGTGAAGGACACTCGATGAAGTGTATATGGAGGGAGTATAAATACAACTCAACCAACAGTGATGGAGGCTTGGCTTGGTGAGGCGTGGTTTCCTTATAGAGGTACCTGTGCAAGGCTTCTTGGTCCCGAGTCTTCATTGAAAAAGGCTCCAAAAAGAACTGGCATCCCTGCTGCTCTGAATCCCTCCTGACTGAACTGGACTACTTGTTGTACTGGCTGGTTTTGTGTCAACTTGACAAAAGCTGGAGTTAATCACAGAGAAAGGAGCCTCAGCTGAGGAAATGCCTCCATGAGGTCCAGCTGTAAGGCATTTTCTCAACTAGTGATCAAGGGGGAAGAACCCAGCCCACTGTGGGTGGAGCCATCCCTAGGATGGTAGACCTGGGTTCTATAAGAAAGCAGGCTGAGCAAGCCATGGGAAGCAAGGCAGTAAGTAACATCCCTCCATGGCCTCTGCATCAGCTCCTGCTTCCTGACCTGCTTGAGTTCTGGTCCTGATTTTCTTTGGTGATGAACAGCAATATGGAAGTGTAAGCTGAATACACCCTTTCCTTCCCAACGTGCTTCTTGGTCATGATGTTTGTGCAGGAATAGAAACCCTGATTAAGACCCTGGTATACCCATGAAATGTTTGCAACTGGGTCAAGTTGTCAATGCTGACCTGTGGACTGAATTGCTATTTTCCAAACAATGCAGATGGGATCTGCTCCAAAAAAACATTTCTAAACAGGTTGACTTCTGCTGTTTTCTTTCTTTTCCCCAATCTCTGGTAGGTGGTGGGCTAGAAGGGAGGTTAAAGCATCTAAGAATCTTCATTAAAAGTAGGCTTTGGAAAATGTAAGAATGTGGTTCTGATGTTTTGATTTAGTTGGAAACCTGTGAGTACTGCTACTGAAGATCCTTTTCCTCAATTGGTTCTTGATCCATTATTAAAGATATCGGCCAATGGCTGAGTGGAATAAGTGAGACCTCCTGATTCCCACAGGTAGGAGAATGATGCAGGAAAAAGTTTTACCACCATTCTTGGGGGGATAAGGAGCCACCAGAAATGTAAGAACTCAGGAAAATGACAAAGGGGTAGCAGAGGAAGAATTAGATATGTCCAGTCATTGTTAGCCAAGGCATTATGAGAATAACTGGTGTGTGTGTATGTGTGTGTGTGTGTGTATGTGTGTGTGTGTGTGTGTTTCAACCCATGGATCTGAGCTAATTCCTGGGTGGGTGCTAGAGTGTGACCTGCCAAGAATACAAGGTAGGTGGTGAAAGCTACACTCAACAGAAAAAAAAAACAATAAAGTAACACACTACCTTTCAGCACAGCTAGAAACCTGTTTTCTTTGTTTTTAACCACATCAGTCTCTCGTGGGTCTTTTATATATCAGACTGGGGTTCTATGGAGAAGTCTCTTCCAACAAACAGTTGCTATATTTCATGCCAGGCTTTACACTTAGTTATGTGTATATTTTGTTCATCAATATTCCCAACTCTTCCAAAGAATTTGTGTCCAACCTTCTACCTTGTTACCTTGACCCAGACCAGAGAGTCAGAATCGTGATAAAATCCATGTTTGTATTGCTTACTAAGATGCTCCACAAAAATTCAAATTCACCAATAGGAATTCAGCTCTACTTCTCACTGGGAATTTAGTTTCACATTTCATATCATTGCTTAAGTTTGTATGCCAGTATCTATAATAATCTACTCCCTTCTTATACCCTGTCCAAGAAAAAGTGGACAAACAATTGTGGAACTATGAATTCTAAGAAATCTGGGAGAGTGACATAGTAATGATTAACCAAGACCTACACTCTTCCCTATCCTTGAGTGAAGACAGGGCCATTGATTCTCTTCTGTCAAGTATAATAGATCAAATCAGTAGATTTCTTGACTTGGAGAAAATAGTCTGCCAAAATGTAAGAATCATGTCATAGTGAACTCTAGTTGTAGCTAGCAGCTAAGGAAAAGTACAGGCTAAAAGCCAGAAAGGAAATTAGGCACTCAGTCATATCCTGTGAGCATTTGTTTGCCAACAAGGCAAATGGGAATATGTCCTTCTCTAGCTCAGTATCCAGATGAGGATGTAAACTAGCCACCAGTTTGATTTTTCTTGTGAAGCTGAATAAAACTGGCTAAGCCAGACATAGGCTTCTGGCACATAGACATGGAATGCTAAATGATAAATAATTCAGAGTTTAATATACTACTACTCCTATAAATGAAATTATTTATAAGATATATCCTTGTGAGCGTAACAGATGCCAACTTGATCTTTTGTCATAAGGTAGGTACCATTTTAGCATCTAGAAACCAAAGCATTTGGCAACAAACCCCACAGAAGTGATGCCAAATGGTGGGAAAGCCAACACAAGAGTTCTCTTTTTTGAATTGCAAAACTCATGTTCTAGTTTCTTGTTTACTGAAGATAACTTTTATGTTGATATCATCACCAGAAATGTCCACCTTCTTCAGAGGATAGTCACTTTCTGCCCTTGTTAGTATAGACTTGTAATATCATTAAGAAACTATGATAATACAAAAAAAATACTTTCTTGAATTTCCTGAGTATGAGAGAAGGTAACATGGTAGTATTCTAGGAAATCATATAGAGACTAGTCAATCCAGTCCTATAGGAATTAGGCAGAGACTTGTTTACCCATGGGTGGTGGCTTGAGTATGCTTAGCCTAGGTCATGGCACTATTAGAGGGTATGGACTTGTTGGAGTAAATGTGGCCTTGTTGAAGAAGTGTGTCACTGTGGACATGGAGTTTGAGAACCTCCTCCTAGCTTCCTGGAAGATAGTTTTTCCTTATTTGCCTTTAGAACAACTGTCAAACTGTCAGCTCTTCCTGGACACTGCCATGTTTTCTGACATGATGATAATGAACTAACCTTCAAAACCTGTAAGCCAGCGTCAACTAAGTGTTCTTTATAAGAGTTGCCTTGGTCATGGTGTCTCTTTACAGCAACAGAAACCCTAAGACACCATGTAACAGCCATGTCTTATTTAGGGTTTCTATTGCAATGGTAACATAGAATGACCAACCAGAAATTGGGATGGAAAGATTCCATTTCATCTTAATCTTCCAGTAGCACTCAATTACTGAGGGTAGGAGTTGAGATCAAGAACCCAGAAGTAGGAACTACAGAAGAAACTATGATGAAATTCTGTTTACTGGTTTGCTACTCATATTGCTCAGCCTGTTTTCTTATAGAACCTATAGTCATTGACTTTGAGGTAGAACTGCCCACAGTTAGCTGGACCATTCCTCATCAATCATCAATCACAATCAAGAAAATGTACAACAGGTTTGTTCACAAGTCAATTGGGGGTGGGGGGGGGGAGATGCACATTTTTTTCAACTGAGATTCCCTCTTCTAAAATGCCTCTATGTTGTGTCAAATTGGCATAAATAGACAAGCCCATGCCAGGGAGAGACTGGGATTTCAAAGAAAACCCAGAACCTGAAGAACAATGTGCAGAAAGATTGAAGCCACATTCACTGTATTGTTTTCCTCATTTAATGTGGAAATCAGGCTATGTAGATTTGGAAGGATACCCTGACCTCCCGATGCTCAGAGTTTCCCAGCTCTCAACTGTTTCTAAGGCTAAATTTAATATACAGGATAGACAATATTAGGGTTTTGAAAAATGCAAAACAGTTTTGAGATAAAGAAAAGTAACTTTGTAGACACCGTCTCATTATTTCTGTGATGATAAGCTGTTTGTTTTTAAAACAAGTTGTTTATAAAATGAAACACACGTTTGGGATGATTACTTTGAATCTATACAGAATAAAATAATTTCTTACAAATCAGAATCATTTCAATCAAACAAAATAATTTTTATTCATAGAAACACAGTACATTTTAATGTATTCAAATTGAGACTATTTTATATGAAAACTGAACATAAAACTATAATCACATAAAATATGATAATTATGTTTATCATATTATAATTAAAATACTTGTAAAACTTTTCTATTAGACCAATAGTTCTCATCTTCCCAATGCTAAGACCCCTTTGTACAGTTCTTCATGTTGTGGTAGCCACCATCCATGAAATTATTTTTGTTGCTACTTCATAATTGTACTTTTACTACTGGTATGAATTGTGATATAGATATCTGTGTTTGCAATGCTTTTAATGAACCCTAAGGGGTAACAAAGCCACAACTTGAGAAACACTGTATGAAAGACAGATACAAAATTAGCATACATATTCAAAGGTTTGGCTTTTTTCCTTCCCAATTACCTGATGATTCACTCTCTGCCCAGAGAGCCGCGGACCCTGACAAAGTTCTTTGCAGTTGTCCTCGGTTTCCTTGTTTAGATTGAAGATGGTCAATGAGAAATGGGATTGGCTGATCAGGTGTCTCAGTTATTAACTTGGTCATTAATTCCTAAGGAGAGAACAAGACACACATTTACATCTAATAAGAAGAAACAGTACCTGCGCATTCATCATTGTTTGGCTCTACAACTGTCCACACAGAACAACTAATTAAAATGCTTCCAGATTCTTTCTTATCAGGTACAAGTTAGTAACTGTTCTCACTCTGAGAACAAAGTAGTACATATCAACAAACCATTTGTTTTCCACAAGCAAAACACAGCAAAAGCTAGCCAAAATCACAATAGGCATGTTATCTAAATTTTTTTTTGCTAAAATATGATCTAAAAATTTAAATATTAGATTAATCTTTCAAGAAATCCCATTAGAAACTAAGGTTTAGATTAAAGGAACATTATATCTATTGTAATATGTTAAAGCATAATTTCCTTGAAATTCCCAAAAATATACTCAAATTAAAAAAATGATTTAGTAGCCACAATGACATATAAGCCTCATATAATTAATAAACAGTATAGAAATGCTTTTTATAAAAATCTCCCCTTTTACCTTTCTCTCTTTCTCTGCCTCATTCTTCGTTCCCCTCTCTATCTCCCTCTCCCTTTTCATCTCTCTCTTCCATCAATGACTAGGTCTCTATCCACAAATGAGACTCTTTACTTTTTAGTTGCTCTAATGATACCTTAAATTATGCCCAGGAATGACATCTACATATTATTTTTATTCAGGCAGGAAGAACAAAGGACAGTCTCCACTTTGTGGTCAGTTATGATATCCAGACACAAACAACTGCTTTACCACAGGATAGTGATGCCGTTTCAGGCCCCCTAATTCAGTTCTTGAGCTTGCATTTCCCTCTTAACATTCCTACCAGTCACTTTTCATCCTCACTGTCTTATTGTCATTGCCTGTTAAATGCCATTTTAAGTTCTATTATGGGGTGGAAATAGTTCTGTTGAGTAGGTCAGAAAAGTTAGATTCCTTTTTTGGTTTTGCTTTTTTCCTTTTTTTTTTTTTTTTTTTTTTTGTTGTTTTTTGTTGCTGATGATACTGGCCTGTGTTTTTGTTGCTGATGACGCTGGTGTGTCTTTTCTAGTTTAATGTTTTTCTTCAGATGTTTAACATGCTTGTCATCAGTCTCTCTTCAATAACATGTTCTGAGCCTCTTACCATAAATCCTCTTTATAAGTCTGCATTATTTTGTATCCACATTTCTGTCAGAGCCCCCTACCCAAGGTGAACAAAAGTCATGGTTAAATGAAGGAAAAGATTTTAATCTTAGTCACTTTTGAAAGACAGAGACTAAGAATTGCATCCCATCTTTAGGAATACTGACACAAGCTTTGAGGTTAATTTGAGAAAGAATTGGGATGCGGAAAGGGGTGACTGCAATATCTATGTAGAGACAACATATATTTTATAGATGAAAAAGATCTCACATTGCTGTTAGGGGCACAATTAGACTAATTCATAGCATCACAAAGCTAATGCTGGAAACCCAAAGATCAAGAAAGGTCCTTTCATGAATGTACTCTGATGCAAAGTATTTGTCAAGAAAATACTTTCTATATGTGGAAAGTAGGAAAAAGGAAGTAGGCATTATCCTCTCTGGTGCTTTGATTATGCTTGGCCAACAGAGTGGCACTATTAGGAGGTTTGCCACTGTGGCAATGGGTAAAGAGACTTCTTTCCTAACAATGTGGGAGCCAATTTTCTAGCAGCCTTCAGCTAACCTGGCAGAATCCTACCCAGCTAAGCTTGTTATCTGTGTTTTCAGCTGAAGAAGAAATAGTTTGGACTTTTACCATGGAATGAACTACAATACAGAAATGCAGGATCACACTTGTGATCCAGATATTGAATCTGGAAGACACAGGTGTTTGATCCAGATATTGAGGAATCATGACCATGAAAAGCTTAGGCACAGGCATGGTTTTATATACCTTTAATCCCAGGAGACAAAGCCAACCAGATCGCTGAGTTCAAGCCTGAGACAGAGCAAGTTCTAGGTGAAGAAAAGCATAAGCCCATGCATGGTGGTACATGCCTTAAATCCCAAAACTCAGGGAACAAAGGCATGCAGATGTCTGAGTTCAAAGTCAATCTACAGAGCAAACTCCAGGACAGCCCAGCTTAGCTGGTGGGGGGATTGGAATAGAGGAAACTGGTAACAGAAGAAGAGGTCCCATTTGCCCCAGGAAGAAACATACCTTGGCAGCTTCAAAAATGTGGCTCTGGCTTTAGAGTCAAGAACACAAGGGACTACTGGGAAATTGGATGCTGGTTAGCAAGAGATAAGAAATTAGCAGGGATTGTGAAGAGACCAGCATCACTGAGATGCATCTTCTTAGAAGTGTGTGTGTGTGTGTGTGTGTGTGTGTGTGTGTGTTTTTTCTGAGATCACAAAGAACCTGTGTTCCAGAAATAGCCAGGTTTGTACTTTGTGCTGTAGCTGGACTTGGTAATGTGTAAGAATCAACCAGGTGGTACTGGTTTTGAAGACATGAAGTGGTCATGGACAACAGCTAAGACTTGGTATTACAAGAGGCCAGGGGAAGTAGTGAAGGTGCTGCTTCAATTGCCGTTGATGGCCCAGAACTGTAGAGATCATGCAAAGACATTGAGGTTTAGCATCATGAACTGAGCCTACGAGAGGCTATTAGTGAAGCCTAGTTGCAACAGAAGACCCCTGTGCATCGTACATGCTGTACCAGTTGGGTGTGATAACCAAGGACAGCAGTAGAGTGGACTCAACCAGAGCCTGGAGTGCTCCAGAGGGCAGAGCCCGAAAAGTTACTCAAGCCCTTTGCAGGAGCCCAGAAGATCATGTGTGGATCCCAGAATTGGTGAAGTTGGAGACTCCAAAATGTTAAAGATGCCAGAACTGTGGGATATCTGCAGAGGGAAGCTGCTAACTGGGAGTGGAACCAGCGCAAGAGAAAGAAGTTTGTTTTAGTTAACAAAGATGAAAGGAGCTGGAGAGCTGAAGGGTACTTTGACATAGATATGGAGATGCAAAGTTTGGAGTTTGCCCAGCTGGTTTTTAGTCCTACTTTAGGAATTATAGGTAAGTGACTTGATGAATCTCAGAAGAGACTTGGAACTTTTGGTTCTAACTATTGAGACTGCTATAGACTATGCGGGCTTTGGAATTTAGAGTAACTATATTTCTTATTATGTTTTGGCTAGGTATGGCTTCCACAGACTCATGTGTTTGAAAAAGCCTACAGGGGCTAGAGAGTGAAATATAGAGATTTCAATATGCTTGACCCAGGGAATAGCACTATTGTGAGGTGTGGCCTTGTTGGAGGAAATGCGTCACTGTCAGGGTGGGCAATGAAACCCTCCTCCTAACCATGTGGGAGCCACTCTTCTTCTAGCAGCCTTCAGATAAAGATGTAGAACTCTAAGTTCTTTCTGTTTTATTCTTGACTAGACAGTTCCATGGTCCTCCCTTGACAATAATGGATAATGGACTGAACCTCTGAACATGTCAGCCAGCCCCAATCAAATATTGTGCTTCTAAGAGTTCCCTTGGTCATGGTGTCTGTTCACTTCAATCAAACTCAAACTAAGACACCATCATTGAAAAGGCCTAATTATTACTGTAACTAAAGAGAGTGTATCCTTTTATTAACATTCATAACAGTGTCCTGTGCTCAGTTAAATTCTAATTACACATCAGTGTAACACAACATAACTCAAAACATTTCAAATCTGGCACTTAGAGAAAAGATGTGCTGCATTTGGCTTGAACCTCTTGCTCATTGCAAAGACAACTAGACAGTGGAGAGAAAAGGGAATGAAGACCAACAAGGTTTATCCTGTCACAGAAATCCTGGGCACTAAGAAACAGCAAAATTAAGCCAGACAAAATGGACCAGGTCCACAGTAACTTTCTGCTGTGACCCTGTGAGATTGCATATGGTTTTGTTTCTAAAATTCTCTTTCAAGTCAGATGGAAAAATTCTATATTTTTGTTCTTTGAAAAGAAACTGAAGCATTCCCTTATTCTCTACATAAGCACAATCAAGTAGCCTCTACTTTAAAAGCATTTTGAGTCTAGTGATTTCAGCAATACCTTTTTAAACCACTAATAAACATATAAGGTTAAAGGAACAGAGAAATTCAACCATAAGCAATTAAAACAGTTAACTTTTTGGTATAGTATTGCTTGATCAAAAGTCTATTTTTCAGGCGATTCCAAACACAAGGAGTGTTGTTTGGCTTCCCAGTACAAATGTCCAGACATTTTGCATTTAAATAATCCTAAGGACTTTGAACTTCAAGAAATCCCTTTTCTTTACAGGGCCGTTTAAATCAGACACAGAAATATAACCAAGCAGCTGTGGACTTGGGGAGTGAGGATGGAGTTGTGCAGGTGGAATGCCAAGTCCAAAGTGGGGATTGGTTGGTGTTTAGTCCACAAGGTTCTTTCAGCACAAGGGGAATTCTTTGAGAATATTAAGCCAGTCTCAGCTATCCCGCTGAATACCTTCAGGGAATGATCTGCAATCTTTACCATTAATACAAGGCATGGAAGTCCCTGTGAGATTTTAGCTGTGTGTGTTAAAAAAAAAAAAAAAAAAAAAAGGCAAAATGAAAGTAGTAATAGCATTCTGCCCACAAAATAAAATTTTTTAGGTATTTTAGACTAAGGAACTAGGGGACTAATAAAGTGCAAATACTGCTTTACCTGGGACCCTGTTTGCACCCCCAGTCTAGAACACATATTATCAAACTTGCCCGTAATTGAATTAATATTGATTAAAGACAATAGCATTGCTGATATGAACAGCATACGAGGTCTACGGCCCGGTCATGACTCAGCACCCAGGTTTTGAAACCACTCTGCTGCATGGTTCTAGCTATAGGTTCGGGTCAGGCACGCCATCACTTTAACCTGCAATACTCCATCAACTAAATGGGAATGGAAGCAATAATGTGCATGGTGGTAATTGGCCAAGTGCTTAAGCTGGGTAGAGACTGCCGGACGGTTCCTCAGAGCTCACTCCTTCACTGATCTGGGCTAGAGCTTCCTAGTGAGGAATCTGTAAAGGCTTTGGAAAGCAGAGACAAGAAGAAACTGTTTTGTGGAGTCTGTTGAGGACAGAAATGAGGGCAAGCAGGAGGCTTGCAGCAGCCTCCCAGAGCCTCTGGAAAGCTCCACCGCTGGCTGGGATGGAACGCATCCAAGAACTGCGGCATCTCCCTGCACACAGTGGTCACCTGCTTCTTGTGCAGTAGCCTGAAATCTCCAGGGCCAATAACTCGGATCCCGGTGGCAGCCTCTCTTGATCTGCAATGGCAGTTCTCTGGCCTTGGAGCTCAGCGTGTGACCTCTGATCATGTGAATTCCTTATTACTAACTGTTATTACCAAGACACATAAGACAGTTTCTGTCTTTCTGACTTAATGTTTGGTGGTGCCCCTCAAGAGAAGACAACATTTCAATATTTACTGCAGTTTATAAACATGTATAGGTCATATATGTGTGCATATCTTATTTTATTATTTATTACACTTATTATAATCACTATTCTCTCGTGAACATGGATTTGTAATATTACAAATAGATGAAATATTTTCATTGACTTTATTTTGATATTAATGTTCTCTTTCTCTTAAATATAATTACATTACTTCCCTCCTTCCCTTTCATCCCTCCAGCGCTTTTCCTGCCCGCTCCCCCTTCTCAAATTCATAATTCATGGCCTCTCTTTATTTAATAGTTATTAGTTAAAATCTACTTAGAGTTACATGTGTGTCTAGGATTTCAGAGCTGACAGTTTGGTACTGGGTAACAATTAGGAGGGGGTTTTCCTGGAGAAAACTTTCCCTCTCTTAACAGACAGCTACTGCCTGGGATTCTTTGCCTTGAGCTGCTTCCCTAAAAGGTTCCCTTCTCCTTCTCCCACGTTCCCAGGTCTATTGCTGTTGTCCTTTTTTTTTTTCTCTTCCTCTCAGCCATACCGTTGCGGTATCATGGATGAAGCTTCTCTGTCAGGTAAAGGATGCATAGTGACACTGTAGATTCCCCATCCTCTGACACTTACAGTCTATTCACAGTCCCTAAGCCTCAGGTGAAGGGTGTTGTGTAGATGTATCCACCGAGACTGTGAACTCATGACTAGTTGTTTCCTGCACTCTGATTGGTGGTCATTTTCTGGAGTTCTCCCTCTGTTACAAGGAAAAGTTTCTTTGATGAGGGGTGAAAGGCTTACTCCTGTGAGTCTAAAGATAAGTATTTAGAATGCAGCTAGAAATTATACTGGTTTAAAGAAGTAGTGGTAAGAGGTTCTCCTAATACCAGTGAGCACTAGTCCAGGTACTTGGCTGGGAGTCTAGCATTAGGCATGATTTTCCTCCTGGCAATGGGCCTGGGTGTAAATCAGACAGCTGTTAGTTACAGACTCAGTAGGAGACCCACTGATGTAGTCTTAGGACTGTCTTGTCCGGCTGCTTATTGCTGTGGGTCACAGATGTCACAGCTGAGTAGGAATGTTGGCTGCTTCGTCCCCTTTCGGTATTGTGAAAGCTTGTCCTTAGGGATGTTTGCGATTATTTTATATTGGTAGACTGCAGTGCATTATCATATATAGAATTTTATTTGTGTTCCCTCAAAACTGGCATTAAGATCTGTTAACTGAATTAATTCTAAGACTCTGTATGCTTCATTGTTTTCCTATTCTAGCTACGCCATAGTCCTTTCTCACCTGTCCCTTAGACAATGCTGACCTCTTTACTAGTCACATAAGTCAGGCTTGTTTTTCCCTACCTGCACCATAACCCATTACTGCTTCTTTTAAAAAAAAAAAAAAAAAAAAAAAAAAAACTGGAAATCATGACACATAGTAGGGGGAACCTTTTCCTTGTCTCATTGTGCATTCAAGCAGATTTCTAAGGCTTGGGCTTGGCAGAAAGTGGTTCAAATGCAGCTCACAATCTCCATGCATGCTGAGAGAAGACCCGTTTTAAACGTTTTTCTCCCTCCCAGGCCACCAGAGAACACAGGTATTTTATTTGTTTCTTTTATTGTTTTCTTCTAATTCTGAGCTACACTAAACCCACTTCTCTTCTTACCAGTCAAGACGCAGACTGCATTGGAATGCTGTGATCAATAGTAACATATTATAATAGTATAAATAATAATAGCTCTCTTCCAGTAGAATATAAAGCCCAAAGGAAAGATGGTGGCCATGTGCCTCCATCATAAAAAAACAAAACAAAAACCAGGAGGCTAAAAATGTAGTGAATCCTTTGTTTTAGAAAAGGCCTAAGGATTTAGACACGGGTCAGGGCATCCAGCCCAAAAGAAACCTCATAATTTCACCAAATAGCCCCTTTACATCAGGGTGAAGAGCAAAGGGCCATCCTTTATAATGACAGATGTGATGAGACCCACAGCCACTCCAGAGGCATCATCATGGGTCCTAAATCTGTGGCTTATATTGCCAAGTTAGAAAAGGCAAAGGTCAAGGAACTCACCACCAATTTGGGTTAAATGTACACTGCTGGGGTTTTTTGTTTGTTTGTTTGTTTGTTTTTGTTTTTGTTTTTTGTACCTAAATATAATTATAAAAATTATAAAAAAATTAATAAATTATCAGTCACTTATTAAGTCCAAGAAGTACAGGTAGCAAGAGTTTTACATGGATTAATTTACTCACTATGTATTAAAGAACTGAACAAATTTTTTTTTTTTACAAATCCACTAAGAACTGCACACTTTCTATGATTCTGTTAGTTCTATACTACTGTTTTCAGATCAACAGCTAGACATACCTGGCACTCCCAGAACCACACAGGTCAGGCAATGAAAGCATCACAAATCTAATACATCCTCACAGTATACATTTTCCAAGATTTACTATGTACTATGAGATTGCCCTCCTATAAAAATCAGAAGCTTTCAAATGAATATCTAGACAAACACTGAGGTCTCCAATGATGAAGCTGTCATCTTACCCATCCAAATATTTCCCATTGGTGAATTACATCATTTGGTATATCATACTGTTGAAGCAACTTATTTAGTTTTAGCAAGTATAAAACATTGATTCTTCATTGAAACAGTGAGTTGGTTCAGAACTCAAATAAACTTACACAGTAACGGAAGCAGCAGATTTATGTAAAAGTTCCCATAAAGTGACAATCTCTCCAATGAATAAAAATTATTTTAGACTTATACTGTTAATTTTAAAAACAACAAAATCAGAGTGCTCTCCCTAGCATAATAACGAAATGTCCTACCTACCCTGCAGCTCCTTCTGGAACTGATGATCTAAAGGCAAAGATGTAGATGTTTCTATTTGGCTTCACATGTGTGATTTTTCAAGGGACCAATATGAACAGACACAGTCTACTGTGGGTCTCACTCATACACTCTACACAAGAACCTGTAAAGACAGTGTGGATTAACAGGGCGACTAGGGTGCTGCCTCACCTGGATTCATGCGCTGGCTCCCTAGCTGCTGTACAAATTTCACACAGTTGTCCGCTTTTGTCTTAGTTTTCTTTTCCTTAAAAGGGGCAGGGCACTATCTACCTCATCTATTGATTGTCAAGAGCAGAAGAAACATTTATAACATATTGCATAAATCTATTTGGGGCTATGCTTCTGAAAAATGTGTTTCCCCATGCCAGCCTCAGCTTGGGGAAGAGTTCCTGAGGGAAGGGGTGTTTGGAAACGGTGAAACAGAGAGACCCTCAAAGTGAAGACCCCCATGCTCTGTCCCAGGAGAGGCGACACCCCAAATCACTTACGAGAAGTGATCTTGATGCAAACTGCAAGAGGATTTTTAGTCCAAGCACGCTGGGACCCACAGTTGTACAGCTTTTATGGGGTTCACAACAAAGCCCGCAAATCCCAAACCAATCATGGCAAAGCCCGTGAATCATAAACCAATCATTTAAAGTTATCTAAGCCCGCACTTTCTAGGCCAATCATTGTGAACCATCTAAGCCTGCGCTCCGGGGACCAATTGTGTTAATCTAAGCCTGCGCTCTGGGGACCAATTGTGTAAAACTATCTAAGCCCGCGTTCCATGGACCAATCAGTTCCCTATAATCTCAGAGGTCTGTATTTGTACGGTCTTCTGAATGGAGGTAACAATGACAGTCAGGATAAGTCACTAGCGCAGGGGTTTCTATGGTGCAAGCAGTTTGCAGAAGCCAGATAAGCAGTTAGTCAGTTTATCTCCTGTTAACCTACGAGGTCCGGCTCAAGTATCCAAGGGCCTGTCCTACGCCCTTTCACCCAGTTTCATACAGAAAATAGCTCCAGAACAGTGTGACCTTATATCTACTTTCTGGCAGAGAGCAGGGTCTGGAGTCTGAGGTATTTAGGACTTCTTAGGTGTGGGGGTTAAGGCTCCTTTAGAGTGAGGTAGCTTGGGGGGTCCTTGAAGGGGCTAGGCTATATTTTTTATCCTTTCAAAACAAAAGACCTGACTGAAATCATGGGTTAGAAGCTGATAGTATATGCTCTACTCAAGACAGCTTTCCAGAGAGCTCTCTCTCTATTCTTGTTGACACAGCTTTCTCTGCCATTCTACCATCTCTCCGGGATAGCTGGACTCTTGCAGATCAAAACTTCTTTCCTTTATTTACAAATCAATTCAGTTTTTACCCCAGGTTCCCTTTTGATTATCCTGTGAATTAGCATCCCAAGACCCCAGCCTTTCTTTAAAAGAGACATAAAACACATTTTGTTTAACATTTCAAAAGAATTCAGAGATCTGCCCTGCTCAGTTAAACACCAATAAAAAGCGAGTTGGGACCTTGCCCTGAAATTACCATTTCTATCACACCTGGGTCTGGACCTAAACTACCTCTGTGCTAGGGCCTTGAACTCAGGAATCTGCCTGCCTTTTTAAGCACAAACACAAAAACCTTAGGTGAGTGTGTTCTTGCTAAGATTACTACTCCCTAAATCTCTTTATCTCCTTCCTTAGTGTCTTTCTGACAAGCTGTATCTTAGTGCAGCTCCCTCAGTTCTTTTAGACCTGTGAAGCTCTTTATTAAATTCATATGACAAATTGCATGCTTGTATTCTGAATAACTGAGAAATTATATGTTTTTTTAATTCATGTTTCAGAGTTCTTTCCCACAGCCTTAAGACCTTCATAAGAACCTTAAGGGCTCTCATGAAGCTCTCCACATTTACCGTTTTGCTGAGACATAGACACACAACTTGAAGTTGAAAATAAATGCATACAGACATATACACAAGCACGTGCACACACACACATGCACACATACAGCAAGCTTTATGCCATAGCAATTATTAATGCTCATGGAGGCCCATGTCCTGCTGGCTCTTCCATGGCTATGAACCATGTCATACCATCTCTGCCACAGCCAAACTAAACTTGGCACCCCTTTAGTTTACAACAAGGAAAAGAATACATAATGCAGAGGGCTTGCCAGTTTGGTCACTGTAGATGTTTTTTTTCCAGATAAGCGAATAGTTTTCCAGCTTTATTTATCAGTCCCTTCTCAGAGAACTAAGCTGCAGGCAACCTTTGGAGCTGCTCACCTGGAGACAGCATCCTGACACCTACCCATCTTGCCAGATTTTAAAACCAACTACTACCAAACCTTCAGGACTGACACTCTGTGATTTTAATTATACACCTAACACCCATTCAGAAGACTTTCTAAAGTGTTTCCCAACACAAAAACCAAAACATTATGTGTCCAACAACTGTACTATAAGAGCCAAAAGATTAAAAGTCTCAGTCCCACAAGCCTGTCCTCACTCATGATGGAAATGGCACTCCCAAGTCACTTGTATTTCTGACTGGTTATACATAAAGGGCACATGCAGATACTCAAATGCCTTTGATTTAAAAAAAAAAACTAAATAAATAAACACATACATAAATGTGTTATATTTACCCACTGACAAATTAGACAGCAATGGAAATGAATGCTGTTATTTCTTCCTATAGCAAGTAAACTAAAAATAGAGGGAATTCATTAACAATAGGTATGCCTATAAATGCCTATGTGATGACCAAATAGACAACACTATGTGAAGTGCAGTAACACAGAAGGTTGTGTGGTCTTTGTCCCCCATGCCTGGGAACAAGATAAAACTCTTGACACTTCTTTATTTTCAAGGATGTCTAGAACTTTTTTTGTTCCGTTGAAGCAGAAGTTATCTTGGGAAGTGTTTAACAGTTTTTTTTTTTTTAATATTTTATTCTCCTTGTCTTGCTGGCTTTTATTGGTTTGTATTATTATTCTTTACATATATTAAACCCCATAAAATGTTTTCACTATCTCTTGTTAGAGTTTTCAGTATTTATTCATCTAAAATCATTTTTGGTAGTATAAAACTTCAGTGATAATGAATCTGTTCTATTTTACACAGCAATATATTTCACAAGCAAATAAAATTAAAACAAAAGTGTTTCGCTGTATCTAATTATCTACTGGGATACTTTCCCCTTGCTCATTTTCTTTTATCTTTCAGCTTTATTTCCACGCAGACACACACTTTCTTTTTCATTCCTTTGAACTCAGAGAGGAAGCATACACAATGACTATGCATTTGCAAGAATTTGCAAAGAAATTGAGTGCATCTTTGACTCAGTTGTCCTTAACATACTGTAAAGTTGGCATATAACATCAAAGTAGTGAGTGGCATTTCTGCAAGTTTGCAGGTTTTATTCAGATTTCACCATCCTGCATACACTTGTGTACATGTGTGTGTGTGTTTGGAGAGTGTGTGTGTACACGCAGCTATGTATGTTTGTGCACATGCGCGTGTTCCTTTGTGTTTACCTCTGTGTATCTGTGTTCCTCTGTATATATGTGTGTGTACATGTACACACATGTATATAAGTATCTGTTCAGTTCTATTGTACTGGAATTAAGTATAACTATTGCCAAAATAAAGATACTATCACATGATTGTGTGATACTCGGTAGGTGTCCTCATATTACATCTTTAAAGTCACATCCATCCATTCCCTCCTCCATGTCAAAGACCTGGCACCCACCAACTATTCTCCATTTATTGATGTAATCATGTAACGCTACCATACTATACATGCTCTTTTGAGGGTTGTCTTTCTGCACTTAGCATAGCCCTCCTGATGTCCAAACAAGCAGTTATACATACATATTATTTATTTTTATTAATGAGTGTTACTCATGGTGTAGATCTGTCGTATCGCATTCACCCATTTTTAAGTGAATGTTGAAGGACTTTGAAAAAAATGTAAATAATTTTATAATAAACACACTATTTGTGTGAAAATGTATATTCCGCTGGCTTAAATAGGGCAATTGTTGGGTTGATTGTTAAAGTTACTTTAAATTTCAAAAAGAACTAACTGGCAGACTACTTTCTAACTGCCGATATAATTTGAGATTTACTTTTGCCGCACATGGGCACCCTGGACAGCCATTCTTCTGGCTATAGCAACAGCTCATTATGGTTTTAATTGCATTCCACTGATGACTAATTTCAGTGCAACTCTCTCATTCTGCTTGTTTACCATCGTTTATAGCTTCCCAGTTAAATATCTATGTATATCTTTTACCCACTTTTCTAATTGATCTGTTTGAAATGTTTTGCTCTTTTGAAAGTTCATTATACTTTATTGACACGACAGTGAGATTTTAGGATATTTTAGTCTCTTCCTCGGTTTCACTTTTGATACCCTTAAGGGATGTTGCATGTAATTTTAGAAAGCCATGCCTGTTCTGTTCCTTCTCTAGACCTCTAACCTCTTGAGGCTAGTTCTTCTAACCAAGATGCCAATGACCGACCCAATCTCACTCAGCGCCGTGCTATTTAACAGCTTGCCTGCTGGCTAACACTTCTCTGAGATCCCAGCTTTGTTTCCAGAACGGCCCACGTTGTTGACTAGACTTTTCTTGAGAGTGTTGCCAGATCCTCTGGCTGGCTTTGCTAACCACCAGCAACCATCCCACCTGAGAATGCCTGGAGCTACTACTTGAGTTCCACAGACCACCCACCCCATAGCTTGCTGTTACAACCAGAAATGACCACCACTTTTACCTACCTGAACCTTTTCGAATAGAAAACACCAGACCATCTTAATATTTAAAATCCACCAGAATTCACAACTGCTGGGCTCGGAATCTATTGACCTAAGTTCACCAACTATCCTAGGCTGGAATTCTTTTGGTAGGTGGTCGAGGCCATCACTGGGTCTAACCCAAACTAGCCAGGCTAGATGGTGCCCATCTCCTGGCCAAAAAGACCTTGTTTCTCTACTGTCTCCTCTTCCTCTCTGGGACACAAAAAGCCTACCTCCATATCTTTGCCCAGCGATTAGCTTCTATTGTCTTTACTTAGCCAATCAATTAGGGAAACCCCCTCCCCACAAAAGGAGAGTTTAGATGATATTCATTTTTATGAGGTCCTGTTTCTTGAATGTTTCCTTTATGACAAACTCATTCAGTGTCCTTTGTAACAGATTATCTCCAAGTTCAGGTCCTTAATATATGCCTTTCATTTCTCTACCAAATTTCACAGTCTTATAATTTACATGACACTTAATGACCTATGAAGAGTTAATTTTGTGTAAGGTGCTGAGTCAAGGACAAAGGTTAAAGTTGGATTTTCCTATTTAGTTCCAGTTTTCATTTGGAGCTCTTGCTGTGCCAACATTTGATGATGTTTCAAATCACTCCTATTTCTTCATAAAAAATTATCAGAATTATTGTTTATGTATCCTTTTTTTGCATTACTTCAAATGACTTAGTATGTTAGTTTCTCCACCAATAACCTGATCCTGTCTTAATATTTTATACTATTGAATAAAATCTCCCTATATATTCCAGGCTACTCTCAAGATCCCTGCATAGTCCTGGCTCACCAGGAACTCATAATTCACCTTTCTCTGCCTCACATCTCCTGGGACAACAGGCATGCTCTATTATATCTAGCTAATATTTTGCATCTTAATATTGGGCATAATTATTTCCTATTTTACAAAATAAAACAAAACAAAACTCATTTCTATGCAAATTGTGCGACAATTATGTTTACATCTATAATATCTAAAGAGATTTTGATAGGGCTATTTTAGTCATACACACCAACTTAGGGAGCACAGAGTGATGTTAAGCCTCCCAATTATTGGATATCCTTATAGATTCCCATTTAGTTAACTCTACAGTTCATCTCACCAGCACATGGATCATATGTCTTCTGGTAAATTTTATACCTAAGTGCTTCATAGTTTCTGGATAAATCATAAGTGGTTGCCATATGAGTTTGACCTCTCAGAACTCAGTTTAGGAAACAGTTAAGTCATAGGAGCTGCCTCTCATTGATAAACTGAGTCCAATTTTCAAAAGCTTCATAAGAAAAATTGCTGGAAGGGGAACTTAAATTTCCCTCAAGATCAAATCAAATCAGATCAATCAAGCAAACAAACAAACAACAATAATAAAACAGAATTAGTGGGATACTATGAAAATGGTCCTTAGAAGGAAGACCGTTTACTTCTATGAGTGACTGCCTGATAATCAAAGAGATGTCAATAAATTATGCAGTTGGACCTCAAGTTCTAGAAGGCAGGAACAAGCCAAATAAAAAATAAACAAAAAAAAGGAGAAATAATAATGATCATAGCTGAAAGTAACAAAAAATAAACTAAAAGCAAAATAAATAATCAGTGAGGCAAAGAATTAAATTTTTCTAAAGGTCAATCAAATTGGCAAACTATTAGGCAAACCAACCAAAAGAAAGATAAAACAAAGAGTCATAAAAATATAGAAATTAAAAGAGGAAGACAACTTTCTAAAAAAATATTGTGAAAGATGCCAAGAAATGTACAGCCCATTAGACATCTTAAAAATTTATATTCCATTACATTAGAAGCTCTTAAAAAATATAAAATTTCCTGACACATATGAACTACCAAAATTGATCCTGATGTATAGAAACAACATACATAGATTTAACACGTGCGAGGAAATTGAAGCAACAATAAGAATCTTCCAACAGAAAACCTCTAGAACAGAATTTCTGTGACTGAATCCTACCAGACTTTGGTAAACAACAATATGCACCAAACTAGCCCACCACATAGTCACAGCAATACACCTTGTACTGTGTCACCACGTAGTCACAGCAATACACCTTGTACTGTGTCACCACATAGTCACAGCAATACACCTTGTACTGTGTCACCACGTAGTCACAGCAATACACCTTGTACTGTGTCACCACGTAGTCACAGCAATACACCTTGTACTGTGTCACCACATAGTGACAGCAATACACCTTGTACTGTGTCACCACGTAGTCACAGCAATACACTTTTTCTTTAAATTAGATCACGACGGTGTACTCCCTCCTAATCACCCCTCCTCCCCATTGCCTACAGTATATACTTTACACTGTGTCACCATGTAGTCACAGCAATACACTTCAAACTAGCCCATTAAATATTCACGCCAATATGCTTCAAAACTATCCCATTACAAGACAAGGAAAGGTTGATTTCAAATTCATTCTCTGAAGCAATTTTTTAAGCTAATGTCATACACACACACACACACACACACACACACACACAACAGTCTTTAAAAATATATGCTATCTGACAAATATATACATGAAAGTCTTCAATAAATTTCTTAAAAAACTGAATTCACTATGACATTAAAATGATAATGCATTCTGATCAACTTGGTTATTGTCAATGATTTGATGATGGTTTGAAATACACAAGATCACATTTGTTTCCCCAAGTAAACTTTGGTGGAATGGTATCTCAATCTGCTGTGGGAACCATGCTACAAGGGAAAGATATTGCTTTGTGTCTATCCTGCAAAGGAATCTTAGGTATACCATTGATATATAAATATAAATTCAGAATATATAAAGAACTAAAAAATTAAACAGGAAAGGAAAAACAGCAATCAATACAGGCAAATGAATTATTGAAGAAATACCAAGTTGGATAAATATTTTAAAAAGACACATACTCATAGCCATAAGAGAATTGTACATTAAAATCACACTGATGCTACATTTATCCTGTCAGGGTGACTAGCATTAGGACAAAAAAATAAATCAAACATGTTATGATGTGGGAGACATGGCTGGCAAGAATGGAAGTCAGTATAACCAGTCAGGAGGGGGGTTGTTTAAAACATAGTCAGATCTAGCATATGGTCCAGCCATACCTAGCTATCTGTGTTCCTGAGGGAGTTGAAGGGAGCACACAGCAGAGACACCAGAATGCCTGTCTTTCTTAGGTACAACTTACAGCAGTGATGACATGAAGTCAATTCAAGTCTCTATGAAAAGATGAATACATAAAACAGTGCTTTCTATATACAAACAGAACACTATCCAGCCATTAATAAAATCCTTCTCTTATGGAGGTCCAGAGTTAGAAACTGTGTTGGGCAGTTCACAACCTCCTGCAACTTCAGCTCCTGAGGCAGGGAGTGGGTATGATGACTCTGTCCTCCCAGGGCATGTGCACGTGTGCGCGCGCACACACACACATACACACACACACACACACACACACACACACACACACACACACACGTGCATACTGTGCTTCCCTTTTGATTTTGATAGTGTGAGATTAACAATTTCCTGTGTTTTCATGGGTGTACTTAACCTTCTTAGTTGAAGTTTTCTTCTAGCACTTCTATAGGTCTGGACTTGTAGATAGATACTGTTTAAATTTGACTTTATCATGAAATACCTTATTTTCTCCATCTATGCTGACTGAAAGCTTTGCTGGGTATAATAATCTGAGATGGTATCTGTGATCTTTTAGCGCTTGTGGCACATCTTTCCAAGTCCCACATGCTTTTAGAGTCTTCCGTAAGGAGTCAGGTGCAATTCAAATTGGCTTACCTTTGTATGTTACTTGGTCTTTTTCCCTTACAGCTTTTAATATTCTCTCTCTCTCTCTCTCTCTGTCTCTCTCTCTCTCTCTCTCTCTCTCTTTCTCTCTCTCTCTCTGTCTCTCTCTCTGTCTCTCTCTCTCTCTCTCTCTCTCTCTCTCTCTCTCTCTCTCTCTCTCGTACATTACTGTTTTATTATGTGGCAAAGGAGACTTAATGTCAGGAATTGAAAATACAATACGAGAAATGGATATATGGGGTCGAAAAAAATGTTAAATGTAAAACAATCCCAGACACAAAACATCCAGGAAATCTGGGACACTAGCAAATGCCTTTTAATGTTGCCGGAACAATAGTTTCTCCAGCCATCAGGTGTGAGAGGCAGTTTTTCTGTTACTGAATGAATGGGATGAGTTTAGGTGTTAGTCTTCTGCTCTACACATCAAACTCAGGCAGAGACCTTTAAAGGCCTTTGGTTCTCTACTGCATCCCCCTCACTCCATGCCTCTATGGCATAGTTATTATTATAGCGTGTGTATTTTAATGTCACCATTGCCCATCCTTCTTTCCCTTAGGAGACCATAAATGCTTACTGTACTATTCCCTAGGAGCAGCTCATAAAATTGACTCATTCTGTTTTTTTTTTTTTTTTAATCAAAATTTTAATTGTATTTTTCTTGGCATGGCAAAAGAAATGTCAGATATAACAAGTCCCCCTGTCATCAAGAATTTCGAAATTGATATTTTATCAGTCACTCTCAGTAGTAACAGTCAGTTGTCTTTCGAGACGTGTTAGCCAGAATTGGGTGTAGGAAAGATATCTAGGTTCATAGAAGGATCTAAACAGTATATTTTGATGCCTTTTCCCTTGAAAGATATATGCCTAGAATAAAAATCCACATTCTGCTCTTGTATTGTGCTCTGCCCTTCAGAATATAATATGACTTTCTGGTTTCAGGGCACAAAGAAGAATCTGAGTAGGTATTTGCACACTGAAAGCTGTAGACATCTGCCCCTATCCTTTCGAAATGTATGCTTTCCACTGAAGATTATTATATCACATGGCATAATATGATGTGGTTATATCCACATATTACTAAATTTCCCATAGATCTGCTATGCTGAGCTGTTGTAAATCCTGTACATTTTCTGGGGGTGGTGAGCATTTTCCATCATTAAAATCGTGCAAAGTGTGATGCACTCAGAAAAGATGAAGCCCTGAGGTCTTTCATAAAAAAGAAAGAAATGAAGAAAGAAAGACCATGTTTCCAGTTGTAACTTATTGCAGACTAGCCTGCTCTAAACAAATAATATTGTTGAAGAGATACAGTCTTGAGAACAAAAAAAAAAAAAAAAAAAAAAAAAAAAAAAAAAAAAAAAGTAAGGAACACAGGCCACTAGATGGCACTAGGAGAAATGCCATGGTTGTGTTTTGTTTGCTTGTTTATTTTTGTGTTAAGTTCAGGCAGTCTCCTTCCCTTAAAATGAGAAATGAGGCTTGACATAAAACAGAGTCCAAAACAAGATACAATTCAACAAAGAATTCCAAAAATATTGTTAAGTTAGAAACAAAATCATTGGGGACATTTGGCCTTTAAATTCGAGCAATGGTTGCCAAGGATGTTTTGTCTCAGCACATCAGGTGCTTCCAAACCTCCCTGCAGATGACATCAATCTATTTATTTTTCTGCTGAGACATTATTTTACATATTTATAGGCTACAAAACAGTAGTTCAATGCCAGAATACAAGGTGTACACTTCAGGGTAGCTAATGTTTCAGTTTCTTCAGTTACATGTCTTAATGTTTGCTGTTTCTTCTTCTTCTTCTTCTTCTTCTTCTTCTTCTTCTTCTTCTTCTTCTTCTTCTTCTTCTTCTTCTTCTGCTTCTTCTTCTTCTTCTTCTTCTTCTTCTTCTTCTTCTTCTTCTTCTTCTTCTTCTTCTTCTTCTTCTTCTTCTTCTTCCTCTTCCTCTTCCTCCTCCTCCTTCTTCTTTAACCAGTTTGTTTCACACACAAGTGCTTATGAACTTACTGTCTATGCTGCAGTCTACAGAATGCTAAACAATCCTTCTCGACTGTATTTTGATTCTTTTTATCTAACTTTATTGTTCTCCTTCCCAACTCTACTGTTTGACTCTATGTTTATAACCTTTCAGCTTCTATATATGAATAAGAGCATGAGGTATTTATCTTTATGTGCCTGGTTTATTTCCTTAACATTATGTCTCCCTTTCCACCAATTGCCACGAATCACAGGGTTTCATCCTTTTACATGGCAGTATTCCGCTCTATACATGAGCCACATTTTTTCATTGCCTTTGTGTACATGAGCTCTTAAGTTGTACCCATATCTTTGCTAATATGTTGCAAAAACATGGAAGCTTGTGTTTGGCTTTGTTATCATGGTTTATATATGCACAGTTTTCAGATGGCTGGATCATGTGTTTGATGTATTGTAGCTTTTTTGAGAGAGTCAATACTATGTTCCTTAATGAACATACTCATTTCCATAGCATACTGAAATAGCTTTACTCACTGGTGTTAACTTTCGTATTTTGTATAATAAGCACCCTAACTAGAGTGGGGCATATTGCCACAGTTTTAATTTTCACTTTCTTAATGACTGGTGATCCTCAGCATGCCCTGTTTAGTCCTCCACACATTACCTCTCTCAGACGGCTATATGGCTCCAGATAGGCCTTATTACCCCTTAGTTTGCTCTCTGACAATTCACTTGTGAGTTAGGCAAGGATATACTATAGGCTGTCTTACGACATCACTCCCCTAACTAAAGCCCTCCATGGCCTGCTTTCACCTGAGAACTAACAGCTGAACTACTAGTGAATATTAGATGGACTGATTCTTGTTGAATTTTCTAATTTCTTCTCTTGCTACTCCAGTGTTATAAAACTCTACATTCAAATAGTATGTTGTCTTTTTCCAATGCTGACCATCTTGTTCTCCAAGCTCATCCTTAGGGATTCTAACAAGTCGAGAAGACTGACCACTGTTACTGCAACCAAGGGCTCTTGTGATAAAGAGATCAGTTTAAATTCCTCACTATATGATGGTATGGTAAAAATCCCAGGCTTTTTCATGCCAACAGTATGGAGATTGGTATGTTTTATTTTGCTTCTCAATATCCCCTTTCCCCTGAAACTCTGAACATGTCTGCCAAATGGAATGATCTACTTCTCCCAGCTCTTTTATTTGGTCAATTTGCCTCTGCACATACACATTGATTGAAATATATGAAATGAGATTTCAAATATATCCGCTTTCAGATCACATAGACATTACTAACTTGTAATACTTGGATTCATCTCAGTTCACAAAAGGCTATTCATCTGTATAAAATTGACCAAATACAAAGATACACAGACATTTTCATCTTCAGCACATCCCTTTCTCAACAGCCCAAGTAATTGGCTTGAAGCTTGTGTGAGAGCTATAGCAATGTTTTACAAGTGAAATGAAATTCTGGCTAATGAATTGACCAACAAAATAAAGTTCTCTCTCTCCCTCTCCCCCCCATCTCTCTCTCTCTCTCTCTCTCTCTCTCTCTCTCTCTCTCTCTCTCTCTCACACACACACACACACACACACACACACATACACACACACGTGTGTGTTTAAGTACATTTCCAAGGTCAAGTCTCAATTTGTGGGCTTTTCTCAAAGCTTAGATTTTTTTCTTATTGCCTAAAGCCAAGAACATGATGTTATCACTTTTTAAAATTATAATAGCCTATGAAAAAGAAAATAGAGTTTTGGTCCCGACTACAGACATATTTATAAAGCCAAGAACAGACTCTGGGTTCAGCCTCCTTTCAAGTGGATTACTCATTTATATATAATTAACTGATATACTGTTATGTTAAACACTTTAAAATAATAGTATAGTTGGGAAATAGAAAATATTTAATAAGCAAACTTATTTTGTAAAATAAATCTCTGTAGAGTCTTCAAAATCTTTTAAAGAAAAACTAACATTTTGAAAAATAATACTTTTTATATTTGGGAAGAATATATAAGAATTTATGAAGAATAATCTAGTGAATACTTTATGCACAGTTATACACTGCCATGCATAAATTTTATTTCCAGTTTTTCTATACACAAAGTAGAACATTAGAAAGAAAACAAGCTTTGTCTATGTTTCCAAATAAACAGAAAACTTGATATGCACCAGAAAGTCTTGTATGTCAAAGAAAAATAGTCTGTGTTATAAGTGTTATCATATTTTTTTCTCTATACAAATAACATAAAGTTAGATTCCTCATTCAAACTTTATGGACTCATGAACTTTAGATATATTAAAAGCCTAAAGATCTTTTTAATCTAAGGGAAAACAGATCTATGATCTTGGAAAGATACATTTTATATATAAGAAACAAAATCATGGCAAAATAGAAATTCATATTCTCTTAAATTTAGTTGCCCTTTACTCACAGATCACCCAAATATTACGACTAAAAACCCTCATTTTATATTGATTAGTGATGCTCATTAAGTTTCTTCATTTTGCTCTTTCTAGAAATGCAGTAGGGTCACACTCTCCTAGTTCTCTAAGCTTCCAGGGTCCATGTGATTGATTCTCTTTGGTGAGTGGAAGGTTCTGTAGAAAGTGTGTCACTATGGCCGGGTCTTAAAGAACACATTCACAGCTTGTTCTCATTTTCTCCCTCTGCTATGGGCTCACCATGTTTCTGAATATAGAGGGCTCTTAATAGAGATGATAGAGTACAATGGACCACTCAGCCAGGTGTACATAGAGTGCAAATCCTAAGCTAGTGACTTTATGATTGGTGGTCACTTCATTCATCATTGCAAACTGAGCACTGTGCTGGTCCCTGCTAAAGTGTGATGGAAGTATCTCAGTTTCTTAGAAAGGAAAGAAAGTAAAAATATTAAATCATGACATTCTATAGAGGAAGAAACCCTGTGATTCGTGGCAATTGGTGGAAAGGGAGACATAATGTTAAGAAAATAAACCAGGCACAGAAAGATAAATACCCCCCTCCTTTGACTCTCTGCATCATTTCTCTAGGTGTAGCTCTTGGTTTGCTAGCCACATGACTTTTCATTTTCAACATGTGTACAATGTAGCACACGGTGTTATAGTGTGCATATAACTGATGTCTACAACCAGTTGACATTGGTTAAAGTACACTACCATTGACCAAACAAATAGTCCTTATCCAGTCAGTCAAAAGACCAAAGAATAACACCTAACATTTGCTGAAGAAAGTGTGCCTCCAGGGCCCAGCTCCAGCATCCCCGTGAGTCTCCAGCCTACCGGCCTGGGCTTCAGACTTCAGACTTGCCAGAACCAAACACATGAGGCCATTTCTTATACAAGGTCTTATACTGTAGGCTGTGTTCTCTTGAGAGAGCTGTGATACACACTACAAGTATACCCAAAGGCAACTGCCATCTCTACTTTGTTAGTAGTGAGCTGAGTTGAAAAACTCTAATATGTGAATTCGCAGGAAGTCCCTTAGGTTCAACACTGGTGAACTGGAGAAGACACATGCCTGTACAATCAAATTTTAATTTAAGGTTGGGGGTATAGCCCTAGAATAGAACATTTCCCTTACATAATCAAGATCCTAGGTTCAAACACAGTACCAACCTCAAAGGGAGAGAGAGAGTGAGAGGTGATACTGCACTTATATTCAAAGAAATCAGGATCTTATGATGTTATTTTCTAGTTCCATCCATTTGCCTAGGAATTTCGTGAAGTCGTTGTTTTTAATAGCTGGGTAGCACTCCATTGTGTAAATGTAGCACATCATCTGTATCCATTCCTGCATCTGGGTTCTTTCCAGCTTCTGGCTGTTATGAATAAGGCTGCTATAAACATAGTGGAGCATGTGTACTTGTTGTATGTTAGAGCATCTTTTAGGAGTAGCATAGCTGGGTCTTCAGGTAGTGCTGTGTCCAATTTTCTGAGGAACCTCCAGACTAATTTGCAGAGTGGTTGTACCAGCTTACAATCTCACCAACAATGAAGGAGTGTTTCTCTTTATCCACATCTTCTCCAACATGTGCTGTCACCTGAGTTTTTGATTCTAGCCATTCTGTTACTTTGATTTGCATTTCCCCCAATGACCGATTATGTTGAATATTTCTTTAGGTGCTTCTCAGCCACTTAATATTCTTCAGTTGAAAGTTCTTTGTTTAGCTCTGTCCCCCATTTTCAATGGGGTTATCTATAGACCACATGAAGCTCAAGAAATTGGAAAACCAAAGAGTAGATGCTTCAGTCCTTCTTAAAAGCAGGAACAAAATATTCACTGGAGGAAATAGAGAGATAAAGTGTGGAGCAGAGACTGAAGGAAAAGCCATCCAGAGCCTGCTCCATTCAGAGATCTATCCCATATACAGTCACCAAAACCTAGCCAATATTTTGAATGCCAAGAAGTACATGCTATCAGATACCTAATATAGTTGTTTCCTGAGAGGCTCTGCCAGAGCCTGAGAAATACAGACGCACATGCTCTCAACCAACCATTGGACTGAGAATGGAGTCCCTAATGGAAAATTTAGAGAAAGGACTGAAGGAGTTGAAGAGGTTTGCAAGGAAGAACAACAATATCAACTAGCCAGATCCCCAAAGCTCCCAGAGACTAAATCACCAACCAAAAAAGGGACCCATGACTCCAGTTGCATATGTAGCAGAGGATGGCTCTATCAGGCATCAATGAGAGGAGAGGCCCTTGGCCCTGTGAGGGCTCAGTACCACAGTGTAGGGGAAGAGCAGGAAGATGGGCCGGAGTGGGTGGGTGGGGGAATACTCTCATAGAGACAGATAGATAGGGAGATTCCAGATGGGAAACCAGGAATGGGGCAGCATTTGATATCTAAGTAAAGAAAATATCCAATTAAAAAAAAAAAGACTGAAAAGATCTGCTCATTTTTAATGTCTTCTCCCTGGCACCATCTCATATACAAACCTTCTTATATGATTCCACGACTGGAGAACCGACTATTGCATACATGGTCTTGCAGCCACCTACCCCTTCATGACTGTTTTATGGTTCATTGCAAGTCAAGGAGCCATCTCCTCTTGAGTTTAGTTTGAAAGAACCCATAGGCTCAGCAGTTAATTTAAATAACCCCTGAGAAGGTTCCGAGAAAATGCCTTACCCATGATTCTGCACTCTCAGTAAAGTCACCTTAAGTGATAACATCATGAGAGGGGATAAACTGCCAGCAAGAGGAGCACGACCCACCCTTTTACCTGCAGTCAGTGTGTGTTCACTGAGTCCTGATTCTTTTACCCATGCCATGACAAAGATCCTTCAGCAAGGTGGAAAATATAAAAGGAATATGGAAAAAACTACCCTAGTTTGCTTTCTATATCTGTAATAAAAACCATGAGCAAAGGTGACTTGGAGAGGGAAGATTATAGTCCACTATCAAAGGAAGCCAAGGGAGAAACTCAAGGAAGGAACCTGGAGACAGGAACTGAAGTAAAGTCCTCAGAGAAATGCTGCTTGCTGGCTTGATTTCCCATCTTGTTCATTTATCTTCCCTATACAGCACAGGCCTACCTGCCTAGGGATGGTGCCACCCACAGTGGGCTGGGTCCTCTTACCTCAATCATTAGTCAAGAAAACACCCCCACAGTCATGCCACAGGCTAATCAGATTAAAGCAATTTCTTTGTTGAGATTTTTCCCTCTTCATAGATGACTCAAGCTCATATCAAGTTGCCAAAAACTGACAAACACAAACATTCACCTTTGAAACTGATACATAAATCTGTTAGATACATAAAGAAAGTCATCTTTCTACTAGTAATGCCAGGAATGATGATTCCTTGAAAAGTAACTATGGTTCATCAATCATTTTCTTACATGCTAGAGGATTTCAGTACCTTAGCAAAGACATTCAATAAAGGCAGAAATCAGTCTGATTATAAGAACAATTTTCATCTAAATACTTTGCCCTTGAATCAGAATTTGCTTCTAGTGTGGAAAAAAAAAGAATGAATATATTAAAATATACCAGAATTCACCAAGGAGTTTGGAAAGTAAATGGTAAACAAATTGCCAAGACTACAAATGTGCAGGTGTTTGTGTGTGTATGTGTGCACACATGTACATATATACACAGCATGTGCATGTATGTGTGCCTCTGTGTTCCTGTGTGTGTATGTATGTACTCACACATATGTTTTACTCAGTCTTACCTTCATTTCTTAATTTAAAAATCTTCGTTTTTCACTTAGATTCGCTGAGCAAATCTCTAAGTGTCTGATAAATACAGACCTCTTAAGTAACAGCTGAGAAAGATTGTTACCCATGTCCTCCACAAAACAAACATTGCAAAAGAAATTGATGGCTCTTTCCAAAGGAAGATTCGGTTTCATAGGCAAGGAATAGCAAGTGTCATGGGGTTTAAAATATGCTTATATATTTTACCAGGCTGTCTGCTCAAGGGGTTTCATCCTGAAGGGACACTGGTTGGTGCAGTGTGTAGCACACATCTGGACAACCCTTGGCAGCGCAGACTATGAAGCCTCTCTCCATTTCTAGCCACCCTGTAACTACTGTCCTCATCGCTGTACCACAGACATAACAAGGAAGGCGCATGCCCAAGCCTGCAGGTCGTAGGCCTCAAGTGACACAGAGAAAATGATCAACCCTCCACACAGTAAACCACAGACCAATACTCATAACACTGTTAGGTATCAAATCACTACCCCAGCTCAGACAGCTCTATCCAAGCCACGGTGGCTTCACTCAGCTGGCAAAGAATCTTTATACCATCATAATACCTATTGAAGTCCAGCAGCCACTTCTACACAGCCTAGAGAGGAGGAACTTCCCCTGGACCCTGAGATGGGCACGATCAGCGTGAAAGCAAAAGGACTGCTATGACCATAGTGTGCGTGCAAAAACAGCGACTCCTCCACACTTTTGGGTATAGGAGGGAACTGTTCCACTGTTCCTGTGAGCTGGGATCCACCTGCCTACACTGCTCCTGGTGCTGTAACATTAGGTCCAAGGGTAGGACTGTCTCAAGGAACTGTTTCTGTCAGCCTGTTTGTCTGTCTGTTTTGATGGCTTTAGGTTTTTATCCTAAGTGGAGTTGGCTGGGTTGGATGCAGCACCAACCGGGACAGATGTGAACCAGCAGCTGCCTCAGAACGGGAGCAGGAACAGCAACACGGTCAGCAGCATGGTGACTGAAGCATTCCAGGGAGTGGCCCTGGACAGATGGGATGGAAAACAGAGGTGACACAGATGACAAGGGACAGAAGAAGCATCCAGGGTGAAAAGGGTGACCAGTAAGACAGAAGAGAAAAGAGAAGGCTGTGAGGAGCCAACGACAGAAACTACACAGCCTGATGTTTAGAAGAGGGGCCAAATCCGACAAGCTAATGGTCTCAGCACAGGGCCCTCGTGCCGTGCAGCACAGCCCAGAGCTGTGACCCTGGCAAGGATCAGGTGCTGACTACTGCAGCTGACGTGCTCTTGCTGCTCGGAGACAACGAGTGCACCAGCTGCTCCGTTTTGGGTCACTGGCAGCTGGAACCCACATTACTGAAAATTAACCTGAGCCCCTACAGCTACAAGATCCTGGCTCCCAAGGCCTTGAATCTAAGGTCTAGTTCTCAGGGGTCAGAGCTGTGGACATATGGGTCGCTCAGCCCAGTCTATAAGCCTTCTGCACTCAGGGGCCCAAGAGAGGCAACACAATCTGTACCTCTCCTTATGACTCCATATTTGTAGGGGAAAAAAAAAGCAATGGCCAGGGCACGAATAACACGAATGGGTTAAAAGTCATGTCTTTGAACTTTATAGCTGGCATTTACTCTTATTTTTATCAACATACTCTATTGACACTACTTTGCTTAATAATCTATTTTTATTTTGTATCATTGGTGAAGGATTTAATAACTCTTGGTACAGTGAGTGCATCTAAACATACAAATGTCAGAACCTAGTATTGATAGAGCTGTGAACTGCCAAGCGCCTACTGGGCAGCACAGCTGGTAACCAATATCTTCATATGTATTCCTTATCAACTCGGAGCCCAAAAGACTTGCAGTGCAGATACCCGGCAGGGAGAAACTCACCGAGGAGCACTTTCAAGCGGTACTTCTCAAAATCTCATCAGGGTGTCTGGGGGTTAGAACTACAAAGTCCAGGCCAAATAAAGAACTGTGCAGATAGAAAATGACAGTCTGTATTTTAGTAAAGTATAGAGACACGTTCCAGCTGTAAGTTTGAGATAGTAACACGTGTAGAAAGAACCTGAAGAAGGCCTTGCCTTCTACTCCTCCTACTTAAAATAAAAGTCGTGTCTCTTTTGTCCTGTGGATCATGACTTTGTGATTTGGAATCCAGCAAATGGAATGCATCAAAAAAGAAAGGCCAGTATTAAAATAAACAAATAAACATTTTTTTCCTGAATGCCAATTTGCTATTCCCCAGTAGATTCAATACTATTATCCCATGGCTTCAGGTTTCTAATCAGTCTGGTGTATCGGGTTTTCACTTCCATGGTACCTAGATTTTGATATCATGAATAAATCTTTTGTAGCAAAATTAACCCATAATGACTCTTGTACTGCATGCCTCTGAGAAAAAGTAGAGTTCAGCTAGCCAAAGCAGTTATGCAAGACATTCCTTTATCTTTCTCTCTAGAGAGGAGGAAATCTAGCTGAGATGTTACCAGTACTAATACACTTAGCAACCACTGAAGTCAGTAAACACAAAATGTCAGTAACTGCATGCCAGCCAAGACACTTAATAATCTGTGAATTTTTTTCCTTTGTTGAATAATGGATAGACAGTAATGAAAACAGAAAATTGATTTTTTTTATCTTAGAACACAGTTCTTAGGAAGAAGAAGCCTAAAGCAATCCCCACAGAATTCATGATTATCAGTGATGGGTAGAAATAACCATCAGTAGAAGATAATGAAGGACCCCCGTATTAGAACTGCTAGGAATGGCTCACACACAGAAAGACAGAAGGTAGCTCCCTCCACAGCAGAGAAGCTGTTAGTGAGAAAGCCAGTATGCTCCACTAACCCAGGCTCAGCATCTGAACAGCAGATCCAGAGAGATAACATCATTGTCCTTATCTAAAATGTGATGTATATTTTTACCCTAGAGCTAAATGGAGGAAAAGAAACACCAACTAGCCTGAGCTGCTGTATTCCTTCTCCACTCTTTCGTTTTAATTTCACAAACCAGTATTATATATCCCATGGCATGAACTACATTGATTATCTCTGATTCTGCAGTTATCAGAAGCCTTCTTTGTTCTCAACGCACTGTTCCAAGCAGAGCTATTTGTCCGTGGCAAATCTCCATGTATTTCTTGCTTGGGAACTCAGTGTCTGTTCGGAACGCTCAGAGCCATCTCCTTCCTCACTGTGGCAGTGCTCTTTCCTCTTCTCAGTGCGACTGTTGATACTTTCCTGTCAACAACCAAGATCTCACAGCCACCCTCATCTAACTCCTTAGCGATTCAGTTAAAACCTGGTTTAACAGTCCCATCTCCTGCTTCCTTGTCCTGCTCTATTTAACTGTAGATTGAGGTTGGGTCATCGTCATGCTCCCTTGAGCAATGAACTTGGACGAGTATCATTCCGAACCCAATAATGTCCGCATATATAAGATGTCCAGAAGAGCTATATCATACACACTGTCTTCATGCTGGGAATGGAAAAGGCTATAAGTGTAGAACCTACAGCATCCGTTCCATCAGCATCTTGGCCCTTCTGCCTACTACATCAGTACCAGGAATTAACTGTACTGAGGTGGCATCCCCCTGAGTCTTTCATCACTGTCTTTGTATCATGCCCTTCTTGAACTTGAAATGCTTCCAAACCTCTCAGGCTGCCTGTGATTTTATATTATAGGCCCAAATCTTATCATTCAAAATTTGTTTTTTCACTCAGGAATTCTTTCATTTTTTTCTTTGAACAGCTACTACAAAAGCATCTCTGGTGAGATACTGTTGAGAGATGTTAAGGCAGAGCAGGGAGCAAGGGCAGCAAACCCAATGGACAGCCTCTTTCATTAACTAGCAAGGTAAAAAAAATTACAATGAAAATATTCCAAAGACTCACAAAACAAAGTGAGGAAAGATGTCAGGGGTGAAGGGAACTCATAGTGTGGCTTCAAGAGCAAAGAAGACGTTCCCTTTGCATGTAGCTGTATATGTGATGTTTGCTTAATGAGAAAATGAACCATTTTGATTCTTGAATTAAAGCGTGCCTCTCAGACATGCCCTTCTTCTAGTGTCATCCAGACTTGAATTCCTCTAGAACTCCCTGTGTGCCACATTCCTAATGCCTGATGTCATGGTCTTCGTTCATGATGGTGTCCCCATGAAGGGATAGTAGCCATAACCTGACAACCAGTGAGTGTCTTGTGGTCTGGTCTGGATTTTTGTCTTGGTTTTTGTTTTTTGAGGGGGGCGGGTGGCACTCTGTGTGAAGATAACAGCTCATGAGAAACAGATCCTCATGCAAATCTGCCATTACCTCCATCTTGGACTTGCCAGCCTCCAGAACCCTAAGAAATAAATGTCTACATTGGAAGGCCACTCACTTAGGCTTTTTTATTACAGCATTCAAGTGAGCTAAGACACATTAAGTGATTCTTGGCATGATGTCCTCCTGAAATGTACCTGTTCTGTATTCTTTTCTTTCCAGGTACAGGTAACAGTACTAAGTAAAACCCAGGCACTATGACAAGTTGGTGACTAGAGATTGTTTTATCCACTTTCTATAAATATTTAATTTTAACAAGGATCTCAATTTCTTTCGTACAGTAGAAAGTACCAACCTGTGATCCTGTCCCTTGGGGCATTATCATCTCCATCATCATCGACGTTATTATTGTTGTACTGGGAAAAAGTATTCCTAAAATTTGCTAGATAAAAAAAAATAACATTTCCAAGGATCCTTTAATAAAAAGGACAGACTTTTGAAAAAGGTTATCCAATCCAAAATGCCTGTAATACTGAAGTTATATAACCCTGCCCCATTCATAAAAGCAAAGGCATTTGAAGGTCTGTCAGGGATAAGGTTTGATAAAGGCACATTGGAAAGAAGGCAAAGGGAATCTATTATTTTCCATATCAGAACACAGATTTAGGCTGAATTTGCAGTTACCTAAGGCCGCCGCCTTTGCCTGCCTATTTAGAAACCCAGAGAAGAAAAACCACATCACTTAATTTCTCCATCACTGCAGAGTATCAGTAGGAACCATTTAAAGTAGAAAATCAGGCACCTGATTTCCCTTGAGGAGAGATGGCAGTTGCCTTGCGCCATATGCTTGGGGCAAGATATCAAGGTACTAAGCATGTGGGATAACCATGTGGGATAACTACTTCTTCATGTGCATGAGAGAGAGAGAGAGAGAGAGAGAGAGAGAGAGAGAGAGAGAGAGAGAGAGAGAGAGAGAGAGAGAGAGAGAAGAAATCAGAGATAACATAGGCCTCAGGTCCTGCCCCTAGTGACTTATTCTATCTGGAGTCTTCCTCCTGGTTTCCACAACTTACCACAATATTGCCACAGAGAACTCAAAAATAAGCCTGTGCATTTTGCATCAAACCATGACACTAGTTAGCACCATGAAGATTTGATGCTGTTGTTACCTGATATCTTGGACTTTGTCTCCTGGGTATGTCTAGAATAAGTACACGTTGTACATATGTCTCCCCTATATTGAAGACACACACAATTTTCTCTTTATATTATCCTCCTAATACTTAGTATTTCCAAGTATTCCAATCCCTTCTTATTACTTTAAACATTATGGGTATGATAGTCGCACTTACAATATTTAAATTAAATACCAGAGGCTGGGATGTAAGTCTGTCTTGCCTCGTACAGCAAGGCAAGAGTAAGTGTGTTGATAAACTGAATGCTGACCTCATACAAAGTCCTGAAAAATTTTGCATCATTCATTATAAATGCCATGCTCTTTGGGGATATTCTATTTATATGTTTCAATATATTTAAAATATGTAGCTTATTTTATTGTGTAAGTTTGGGGTAAGAATAATCAACAAGACACATTCCAGCACTGAAAGGTCATTGGGGATGACTCTCCAGGTTTCCACAATGGTCAGCCCACCCTCAGAGCGAAATCTGATCAAAAAGCTCCACTTACTCCTCATATTCCAATTGCACATTAAACATCGTTCAGATTTTGGGGTGGGGAAGTAGTGCATCCTATTTGGACACCCCAAGCTTAACTTTCTTATCAGAAAGAGCCATTAAGCTACTGTGGAATGACTTGTTCTCAGTGAGTTCATCATGACTTCAATAGCACAAGCAACTTACGCCCTGCCTTTATTCACCACCATTTAAGAGAACGGCATAGTTTTACTATAGATAAATTAATCTCCTGTTCTGCTTATTTCAGAATATTCCAAACCTACTCTCTCAAGCATTAATCATTGTCTTCCTGCTTGCTCTCCTGGAACTTCTGTCTATCAGCGAGTACAACACAGGGTAGAGACGTGGGCGCTGGCCTTTGAGCTCCTGGCTTTCAGTCCCTTCCTCCTCTATTTGTGATTGCAATAGTTGTGATGGGTCATACTGACTACTAACTTGACAAGTTCGAGAACAAGAATTCTCAACGTGTAGGGGGAGACCCTTTTAGGGGTTGAAAAACCTTTCTACAAGGCTTACCTGTGACCATCAGAAAACACATAATTATAGCAAAACTACAGTTATGAAGTAGCAATGAAAATAATTTTATGGTGTGTGTGTGTGTGTGTGTGTGTGTGTGTGTGTGTGTGGTTACCATGGCATGAGGAGTTTACAGCACTAGAGAGGCTGAGAACCACTGATCTAGAAGCACTTAAACAAATGCCTGGGTATATTTATAGGGGAGTTTCTAGATTGAATTGAGATGGGGCACCCCAAAGTAAATGTCAGTGGCATAGTTCTGTGCACTAGCATAACTTGGTCTTGCTGGAGAGATGCACAGTCTGAGCTGTTGCTTCATGCTCTTGACCACACGTCTTCCTGTCTTCCTGCTGTGATGAGCTGGACCATTGAACTGTTGGCCAAAATAAACATTTCCCTCCTTAAATTGCTTTGTCAGATATTGTGTCACAAAGCAAAGGAAAGTAACAGCTCTGGCCATTTACTGCACTTCTCTGCTACAACGGGAGAGCACTGTAGTCCGTTTAACTATCGACTGGGGCTAACATAATTATACAGGACTTTGAAGACCAATTATTTTCCTAGAGTGTGAGAAGTATCAGGTACAAGGCTGTGGTCAGAGGTTTCACTGCCAATTAAAAAGGATGCATGGCGACCCGTTACCTCAGTTTAATCTGCTGAAATTACAAGTCCCCTCACTGTTCTGGTCAAAGCTTACTGAACTATATGGCTATTTTATCCCCCCCTTTTTGGTTTCCAGCTTTTCTTGGTCAGGAATGCCATATTTTGTGGCATTTAAAGATAATCTTCAATTGAAAATGTGTCAGCAAAATAGATGTTGACTTCTTCCAATCTCTCATATTCTATTAAAATTTCACCATCTGCTGTCTCCATGGGCTCAGTTCCATCCTTGATATTATTAGATCCTACATGTTTAATCTTTTGAAATCTATGGAGAATAAAGGGGAAATATGAGACTATAATACTACAAAATCTTTGAGTAAATTGACATAAAATTATATAAATGCCTATCTGCCAAATAACCACTTCCTTGTCAATATAATCTAGTGGATTTAAATGACTGACTTTGGTTTATCAATTTGTAATGAAGAGTAACAGCAGAGGACAACCTGACTGGGCATCCTTTCTCTTCATAACAGAAAACACTTGCTGTTATGTAATGTATAATCACATGTCTTGGGATTTTATTCTTAGCCAATTGACATCATCATTTTTTTAATGAAGTAACACAGTCTATTAGCAATGCACACACACAAGCAGAAACAGAGGTTGGCTCCATATATTACAGGCACTGCCCTTTATCTCAAGCATGCTGCTGGGACAGACAATACATCTCCTAGAATTGGCACACGCTGTAATATATTCATAATCTGAAGGCTAAACTGGCAAACAAAACCCAAACATTAAACGAGTTTTTGATAGATTGTTTTGCTATGCTTATCTTTTATCTTTATATAGTTAAGAAATCTTTTGAAACTTCAAAGGAAGCTGTTGAGAGCTCTAAGTTACACTGACTCAAAAAAAAAAAAAAAAAAAAAAAAGGTTGAGATCTCTAATTACAATGACCTCAAAACTTTAAAATGATAGTTTCAGAAAATAAAATTGTTTTGCTTTTTTCCCCTCTTTTCCTGCTGAGAGGGAGCACAGTGGTCAGCCATCTTTTTCTAAACAGAACACGTTTCTGAATAGAAACCTAGATGTACACACTAGATGTACACCCGTTTCTACCACATGATCTCAATTGCCATTTTGCTGAAATACAAACGCGACACATAGGTTCCTGGCAAAGCCACAGCCTCCTTCAGACCTCAACATAGATTCTGGTCCTTAAACACCGTTTCTACCTTCATTCAGGGCCATGATTTTCCTGAGTCATTATGGTTGGGATGTACTTCTAGACACCAGAAATCATGGAAAACACAGGAGCAATTTTTAGTGTGTATTACAATAATCAGGAAGAGCAGACATAGATGGAGGGAAGCGTTTCCTACACATTCTTCCAGAAGAGAATATGGTTCCATACTCCACAACTTGAACCAGGGAGTAAAACCTTAGAAACATACTTAAAGTTATCAATTTGCACACACACACACACACACATACACACACACACACACACACATATATATATACTGTATATGTAATTTAAAGAAACACTACACATATAAATGTATCTCATCAGAACAAGTATTCAAATGTAATACGTCCACCACAGTTGCTTACATTTGAACACTTGGTTACCAGGTAGTCGCACTGTCTGGGGAGGCTATGAGCCCTTTGAGACCAAAGGCTGGAAGAAGTGGGTTTCTGAAAATGGGACTTGAGGGTGATATTCTCATCTGGTTCTCATCTTCGTTCTCTACTTTCTGATCCATCAAGATGTGAACACACATCACTACAGGTTCCTACCATCACTGTGGGTGCAATTAGCACAGACCATGAGGTAAAATAAAAATTTCCTCCATTTTAATTAATTAATTTTTTGTTAATCATTCCATGTTTTTACCTCTCAAATGACAGATGGCTTCTCGGTTACACCTCCACAAACCTCCCATCCCACATCCTCCCTCTCCTGCCTCTGCTTTGCCTCTGTGAAGGTGCTCACCCACCCATCCACCCACTCTCACCCCACTGTTCTAGCTGTGATGACCTACACAGGGACATCAAACCCCCAGAGGACCAAAGGCCTGCCCTGTCATTGATGTCAGACAAGGCCATCTTCTGCTACATATATGTCTGTAGCCATGGATCCCTCCCAGTACACTTCTTGTTTGGTGGTATTGTCACTGGGAGGACTCGGTGGTCCGGCCAGCTGACATTGTTCTTCCTATGGGGTTGCAGTCACCTTCCTCTCTTCCAGTCCTTCTGCCAGCTCCCCCACTGGGGTCCCAAAGCCCAGTCTGATGGTTGGCTGCAAGCATCCACATCTGCATTGGTCAGGTGCTAGCAGAACCTCCCAGGGAACAGCCACACCAGGTTCCTGTCAGCAAGCCCCTTGTGGCAGCAACAACAGTGTCAGGGTTTTGTATCCCATCCCTCGACTGGGGGCCATGTCTATCTCCTAGAGGTGATCTCTACAGGTCCTATCTTAACTTCACTGCACACATTTGGCTAAAGTCATCTCCTGTTGGGACCTGGGAGCTTCTCCCTTCCTTGGTGTCTGGGACTATCCTGTGGCTAACCCCAGTTCTTCATCCCCCACTGCTACATATTTTTATTTCCTGACTCTCTGTGCCTCTTCCATCCTGTCCAATACCTGATAATACCTTATTTCCTCCCCTCCTCTCTCCCTCCTAGGCCCCCTTTCTCCACCTTCAGCGATCATCCCATTTTCCTCTCCATGCAGGACTTGAGCATCCATATCCTGGTCTTCCTTCCCCCTAACCTCATTGTAGTCTGTCGGTTGAATCATGGGCACTGTGAGCTTTGGGGCTAATATCCACTCAGCAGTGAGTACGTACCATGAGTGTTCTTTTGTGTCTCAGATAAGACATTTAAACAGCCCCATAACCACTTAGGCAACAGAAGCAGTCATTAGAAGTCTCCCGTCTCCCCTGTACTCCCCCCCCAAAAGCCTAAGGCCAGATGGTTTTAGTGCAGAATTCTATTAGACCTTCAAATAAGGCCTAACACCAATACTTCTCAAACTATTTCACAAAATAGAAACAGAAGAAACACTGCCCAATTCTTTTTATGAAGCCACAGTTACACTGATACCAGACCATACAAAGATCCAACAAAGGAGAACTTCAAGAGCAAGTTCCCTTAATATCAACTAAAAAATACTCAATAAAATTCTCACAAAAATAAATCCAAGAACAACACATCAAAACTATTATACACCAAGATCAAATAGACTTCATTCCAAAAATGCAGGGATGGTTCAATATATGGAAATCCATTCGTGTAACCTACTATATAAATGAACTCAAAAAACAAAAACAAAAACAAAAACACATGATCATTTTAATAGCTGGTAAAAAAGCCTTTGACAAAATGCAGCATAAGCTACACTCAAGGGCAATGTTCTTCTGTGTTCCCAGGGGAAGGAAACCATTACTGTCCAGTTTTGAGAGGATCTCTAGTTACAAAAGGTACACTTTTGTGTAAGTCTATAGATCTCACTCTCTTAGTGCATTGCCAGTACTGCTCTCCACACTCCAATTAAAGTCCACAGGAACCTTCAAAGCCCATGTAGTTCTGTTCATACTAGGGCAACATTGTACACAAACCAATTTTGCCTATCTTCAGTCCCAGCAGTGAAAACTAATTATATAGATACATAATAAAGGAATGCTTTTCTTCTTGCTAAGCTTAATTCCAAAAGGGGCCTTCTATTTGTGTCCACCAGAATTCTGTGTTTCTGGTCCATGTACCAACCCCCTTTTTAAGACTAATCTGCCATCTGGCTGCCCTCTTCCTGGTATGCATTTTGATATCGAACTTTAGGAGTTGGTACCCATGAAAGATAGGAAGAGCTGATAAGTGGCTCTACAAGCCAGACCTCAGATCTCAGTGTTTTGCATGGCTGTCCTGTAGCAGTTGCCTCAAATATAAAGGGTTTCTACAAGAGACTGGACCTACATTTTTAAAATAATATATGTTGTTTCAAAGTTATGAAAAACTATATCACAAGACATTGCAAAAGATAATACTGCATGGACTAGGGATTTTGCTTAGAAAGAACATGGAGCTCACACAATGGGCTCTAATACTTCCAAGAATGAGGAGGAGCGGGAGGAAGAATAGGAGCAGGAGGAGCAGGAGCTGAAGAATAAGAAAGATGAGAGAATTGGAACCTCGTCTGGAATCTTTTACAGAAGAGTGAAATAAAGAGAGACAAAGAGAATGGCCTGTTTCAAAGAAAACGTTCATGGTGTATGAAGCAACTGCTTTGCAGATGCAGAATATAAAGAAATTCCTGTCTCTTCCTGCTCCTTTAGATGATATAAGCCCACAAGTCTTTCAGGAAGTAGACTTTTTGTGGTGAAGAAAGGAGGAAGATGTGTTTACAACTACCAAAGTAGATGAAGCTTTAAGTGCATAAAATAAATAATTGCCTAAACTGGTTAAGTGGGCCACAGTCACATGGCTACTATATTAGTACTAAATGGAAAATGGTTTGCTTAGCATGTAGCACATAATGTTCAGGAACAGAGAGCCAAAGCAATAAGACCAACCAGAGAGCAGACCGAACTAAGGGGCATCAGAAAAAATATCTCATCAGCAAAGAGCTCAGAACTTCCAACTTTCCAGTTCTGTATATGACACATTTTCACATAACATTTCCCAACCCAATCCAGAAATCAGAAAAGAATAATATTATATGATATCACAATTATTTTTTGATGAGAAAAAAAATGAAGCAAAAAATATGGAGAAAAGGGAAATGATGACGTTGACATGTAGGTTATCAAGGAATTCTATGTGACAGATATCTATACCATAGAATTTCAAGTGGCCAAATGGTCTGCACTGTGTAATCCATCTTCTTAGATAACAAGTACATATGCATAGAAGATAAAAATATGCATTAATCTTTTAGCAACACAATTTAATGAAAGAGCAAGAAAGACTTTGCCTTTTGATTACTTTTCTTTTTTATTAGCATTTAAATAATTAAAAAATATATATCATGTGAATTTGTAATCCATTTAAATGTTTTTTAAGTGCTATGATATCTTAAGCACATAATAAATAGTGGGACCCTTTCAAGGAGGACAAAGCAGTTGCAAAGTAACATTTACACTCCTAAACAGAAATACTGATCCTGAGAGATACAAGCATATTTTGCCTGGATTAGAACGTGATACAGTTCATGTAGACCTAGAAAGAATTTTTTAAAGATGTCAGTTTGGTATGACTACAAATCCATGGGGCTTGTTGTTTCCTCTTTCTAGAGAAAAGGAATGTAGACATTCTTCTTCAGATGTGATAAACTCGCTACCATAGAAATGGCTTCACTTTACTTTCCTTAAAATATTAAGAAAACTACTGAGAGGACTCCTCCCCTGTCTCAGTGACTGACTTCCATCATGTTTGACTTCATGATTTTCTCTATTCTCAATTGCAGTATTGTTGCTTCAAAACTCTTTTTATCTCAGACGATTTATTTCCTTTGTTTTTTCTTCCTTCCTTTTCTTCCCTTCTCTTAAATTTTATTATTTAATATCCCTGTAGCTAGGCAGGACTTCCAGTGGAGGAAGGGAAACATCAGTTCACCCATCATTCCCTGATACAAGATGCACAGGAACGAAGACAGAGCAGAGATTACTGGAACAGCCATCCAATGACTGCCCCAAATCAAGACCCATTCCATGGGAGAAAGCCAACCCCTGATCTATTACTGACATGTATGCTTCTAGACAGGAACCTAGCACAACTGTCTTCTGAGGGGCTCCACCTAGCAGCCAAAGGAAAGAGATCTAGAAAGCCACAGCCAAACATCAGGCAGAGTTCAAGGAGTCTAGTGGAAGAGTGAGACAGAATTCAGGGAGACTGATGGGTCAGGGACACCATAGGAAGACCTACAGAGTACACTAACCTAGACCCACAGGGGCTCTGAAACTGAACCACCAACCAAAGAGCACACAGGGGATGGACCCAGGGTCTCTATACATTTGTAGTAGATGTGTGCAGCTTGGTCCTTATGTGAGTCCCCTAACAACTGGAGCAGGGGCTGTCTCTGACTCTGTTGCCTACCATTGGATCCCCTAACCTACCTGGACTGCCGGCTTGGGGCTCAGTGAAAGAGGATGTGCTTAGTCCTGCTGGCACTAGATGCCCCAGGGTGGGGGATAGTCAAGGGAGGCTTCCTCTCCTCTGAGACGGGGAGAGGGCAATGAAGACTGGTGTTTGTAAGGGTGGGACTGGGGGGAGGAGGAAGGGGATACAATTAGGATGCAAACTGAATAGATAAATAAGTTAACTAAGTCACAAAATGAAACTCTGTTCTTAAAAATGAATAAATGAATGAATGAATGAATGAGCACAATCAGCAGGCATATACCCACAGAACATAGCTGAGTATGAAAAGGGGAGTTAAGGTTTTGCTACAAGAATCTTCCAAAATGAATGCAAGTGCTCTAAATTTTCATTGCCTAGAATTGACTACAACACAAAGGCATACAAGCTCTTCCAAGCCTGGCTCCCATCCTGGTTTCTTTCTGAATTGTCTGCACAGGGAAAATGTTGCATGAGTTCATTACCGCATATTTGTATCTGTTTTGCAAGCTGAACAACTGAATTCTGTTGGGATGACATGAAGTGGTTTTTCATGTCAATGAAATATGGATGCAGTCAGACAGATTACAACAAAAACCAAAGCATCTTGGGCCTACGTTCACCCAATCAAAAGCCTTGTCAATAATTTTGCTGGCATGACAACCACACAGCCAAATAATGATTTTTTTTAAAGTGCTACATTGGAAGTAGGAAATTATCTTTATCAAAATGTCACTTCTAAAAAAAATCTTCTTTAAAATGACAATGCTGTAAACAGCAATTTCCACCCTGGCAATTAAGCATAATTAAATCCTAGACTTCTCATACAGCCTCTTTCCTTCTTGGGATCATATTTTTCAGAACTGAGCTTAATATCTTTCTCAAGTACATCTTCTTCTTGTCAGGGGAAAAAATGAAGCTACCAACTGAAAAAAAATATTATGAGAATTTAAAAGTGAATTTAGCCATGTGATGAACTGGGATGACTCTAAAGACAATTTCTTTACATAGAAACAGTGTGGGCTTAACAAGCCATAAGAAAAAAAAATCAGTGATGTACATATAGGTGACCATAAGGAAAGGAAGGTGTCCTGAAACACCTGTGCCCAAAACAAACCTTCATTTTTTTTGAAACTGTTTGGTTTGTGATTTATCTGGATGTTCTTAATAGTGGCCTTTGTACATGATTCAGACTTTAAATTTCCTTATAACAAAGGCAACACTATTTACATTATGCTACATTACTATTTAAGATGTGTAGTTTTGGAAGGCACAGCAAACACAATTCTGGCTAGCATCAGTAAGATTGCTGCAGTAAATATTAACTGGAATGCTTAACCTTTTGTGTTGTGCTCCTATGGGGCCATCTGGCACTGTTGGGATCCGTAACTTGGCACTCTATGCTGCCTCTAAGAACTCAGGCGCAGTTCACTCTATTTCCCATGTTATTTTTGTCCCGGTGGATACAACTGCCCCAGCGTATTTTTTCACGCACTTCCTCTTGGCATGTTGTTGCCAAGCCTTAGGCACACACATCCCAACACTGTGGTGGGCTTTATGCACTGCCACTACACCCTTTGAACTCAAATAAGTAGTCACATCAAAGAACTCACCAAACTACTCTGATCCAATAGGTATAATATAATTTGCCCACCTAGATAAATCAAATTGTAGAATCCCATCCCTTATAAAACATTTCTAACAACCTTATTCATGAAGAGATGCGCCGAGAGAAACATAAGCATCTGCCTCCATCTTTGTTCCTCCCGGAATCCTCTCTCCCAATCTCTACCTCTTGCCTCCTTTTCTGCTCCTAGATCTTTTCCTCCCTATCTCTCTCATATCCAATCATGTATTGCCTTAACATAAACCTACAGAAGATGTACTTACTGTCTTATTTAGTTAGAAAGTCCCAGCTTGCAAAGTCTGCAAGTTTATTGATAGTAGAGTCAATGGTATTACTGAGACAGTTGTTTCTGCTTTGCTCACCATAGCATAAATTTCATCCTAAAGTAGACTTCCTCTTTTGTTCTAGGAAAAATTTAAATTAAAACCTACCACTAATGCCAGGAAGATATTGCCATCACATTATATAAGCTCTCTGCCAATTGTAGGGTTGATGAAGATCCTTTCCCAATCTGGAGGCTACTGTTTTGTCCTATTGACAGCATCCTTTGCCTTATAGAAGCTTTGCAGTTTCATGAGTTCCCATTTGTCAATTGTTGATCTCAGAATCTGAGGCATTGGTTTTCTGTTTAGGAAATTTCCCTGCTTGTCAGTGCCTTCAAGGGCTTTTCCCACTTTCTTTTCTATGAGATTTAGTGGATCTGGTTTTATGTCGAGGTCCTTAGTTCACTTGGACTTGAGTTTTGTGCAGGATGATAAGTATGGATCCATTTTAATTCTTCTACATGTAGAGATCCAATTAGACCAGCACCATTTATCCATTGTATGGTTTTGACCTCCTCATCAAAAATCAAGTGTCTGTAGGTGTGTGAGATTATTTCTGGGTCCTCAATTCTATTCCACTAACAGATATGTCTGTTTCTATACCAATACAATGAATATGTTTTATCACTATTGCTCTTAGTATGACTTCAGGTCAGATATTTAAATAAAAGTTCTTTTATTTTTCAGGTTGTTTTTGCTATCCTGATTATTAATTTTTCCATATGAAGTTGAGAATAATTCTTTCAAAGTCTATAAAAATTGTATTGAAATTTTGATGGGGATAGCATTGAATCTGTAGATTGCTTTTCATAAGATGGCCATTTTCACTATGTTAATCCTGCCTATCCATAAGCATAAGGGATCTTTCAATATTCTGATATCTTCTTCAATGTCTTTCTTTAGGGACTTGAAGCTCTTGTCATACATATTTTTCACTTGGTTAGAATTGCTCCAAGGTATTTTATATTATTTAGTGGCTCTTGTAAAGGATGTTGTTTCCCTAATTCTTTTCTCAGCCAGTTTATCATTTGTTTAAAGAAGGGCTACTAATTTCTTTGAATTAATTTTGTATCCAACCACTTTGCTGAAGTTGTTTATCAGCTATAAAAGTTCTATAGTAGGATCACACACACACACACACACACACACACACACACACACACACATTCTATCATAGCATATCATCAGCAAATAGCAATACCTTAACTTCTTCTTTTACAACTTGTAGCATCTTGATCTCCTTTACTTGTCTTATTTATCTGGCCAGGACATTAGGCATTATATTGAATAAATAGGGAGAGAATGGGCAGCTGTGTCTTGCTACTGATTTTAGTGGAATTGCTTTAAATTTCTCCCCATTTAGTTCTATGTTGCCTATTTGCTTGCTGAATATAGCCTTGATTATCTTTTTAAGGGATTGACAAGATTGTGAATTAACATAATCAGAAAAAAAGCACTTGAACATCCCATATAATGAGTTTTCACCTCCATAATTATTGTGCATGCCCATTGAATTGTTCCTAATGGAGTTCACACAACCATCTTTTAGAGACTAGAAAGGTATATTGGGACTTACACTCACATTTAGATTATCTTATGCTTTTATTACATTCTTATTGATATGTTGTTTATCATATGTAAAACATTACTTTAATTTTATAGTTATATAATTTAAAGATACACATAAGTATCATTTGCATATGCACATATTTTTATCAATTGATCAACCCAAATATTGGAAAACGTTAGAGTTACAAGAGGTTTGCAAAGCCCATGTCAAAAACTTAATTTCCTATAATGCACATAAATATATTTTCTTTTATATAAACTCAGTTCCATTTAAGTAGAGAAAGCACTGCAGATGAAGCTCTGCTATAATGTGAGAACATCCCATGGCCCCTCACTGAGGCTGAGTCTGCAGTACCATTTTCTATATGGAGAGATATCAGTGTGACAACTGATTTTGCACTATTAACCATGTCATCCTTACAAAATCTTCTCAGAAACACACACACACACACACACACACACACACACACACACACACACACACACACATATTCACACATGCACATATTCACACATGCACATATTCACACATGCGCACAAGCATAGAAGATAATTTAGTCTATGTGGGTAAGCAGACATATATTGACCTTTTGCTATCATGTGGGCCAGACTAGCTGTCTGGTGGCCTTCCTGGGATCTATCTGTCTCCATGTCCCACATCATTGTTCCATTTCAGGCTCCTGAGCATGCACCTCTAAATCTGTCCTTATACATGCCTTTTCAGGATCAAACCTCTTTTTCATTCTTTCAAGGTAGCTGCCTCACTGACTAAACCATCACTCCAGCCCTTTAAAGCACTTCTTGATGTTATATTTCTAATGAGAAGAAAAGCTCGCATTAGAACAGCTTTCAATTATAAAGGCCAAGACCTTATCCCCCAAGGCAGAATCCTAGCTTTAGCAGCTGGAAGTGATCTCAAGTTAATAATTGAGCCTAGAGCCATTATTTTCGAAAAAGCAATGAGGATGATTACTTTCAGTATGTTATGAGGGTTCACTTAGAAATGGTCTATAGTCTATAAAGAAAGATGCTAATGATTTAGAAGTTGTTTGATATCCTCCAACAGTTCCATTCTCAAAACTCATTGACTCTTTCCAGAAAAGATTGGTGTCTTCAGTCACATTGGATGAATAACCAACGCCTCAAATGATATTCATGTCTGGTTAAGCAAATAAATAAACACAATTCTCTCATATAAATAATAAAACTGATTTGCAAATGCCATACCAATCTCATCAATGGAGCATTCTTTATTTTAAAATACATCCTATAAGAAAACAAAGTTAAGTACCAAAGACAGTTTCTATCCTTTGTTGACTACAAGTATATGAACACAGCAGAAGAAATACAAACACGACCTACATATCAGTGATTCTGCACTACACCCATGGCTTAATCAAGAAAAACTTGCAACCCATCATTTGAATAATGATATAATATTCCATGGTTATCTTCGTTTTAAATATATAATATATTAATACTGCTAATTGGAGAGTGAACTAAAAATATATTTTTCAAAATGAATATTAAAAATGACCTAAGTATTTTGCCACATGCAGGTAATTGTGTTGTTGTGAGTTAACAATATGAAATAAATACTACTACTAAATTAACAAGTATAATAAGATATGGATAAAGCAGCTCTGAACATCTTAAACTTTGCACTAAATTTTGCACTAAAGCATTAAAGCTGCAAAGGACGAGAAGCAAATCTCACTGACAATAAGGACCTACATGTGTCTGCACAGGATTTCGTTAGAAAAGTCAAACTGGTCCTTAAAATATCCTCACAATAGTCAATGTGTTTGAGAGACTGCCTATAAATACAGAGCTATATTTTACTCAACTCTCCCCTTTTCTCCACTGAACTCCAAGTCAAAGAGGAATGTCCTTGTGCTGCTTATGAAATTATTATTTCTTAGTAAGTTCACACCTCTGTACTCTGTTACACACAGAAGATGATGTGGCTCCACATACTTAATGCTAGAAATCAATATCATGAAAACAAGGGCAGGCAAGCACAACCGGAAATGGAAAGACAAGAGGAGTCCACTGAATCCTGTGTCCAGTGATCCCAGTTCATACGATCCCTTGGCTGACTACGTTCTCATCTGTAGCTTCTCTAGGCTCTTGGGGAATTCATCTCAGCTGTAGGCCCTCTGAGATACAGGACCATCTGAGGCAGCTTATTTCTCATCAGGGGGGACTTTTCTCTGAGAATCTAAGCTCTCCCCACCTCAGTTTGTGTGTGTGTGTGTGTGTGTGTGTGTGTGTGTTCACTCTTGTGTGTGCATGTATGTGTATGCATTAGCATATGTATACATATGAAGTTCCGTTTTTGTTTATACATTAATGCATGTGTGCATGTTAGTAGTTGTGTGTGCATGGAAATGTGAAAAACATTATTTTTTTTTGATATGGGGATCCTCAAAAACCCTGGATCGCCATGATTAAGCTAGGTAAACTGATGGAGAGTCAGCTCCCGGGATTGTCCTATTTTCAAACCACAGTGACAGGCTTGCAGGCTGGTTCAAGCCTGTCAGATTTCTACCAGGGTGCTGGAGACAGACCTCGGGAGCTTGTGTTTATACAGTATATGTTAATTTTCTTCTTACTATCACAAAGTACATGACAAAAGTAACTTAAAGGAGAATGGATTTATTCTGGCCCTGTTTGAAGCTGCAGCTCATTAGGACAGAAGGCATGAAAACAGCGATCTGAGGCTGCTCACATTGAGTCCTGACTGACTAGCGCCCAGTTGCATTCCTCTAGGCAGACTGGGACCCGATCAATGGAATGGTGTCGTCCACATCTGCTGAAGCTTCCTATCTCAATAATCCCAATGTTTATAAGCCCAGACATGGCCAGTGTGTTCGTTTGTCTCTGATGATTCCAGATCCTGTCAAGTTGGTCAATATTAAGCCCCATTCATAATATGCCCTGATTAACTGAATCATCTCCACCCACAGAATTGATCACCCTGCTCTCTATACTCAGCCAGTGACTCCAAAGTCAGCTCTTTCTCGAAACTATTAGCTATGTCTCCTTGGTTGTCCCTTTTCCCTCCTTAGTCCTTCAAATCCCAGTCCCTTTGCTCTCTATATGAAACTTCCTCTTCTGAAACAAAAATGGAATTTCTGCTTTCCAACTGTCTCCTGAAAGATTCAGGGTTCAGGATCAAGACTCTCTGAGATGAAACTTGAAAGCTGGCAATATAGGACAGGAAGAGGCATCCTGATTAACAGTACCATCATCACATTTGATCCTTTTTCTCCTCATTGCTTTCTGTTGCTGTGAGAAAACACTGACCAAGTGCCTTCCAGTTTCCACCTGTGTTGGGAGCCGGACTCACACATTTGAAATGTAAATAAACAAAATAACCAATAAAAAATAGAGATGAGCAAAACCAACTTGGGGAAGAAAGGTTGATTTCACCTTACACTTTACAGTCCATCACCAAGGGAAGACAGAGTACTCATTCAAGGCAGAAACCAAGACTTGCTGTCTCTGGCTTGCACAGTTCCTTTTCTTACACAGGTGCTTTTTGTACACAGTCCAGGCCCACCTGGCTAGAGACGGCACTACCCACATCAATGATCAATTAAGAAAATTAGCCAGAGACATTTCCACAGACCAATCTGATGGACAAAAATCCTCATTTGTGCTTCTCTCTTCTGGGGTGACTATAGTTGGTTTCAAGGTAACACAAGCTAATTAGCATACTGATAACGGACTTAAGAGATGCAAAACCTTAGGAAACCAAATGCCTATGACACGTGACCAACACTGCACACATGGTGATCATAGAACACTAACGTGACACTTAATTGGCCTTAAACTCTTACTGCCAGTCACTATGCTTTCAATGGCACCCATAAAATTATCTTTTGTCGCTTCTAACTATAGATAGGACTTCACGGATAACCCAATCTCTGCTTAAATTTGCAAGTTCAAATTACATGGCATTACCACAATTCAAAATGAGCCTGTAAATCTAAATTACCCCGTACGTTCACATATTCCCTAAATATGACAGTTTTAGGATGGATTTAGAATTACTGGGTAACTGTGGTTCAGGTTGAGATATCTGAATAGACTGAAAACAATCTAAAATCATGGTCCTCCAAGCTTCCCTGGACTTCTTTTATCAAAAGAATAAGTCCTCCCTCTTGGTCTGAGCATAGCAGACTTTTCTTAAAGACTGTCTCAGTGAGAAAAGGAGGAACACTCATGAAATCAGTTTGCTTACAAAAAGATAGCTATTTTCCTTAAGACCTGCCCCAAGTACAACAACTTTTCCATAGTCTAGTTTTGGCTTTCTCCTAGGAGATAAGAGTTTGACCCTAGAGGAAGGAGATTGCTTACTCTCTATGCACTATCGTTAATATATTTTGACAAGAAAATGTGAAAAAAAAGGGGGGTGTTGAATTTGATTCTGAGCATGGTAGACCAAGGCAAATGCAACCTAATATCAGATCGGGCTGGATTACTAACATGGCAGAAGACAGAGCACTGTCTACAAAATGCTACCCACGCAACAGTGCTGCATGCAGTGAGGTTAAGATTCCAATATATCATAACACAGAAGAAAGAATCCCAAGGAGTAGAAAGCTTATAATACAGAATAAATGTATTGTGTGAAAACTGCATCCTAATACTCATCCCTACTCTAGAAAGACCCAAAGCCACATTCCCTTTATGAGTATTGAGAAATACCTCTTCGAGAATCTCCTTAATAAACTTGTACTTTCTGAATCTTGAATGTCAAGGATGATAGTGAGGAGTGCTATCATTAATAGGCACAACATTCAACTGGAATGATGGGTACCAATATCCAAATGCAAATACATACTTTCCATAACAAGATGGACACATTTGCCATAATCTGGAACAAAAAAAAATACCAGAAAAATATTTTATGTTGCCTAAAATCAATTAGCATGCCCTAGTAATGGAACAGCCAGACAGCCTATAGCAATGTAACTCTGTCTACATATTTTTAAAAAGAAAGAAAGAAGGAAGGAAGAAAAGAAGGAAAGAAGAAAGGAAGGAAAAAGAGAAAATACTGGTACGCTTTATCACAACTTGACTAATCACGATGAAAAGTCGACTTCATTGAAAATGAAGTTGGTAAAGTTTCTGAGGGTCTATTAACCTGGGTGACCATCCCAAAGTAACATAACCCAAATATTTAACGCTACATCAGGGCATATGTAGTATTGTATGTAGTTCCCATTCTTGGCTTTGGGAAGTATTGTGTACTGTTAATCTGATCCACACATCAATCTGCCCTTTGAAGTGAGCCTAGGACACGAGGAGGCTCTGGAGCTGATGCAGTTGCAAATGCTGCTTTAATACAGAATTCTGGTGTCCCTGCAGAAGCAATGGCATTCTAAGTGTCTGTGCCAGTGAGGGTATTGCACAGGAGGACTTAGGAGCTGTGCAGTATGTGTATCTTTAGTAAAGTGCTCTTGACTGCTTCAGATGACTAGTTTCTTTCTAAGGCCCCAGGATCTGAAAGAACACTCAATTATGAGAAATCAGTTTCCATGAGACTGGAGCTGCCCATCATGAACTCTAATTTCTTGGACTCAATAAACCATTAGATTATGTGTAAAGCAAGCATCCAGAGTGCCTTGGTTATGTTTAAAAGTTATCCAGACTCTTTCAATACATGCTTTTGCTGTATTGCTTCCCTTCCTTTAACCTATCTATGCGAACATCCTTATGGGAAGTTCATATACTTGGTTAGAGAACAGGACAAGGAAGAGGGGGCACAGAAGGAAGAGGAAGGGTGTCTGAGAACAGTTCAGAGTACAGGGGCTCCCAACCTTGACACTGCAGGATAACATTGCTGTTTACAAATGAATCAAGCTACACTCAAACCTTCTTTGGGATTTACACAGCTCGCAAGCTGCAGATTGCACCTGGATGGTTTAGTCCAAGTTCAGAATGATATTGTGACCTAAAATAATACAGTAAAAGTGGACCATCATGGTGTTACAAATCTACTCACAAGTCTGGTAGAAAGACAGAAAGTAAAGGTCCAAAGAAACAAAGCTCAAAGCATGCTTGGTTGGCCACCTGAGTGTTCTGTTACCAGATGTGCTATTTCTACTCTGTTGGTGGCCAGCAAACAGTTGTTTTGTCCAGAGGTTTATAAAGGTAGCAATTGAAACCTAAGGTAGAAGGATCTAAGGAGAGCTGCATGCAAAATCCACTTGAATAAAGTGTGAAAGTAAAAGATGTGAAAACAACGCTTGTCCTCAGAGTCTCAGGTATAGACACATTCTGGAACAATCCCAGAAGAAAGAGATTAACTTCACCACTTCACAGAACCAATAGATAAGAGTATCTTTTAAATTAATTAGCAGTTGAAAATCAAAATCCAGCGAGAGAGAGAGAGAGAGAGAGAGAGAGAGAGAGAGAGAGAGAGAGAGAGAGAGTTTAAATACCCAGAGAAAATCTTTTTCTTTTAGAACTTTAGTAATTTTTCTCACTAATAGAATGAAGGGGACAATTATTGTAATCACCATTCATAAAGAACTTGAAGTAATGTTGGATTCAACTTTTAATTTAAAATAAATTTTAAAACGTTAGCAAACTGTTAGAATAAATCTTAGCCACTTTATAATGAAAGGTACTTATGAAAAAAGCTGCTGGTGCTTTTTGGTAATACACAGATGCACACATGGAGACTCTGCCCACCACTTCTGCTCAACGGTGTCTTCATTGATTTATCTCCAAAAGCAACACTAAAAGTAAATAATTATATATGGAATCAGAGCAAAACCGTCACTCTTTTATTAATAATAGACACCTCCAGAAAGAAATATCTGGAAACACAGGAGAGCACTGTCAATTTCATAAAGAGGATCCTGGGCATTGAAAACTCGGCTTGTTTTCAATATAAAGAGTTAGAGAAATAAAATGGTTCTAGATGCACACTTGGTCCAATGGGAGCCGCTGCTCTTGTTAGGTGCACACCCACTTCCTGTTGAATCTCAGGGCTCATGTATGAAGCCTCCCACACACACATCCTGCTTGTTTTCAAGGAGAAAGTTGTCAACCTAACTTGTAGCTCTGACTTTCTTAAGCCTCATGAGTCTCCAGCATTGTATTTTCAAATACATTAAAATACAGAAGAATCAAACTACATGGATACAGCTTTCTATAGCAGCCTCACTGAAGCATGGTGGAGAGGAAATGATCAATTTTCTCTTCATAACTTCAGTGGTACACCGCTTTTCAGAGATATGCAACAAAGGGGGGAGGGTCTGTAGAATGAAAGCAACATCAAACTTAAATTACCTAATACAAATTCTGTGTTTTTAATGAATAATATTTTTATTAACTATGAGCCTGAATATTAAAAAAAAACCATCCATTTAAGAATCATAAACTTAAAAGAGAAGGTGAAAGGCAAACATACAGCTCGTCTTTACATTGGCACTACATTTTCCTTATTCTTGCAAAGACTCAATCTTTTGAATGTTTATCCACACAAACTTCAATACTTATATCTGCACCAATCACTTAGGATTGGGTACAAAGAAAAGAAAGCTTAAGTCCTTCTGGATTCTATAGGGCAGAGGCTCCACCCACACTTTAGTTATTTTCCGTTCCTTTTCTTTCCACAGATCATCTCTCAACCTGTGAAATCTTCATCTGTCTCACTTGTGAAGTTTAGAATGGGTGGAAAGTTTGAGGTTGCTTTATATGAAAAAAAGTTTGTTCAAGTTTCTGTAGGGTACAATTCTCATGTATTTGTTTAACCAACATTCACCCCACCCCACCCCCAGCAGCTCAGTTAGATACTTATCAGGACAGTTAGGAAAAAATCCTGGAGACTGCTGAGATGCAATGAAGAGATGAAGGAAATGGTCCCTGAGAGAAACAGAAATCTAGAGAAAACCCACAACAGCCAAATGTATTCCCTTGAACACTCAAAACATGCGTTTTTCCCATCAGTGGATACTAGCTAGACAGAGAAATGGAGAGAATACGGTGGCGTGCCCATCCATCCTTCCAACGCAGGAAAACATGCAGTTGACTTCCAATGATGCTGCCTACCAAAGGTTTCTGAAAGAAACCTCCTCCTGCGTTGGCCGGAGGACAAAGTTCCATCCATCAGAACATCTCAGTGTGCCCAGTCCCAGGTCATCTTAAGCGGGCAAGCATGAGAGGCAATTGCCTCACAGCTCAGCTTCTTCCCTCACTGGGCACTTCTTCATTTCCTGCTGGCTGCTCTTACAAAACCACAATGATCTCCATGGAGATCTTTAAGATCTCCCTTTTCAAGAACTCTGATCTAAAATCCAATAAAAGTCAACCTCATGTGCATCAGCCAGGAGTGCAGGTGGACGAGCTGACCTAGTTAACACAGGAGGAAAGCAGTCAGCAGACAATGAAAAGTGTGGCTCGGGAGACTGCAAGACCTTGAGCGCCACCCTAGTTTAGAATTCTGCTCATCTTTTAGCATTTCAAGCTTTCAAATGCTGAGTGGCCCAGAGCTGTGGATTAGGAGGCAGAGCTAAAATTAATACAAATGCAAGCATGAACATTCTCTGGGATTCGATGCTGCTTAAAATCGACATGAACTTTGCATTTTACCCACAGTTATTGGCATGTGTTCAAATGACACAAGTCTACCGCTGAGCTGCTCAGAAATCACAGCCAGAGGGAAGGGAAACACAGTAGGTGTGAATTTTTTGATAGAGAAGAGTATCATGATAAATATTTAGAATTAGAGTGGTTACTGCAGCAAGTACAGGAGAAGTAGACTGGAGCAGGTGGTATAATCTGTCTGGCTTCCAGGACTAACCTGAGGACCAGGAGAAAATGAGGGGCTGGTGCAAAAGGCAAAGAACTGACTGGGATGTGTGCTAGCACACCAGGAAGGAAAGAGAGAAGAGTAGAAAGCAACTGGGCCCCAGGAAGAATTTCTAAGCCACAGATGAAGCACAGATGTAAGAAAAGCAGAACGTCTTTCTTTGTTCTTTTTTTATTGTCGTATTTGTTTTAACTTAAGGCACATTCAAATTGATCTACTCAGAAGACTCTTTCAAGCGCTATTGTCTCAAAAATAATTGTGCTATGGGCACACTGACATGTGAACACTTGTGTAGATTCTAACTTGATCATGAACATGTCCAAATAAGACTCCTGCGAAGGGAAGATATCATACAAAGGGTTTCCAATGCCTGGATCCACGTTCCATTCTGTTTCCTATAGTTCATGTGAGGTAGTAATACAAAGAATTGAGATTCAGGAAAAGGTGCCATGAGGCTCTGTGGCACCAAGCTGCACACATCACCAATGTTGTTAATCTCTTTAAAGTGATGCTTTTAAAGAAAGGGGAGTAGTATATGAAAAATTCTAACTCATCCAGTCCTCCTCTCTGGCTAGCACCACGTTCCTCACCTGATTGATGTTCTCCTCAATTCTGCCTACTCCTGGACCCTCACACTTGTGGATTTTCCTGCTGTGCTGCTGAGTTAGAGCTTTACTCTCTGCCAAGACTCCCCATTAATATTTAAATTTGAAATACATCCAGAGTGTGCATGCAAATGCAGTACCCGTGTGTCTGTCTCTGGGGCTTCTGGGAGGAAGAGCAAATGATCGAACACGGTGTCTTTGCAACAACAAAGGCTGTGAAGTAGACAGTGTGCTTAGAAATCTGGATGAGGTATGGAAGTGGAAAAAGCAGAGTACTAGCCTAGAGCATCATATATGTGCTAGAAATCATTCTTCCTTTCCATTGGTATCTTACACAGTGGTGATAAACTTCAATGAAATCTTGTATTCTCCCCCAATTACAATGGTACCATTATATCCCACCCAAGGAAAGGTTTATTTTTTTTTAATGTAAAGAGTGGGTATCTAATTTTGATTAATTTTGAAATTAGTAGTAACACCCCCCCCCCCAGCAAAAACATAGACACTTATAGGAATCTAAGTAGCATGTCTCATGCTTTGTCACAGGAAAAACTGACAGGCCCTGTGGTGAAAGGAAACCCAATTCATGTGCTGTGATGGATAGCACCTAGACACTGTCAAGATTGAGGCCCTGTCAATCAGTGAGGCTCTGATTTCAGTTTGAATGGCCACACAGAGGCAGATCCATGTTGGAGGCTAACATCCTAGTTCATGCAGAAGTTCTAAGTTCCCAAACCTTGAGTTTCAAGTAGCTTTGTCTATATGTCTCAGATGACAAGCCCTGATAGACAGTGACAGGTAAATCCCTACTGGACAATGAAGACGGAAGTCATCAATGGTCTTAGAAATGTGTTATACGCCATAGTGCTCCCATTTACTTAGAATAGAAGTGTATTTCTCTATATTTTCCCTATATATATAAAGTATATACACATATGTATGTGTATATATAGAGAGCAATTATGTGTGTGTACTTTAAAAATGACACGATATTGCTTCAAAGAGTGTAAATTATCAAGCAGTATAAAACACAAGTGGAATGAAAAAGAGAAACTAAAACCATATAAAGGCAAGCTGAGGGAAAAAAATGTTCATGATAATGACCTATATTTTGGCTATGACCGAGGTCTAGATCTTCCAAGACCTACATGGCCAGGGGGTGGTGAAATGGTACTTAGCATTTCAAAATGCTTAGTAACTACTTTTGACATAACCCAGTTGTTCTTATATATATATAAAAAAAGAACTACCTAATGTAATGGCCGTCCGTACCATCCATACTCCAAGAATAAAGGCAATGTCACTGATTTGAGTCTCATAGTGATGTTCATTGCTTGTTTCTCGTATAATCTGATGAAAGCAACTCCTCACAGGGCAGCCTTTCAGAGAGAGAATGGGTTTCCAGGTCCTTGTTCAACTAGCTTCACCCCAAAATATATCTTTTAACAACTTGGAAATCAATATACAAGGACCCCACAAATTTTTTCTCCAAATACGATTTCCTAAAACTCAACTATTGAGAATCTTAATGATGTGAATCCATCTTCTATCCCTTACAATCTGTAGAAGTGGAAGGCTGCCAGCCACAGCAGACCTCAAGGTCAAAGCTGAACGTGCTGTGAGGGTTAGGCTGAGAATAGTCCTGAAAATGTGGGAACTGTTTTGTGGAATCATGGGGAGGCTTAAAGCTTCCATACAGGAGGCTAATCTGTGTACAGTTACAGCATTTCCACGAATATGTTCACTCTAACGCTGAGTCAGGATATTGAAGAACAGCTCAGTAAACCTGTTAGGCACAATACAGTACTAGTCTTCACCCAATACACATGTCTGTTTTTAATTATCCCTTGAAGTAGTGCTAAGAGGACTGTTACAATGTAGGTAAAACCAGGAAGAAATTAAGAAGCCTAAAACAATACTAGATTCTCTAGAGATAATTCCAGAGGCAAAAATCACCAGATTCAAGATAATGTCTCAAATGTACAGACAAATCAAATACATCTTCAATGTAATGTGGCTTGCTATGATGAACTTAAATCAGCAGGTTCAAACAGGGCCATAAATCACAAGACTCAGACCCTTCAACGCATCCCTTATTATACTTCAGAGTGAAATATTTCATTTTTATGAAAGAGAAACAACTTTCAACGTCAAACTACCAATATGTCAGATGTAGCTCACGAGTGACGGGAGGAGATTGGTTAGATCTTCTGAATAAAGAGTCATCTCGTTTGTGCTGAGATCATCTGGAAAAAGTACTAGTAAAAGGAGCCAGTCTATTCTCTCCAATTGCAATCCCAGTTCCTCAGAGGACTTAAAGATTGACCCTGAACCTGCATCTTAAGTAAGACGTTCCTATTTTTAGAGCATTAACTATGAAATATATTGACTTGTGAAAATTGTCTGGGTAAATAAAAAGGAAAATGAGGTTTAAAGATAATTTAGGTATATGAAAATGTAACCACTTGAGGGAACTCTGACTATCTCGGCATTTTCTATAAACACAAGGAACTCAACAAAGACAAGACCAGATATCAGCACATAGAATTACAATCTTCCTAAACCCAGATGCCTAGACTCCAACCGAAAAACCACAATCAAATAACGCCCAGGACAATATTTCTATACTAGAGCCCAGCAGCCCTCCCACAATAGGATCCAAGTAGTACGACATAGCTGCGAGACAAGAAAAAGGCTTTAACCCATCCTTTATACTGTTATAGAGGTTCTTAAAGAAAAAATGATTAAATCCTTTAAAGAACTCTATGAAAACACCAACTATGGAAGGAAATAAATAAAACCTTCAAGACCCAAAATTGGAAATAGAATCAATAAGCACAATCAATAGAAAACCCAAACTGAGAAAAATCTGGAAAGAAAAAAATTTAGGAACTCAAACAGGAACCACAGAGGCAAACTTTAACCAGAGATTGCAAGAGAGAATCTCAGGCACAGTAGAAACAAGAAGAGAAATGGACACCTTCATCAAAGAAAACGTTTCATCTGAAAAAATCCTGTCATAAATCTAAGACTAGTATAAATAAAGGATGGAAAAGAAACCTAGGTTAAGGAAAGAGAAATATTTTCCGAAAATATCATAGAAGAAAATTTTCCGAACCTAGAGAAGGGGATGCCTATAAAGGTACAAGAGGCGTTCAGGACACCAAAAAGACTAGATCAGAAAATAATTTTTTTACCACAAAATAAAGAAAACACTAGATATAAAGAACAAAGAAAAGATGTTAAAAGCTGCAAGGAAAAAAGATCAAATGAAATATGAAGACATATCTACAAGAATTACACCTTAATTCTCAAGAGACTCTTTTTTTTTTTACATTTTTATTGGATATTCTTAGCATTTACATTTCAGATGTTATCCCCTTCCCCCAATCCCATCTCCCCTCCCCCTCCCATTGCCTCCATGAAGATGCTCCCTCTCCCAACCACCTTCTCCCACCTCAGCAAATTGGCATTCCCCTACACTGGGAAAGTGAGCCTTCACTAGACCAAAGGCCTCTCCTCCCATTGATGGCAGACAATGCTATCCTCTGCTGCATATGCACCTGGAGCCATGGGTCTCTCCATGCAAACTCATTGGGTGGTGTTTTATTTTCTGGGAGCTATGGTGGGTTTGGTTAGTTGATCATTTTGTTCTTCCCACAGGATTGCAGAGCCTGTCAACTAATGGGCCTGCAATTGTAGCCATTGCATGATGTGACAAAATAGGACTGCAGACCGAAACTAATCAGTAGGGACATGAAAGGAAAATGTTACTCATCTAAGGACAAAATCCACCAGGAGAATACGGCAACTCTTAACATCTGTGCCACAAACACAAAAGCGCTCAAGATTGTAAAAGAAACATTTACTGCAGATTAAACCACACTTTGACCCTCCCGTGTACATAGTGGTAGGCTTCAGTATCTATGCTCATCAATACATAGGTCATGCAGACAAAACTAAACAGAGAAATGCTGGGGCTAACACGTTATAAACCAAATGGATTTAACACATATTTCAGAACATTTTATTCAAACACAGAGGAATATACATTTTTCCTCAGGAACTCAACTCATGGAAATTTCTCCAATATTTAATACAAACTCAGTCACAAAGCAAGCCTCAACAGATATAAGAAAACGAGATAACAGCCTGCCCCCTGTTTGACCACTTCCTCTGACTTTTACTGGTTATTTTACTGATTTTTAATGTTGTTCCCTTCCCAGTTTCCCTCCACAGACCCCTTACTCCCTCCCCCAACCTCCTGCCTCTATGAGGGTGCTCCCTCACCTGCCCACCAACTCCTGCCTCAGCACCCTGACATTCCTCTACACTGGGTCATCAAGCCTCCAGAGGACCAAGGGCTCCTCTCCCATTAGCCTCTGCTACATATCTAGCTGGGTCCCCACATGTGTACTTTGAGGTTGGTGGTTTAGTCTCTGGGAGCTTTGGGGGTTCTGGTTAGTTAATATTGTTGTTCTTCCTATGGGGTTGCAAACCCCTTTAGCTCCTTCAGTCCTTGGGCTGACTCCTCCATTGGGGTCCCCTCACTCAATCCAATCTTTGGCTGTGACTATCTGTATTTGTCATGCTCTGGCAGGGGACAGCTATATCAGGCTCCTGTCAGGATGCAATTCTTGGCATCCAAAATAGTGTCTGGGTTTGGTGTCTGCAGATGGGATGGATCCCCAGGTGGGGCAGTTTCGAGATGACTTTTCCTTCAGTCTCTACTCTACCTCCTCTGATTAAAACTGGATATTAACAACAAGAGAAACTACAGGAAGTTCACAAACTCATAGAAACTAAACAACTCACTACAGAATGAAAAATGGGACAAAGCCAAAATTCAGAAAGAAACTAAAAGCCTGCTAGAATTAAATGAAAATGAACACACAGCATCCCCAGCCTTACAGAACACAATGATGGCAGTTTGTAGAGGCAAGTGCCTACATAAATAATTTGGGTATCTCTCAAAATACCAATTTAACAGCACACCTGAGATCTCTAGAATAAAAAGAAGAAACCACATCCAAGAAGAGTAGTGGCTAGAAATAATCAAACTTTGGGTTGAAATTAGTAAAATGGAAACAAACAAACAAACAAACAAACAAGCAAACAAAAACAATACAAAGAATCAATGAAACAAAGAGATACTTCTTGGAGAAAAATCAGTAAACTTGACCAACACATTCAATGTAATCCCCACCAAAATTTTTGCATAATTCCTCATGAATCTTGAAAGGAAACATTTTAGTTTCATACAAAAAATACACACCAAAAAGGAGAAGAGCTAAAACTAGGATAATAAAAATCAGCTGGAGAAACCTCTACCCAGAATTTCAATTCCTACCACAGAGCTAGTGAGACATCCTGGCACTGCAACAGAAATAAACGTGTTGATCAATAGGATCAAATTGAGGACTCAGAAAAAAAATCCATTTGCCTATGGAATCTGATGTGTTAATAAAGAAGCCAGAAACACACACTAGGAAAAAAAAAAAAAAAAAAAAAAAAAAAACAGCATCTTCAACAAATGGACAAGCTGGATGTCTGCACGTAGAAGAATGCAGATAGAAGCATACTTAGCATCATGTAAAAAACTCAACTCTGTATGCATCAACGACCTCAACATGAAGCCAGACACACAGTACCTAATAGAAGAGAAAGCAGGGAGTAGCCTTGGACTCATTTACACAGGAAACTTGTTTTTTTAAACAAAACACCATTAGTTCAGGCACTAAAATTAAATAATCAATAAATTGGACCTCATAAGACTGAGAAGCTTCTACAAGCCAAAGAACACCATTATTTGGACAAAGTGGCAGCCAACAGAATGTGAAAATATCTTTACCAACTCAACATCTGATACAAAACTAATATCCAAAATGTATAAAGAAGAGACCTGCCTATCATCCCAGTACCAGGGAGGCAGAGACTCCCAGCGCTCAGGGCAAACTAATTAGCTCAACTAGATGTAACAATGATGAAGGACATCCCTGAACATTAACTGCTGATCTATATATGTACGTGTGTGTTCCCACACACATGTGAATATACAGGCATGCACACATTACACACACACATGTACAAATAATTAGGTGCTCTGAGGAAAGTAAATGCAATATATGAATACTTTTAGAAAATTCAGGTCGTTTAGGGCCTTTGAGTGACGCTTCACACAATTAGCCTAATGTAGAAAATCCTTTACAAACATTTCCTGGGGGTTGTCTCTGAGGTGACGCTTGACCCTCTCAAGTTTTACAATCAATATAGGATGGCACAGGGTCTGTGGCTCCATTGTTCGGTCCTTACACTCACAATTCAGGAATTATTACATGTATGCAAAGGGCAAACATGGGTTCTTTTACCAGTTTCTAACTGCCAGCCTCCAGTTTTCCATTCTCCATGTTAAATGTGTCTATACATATAAAGAGATAAATAAGTGTCTTAATATAAAATTCTCTCCATATTTCACTTTCATATCAGTGTAGAAACACAAGTGTCCCATTCACTTACAGCTGTAGAAACTTTAACATCAGTATGTAAACTCTGCATCTGAATCTTAATCTGATTCTTTTTAATAGATGTATTTGTTTTAAAATCTTCAGCTTATTAATAAGTTCTGACCATGTCAAATAATCTGCAATTCATGATTGTGCAAATCTTTGCACATGCATAAATTTTTCTGTACAACACATTCCTACAACATGAAAATACTAGTTCGAAGAGTCCTACAAGCACATATTATGGTTAGAATCTTGACTGTTTCTCAAAGGCCCACGTGTTGAAGGCTTGATCCTAGTTTGTGTTGTGATTGGGTATTAGGGGGGACATTTAAGTATACAGCCTACTGGCAGGAAGCTGGGTCACCAGGATGTGTCACTGAGAGGGGTGAATAGAATTCTGTTCCTTTCTGCACTAGCTTTCAGCCCTGGCTTCCATGAGGTGAGCAGCCCTTTTATGCCATGCTCCCTCTCAATAGACACAACCAACGGAATGGGAACCTCTAAAAACTGTGAACAAAACTAAACCTTCCACTTTTTTTTTTGAGACTTCTTGAGATTGCTACAGCAAGAGAAAACTGGTATGCACACACACATACACACACACACACACACACGCACAAACACACACATACACACACTATATCTGCTTTCATATGTAGGAAACTTAAAGAAAGCTGATTTTAATCTAGCATGGTGATATCAAAGATTGGAAAGGTTCTAAAGAATGGGTAGACAGAAAAATTGAATTTTATCATTATATGTACATATGTTTTGAACTGTCACACTGAACTACATTAATATGTTGAGTTCTTTTGTTGCTTAATATTTTATTGTTTAAATTAGCATAAAAAAGACTTCACTGTGGTATTTTAAGCAGAGTTTTCTTGTTGATGCTCCAGCCCCTAGCTTGCTCATCTCCCTGATTCTTCTTACACCCTGACTTCGCAGCAATAGCTCTTTTCCTCTTTAAGGTTATATGTGTCCTATTACCCTTCCCCACTCACTCAACACCTTTTCTCTACTAATAGTCCTCTTTCTAGTTTCATGGTTTATCCTTACACACCTGCGCGTGCGCACGCACACACACACACACAAACACACACATACACACACTCATAGACACATGCACGCACACTCATACATTCACACACATACATGTATATACCTTGAAAGTCAGTACCCACATATGAAAGAAAATATGTGTCATATACCCATAAGACTTGAGCGTCTCTAAAGAGATACTTCACTATCCATTCGATGGCTCTATTCACAGCAACAAGATAATAGAATCTCTAGATGTGCATTAGCAGATGAAGAACCATAAAAAGATCATACACAGTGTACTTTGATTCTACCACAAAAAAATGAAACTTTGAATATTGCAAAAAAAAATTGGATAGATCCGAACATTTATGGGAAATAACCTAATCTCAAAGGAATACTTTTAAATTATGATATATTTAAACAAATTTCCAATACAAAAGTTCATCCAATGTTTATATATATACACATACATAAAATATGAAAGCATATATGATAAACATGCTTATATATAATACATTATAGTTAATAGAATAAAATTCCAAATACTCTGACACTTTCCAGTTATTTGTATCCTGTCTGTTTGTTTGCTTTTAAGTGAGATCTAATACACTGCAAGCTGACAATGAGGTCAACACTTACTCAAGGACCACTTAGAACTGATCTCCCTGCATCCACCCACTCATCACTGGGGTTACAGATGTCCAACACTAGGCCCAGGTTTTATGGTTCAATGGATCAGAGTCTTTGCATTTGGGGCCAACGCTCTACACAATGAGATATATTTTCAGGATATCTACTATTTGTTTTGTAAGATGATCTACTTTTTAAAAAATTTAATTAGCAGTTGTTCAATTCTCCAAGGCTGCCAGGAGCAAAGGGACTGCTAGCAACAGCCAATGGGAGGATCCTTGTTTAGTTAATCACCACCATTTTGAACCTCCCTGGTTCCCCGGGAAAACCACGCAATGATCAGAGCTGATGGTCTCTCCTCCTGAATGCACAATCCCAGCTAGGGCAGTTTAGGGGCATTGCAAGCCTCGTTGAACTCTAGGAAACTCTTCGACATTTTCTATCTTGGACAGAGGGACTGATGGGGCTGAGACTTCATGTGTGTGTGTGTGTGTGTGTGTGTGTGTGTGTGTGTGTGTGTGTGTGCTATGTTGTGTGTGGTGCAAACACAAACGTTGATATCTATGTTCGATGTGCTGCAATTGGTTCCAACAACCTTCTCTAGTTATACAAGGAGGCGGATCAGGCTTAGTAAGTGACCAGATACCTCCTGCACGCTCTCCTTCTGTGTTGCAATGGAAGTTTTCTTGCAAATGCCCTTGCCTTGCCTACTAAGAGAACATCTCCAGCGTTTGGCACACTAAAGACAGAAGGAAATTGTCCATTCAGCAGATATTTCCACCTCAAGGACCCAAGAATGTGCTATACATGAAGTAAAGCTTTTTCTGTTCCTACATAGTTTTCTATCTCTACTCCCTTTCCTTCGTTCTCTCTGTTAATCTGTTGAGCAAAACATTCAATTCTATTGTAAATATGGTTTAATTATTGCCTAGAACTGTTTACTTTTATATAGTGGTGGTATTAAGTGCTCAGATAGAGAGAGGTGTAGGAAAATATAGTGCACCATCCCAAAACATGGATTGGGACTTTATTTTTTCATTTTTCGATTAAAATATTTTATACACTATATTTTTGCCCCTCCAAAAACTTCTCTAATATATTCCCTACCTCACTATATTTTATTTTTTTATTTTTTTATTTTGAGAGAGAACTGGAACATGGGATTGTATAGACCTTTTATATGTGATTGTCTCTAGTGTAAACCCAGCACTGGAGAAACTCTGGGTCCTTGGAACGTTTCATGTTCTCAATAGGCCCCCAGCTTCCACTGATGAAAATTCACATTGCAGTTTTGTTTTATGACCACTATCTACAGCAGTGTGGTCTGCAGAGTGAATTAGGAAAGCAGGGAGCTAGTATACTGACAGCTAATGAGAAGGAAGGTAAGCATTTTGAGACAGTGGCCAGTGTTGGAACAAAGAGAAAAGGGGAAATAAAAAGGCTAGAAGACAAACAGAATGCTGCAGTGGGCCAAAGGAATGGCAGGTCCTGGTCACTAGAAGAATCCCCGGTAACTGTAAAACCTTTGGAGATTGTGAGCTCAGACACCACAGCTCTTGTAGCTGTGACACCGGTCACTGTCTAAGACCAGCCCTTGAAGAGATTCTCGATTTCCTATCCATGAGTTCAATCTACATAAGCATAAGACCCCTTCCAGCTGCCTAAAATCATTATTTTTGGAAGAAAATGGTATATGGCGGTCTTCTATGCTGGAAGGTTACCTTCTCATTTAGAAATACTAAGTATTTTGTGGCTAAATGCCCTGGGAATATGACCTATCTTACTATCCATCCAACTTCCTCTCACCAGTTAACACCAGTTAAAAGTTGCCTTTTCTTGCCTGGATTACGAAGTAGCAATTTTCCCAATCTCTCACTCCTTTGTGGGACCTTGCTTCAGTATGGTCTTTGTCTGGGGAGATGTAGCCTCTGCTACCTTAACCACTAGGTCTGGCCTGCATGCACAAATTGGAAGAGTGAGAAAAAAGCCCAGTGGGGCGCTGAGATTAAATTTCAGCAGGGCGTGTGAACCCAGGCCTGGAGCTCTCAGGAGCAGGGCTTTGCTGTTGATCCTGGCTGTCGCTGTCAGGCTCAACCGAGCCAGTGAGAAACCCTGATGCAGGGAATGGGAGATTTCTCTTCCCAATAAGAAGTGATAACAGCTCTTTCAGAACGAAGGAACGTAGGTGGAGGAATGATTTCTACACGCATTACTTTATTTTAGCCCCAGCCTTTGTTGAACTACAGTTTTTAAAATGGTTCGGGGTCTGACAACCAGCTTCCTGTTGGTTTGGCCTCAGGGCTTGAGGAGAGTGTGACGGCAGTGTGAGCGTTTCTGAATTCCCCAGATTTCAGAAAGCACCTCCCACTTAGTGTTTACTTTTGGGGCTTCACACCAATCTCAATCATGTATCAGGGCTCCAGACACACCTACCTGTCCCATGCTCCTTTGGGTGTTACTTACTGGCATTCTACTACTTAATAAACACATTCTGTATTCCATTAAATCTTAGTGGAACACAATGTTCTATTTTATCCAATATGATAAATGTAATTCTATATTTTGATCTTTAGTTGACTCTGGTTTAGGGGCCTCCTCAAACTGGTTTCTCTGCCCTTGTGACAGCATCATCCCCCTTTAAACATCGGATGCAACATGCTCTGAGTTCATTCACTATTCTGTTCTGAAGTAGTTCAGGATATCATACTATCTTGTGAGGCCAGAATTGATGTACATGCTACCTAGAACAACTTTTCAACCAGTAGCCAGTTAATAATTGCTCTGTGCAGTTAATGGAAATGAAAAAAAAACACACTTGCATACTTCTTTGTATGAAAAATGAGAAAGTTTGATGATCCACACCATATATTCTCTCGTGAACTCAGTTAAATGATTTCTACTAAAGACAAAGGGGTCCCTTTAATTGTCTAGGCCAGACAATTCAAGTACTGAATTATTTTTAAGCTATTAACTTTCTGGCCCTGGAGTTTGACACAACTGTTTTCACAGCACACGTTCTACACATGTTACGAAACTGTTTCACTTTGGTGGACGAGGAACCTTTTTATGCCCTGCCACTTAAGAACTTAGATGGGAATTTTAAAGTGATCAAAGTCATACTTGTGCTGTATCACAACTCTGGGAAACACTCCTATAAACCAAATGCCCAAGCTCTGCTCTGCTTGCCTGCCTTTAATAAGCCAAAGGGAAACAGAAATTATTACACGCTACATAAATCTCAGAGTTTGTGGAGTGCGAGTCATTTTCATCTTATGTGTTTGTACTCTTGTAAGATGTCATCGCTCAGGACTCTTATGCAATGACTTTTAGGCATGGATTTGTAATGCTTCAAACTATTTTTATTCATATTTAAAGGTAGTTTAAACGTATGTTCCTAGGTGACCTGAAATCAAACTTAGTTTCAATTTATTTTGATTGTGATGTACAAAGCTAATGATACAGTATTAGTGATAAACCTCATAACGAAGAGATAAACTAAGTACAAAAATTTTACAGATTTTTTTTTTATTAAGCCTGGTATAGTGAAGCATGCCTTTAACTTGCTAGCTTTTGAGAGGCAGAGCTGGGTGGATCTCTATGGTTTGTTTAGGAAGTTCTAATGAGCATAGCCAAGGCCACATAGTCTTTCAAAAGATCTCTCTCCCAAAAAATCCAGCCTTTCTCAATCCCAGGGAGGTTACTTTTCCTATTTGACATTCTTTAAGTAACTTCAATAAGCCCCCTTTAAAATGTTTCACTATTTAAAAAAGAGGGGCTTTCCAAATATTCCTACCATACAAAGCACACAGTGGGACACACTCTCAGTGCACGTTCTGACCACTGAAGAAATCCGTATCACTAACTCTTGGGCCTCCACCCAATACAGTGGGGGATGATAATCATGGCAGCTGCCTATTTTAAATTGTACTTTGTTACTAGGAATTTTTAGCTTGCATATTCATTTCTTAAAATATGGCCCAAAAACGAGAGCAATCTATTACAGCCGTCTTCTCTCCCAGACCCGAGCAAGGTCTCCACATCAGTTCTGAGAATCACCGGGTCACAGGAATTTTCTATCTGGGCTGGTTCTGTTTGTTTGATTGATTAGTTTGATTGATTAGCTTGGGTTTTGTTGTCTTTGTGACATGTATTTCTCTATAGCCCGGACTATTTTTCCGTAATTTACCCTGTGGCTCAGACTGAACTGGAGAGCGAGGTGACCATCATACGGCAGCCCAATGGGTTCGAGCAGAGCAGGTGTGGCCACCGTGTCTGACGTCTGCACTGACTCTAACTTGAGGAGAACTAGACTACAAATTAGCATGGGTTCGCAAATGGCCAACTGGTAAAACTGGCCGATTCTATCCACTCTCGGAGCCGAGCTCCATCACAGTCATTGCCCACGCACCGGCGCCCACCCTGCTCTGAGCAGACGAGAACTTCCTGTCCCCTTTCCTCCCTTCAGTTACAAAAAAAAATGCACATCAAACCCTTAAAAATTAACTCCTCGTCACTTCGATCCAAGCTGATGGGGATAATGGTGCATCCAGTAAAATACAAAAGCATAGAATTTCGTTGGGTTGTTTTTGGGGGTATGGGGGGGGGGAAGCTAAAGCTTCCGTGAAGCAATTTTCTTAGTTAAAAAACTCTTCAGGAGGAAATGAGCTGCCGAGCGTTAAAGGGGAGGAGACTGCTGAGAAATATCAAGACAAGCTTATTTCCTAATTATGTAGAAAGTTAATTCCATTATTGTCACTTGGAAAGATCGATGGAGGTTTTAAAATACGTTAAGTTGAGAAGGGGATCTATTAAAAGCAATTCACTGATTTTCCCCTGGGCGAATTGTGCTTAATATTCTAGGAATGACAACGAATACAGTCGAAATGCCTTCATTTATTACTCCAGTGCGTATACCTCTTGATTGTCTGCGTCTACCTTTCTGACTTTCCCTTACGTGAGGCTGTGAGCAACTTAGAATCATCACACCAGCAATAAGAAAGGATGCTGAGGGCTCACAGGGCCGTGGGGTAAGGAATTAGCAGAAGCAAACTTTCCTTTGCTAACATTTTTGAAACCAAACAAAAAGGTAAGAGACCAGCAGGACGTTGTGGCCCCTTGTTATGGAGTTTTTGTTGAAACAATTCTCCCAACTTTTGGAAATTTTACCACATTAATTTAAGGTAGGGCAGAACAACCTGAAAACACTTAATTATTTGAAACGTATCCTCCGAAAAGAAAAAGATTTATTTGTGCCCCTCCCAGCCCTTTCAAGCAGAGGTATCAATGCCCCCCACCCCTCTCTGTTGCTCTATTCTCCAGGAAGCTGCTCAATTCTCAGATCACTAATGCATGCCCATCCTTTCTCCCTAGTTCTTCAGCCTAAGATATAGGCTGTGGCTTTTCAGGTGTGTATGGGGAGGAGATCATAAGATAGTGGACCGCAGAGTGAGGAACCGCAGGCATCCCTCCCACGTGAACCTGGCCACTTCCTGGCACTCCAGTATCTGGCCTGACAACCTGCTGACACTTAGCACTTAGGTGGTGCTTGCTTTCTGCCCTTAGGTCAGATTTTCTCTCTAACTTCATTCTTTTTCACAGAGTCCTCAGAAAATAGGCGTGTTTTCCTAAAACCCCTCTCAGCTCCTTTCCACCTCTGAGAGCAGGTACAAAGGGCTCTGCCTGCAGCCACAGTCCAGTGTGTTTCCCAACTGACCAGCGTTTACATATGTTTTTCTCCAGCCTGGCAACTCCTCCACCTTTTCAGGTTCTACTACTACCCATATTTAAAAGAAGAAATCTCAACATCCAAGGTAGTGTGAATTCCGGGCGTGTGTGTGTGTGTGTGTGTGTGTGTGTGTGTGTGTGTGTGTGTAGATACTCTGAGAATGTACATCTGGATTGCCTGTCTCACACTGTCTAAGCCCTGCCAAACGGTTACTAGATGCAAAACAGTCAGGCTCCAATTGTCCTGTTAGGCTGAACTTGGGGCCTCCAGAGCTCACCTGTCAGTGTCCAGGTAACTGGCCAAGTGCCAGCAGGACTGCGTTCCAGAACACATTAGTGGGACAGGGCTCCCTCTCCGGCGCATTTGCTTAGCACCCCTACCTTCGCTTAAGGGGATTCTGATTTTATTTCGGCACCACCCTCCCACCCCCAAAGAGAGCAGGACCATTCCCCACCAGGGCTCCTTACCTCAAACAGAGGACCGATCTTGTTTTTCTCCAGGTAAGCCTGGATTCGGGTTTGTTGACGAGACGCCATGGGGAAACAGATGGGTCAGCAGAGAGAAGACAGTGTGCCTTGGCTGGGGACAGCCCTCCTCTACCCCTGGATGGACCCAGGAGAGGAGCTCGGGTACCTGGGCTTCCTGGTACAGAGATGGCTCGCAACCCGGTAAGCAGCGAGCCCTAAGGGAGCAGGTCCCAGGGAGCCCGGGAGAGGCTCCGCTAACTCAGACAACTCCGAGGCGAGGGGAGAACTACATCTCGTCCTGCAGCTCGCGCCCACCCGCTCTCCGCAGCGCCGCCGCCGAGGGGAAGTCGCGGGCAGAGGCTGGTCTGTCCTCTGGGCGGCAGCAGCAGCCGGAGCCCGTGGCCAAAGGCGAGTGTCTGTGCAGCGCCTCCGGCAGCCGAGCCGGAGGAAAGCGCGGGCCGCAAGGGCGACAAGCGCGGAGCCGCCCAGAGCGCGCCACGGTGCGCGCACAGCTCCCGGCTGCCTGGAATCAGCACCCAAGCTGCTCCCCGAGGCGGTGCTCGCTCCCTAGCGACGGCGCCGCTCAAAAAGCCAATGGTAAAGGTGCTTCTTTCAAAGTGCACATAAATCTGGTGCTTGTTGGCTATTCCTTGGCAGCTACAACCGCAGTTCCAGAGAGAACGGTCCTCGCCACTCTGCTTTCTTCTCCTGGCCAAGCACTCTTCCTTCTCTAGCTCCCGAGGAGAGAAAGCCAGAGATGGGAACTATGGGTGGGTTTTGCCGCGAAAACAAAGTTTGCTTATGTCTAGAAGAAAAAGGAAAGGAAAGGAGCAGATATCTGTCTTGGCCTTGAGCAAGTCAGCTGCAACCAGCTTTGCTGCCTGAGAACTGATTGAGAATTCCCGAAGTGCAGACTCCCAAAGACTGGAGGCAACCCTTAGGCGTATATTTGGCAGGGAGATTAAACAAAAGCGAGCCAGCTCTTTCAGCTTCTAAGTTTGCTTTTTCTGCCTAACACCTTCATTTCTGTCGGATACACCTCTGGCCAGAGCTCAGGGGCTCTTTCTCCGAACAGTTCTTCCTCTAGATACCTCCTGAGCACATCGAGTTTACCTAGTTTTATCATGCAGGGATTTTCCAAATTTAAGGCCCACAATAATCACGGGCTTCTGTATATAGTTCTTTATATTTTTTTAATGCGATATAAAACACTAAAGCCCCAAAGATGAGTTGCCTGGTTCTAAACCATTGTGTATTACCAAACCGGAACGTTTTTTACTGAAGCCGTAGGATATCTCTACAATAAGGGACACCAGTTTCCTTACAGCCGGCCGTGACAGTGTAGATCTCTTTTCCCCCCTCACTGTGTTCCAGGTTTCTGGGACTTGTATCTGTCCGAGCTTTTCCTCTACGTTTGAAATTATCTTAGCAATGTAGTTAAGATGAGAATGGATTGTTCCAGGAAGTATTACAACAATTGTCTTTAATAATTTAATAAATTAGTAATTCACAAACACGAAGTCTACTCGAGGAGCTAGGATATTAGCCACCACTGACAACTGGAAGCAGACACGACTTGGTGTGGAAAGGTGTCGGAGCTGTTACTTTTGCAATCAGCCTCATGACCTGCCTGGTGCAGGCGGGAGTGACGAAGAGTGAGGTGTCCTGAGCTGTCACACATTTTCTGTAACAGTTCAAAACTACACGTACTTATGCTCATTTCCATAAGATCAGGAGATACTGAATATATGTCGTGAATACCAACATGTCTATGAAACATGTTGTAGAGTTGGAATGAAGCCTTGTGAGTCACCTAAAGGGCCTAAGTATTTTAAATTCCACATTGTACTAGAAGATCAGGACAGAGCCTCCATCAAAGTCCATCTTCTTCTAAGAGATATGAGGAAGATCTTTCTTAAAATCTATTAGTTAATATAATTAATAAGTCTTCACTAAGCCTGGGCGTTCTGCATCAATTATCTTGGAAGAGAAGATAAAGCTTAGTCTGGCCACTGTTTGCGCAATAAAGAAGACCCATACTGATAGTTTAAGTAAGGGTGCTATATCTCCAAGTATCCCAAACTTACATGGCTGAGACATTTCCAAAGACCCTCCACTAGTATAGCAAACGCAGCCTCTACCCCACAAAGCTCAGTTCATTCAATTTCTTAAAAAAAAAAAAAGATGCCATTGCTACTGGAAGTGTTTTTCACCCAGCTTCTCCACAGTAGACACGATATTAAGACTGAAACTTTCAAGACCAAAAGCTCCACCCTTGTCCAGTGCTTCTCAGTCCTGGGCAGATAATTGGCAGCTATCCAGATGATGTCATGCTAATACAGGGGTAAAGAGGCGGACCGTGGCTACAAGTTTCTTGAGGGATGTTGTGAGGATTGGTATGTCTGGCGCCCTCAGTGAATATTTAACACACGGTATAGTATCCATATGACGTCTTGGAAGATTAAAAGTTTCCTGTCCCCGTTGAGGCTGGAGGTGTGAGATGTGAGGGTGAAGTTTCGAGCTTCAACATTAGAAACTAGCACGTGAGAGTGCATGGGCGTGCCATGGGCCAGTGGTTGGAGAAACGGGGAGTGAGCAGAGATGAGGACCACATGCAGTAGTAAAAGTAATCAGGACTCATCTCGATACCGTCTTACACGGCTTGCCCGGGAGTGACCGGTCATGTGAAAAGTGCTCTTTGGGTCAGGCGTTCCGTACAATTATGTCGGGTGGGATCAGGACTAGAGTCCGGCATGAGAAAATGGGAGTTACTGAAGATGCACATAAGAAGGAATGTGTTGATTATGTGCATGCCAAATGAGATGGGAGAAGGACCTTAGAATAACTGTGAGCCCTGCAGTAGTGAGGAGACGGCAGGTACGTGTTCGAGCCGCCTATATGAGATAGGTTGCTCTGTGTTTTAATTCAGATTACTTCGTTCTCAAATGGAGCCCACCTATATCCTATACCCTATACTGTAGAACTTAGTCAACAATGGAGCTTCTAAATATTAGCATTCCCCATGGAAAGGGGAATCTAATAATGCAGCACTCTGCAATGATAATGAACAAGTTACATCTTAGTACATTGGTTCAGCATACCAGTGCACTTTTAGACTGAGCTTTGTCCCTAGTCGTGGTATTCATAGTCTGCTTTGTTTGATTAGGTTCATTGTGTGCATTTTTTTTTGACCTCTAAAGCTATGAACTTCTTAAAATCATAAACTGTATTTTAATAATGTCCTTATGTTCACAATATGCGATATATTACGTAGTAAGTTCTTCGTAACTGTATCTTTGGATACCCCGTGACTCTGCATTTTAATGATTTTGATCACTTATACCCTTTATAGTTGATCAGGGGTCTGGAGAAACAGCTCAGCTGTTGAACTTACTTGCTGCTCTTCGCCCAGACAAGAGTCTGCTTCCTAGTGTCACTGTCAGACTGTTCACAAACCGCTGGAACTCTAGCCCCAGGGTGATCTGATCCTTCTGGAAGATGCACATAAATGTAATTAAAAATAATAAGAACACCTAGGTTTAAAAGATTGATTAAAATTTAATCCTGGTCCAGATTACCTTGGTACCCTTCCTCTGTGTTTGGCCATTTTTACTGAGACTTACTTTGACCCCACCATGCTCTAGAAGTGCCTGTCTACATAATTTACAAGCATACAGAATCCAATTCCTAGACTGTGCTAAAGCCCTTGTCTAACTCCATTCGGAAGACAGCCTGCACAGCTCCTGGAACACATGATTTTCAGTGAAAGACAGCAGTGGCAAAGTCCAGTTGACCCACCTCACATTCAATAGCAATGCGACCTCTTGAAATTGATTCAACATGGAGTTAGGACAGCAGATCCAGTCTCTACACGGGTCTTGAATGGAGACTCTTGAGCCCTGAAGCAGAATCCTCTCTAGCCCTGTTGACTTTTGCTTTGTCTCTTTACAATAAGAGGCGACAAGTACCTTCCCAAAGAACGTGGTGGCTCTGAGCACTCTGCCCATGCAAGGGAAGGGAACAAACCGTTTTCTTCCTTTCTGCCTGAACAGGTACAAATGTTCCATCTACCATCTGAACACAGTCACACAGCGATTTCTCCGATGAACCAATACATTTCATCCTGGAGACAACTTCAAGAAGTTGATGCTTTCAATTCCATCTTTTCCTGATCAAGACGTGTAGACACCCAGCAAATAACTCACCCAGAGGGGAAGTTAACAAGTAACAGAATGTATGCTTGGACCTCCTTGGTGTCCTAAACATTCATAGCCCTGGTGACCAACATCACAAATGCTTTGTTCCCTTTTGCTTTGTGTCTGTTCAAACCAGGAGTTATTTTGATAATGAATTTCAAAACCAACAAAATGGTTAGCACCATGCTACATGAACCCATTGTCTCTCATGATTTTCAAACACACTGAATAAATCACATTCACACTAAATGCTCTTAGTGGTGCGTAACTGGGATTCACGGGTGCTGTGGAATTCAGAACTACAGTGATTCTGTGGTTTGACACAGCCCTGCTTTTCATTATCGTCCAGTGGAATCCCATCACTATTATTTTCACACTTAAATATGTAGATTTTAATATTTAATTTTTTAATGTGGTTCGTTCATATGCAATCTCCACCTCAAAGTTTTTAACATATGGCAATAACTTTACAATAAGCTTATTTATTAAGTCATGAACCATTTGAAAAATGGTTACAGATGACTATATAGATATTTCTGATTTTTAAAGATTTATTTATTTATTATATATAAGGACACTGTTGCTGTCTTCAGACACACCAGAAGAGGCATGGATCCCATACAGATGGTTGTGAGCCACCATGTGGTTGCTGGGAAATGCACTCTTTTCAGGACCTCTTGAAGAGCTGCCAGTGCTCTAACCACTGAACCATCTCTCCAGCCCCTATGTACATATTTCTTATTGTGTCAGTAAACTCTTCATCCTGGTGGACTTCTGCTTGTATTTTTGCAACGGTGTTATCTTGAGTTTTCATTCAAGTGTGAGTGTCTGTTCGGGAATGGGAAGTAATTAGGACCGTTACACTACACGATCCTGGATATAGTGAAAGGAAGGAAATAAAACAAGAGTGTCTAAGCAAACAAAAGATCATGTGCTAACGTGACACAGTGCCCTCTGTGCGTGCCCTGGGGACCCAGGCACTCTGCCTAGAACCGCATGTTCTTTTGCTTCAGTCTAACTCTCAAGGAATAAGCAACATGAGACCTATTTATTAAATCCCCATCTCCATCAGTGCCAGCTCATTGTCAGCTACAATGAAGCAAATCACAATAACCCTAGCAGGGAAGGCTAAGGTTCATTTTAGGTGAAATGGTGAAACTGCTGTTGGCCAGCACAGATTTAGACTTTAAATATAAAATGCTACAGTGACTCTGCACTCCTTAAAGATAATACGAAGTCTACAGTAGACAAAACAATCAACAAACTCCCTCTCTCTGAAGCAGATACTGCCCCATATCTCTCCGCTGACACTCACCCTCGGATGGTTTTGGTGCGAGGAGAAAGATGATTTCGAGGAACCTAAGAATAAGCTGATTTTCCACAAGCATGAGATAACCATGCCCTTTATCTGCCTTTTACAAATGCTGAATGAAGGAGTATCTGTTGCCCTTGATGAAGGCCGGGTTCAATTCCCAGCGGCCACATAGTAGTTCACAATCACCCATAACTCCTGTCCCAGGGCGTCTGGTGCCCTCTTCTGAGCCCTGAGGGCACCAACCATGATTGTGATGACACACACATGCCAACAAAACACCCAGACATAAAAGAGAATAAATACGTTTTTAAAAAGGTTTTAGCTGAGCTGTGCCAACAATTTATAAGGTAAGGTCTGAGGCATAGACAGGAATCAGGTTGTGTATTTTGTGTTCAAATCATGATGAAATCTTATACAATGAAGTCCAGGGGATGTACTTTAATATAGCGTCCTTCTAGATACTTAAAGTTAGTAACGCGGGTTGAATATGGTTATGCCTTGCTTGAGATCTGTTGGCATTTTAACACTGAATGGAGTTTGACCTCATGAGGAGAGTTTGGCTATGGTGGTGGTGCCCTCCGAATGCAGCAAACTGTTCGTGGTCTTGCAGGTACAACGGAGTAGTGACAGTAATCCGGGCTCTCGTCTTCTAAGCTTCACTCACACTTACTCTATAGGTCTGTGAACCTAAGTAAGTTTCTCCCTCTTGAGTACTGCTACAGCAGCAGAAAATGCACAGATGGTAAATGTTATGTTTAACAAACAGTATTCATGTAATTCTTCTGTATCTCTACCTCAGAACTCTCTTCTCTCTCTTTCTCTACCTCCTTTTTCTCCTTCCCTTCCTCCCTATCGCCTTCCCTCCCCCAAGTGTACCCATATGGTATATTTTGATACTTCATGTTCCTGGACATATTTTTTAATCAGATCTTTTCCAGTGAATCTAAGATTTCCTCCATCTTATGACATGTATTTGTTTCTTTCAACACACACTGACTCATTAGATGCATTCAGCCAAAATATTGTAAGGCAAAATATTGCATGTTTTTTAAATTTCATAGTCTTTAGTCAAATGACATTGTATTTTAAAACTTGCTTTATTGTACTTATTTGTGTGTGTGTGTGAGAGAGAGAGAGAGAAAGAGAGAGAGAGAGAGAGAGAGAGAGAGAGAGAGAGAGAGAGAGAGAGTGATAGAAGGAAAAGGGAAGAGAGAGGGATAGATAGAGATAGAGAGAGATAGAGAGATAGAGAGATAGATGATAGATAGATAGATAGATAGATAGATAGATAGATGATAGATAGATAGATAGATAGACAGATAGACAGATAGATAGGCAGGCAGGCAGACAGACAGACAGACAGGTAGGTAGAGCATATGTGTCTGTAACCTTGTGTGTGCCACAGAACATGTGTAGAGGTTAGAGCCATTGGTTTTCTTCATCTGCCACATGGGTCCAGGAAGAGAATAAACTCCAATTACACAAGGTGTGAAGCATCTTCACCTGCTGAGCCATTTGGCCAGCCCATAAAATTTGTTTAATAAAGCCAAGACTGTAAGACTATTTTTAGATTTTAAGAAGGAACCAGGTCGTGAACGTTTTACATTTTATTGCATGACTTTCAAAACATCAATTAGGCAAAACAAAGTCGGGCAATAACAGAATCATGTTCCTAGAAAAGAGGAAGGCACAAATGTGTTGTGTTTGGTGAATATTGTGCCAAAGATTGTTTTTAACAAAGTCCCAAAGTCCTTATCAGTAAAGATTCAAGAGACAGATACTGGGGTGACACTCTTCGTTCAGAAAGCAACCAGCTGCCATCTGTTCAGCTAATGTCCCCAAAAGAAAAGCAATCTTTCCTTCTCTGTGACATCTTAAAAACTGAATGTCCTCCCTTCTACTTCCTGTGTTTCTCCCTATCTGTCTTCCCAGCTCCCTCTTACTTTTAATATTTTTTACTGTTTCCGCCCTGCCAATTGGTTGCTTCCTCTGCCTCTTGACCTATGGTTGACTTTCTTTAATCCTGTTTAAAATAGACAGAAAACTCTTGGATTAAAAGTGTGTGCAAAGGCTGAGCCATTCCACAACAGGTCTTTCCAGTCATGAATGAAATCTTGGGGTTCACAGTGTGATCAAATATCCTGCAATACCGGGAGCAGAATACATTAGACACACCCCAGCTTCAAGACATCTTTGTAAAGTGTGTTTTCTCTGACCCCCCAATTGAATGGCTTTTCCTGTCATTTGTAATCTCTGCTGATACTTCATTGTTTACTGCCCTTCAGGGACTTTAAGTTTTTCAAAGTTTAATTTTTACAAAGGCAGCTAAACTAGCTTTGGTGTCAAGCCTGGAATTGAAGTGTAGATCTGGCAACTGTGTGATTTCCTGTCATCTGTCCTTATTACTCTGCATTTAGTCAAGAGTCGGGAGCAATGACTGGGCAGTAAAACTCCACACCAATTTTGGTGGAATACAGTTTCAAATATAATCAGTTTGAATCTAAAAATCTGTGTTTTTTCAGTTTATTACACAGGGCCAATTTTATTTGCTATTGCTTTTAATACTGCTGGAGAAATATCCATGGCAGGTGATGAAACATGTGGCTGACTTAAGGCTCACTGTGATGGGTGAGGGGCTGTGTGCAGTAGATGTCAAAGCTTAGGTGCAGTTTCAAACACCGGTGGTACAATTGGAATTCACAGCAAAGGAGTGGGGTTCAAAAACTAAGTGGATAGAAGAGAAGACTGCTGAATGCTTCGGGAAGATTATGCCTGGATCAATAACTTTTGTTCTTGCTAAAAATAGAGCAGATGGACACAAACCTCTCAAAGTTGAGTTCTGGTGAAAGAATGACCCAAGGACTCTGACTGAAGACAGATCAAGGAGAGAGTTATAAATATCCACTAACTCTTCTATTAAATTGCAAATATTACTGATCAATCTGCTTCATAAATTTCCAGAGCCACATGCTTGTATACTGTAAGATATTTTTGATGATTTTTTTCACTATTTTTAGAGAAATGATATTAGAAAATATATAGATGTGTAGATTGTGCAATATGATTTTTTTAGCATTTTTAAAGTTTTTCTCGGTGTGGGCAAAATGCCCCTCCCATGGTTAAAATGCCTGTCATCAAGAGTAACAGACATTGTTGTGGATGAGACACGCTTGCCCACTGCTGCTAGAAATGTGACTTAGTCCAGCCCAATGGTCCCTCAAAAAACTAAAAACAGACCTTCCATGTACCCAGCATGTACCGGTATTCCTAGCATGTACCCAAATAGCTCTAATACACACTACAGAAACCTTTGCACATCCATGTTTTTGTTAGGCTAGATCCTAGCACCTAACTTAACAATCAGCATTTGAGACATTCCTCACAAATACCTGTAACCTCAGTTCTGCAGAAGGGAGCCAGAAGGACAACTGAAACTTGGTGAACTCCAGCCCCAGGGAGAGATAAGCACTGGTTTCCTAGGACTACGCAGGGAATGATGGAAGAGATCACCTGCTATACTCCTCCAGCCTCTGCACACATGGACACACAGACATATATGAACAAATGCAGCTGATATACTTCTGAGCTTTACACACAAGCACATTTAATCTAAAACACCTGATACATTCTTCTGGCCTTTACACACATAAACACGCATATACACATGTTCAAAAACACCTGATACTTGCTTCTGGCTCCTGCTCACATGAATACATATGTACAAATATCTCTGATACACTCTTCCAGACTCTGTACACATGAACACACATACACATATGTTCGAAAACACCTGAAACATGCTTCTGGCCTCTGTATGCATAAACACACATACACATATGAACAAATACACTTGACACACTATTCCTGCCTTTGTTCACATGAACACACATGCATGTATGTACAAAAACACCAAATACACTTTTCTAATCTCTGCACACATGCACAGACACATGCATGTCCAAACACTTGCATAGATAGATAAACATTTTAAAAGTTAAATTCCTTAAGTAGTGATAATCTAAATGCCCAAATACCTGTCACTAATAAAAATAAAAACATATGCCCACATGATGTAATATTCTTTAGTCATAAAGTTGAATATAGTATTGCTGTATATCAATATGAATTAAGGATAAATATTGAAAAGATTTTAATCAATAGAAGCAACATCATACTCTGTATATTCCTTTCATAGGAAATACCCATACTAGTAAGTCTACAGAGAAAGAAAGTAGGTTAATGGCTGCCTAGGGGAGAAGTGGATACAGGGCATCTGGAAGGCAACAGGAAGAGTCAGGGAGAATCAGCGGGAGGGATGCCTTAAGTTTCCGGGTGATAAAAATGGCCCAACACTGGTTGTATAAATGTTTGCATGTATCTTTATAAATATGCTAAAACTCTTCAATTCTGCATTTTAAATATGTGAATGGTTTGATGTGTGAAACTTATCTCAGTAAAAAAGTTATTTTTAAGAATTTATCATAATTGTTAAATTTTGTAGTCTCTGAGCTCCTCTTGGAATAAGAATTTTTGTTATGGGAAAAAAAATGTACTTTTATAGCACACACTCATGGAATCATAAACAGATCCCTTAAAGAACTTGTATCTGGTGAACAGAATAAACTTAAAAGCAAAATGGTGCTAAATGCCTTAGCTTAAGTGCATGAGTCCTTCTGCGACCTCAGGCACTGAGGGCAGAAAGAGGCGGAGACTTCAGTGTAGAGAGGTACAGGTGTGCAAGTGATGGAAGTGAATTAAGACCATAAACACAGCCGTATAACCACTTTATCTCTTTTCTCCTCCTCTGAAGAAGCCTTGGGTAAGAACCTTCACCGTCGTCCTTGCTGTACTGTGGGCCCTGTTTTGGAAGGCAGACGGCAGAAGAGGTGTGAGCAAAAACCAATGCTCTTCATTTTCAGAAGATTGTTGGGTCTATTTCTTTGTCATTTTCCCCCCAATCAGTTCTTAAGCTTACTGTTATAGATATTTTGCACTTTTCCTGTTTTTTTAAAAATAAAAGTGGCACTTTTTAGAATTACCCCATTGATACACCTGCGGCACACTGGTCTGCGCAGCTCTTAACACTCCTCTGCATGATCAAAGCACAATACACTCATCAATGCTCCTGTTCTGGGTTTTTACCAAGGCAAACACAGCTACAGTAAAGTTCCTGCACACGTCTGATGTTCCCATGGCCTAGAAGTTCTGCAGCCCAAGAGCCCAATCAAGAAATGGCTTCTCAGTCACAAGGACAAGCACGTTCACATTGTAAGGTGCTGTGACATTGTGCTCAAAGGTGCTGGCAGCAATTTATAATCATCCCATAACTTCAGAGAGATTCCTTTTTCCAGAATCTTCATCATAGTGAAGGGCAGTAATATAAAATACATGTGTCTCAGCCCCAGTTCTACCAACCCTCCCTATACTGAGTGCTATGCTGATATTATATAAAGCGATAAAAAGCCCCAGGGCAGACACATTGTCAGCTCTGCAGTTTGCTGTCCTTGTTTTCAGTCCCTTCTTTATTTCTGGCCCAAGGCAATTTCCCTGACTCTCTAGCAGTTCGGCTATGTATCTGTGAGAATGTTAGTTATAATTTATTGAGTGACTCTTGGTGCTCAGAGCTGGGGTACTTCAAGCTATCTGCCTTGCCAGGCACTTAAACTCATAACTGTTTTCAGCGCCTGACCAGTCTTTAAACATCGCCAGATGTTAAACGCCATAAAGGAAATAAATGAAATCAAATTAGCAATGATAATGAACTATTAAGCTCTTCTCTCATGCTTTCATTACTCAACAGGAAGGCAGGATAGGGTGGCAACTAATGGCATTAACTCTGTGGCCAGTTCCTTGGGTTTGCATCCTAAGTGCATAATGGTAGGGCAAGGAACGCCATCTCTTGGGGCGCTGAATTTGTCTTAAGGTGGGAGGGGATGGTAAAAGTCATACCTGTCCCAGAGAGATGCTGTAAGGATTCAGTGCATTAGAATTCATGAAATGTTTAGGTCTATATTTGGCAATTAGCATGTGCTATGCAATCACTTGATAAATAAATAAAACGGAGTCCTGAATATTAAGCATGCATTTCCAGGTTACCCATGAATATTTTACAAATAGTCCTCCCCAGCATGCCATCCCCAGCCTAGGAAATAGAAAGCTTGCAATACAGCAGCACAACTTCATAATTCTAATGACCAGTATGTTTACCAAAGGCATCTCTGTGCTTATAAACGGAAGTGAACTAGCTGGTGTTCGTTGTGTCCTAAACATAAGGAAACATTTGCTTGTTCAACTAATCAATTACATATGCTTAAGAGGAAGTGCATTATGCCCACTTATGCAAGGTGAGCAAATGCATTATACAGTATAAGTACATTGTACAGACAGGGAGTAAGCAAGAAGTATTCTGTCCCACTCATTCTTTGGCCTCAAAGTAGGCCAGCGTGTTCCATCAGCAGCGTCTTTCTCTTTTCTTCTTCTCATGCTGATCACTGTTTTCAGCACTGGTCCCTCACTCGGCGTTTTAGTGTTCAGAAGAGGTTATCTGTGCACAGCACTGCATGCAGATTTTGTGTTCATCAGTATTGTGAATTTTACAGGATCCACAACCATTTTGTTTCATCCTACTTGCTGGGAGTGGTTGTGAGCCCAGGCTGACCCTACAGAGGGGCAGAGGACATAAAGGAGCTGGCTCCTCTGTGAAGACATGTGAGTACAGACAGCACCAAGGGCAGAGTGAGAAGTTCTGTACTTAGAATTTTGTACTTAGAGTCAGAAACGAGGCGTTGAAGCTTTGGGTGACCCACTGACGCCTGTGTTTTGTGAATATCATTCTGGTTAATAAGTTAGTCCAGCAGACTTCTAGAATACAACTGAACAGGTTACAAGTATTTGTTCTAAATAACTACTCCGTGTAGGAAACTTACCTCTTGACTCTCCAGTCCTGGTGGGGTATTTGCTTCACCAGAATCCTGGGTGTCACTGACAGATGGCACTGGTTCCCAGCTTCCAAGCTCCTAGGTCTGTTTCTTCCTGGTTTATAGGTAATTTTGATTGATCACCATCCAGTAAATTTTTGGCTAGGGAGACATGAAAGATCTTGGTTTTGAGAGTTTTATGGGTTTCAAAATGTTTTAGAACTAGAACTGTTGGTAAATATGTTCATAAAAAATATTTCCCCCTGTCTTCTCCCACATCTGATACTGTCCCTGCTTTTCCGTTTCCCTCCTCTCTCCCTCCCAGGTTCTTCCTTCCCTCTACCTCTTGCGATAATTTCATTCTCCCTTCTAAGTAGGACTGAAGCATCAACACTTTGGTTTTCCTTCTTCTGAGCTTCATATGATCTGTGAGTTGTATTGTGGGTATTCTGAGCTTTTTAAAAATTATTATTAGTCTTTATTATTTTTTACAGGTCACTCTTTATCCCCATCCCAGTCCACCCTCTGACTGTTCTATATTCCATACCCCCCCACACTATCTACAAGAGGAAGTCCCCACTCCCATCCCCATCCCACCAGACCTCCAGGGCCCTCAAGTCTCTTCTTCCTAACAGTGTATCTTCTCTCAACTGTGCTAAAATGTGCAAACTGTAAGATCTATCAAACTCGGTGTGGAATTCAGCATTAAGTCCACGAGCTGTGTAAGTATTCACAAGGATATTTCCATCTTACAAAATTAACTCTCAACACAAATTAAACATCTCCCACTGTCTTCTGCTCTGGACTCTACAGGCTGCCATGCTTCTGCTGATAGATTTTTCTAGATCATGCCCAGGAGTTCATCTAGGCAGCTTGTCCAGCTGAAGCTAACAGAGTGTTTCTCATGGGCTTTTCTAAAGTGTTATAATTTTAGGTTTTGCATTTATGTATATGATGCTCATGAGTATAATCATCTCTGTGACTGATATGCTTTGGAGTATATAATAAAAATCTGTTCTTAATTGACATATTTATGTACTTTTATGGTCTTCATTATAATAATTTGATACATATACGGAATGTAGTAATTACCAAATTAGTAATGAACATTTTCATCAGCATGTGCTTAGAAACATTTATCCTTCTGTTCTAACTATTTGGAAATGCATCAATCGTCATCAAATGTAACATCTTCCTGTGCCACAGAACACGAAGGGAACCTTCACTCTTTTTATTCCTGTATGACCATTTGTTCCGTCCCCATGTTAAAAAAAATGATATTTTCTCAATTGAATGCCTTTTATATCTTTGAAGAACATAAGTCATCCATATGCTGGATGTATTTCTGGACTTTCATGTCTGTTGCTCTGGTTTCATCATCCCTGTGCCAGGACCACAGTCTAGACTGCTGACAGTTTATTCCATTGTTAAACTCACAAGGCATTCACCCTCCAAGTTTGTTCTTGGTTTTTTGTTTGTTTTGCTTTGCTTTTGGTGGGGGGAGATCCACCATTTTGAATACTTACACTTAACATAACTTTTCTGTTTGGATTTTATTTATGGTTCTTCTGCCTCATAAATAAATATGTGGACAATTTACACCTCCATTGGATTGAGGCTTCTGACCATGAACAGAGTGTATCTTTCACAAAAACACTGGTACCAAAAACTATGTTTTTTCATAATGATTGAGCCACTCTGTATGGTACTAACTTCAAATTACTCTTAGGTTCAATATTTTGTAAAATTTGGGGATAAGTCTTTTCTTCCAAATTTCATGTTTCCCTGGAATTTGCCTATATTTATTTATTGTAGACTACCATTGAACTTCTGTCTTCTGTAATTGATCTAGAAATTATAGGTACTGTAAAAGGGTTATTGGGTCTCATGGTAAGTTACTAGAGCCCTACACTAAAAACAACACCTAAAGTCACTTGTTTCTGAAGCATCCCACTGTTTTCTGCAACCTCTGTTTCCACTGAAAATTTTCTTGTATTTATTTTCTTTGAAGTCTCTTTTCTACAAGAAGTTGTTATTTTTTTTTTGTAATTTTATTTAATCTTTTCATTTTCCTTTTTACACACCAGATTTTAGCCCCCTCAGCCCTCTGACTGCTCTCCATGCCATACCTCCTCCCCACTGTCCTGTCTCCACTCGGATGTCCACACCTGCCCACACCCCATCCCACCAGACTTCTAAACTCCCTGGGAACTCCAGTATTTTAAGCACTAGGTGCATCTTCTCTGACTGAACCCAGACCCTGTAGTCTTCTGCTGTATATGTGTTGGGGGCCTCATATCAGCTAGTGTTTGCTGTGTGTTTGGTGATACAGTGTCTGAGAGATCTCAAGGGTCCAGGTTAATTGAGACTGCTGATCCTCCTACAGGGTCACCCTCCTCTTCAGCTTCTTTCAGCTTTTCCCCAATCCAACCACAGGGGTCAGCTGCTTCTGTCACCTGGTTGGGTGCAAATATCTGCATCTGACTCTTTCAGCTGCTTGCTGGGTCCATCAGAGGGCAGTCATGATAGGTCCCTTTTTGTGAGCATTCCATATCCTCAAAAGTAGGGTCAGGCCTTGGAGCCTCCTAGTAGTAGCCATCCTACTTTGGGCCTGTCACTGGACCTTCTTTTCCTCAGGCTCTTCTCCATTGTCTCTGTAGTTCGTTCAGGCAGGGACAATTATGGGTCAGAGGTTTAATTGTGGGATTGTAACTCCATCCCTCACTTAATGCCTGTCTTTTGGCTGAAGGTAGGCTCTGAAAGTTCCCTCTCTGCACTGTAGAGCATTTTATTTAAGTCCCCCTCCCCACCCTTCCCCACCCCCTTGAGTCATGAGAGTCTCCCAGGTCCCCAGTACATTCTGGAGTGTCCTAGCAACCCCCTACCTCCCAAAGTTGCCTGTTTCCATTCTTTCTGCTGGCCCTTAGGGCTTCAGTCCTTTTCCCCATCCAATACCTACCTGATTATTGTGTTCCGTTCTTCCTCTGCCCGTCACATTTCCCATCAAGGTTCCTCCCTTGCCCCCCGCCCCCTTGTGATGGCTTTCTTCTCCCTTCCAAGCGGGCTTGAGGCTTCCTCACTCGGGCCCTTCTGCTTGTTGACTTTTTTTTTTTTTTTTAGTTCTGTGGACTATATCTTGGGTATTCTGTACTATTTTATCTCTTTTTTTCTTTTTTCTTTCTTTTTCTTTTCTTTTTTTGGCTAACATCCACTTATTATGTGAGTACATGCCATGAATGTCCTTTGGGGTCTGAGTTGCTTCACTCAGGATGATATTTTCTACCTCCATCAATTTGCCTGAAAAACTCAAGATGTCCTTCTTCTTAATAACTGAGTACTATTTCCTTGTGAAAATGAACCACATTTTCTATATCCATTCTTCTGTTGTTTTCAGGTTCTGGCTATCCCAAACAAGACCACTATGAAGATAGTGGAACACATGCCCCTATGGCCTGGTGGGCCACCTTTTGGGTATATTTCTAAGAGAGGTAAAGCTGGGCCCTCAGGTAACACTATGTCCAGTTTTCTGAGGACTGTCCAGATTGATTTTCAGAGTGGTTGTAACAGTTGGCGATCCTACCAGCAGTGGAAAAGTGTTCCTTTTTCTCCACATCCTCACCGACATGAGCTGTCACCTGAGGTTTTGATCTTAGCCATTCTGACTGGTGTGAGGTGGAATCTCAGGGTCCTTTTTATTTGCATTTCACTGATCACTAAGAACTTTGAACATTTCTTTGGGTGCTTCTCGGCCATTCAAAATTCCTCTGTTGTGAAATCTTAGTTTAGTTCTATTCGCCAATTTTTTGATTAGGTTGTTTGGCTTTTTGGTAGTTAGCTTCTTGAGTTCTTTATATATTTTGTATCTTAACCCTCTATCAGATGCAGGGTTAGTGAAGATTTTTTTTTCCCCAAATCTGTAGATTTCCAATTTGTCCTATTGACTATGCCCTTTGCCTTACAGAAGCTTTCCAGTTTCATGTAGTCACATTTATGAATTGTTGAACTTAGAACCTGAGCCATTGGAGTTCTGTTTAGGAAATTTCCCCTTGTGCCAACGAGTTTAAGGCTCTTTCCCACTTTCTTTTCTGTTAGAATAAGTGTATCTGGTTTTTGTTGAAGTCCTTGATGCACTTAGAATTGAGCTTTGGACAAGGTGATAAGTACCAGAAATTTTCCATTTTTCTACATAGGGAAAATTAGACTAGAACCATTTATTGAAGATGATTTCTTTTTCCCACTGTATATATTTGGCTTTGTGAAAGTACAATGTGTGTAAGTATGTGGTTTTATTTCTGGGTCATCAATTCTATCCCATTGATCAATTTGTCTCTCTCTGTATCAATACCATGCAGTTTTTTATTACTATTGCTCTGAGTATAGCTTGAGGTCAAAGATGGCTATTTCTCCAGCAGTTCTTTTATTTTTAAGAATACTTTACTTTTCTGTGTTTGTTTTTGTTTTTTGTTTTTTGTTTTTTGTTTTTAGGCTTTTCAGATGAATTTGAGAATTGCTCTTTCCATGTCTTTGAAGAATTGTGTTGGGATTTTGATGGGAATTGCATTGAATCTCTAGACTGACTTTGGTAGGATGGCCATTTTTACTATGTTAATTCTGCCAATCCATGAGCATGAAAGATCTCTCTATTTTTGAGATCTTTGCTTCCTTTCTTAAGAGACTTGAAGCTATTGTCATACAGATCTTTCATTTATTTAGTTAGAGTTACCCCGAGATATTTTATATTATTTTTGGCTATTGTGAAGGGAATTGTTTCCCTACTTTCTTTCTCAGCCTGTTTATCACTTGTATAAAGGAAGGCTACTGATTTATTTGAGTTAATTTTATATCCAGTCACTTTGCTGACGTTTATCAGCTGGAGTAGTTGTCTGGTAGAACTTTTAGGGATGATTTCATGTATACTATCATATCATCTACTCTACTAGCTGGTTTTGTGTCAACTTGATACAAGCTGGAGTTATAACAGAAAAAAGAGCCTCAGCTGAGGAGATGCCTCCATGAGATCCAGCTGTAAGGCATTTTCTCAATGAGTGATCAAGGTGGGAAGTCCATGCCCATTGTGGGTGGAGCCATCCCTGGCCCAGCTCATTGTGGGTGGTGCCATCCCTGGGCTGGTAGACCTGGGTTCTATAAGAAAACAAGCTAAGCAAGCCAGGGGAAGCAAGCCAGTAAGCAACAGCCCTCCATGGCTTCTGCATCAGCTCCTGCTTCCTGACCTGCTTGGGTTCAAGTCCTGACTTCCTTTGGTGATGAACAGCAATGTGGAAGTGTAAGCTGAATAAACCTTTTCCTTCCCAACTTGCTTCTTGATCATGATGTTTGTGCATGAATAGAAACCCTGACTAAGACAAGTTAGTACTAGCATAGTGGGATATTCCTGTGACAACCTGACTATATTTTGGGGAGGACTGTGGAAGGACTTTGGAACTTTGAGCTAGAAGAGCCACTGGGATGTTAAAAACTCTGTGAGTTGTTCTGTAGGAGCTTGGAAGATAATGCTGAGAACAGTACAGAAGATGGAGGCCTGGCTTGTGAAATTTCAGAGGGAAGATTAAAGATTATTATCAGGGCTGTTGCTGTTTTGATCATGAAGATTCTGTGTTCTTTGTTAGCTGGTGCTGATGAATCAGCTGTGATTATCGGGATACCAGATCTACTAAAGCAAAATCTTTGCATTACTTGGACTATTGATGCTGGTCAGCTGGAGCTAAGAAATTAGTGGGGATTAAGAAGAGACCAGCATCACTGAGGTGAAATCTTCTAGGCATTGTTTTCTGAAAGCTCAAAAAGGCTGTGTTCCAGATATAGTCAATGTTGTACCTCGTGCTGCTGCTGGACTTGGTAATGTGTAAGAGTCATCCAGGTGGTACTAGTTTTGAAGGAATGAAGGGGTCATGGAGAGCAGCTGAGGCTCGGTACTGAGTGAGGCCATAAAAAGCCATTGGTGAAGGTGCAGTCTCAGTTGCAATTAGTGCCTCAGGACTTACAGTGGTGTTTTGGAGATGCCAGTACCATATGACCACCAAGAACAGCAGTTGCAGTGCAGAACAGGCAGCTGGAGCCTAGAAGACAAGGTGTGTGCTACAAAGGGCAGAGCTGGAGAAGTGACCCAAGCCCTTGGAGGAGCCCAGAAGTACGTAAGTAAATTCCCAGACATTGCATGGTTAGAGTTTGATTTTGTTTTTTATTGTGACTGTACCCTGATATTTTTCACTCTTGAAGGAAGAAGTGGAGCCCACAGTTAAGACTTTGAATTCCAAAAAGATTTTGATTTTAAAAGACACTAGATATTTTAAAAGGATTGCAATTTTAATATGTATATTTATATCTTGAGGATAAACAAAGGGTTGAGGCTTAATAGTGATGTGTTTGTGTGTTAAATTGACAAGAGGTCAATTGTACTGGCTGGTTTTGTGTCAACATGACACAAGCTAGAGTCATCACTGAGAAAGTAGCCTAGAAAATCCTTCCATGAGATCCAGCTGTAAGGCATTTTCTCAACTAGTGATCAAAAGGGGAGGTCCCAGCCCATTGTGGGTGGTGCCATCCCTGGGCTGGTAGACCTGGGTTTTATAAGAAAGCAAACTTAGCAAACCAAGGAAAGCAAGTCAGTAACATTCCTCCATGGCCTCTGCATTAGCTCCTGCTTCCTGACCTGCTTGGGTTCCAGTCCTGACTTCCATTGATGATGAACAGCTATATGGAAGTGTAAGCTGAATAAACCCTTTCCTCCCCAACTTGCTTCTTGGTCATGATGTTTGTGTAGGAATAGAAACCCTGACTTAAGACATCTTCAAATAGTAATACCTGTACTTCTTCTTTACCAATTTGTAGCCCTTTGGTCTCCTTTTGTCATTTTCTAGCTAGAACTTCCAGTATTATATTGAGTAGATATGAGGAGAGTGGGCATCTTTGTCATGTCTCTGATTTTAGTGGGATTGCTTCAAGTAATTTCCCATTTAATTCTATATTGGCCATTTGCTTGCAGTAAATTGCTTTCATTGTGTTTAGGTATAGATTTTTTTTCTGGTCCCATGTATTTGGTGTTATATTACCTTGCTGTACCTTTACGGCCATCTATATTTTTTTTAGGTTGGGGAGTTTTCTTCTATGATTTTGTTGAAGATGTTTCGGGTCCTTTGAGCTGGGAATCTTCATTCTCTTCTATTCCAACTATTCTTAGATTTGGTTTTTTCATTGTGTTCTGAATTTCCTGGATCTTTTGGGTTAAGATTTTAATGTTTTGAATTTTCTTTGACAATTGTTTCAATCTCTTCTATACCTGAGAATCTCTCTTCTGTATCTTTTTTGTTGTTGTTGATATGTAATTCCTGACCTCTTTCCTAAGTTTAACATTTCCAGGTTTGTCTCCATTTATGATTTCTTTGTTTCTAACTTCTCCTTTTGCACTTTAAACTTTGTTCAATTCCTTCATTTGTTTGTGTTTTCCTGTACTTCTTTAAGGGATTTGTTTCCTCTTTAAGGGCTTCTACCTGTTAACCTGTGTTTTCCTGTATTCTTTCAGTGAGTTATTTTGATCCTCCTTAAAGGACTCTATTATCTTCACGATATCGAATTCTAGGTCAGCTTGCTGATTTTCGGGTGTGTTGGTTATTCATGGCTTACTATAGTGGGAGAGCTGGGTTTTCATGATGCCCGTGAATATTGGCTTCTGTTGCTGATGGTCTTGCTCTTGTCTCTCACCATCAAGTTAACCCTGGTGTTTGCTGGTCTGGGTGACCCTGTCTGGAGCCTGCCTCTTTTGTTCTTGTTGCTTCAGGTCTCCTGGTATGCCTGTGGCCCTAGCTGTAGCAGACCTTCTGTGGGGCCCTCTGACTGTGGGGTCTTCAGAGGGGCAAAGGAGCTGCTAATCTGCTGCCCTGGCTGCAGTAGGTCTCCTGGGAGGTCTTCAGACTGTTAGGTCTTCAGAGGAGCAGTCAAGCTGTTGCATTGTATGAAGCTATTTTCCAGAGGGTCTACAGATTATGGTTTGTTTCCCTGTGTGTATCAATACTCCAGGAAGGCTTTTAGTCTGTTGGGTCACTTGCCCTGCATGCCTTGGAGCCCCGGGGAGGTCTTCCCAATGTAGTGTCTGTTGCCCAGTTTTCTTGTGTACAGCAGAACTCCTGGGATGCCTTTAAGCTGTGGTGTCTTCAGGAGAACAGACAGCCTAGTGATGAGTTGCTCAGTTATCTTGTTTGCAGCAGATATCCAGGATACCGTCAGGCTGTGGTATCAGTTGCCTTGTGTGCTGCAGATCTCCTGGGATGTCAGTTGCCCTGTTCGCTGCAGATCTCCTGGGATGCCTCAGCCGTGATGTCTTCTGGGGAGATCGGCCAAGAAGGGGAGTGGAATTCAGTGGGCAGGGATGGGGTTGGGGGTTGATGGGTCCCAGTCCATTGGGTTCCCAGCAGCAGCTGTGGGACTTCAGGAGGGTTCTTAACAGATGCTCTGAGTGCAGCAGATTTCCTGGGATGCCTCAGGATGTGGTGTCTTCAGGGAAGCAGACTAGCTAGCAGTCTGCCCCTGCAGAAAGGACCAGCTGGAAGGGCAAGAAGTTCTTAAATATCTCTGGTGATCTTTAACCAGCCTTTTCTTTGTAAAGGAGTTCTTTAACAGGCAGATTAAAAGATTCACATGGATGGTTATAGCTCATTCGACAGTGACGGTCTCTTGGGCACAACTATGCTGAGACATGTCTGGCCAGTTTGATAGGATGCTCTCAGATATGCATACATCAGGGTCTTTCTGAATGGCCTGGTGAATAGATGGTCTGATATCTTATTATACAACCTTCATACTTGAAATACACTGCCTAACATCGTGATTCACATACATATGGATTTCGGGAAAGTTGTTCTTTCCACATATGTATTTCATAGAAGTTATTTGTGTTTGCCTGTAAATGTATTCTCAGGAAATGTTTGCCTATGCAAGGAAGTAGCTAATTTTCTTTAAATATGAAAACAGAAAACAATCATGCAGAAACCCCCCAAGTCTTTTGAATTTTTCCAAGTTTTGCTTGATGAGGATATTCTAATTACTACTATTTATACTGAAATGTACTTTTATCTTCAGCAAGTGGCTTTTTTTCTTACATGTATGCTACATGATACTTACATTAAGCTACATTTATTTTGTCATAAAGAAAGATCTTTATAATCATAAATACTTCTTTGAATATTACTTCTTCCCCTGTCCTCTCTTTTCTTCCCCTGTTTAGCGACAGAACTTCTGTCCCTCAGGACCTAGCACAGTGGCCTCTTTTGTGAATGTCTCAGACTTTCCAGGTTGACTCCATTGATCTCTCCCTTATGGACTAGCCTAACAGAGAGGGCACTTATAAAATACTGATCATTTTCCTTTCTAATAACTTGTTTTCTGGGTTCTCTGAGTAGATTTTTAATCTGATAAAAAGTGGAAGACACGTATTTCATGTAATACTTACCTACAACCAAGAGTTCCACAACACTATATTTATGTAAGAGTCAAAGTGCTCAACTGAAATTACATTCTTATTATGGAACTGTACTTAGTTGAACGTGTGTGTGTGTGTGTGTGTGTGTGTGTGTGTGTGTGTATGTGTATGTGTGTGGGTGTACCTTGAGAAAGAGCTAACTACACTTTATCATATGTTCAAAATTCTCTATGGAGTATAGAATTTCTTTCTGTAAATCCAAACACACCCTTTATAGGAAGCACAGAGCTGGAATCATCTGTCATTTTTACTAACATAGTGTCTGTTGTGATATTTTGTATGAGATGCTTGTTTCTGTGATGCATTGGCAATTATGAGCCTGCACTTTGAGTAGTACATGTATCTGTATAGGTATTACCTGAGTAAATCTATCTAACAGTTTGCCAACTATTATAGATTTTACTTAATTATGAAGACATAATTAGCATTTATAGTATTTACTCTTACATCATGACATATTTTCATCCTGTTGCACAGAATGAACCCAAATCTTCTTCTAGATTATTGTTACCAAACTATTTGAAAGGAGTATAGCAGCTGCTGTGTGAATCTGCTGAAGCATTAGAAAAAAAAATTCTCCAAGTAAATTTAGTTCAGCCTTCTATAGAATTCTTTAAATGTTGCTAACAGAAGAAGCAAGTCTTAAGCATGAGAAACCTAACATTACAAAGTCTTACAGACATCATAAGACTAGTCTACAAAAGCTTCATAGAGCAGTAAATGTATGAAAGTAAAATTATAAAGAACAATGTCTTTATTTTAGTGGCTCTAGTATAAGTTTCATAATGCCTAGATAAATAATATATAATACATCTCTGAAAATGAGCCTTTTTGTCTATTTTTGAGGATGCTTAGAAAGTCTCTTACCCTGAAAGTAAAGCAAATGAAAATTTGACCACAAATAAGTTTGCTTAATCCCTGTGCATTATATAGAATCAAAGAAATGCATATATTCTAGTGAAATTGATTCAGCTGGTGTTTGGGCCTGACCAATTGTGTATGTGTCTGTGTGTCTCTGAATATGTATGACTTTCTTTCTATCCTTTTTTTTTTTTTTTTTTTTTTTTTACCACGGGCCTCTTAAGAGTTGAAAGAGTCTAGAGTTTCTCTCTGGACATTCTTGCCAGCCCAGGTAATCCAGGTAATTAAGTTTTGTTTGGTCAGCAATGCTGACCCTGTAACTCTCCTAAAGTGGTCAGCAGGAAGCAGGAAAGGGACTTCAGCTGCTGTTAGCATAAACCCTAGTCGAAGACACTGTGTCCCTTCCTTCCCCTCCTTGGTATCTGGATTTCAATGGTCACTGGGACTTGTTAATCTATGAAGGTGCTAATATATTCATTAGAAGAGAGTCCCCATGTTATGTTTAAAAATGCCACCATAGACACATCTAGAGGTGGCTTTACCAGTCTCCTTGGAACGTTTCTGTCCAGTAAAGTTGATCATGTACATGACACCATCCTAGGATTCTGTATAGTAGCCAGGGAACAAGTACAAAAACTGCTGCCAGGGGACTGGTGTGTCAGGCTGGTTTACTGAGAAGGAACCAAACCAGAAGTAACAGTGTGGTCCTTTATACTCTTACTTCACTGCTGTTTAGAATCTGGGCCCCATGTCTCTGCATTCTTGACCTCTTATCTAAGTCCCTCGTGGCACAATACATGGTTTGAATGGAGACTTCACCTTTGATGACTCAGAGTGCAGGAGAAATTTATATCACTTTTTAGAGAGGGCTCTATGTGCAACTCAAGGCACACAAAGCTCTCATGATGCTAGAAAGTTGCCAGATATATTTCGTGGAGTGTGTGGTATGACTGAGCACTGTGTGCAGTTAAACAGAGGAGGCAGCTGAGTGTATGCTTGCAAGAGGCCGGGGTATGGATAACCCAAACTAAGGAACTGAAAGAAGGTCAGCTATCCTAGAACTTCATGATGAGAGGAAACATAGAGGTAGGTAGGGCAGAACATCTCTCCTACTCTTTTCTCAAGAGCTGTTATACCTTCTGGGACCCATTGGAGAGCATCCATGAAGCTTCTAATCCAGCTAGTCTTGGGTAAACCAAATGTTCCCTCTGGCCAGCATTGTTCCTGGGCACAGTATTTCTCCAGAACTACCTGGTTGTGGACTTGCTGAATTCCAAGAGAAATAGACAAGCAAGACATCTCCAACTTCGACAAAGAGTTCACCAGACAGCCTGTGGAACTGACTCACACTGACAAACTCTTCATCATGAACTTGGACCAAAAGGAATTTGCTGGCTTCTTATATGCTAACCCAGTTTGTCATTTATGTGTAGGTGAATGCAGATTCTATTGCCGAGCCTGTGTGTCAGGCTTCAGCCTAAATGCCTGTTACCAATTCCAGAACTCATGGTGCCTCTGTTGGTATTCATCATGTGGAAAGCTTGTCCTAGAGGGCTTTTCTTTGTATGTATAGCTTGCTAGTTTGTTTTCTACATTTCAAAATGTTTAGTTTAGAATAAGTGCATTGCCCACTGATACAGGTACAATTTTCCCAACTTCCAGAAACTCATCCAGTGAACCAACAGTGTCAAAACTTAACTGTGTCCAATACCAAAATGTTTCCGTATTTGTAATTTTTAAAGTCAGATGTTGATGTTCGTGGTCAAATGTTTTACAGTTATTCTCTAATAACTCCTTTGAATGCTACCTAAGCATGAGCAGTATTTTTAAATTTGTAAGGTTTGCAGTTACTGTGAGTTCTTGTCTCTTGAAGAGAACATTTTTTAAAGAATTGGTATGATTAAATTATGCAAAGAAAAGAAAGAAAGGATAGAAAAGGTGAGGAAAAGAAAGAGCAAATGGGAGGGAGGGAAAGGGAAGAGAATGAAAAGAGAAGAGGAGAGGAGCGGATGTTATTTTTATTTTGTTGGACACTTTCAGATTGGTCACCATACAAAAATTTACTTAATAATCATAAGTAGATAACAAACTATCCAGAGGGTCAAAGATAGCCTAAGATATGTTCTGGCTGCAGACTACTGCAGTTCAGTTCTGTACATCCACAGAAGTCCTATCAGTAAGTAAGCACATAGAATCCTTAACACAGGTATTGTTTCTTCTGTGGGAACTTTGGTCTGTAGTTCCCTTGTTGGACAAGCATCATATCCATGAATGCTGAAGCCAAGATGGTCTTATTTCTCCATTATTTTCAGGAGGCTCACTTCTAGTATTAGGAGGAGATGCTGTGTGGACATAAAGGCAGGAGAGAAACAGTTGGCAAAATCTACTAAGGAAGAAGTAACTGGATCATGTAAAAATTACTAGCCATCAAGTTCCAGGTCTTATTTTTTTTTCTTTTCATCTTCTTTATCTCATACAATATTTGATAATAATAATTTAATAAAAATTGGAATGTCATCTCAAAGGTACAAATAACCAAGCAAGCATTCTAACCAACAAAACGCCTGTATGTGTCAGCATATTTCTTAGCCACACTGGGTATAGGACTCTGTCTTGGGTCTATAGAATTTCTTCACATTTGAAGACGTGGCTCAAATGATGGTGGAGGTTTGGGTAGGCAAACAGACATAACAAAAATGATTAAGTTGAGAACATAAAATGTCATTCTTGTCTATAGTTTCACTCAACTAAGACTCCTATTTTATTAAATTTAAGAATATACCAAAGAAAATTCCAAATATTTTAGACAGATTTGAAGGTATAAAGGATGTAAAGCACACACACACACACACACACACACACACACACACATCAGAGTGAGAAACATTGTTGGGAGGCCTTTGAGTGAAGTTATCTGGGTAAAAAATTATCGTTGTGGTTGAAGATGGGTATGACCCAGAGTATATGAAGTCCACAAGGATGTATTCTCTGAAGTTGGTACAATTCTGAGATAGGAAATATGAATATCTGAGGGCTCTCTTGAAGCAGTACAGCCCAGGAAGGGTTTAGAAGTTCTCTCTGGAGTCCCTCTCCCACCACGGATGAAGGAATCTTTGATGTGATTTCTTTTCTCAATTGATAAAATCACCCACTTTTAGCCTTTATTCATATACTTCTCCCTTTTCATTGTACAAAAATTCTATAACCACTTTTGAAGCTTCACTTGTCATCCTTAAAAGTCCCTTTTTCAACAGTCTATGTATTTCTTTTAATAGACATGACTCATAGAGTTTTCACTTTATTTTACAATGAGTAAAAGTGTCAGATTTTAAAGTTAGAACCAATGGGAGTGTCTTAGTCTAAGGAAGCTGCAAGTAATTGTCAGTTCTGATCATTTGAACAAATGATCTATTTCATCATTAGTTTATTCGATAAAGACCATAGACACAGGGAATGTTTTTATAATGTTCATTTTTTACAAAAAATTCAATTTAGTAGGAATGCCCCGGATAGAAAACAGTTTTACAATAGAATTCATTAGGTAAAGGTCTCCGTTTGTTACATTATTGGGGATCTGACAAAGTAAGATTTTATCCCCGTGTAAAAACATATATGAACAGCATGTAAATAAAATCTAGATGTCAATAATTGAATGGTCTATTTAGCAAAAGATTGAAGCATTAAATCCTTGTGGGGCTTTTCTTTGAGTTGGTTTTTGCGTAAATATTATTAAAAGCAGATCAATTATTGTAAGAGAATTGGGCATTAGCTTTACCTCACAGTAGTGAACTTTTACCATAGGAAATTTAATAGCATTCCATTGTCATGAACTCAATTATGTCCCTGTCAGATTTCTTTCTTTAAGCATCAATTCTCATAACCTTTTTTAGAATGTACTTTAACATTCATTAACAAGAATACTTATATGTATATAATTTATATGTATAAAACATCTCCTTTTTGCTTGATAACATCAGTCTTTTCATTTTTTATAGAGATTAACCCCAAAGACGAATTGTTGTTCCAAGCACATTATAACATAAAAATTATCATTAGGACATAATTAAACACTTTGGGACAGTTGTAAACATCATGATAGCTTTATGTCTTCATGTAGAATAAGCAGGGTTTTAAAGGGACATTGTCTCCTTAGTTCCTAATTTTTAGAGCTGTACTTCCCAGAAACTTGGTAAAAATAAAAACTTTGAAGTCCCTGGTCATAAAGGAGTTAAACATACAGACACTGACCATAAACAGAGGTCCAAGACCCAGAGACAATACATTGATGTCCACCTGAGGGGCCAGTGCTGGACTGGTAGATACAAAGGACCAGGTTAGTACCTCCAACTAGCCGATGTATTTCCACTGATGAAGGGGGACTGTCCTTAGGCCCTCACATTTAAGTGTCAATAACTATTGATCCAAAACTCTACCTCTTCTCTTAAAAGAGAAGAAATACTAGAGACAAATTTCATGACCATGGCTCAGGATCATATATTTAGGTTACCTCAAACCCCAAAGCTCCACAGGACCACAGTCCATAAATTCTTCTCTAAGTCAGAAGTGTTTTACATCATTGATGGAAACATCAGACAAGTGTGTTGCCCCGTAGCAGGTAGACCACTGTTATAGACCTTAGACACCATCTGATGGCATTCTTTGAGTCGGTGAACCATCAGGAGAATGATGGTAATGGATTCTAAGAGTCATGTTGAGGTCCCAAGATTTATCATGTTAGAAACTAGGGTTAAGATCAGAGTCCCTTTTGTTTTGGGGTTCTTTGTTAAGAACAACTGCCCACACATAAGGTTTCCTAACTGAAGTTTGGTATGGGTAAGGCTCCCATTATCTGAATATTCCCCGGGAGTACCTGTCTCACTGACCATGACAGCATTAAAAAAAAAAAAAAAAAAAAAAAAAGATCCAAAGAGATAAATCAAGTAGTGAGTTCTCCCATGTCCTGTTTGGTTGGTTGATTTTTGTTAGTTTCATTGTGGTTGGTGCTGTTTTCTTCCCATGATACAGCTCAAGAGGAGGACCACATGGATTAGATTAGATGGTGGAAACATTTTGAGCCCCCTTACTGCCCAGAGAGGTTCTGGGAGGTGACAGAAGGAAAAAACAGAAGGGAAACAAATGAAGCTTGTCCACAAATGGTTCCAACAGATGCCTACATAATGGATTGTGTTGTGGATTTGTTTATTTTGTGTGTGTGTGTGTGTGTGTGTGTGTGTGTGTATGTCAGAAGTCTTGAGAGTCTATGATAAAGTGTTTGCCTAGTGCACACAAAGCTCTGGGTTTATTTCTTTATAAAGAAAAAAGGAAAAAATAGCCAAGCTTTTGCATAATTACTGTAAGTTGATTATGACTTTAAAGTGGATTCTTAGATAAATCTTAAGTAAGTACTTATCAGTAACTGAAGGAAGCCCATCAACTTACTTTGGAAAACTGAATCCCACACAGGCAGCATAGCTGGTTGGGCTGCAGAGAGAATGGCTGAAGATCAAAAGCAGGAAATGGACTTATGCAGCAAAACTATTCCATAATAATACATATAATACATAAGATAATAATGATGGTCCCATAAGATTATGCATTTACCAAAATCCCCAAACTGCCTAGATTCCAAGTATAAACCTTAGTGTACACAGTTATCAAAAACACTGATAATTCTGCAAGTCTATGGATCTCAGGCTGCACTATAGAATACAACCAAAGAATTGAACAGCATGACACAGTTATCACACTACCTTCTTAAGAGGTAAGGGAGAGGAGAAGGCAGTGACTGGGTGTTAACTGAATAAATAAATCTGTTAATTTAATGGGGGGAAGGGAAATGGAGGGATGCTGACTCCTGCAAATTTGGGGAATGACTAGAGTCTGTTAGACCAAAGCAAAAGAATGTGATAAAAGTACCAAACTGAGAAGATAGTTTCAATAGACACGGGTTATTCATGCAGCTCCATTTAGTTACCAGAACAGACATGTTACAGGAAAAGCAGTGAAACACACAAATTAATGTCCAACACCACTACTTTTGAATGAGCCAACATACCGCCATTTAAAATGTAAGAGGACTAGAGGGTGGGGACATCTGGCATGGTTACAGATGGGAATGCACACTGGGGCAACTCTGCTAGAACGGTGGCCATTTTCAGATCAGTGGAAACCTAACCTTACACTGTAAGGGAAAATAAATGCTGCGCTCTCACACACAAAAACCTAGATGTAAGTATTTATAGCAGTTTTAATAAAATTGCCCAAACTAGAAAACACTTAAATGTTTTTCAGTGGTTGAAGGGATTAGCAAACTGGTCCATGCCTAGAGTAGGACACTAACCAGAAATAACCAGAACAGGGCTGTTTTATTGAAAATATTTTTAATCAGCATTAATTTAACTTTCTATAATAATTGCCTCTATTTCTGGAAATCTTAAAGTCATGTTTGAAAATATTTGGATGCCTCAATACTTTTTCATTGTAAATCTTATAAACTATAAGAGCAAATCAAACATGCCTAACATAATTTTAAAATTAAGATGTGTTGGAATATGGAAATTTCACTCTGGAATTTGAAAACTCGGGTGACATTAAACATCTCCATCAGTTTTAAACATCTTTGAAATTATAATTTCTGTTATTTTGGTGAAAAATATTTTCATTTACAAAAGACATCCAGAGCATCCTAAGTTCCAGATGGCAGATATAAAAATACAAATAGAAATGAAATGAGAGAAAAGTACAGGGTACCAGAGCATGAGGCAGAAAAAGAAGGACAAAACGTAGTGACTGATTAACCAAACCCCATAGTAGAACTAGTGCAAAGCTGATGGGTGTGAGCTCTGAGGTTTCTATTGCCAAGAGTTAACCCCACTGTTTCTTTTAGCAAACTGCTGTATGGGCAGCTGTGGTATTTGTGTCTTTTTAAAACTATTGAGGGAAAGAATCCAATTATGGCTTTACTGTGCTCCTTTCAATGACAACTTTCTTCCAGAGCAGTTGGTTCCTTAGGAGCGAGTGTTTTTGTGTTGTATTGGGCCAAACCGTGGGCCAGCTTGCTAATTTGAGAGGGAAAAATGGTATTTTGATTATTGCAATATAAGGTTCAATATCACGCTGTGTTTCACTCTATGGAAACTTCCATTTATCTCCTTCCTAAGTTGAATCATTTGGAGTATTCAAAGGGTGGTCACATGTAAACCTGAAGATAATTCTGTGTACATCAGAGTGGTTCTGGATAGCTCACTCATTGTAGACATTCTTCAAACACGTATAAACCTGCGCAGTAGATTGATGTTTCATCCACCCCAGAACAGGAAGAACGACAGTTGTTCTCGGTGATTATTTTTTCCCAGAAAAAAATTTTATTGGAAATTCTCTGCATTTACATTTCACATGTTATCCCCTTTACGCAATCCCAACTGCCCTCCCCCTCCCATTGCCTCCATAAAGGTGATCCCTCTCTCAACCACCCTCTGCCACCTCAACACCTTGGCATTCCCTTACAATGGGAAAATGAGACTTTGCTGGACCAAAGGCCTCTCCTCCCATTGATGTCAGAAAATGCTGCATATGCACCTAGGGCCATGGATTTCTCCATGTGAACTCATTGGTTGGTGTTTTAGTCCCTGGGAGCTATGGTGGGTTTGGATAGTTGATAATTTTGCTCTTCCCATGGGGTTTCAGACCCCTTCAGCTCTTTCAGTCCTTTCTCTAGCTCCTTCATTGGGGTCCTTGTTTTCAGTCCGATGATTAGCTGCAAGCATCCTCCTCTGTATCAGTATGGCTCTGGCAGAGCCTCTGAGGAAACATATCAGGCTCCTGCCAGTAAACACTACTTGGCATCAGCAATAGTGCTTGGGTTTAGTGGCTGCATATGGGATGGATCCCCAGGTGAGGCCATTTCTGGATGATCTTCTCTCCAACCTGGGTGATTTTTTTAAGTCTGTAGTTAAGTATCTCTGTTTAGTTTGCCTGGTTTGTGGCTATTGTTGTCACCATTCTTATGTGAGTTGCCTTTGTGTTGGTGGAGATGTTATTCTATTGCCTGGGTGAGCTTCAAACCCGCCACCTCTCTGTCTCTTGGTGCTTGAATTACAGATGTGAATCATCACATATGTTTTTCCAGTTTCTCCTGGAATCCAGCCTGTGATCTGGTGGACAGTTCTAGGAAATCAAAGGAGAAGGAAGGCAAAGTTTTGTATTTAGTTTCTTATCTATCTCTAGATAACATCTTTGCCCTTCCCTCCTCTTCACTGTCATGGGTCAGAGCAGTGTTTACTCTGGTTTAGCAACTGAACCAGGCAGTTGTAGGTCCAATTCCTAAAATTCTCCCCCCATGCTTTCATTAAGTAATTCTCCTAGTAAAATCTGTCCTCACTTCTCATCCATGATTACATAATTTACAACTCATCCATGATTCAAATGACATTCTTTCGTCACCTGCCAGTGTCCCCTTCAGTATATGTGTGGTGTACCACGTGACAAAAGTGTCTGTACATTAGCCAGCCCCTGCTTTCATTGGTTAGCTATACTTTTTCTATTCTATGATGTTAGAATTATGTCTTAGAAAATGCAACTTTAAAATTTTCAGGATTTCCACTTGTTATGAATTCAACATATACACTGAGCTTCCACTTTGGACACTGGATTTAGCATAGTATGTAAAAATCAATGTAGCATTAGTCCCTTTAGGGCTTATATTCTTATAACCATGAATTTATTCTAATAACATGACTTAGATGATCACATACACACACAAACACACATATACATGCACACACCTGTATTGTATGTTATTGTATTCCAAGCATCTATTTTCACCTAATATATTGCATAGAGGTAAACCAACAGAAAACTGAAGGGTCAGATTTAAAAATCACACCGAGAGTTATTATGAGAATTTGATTAACTTAAACAAATCTTCAATTCCAAAAGTCAGAAGAATCTTGGCCAAACCATCTCCCTCATTTGCTGGGTTACATTTTTCATGTCACCAGTGGTTTATTTAAGAACAGATTTGAGCAACAGATTTTCATTGCATCTTTCTATTTTTACAGATGGAAAAATGAGCCAGTAGACAATTTAATTTTCCCAGACACATATCAGCAGGATGAACATAGACAAAGAGCAGCCACAGCAGCAGGGGAAATATATCTAAACTGCAACTTGTTTGTAGAACAGAGGTCTGGATTACAGTGATGAAGATCAGAGGCAAGCAGGGTTAATCAAAACAGAGTGTGGACCAGAATAGATTCTTGAATCTTTGTTATTATTTTTTATTTTCTTCTGCAGATGAGAAGAGTAACAAAGTAACAGGCAGCCAAAGGGACGCTGGCTTATGAACTAAGACTTAAAGGAAAGGTGCAGCATCCAGGCACTTCATTCTCTCACCCCCAACTAGAGGAATTTAGAGCTCGCGTTTCCTCGTAGAGAACCGAGCAACAGTGCAGAGAGCTTGGACAGTGCTGTTTCTTCCTGAACTAAGAGTCTCCACAACACAAACAGGCATGGCCGAGCTGGTGGCAAGGGGATTCCACTGGCAGTATTGCTAATGTGCGTTGGGGAAGCCTCTTCTTTCTTGAAAGACATGAAACCCCCCCTTTTTTTGACAAAATGGGTCAGTAAGGTGTCCCTTGCAAGAAAAGCTCACCATTAACAGTTATGTGCCCTTAAAGTCCTTTTGTTCCCACACAGCTAAGACTTTTCTACTTAACTCAGTAGAGGCCCCTAGAAAAAAATCTCTTACAGAAAGGCCACTAACCCAACAAAGAAGTTCATTGTCATGGACCTGACACTTGTCCTCAGAGAGTCTGAGCACTCAGGACTTAGGTGACCCACAGTATGGGGTCAGATAATGCCAGAAAGACCAATTAGAAGTTCTAGGGATACCAAGTAAGTATGTAAAAACATGACTACAGGGTCTGGTGAGCATTAACTACTACCAGAACCACAGCTCTAAATTGTATGTTAGATACTAAACTCAAACACTGAAGGAAGTCTCAGCATCTTCTCCCATCAATCATAAGAACCATGAAAACTGCAACCTGAATAAGTCATCATTGCTAGTAACATCCAGATAAACCATTGATTCCACTGAAAGTGGAGGTTTCATCCAAAACCCTTGGGTAAGCAGCACATTTCCCAAGCCTGACATGAGACCTGCTAAGTCTACAGACCAAATTATGTGTCTTTCAGGCATATAAAGGAAATAAAGGCATTATCAGAAGAAGAAAACCCAAAATGTCTTGTTGCTAGGAGACAGCTTTAAATAATGAATAGTAATAAAAATTCTTCATAAAGGATGAAATAGAGAATCTAGACAATTAGGAAAGAATAATGGGAAAACAGAGATGTGAGTATACAGTACACAATCTCCCTTTCAAAAGATGATAATCATATTTAATTACTGGAACAAAAATCATAAAAACCGACATTCAAGATAATTTTGTATTTAGAAAGAAAGGCAAAGCAATGTAAACAGATGTAACATTTCCATGCATTTAGGATGATAAAAATGTTAACTATATAATAATGCCCACTGCAACATGCTAGAAAAGTTACCTGTGCATTAGTTAAATATTATATTTCTTATGAAAACACCTAAAAAGAACTGAAGAGAGTGGATTATTTTAGTTTATGGTTTGAGGATTCTCTGATGCTTAGCCCCATGTGCTTTGGAGACTCTCAGAGTTAGGTAAATGTCTGTCATGAAATCACATCCAGGAAAAATCCAGGGGGTTGTGGGGGGAGGTAAAGTCCCCCTGCCTTTCTTCCTGAAGCCTCTCTCACAGTTCTCCAGGCATTGTTCACCATGCATCATTCTTTTGACCAAGTTCCAACATGCCCCCTCCCCCTTTTTATATTTTAAACTTTGGGGGTGTTTATTCTTGTTCGGAGTCATTGACGTACGTCCTAAGAGAAGTATGAAACAGCATGGGACATGTGCAATGCCAGACGTAAGAGCGCTTTACCCAAAGCATTGCCATTTGGGACGAGGATCTCTGCCTTGGATCACATTAGCAATTTCTCTTGCTATTGCTTGGCCTGAAAATCTAGGCAGTTGTTTAGAAAATGTCTGAAAATTTTCATCCTAGTACCCAGTGGTCTAGTTCTTTACACAGTATGAGCTAGGACAATGCTGTAACTAGAGCTAAGCATCAATACAATGTTGGAAAGTTTTCATAACAGGTTCACCATGGGACAACTTTAAAAGTTTTAAAATAAACAAGGTAATAGCTAGAGTGTCTTGGGAGTAATTTCCCGACTTTTATTTTTTGAAATCTGTTTTCTTAAGGATGGAATGTATATGTTCTACAAAGGTTTGACCTTGTGGGTTATAAGAGATTCTAGTTAAATTTATAATTCAAAACAGTATTTCTTAAAATTTCCGCAGTGTGGGAATTATCAAGGTATGTGGGAACTATCAGGGCGTGTGGGAAAACCCATAGCAATGAATGCCAGAAATAAGGTAAAAATAAAAGTTTTGGAGGAGTGTAATTTATCTTTCAATGTTGAATAGTTAATGTTTTGGTTAATATTGTACCCTGCAAGGCTTGAATCTTAATGATCAAGTCATCATGTGATCATCTTTGCTTGAAGAACAACATGATTAGCAGTGGAGGCATCTGAGATCTTGGTGTCCTTGGCATGAACAGAATGTTATCTATCTTATGCCTAATTAACACAGTGACGCACAGGAGGATCAGGTACATAAGCCCAGTTTGTCTCCACAATAACAGATGCTTTCAACAGATGCAACATAGCAAAACCTGCCTTTCTGCCATCACACCCCTCCATGAGATCCCACCAACTCTTTTACCTCCATCACTAATTTCTTCTTCTGAGTCATTATTGGTAGGTAGACTCTATTCTTTTGCTTCTATGGCTTCTTCATCCCATTCTCCTTTTAACTTCAGGTGTACCCTTCTTGCTTTTGTCTGTCTTTTCCAGGGCCATTTTCTGACCACGTCCTTACACTCTTTCAGCTCAGGTTTAAGCAGGCACACTGGTGAGACTTTATGGGTATATCTCACAGCAAAACCCCCAAAACTCTGGTTCCTGCAATCTTTTTAACTCCTCTCTATGGGGATTTTCATTTTAAGGTCTGTTTGAAGTGTCATTACACAGATCAATAAAGTTATTGTAAACCGTTAAGTTATATTGAGGTTATTACCTATAATCATAAGAGATAAGAGGGCACAATTGCTCAAGGTAAACCAAACAGGAGGACTCAGAGGGAGAATGAGAGAATGAGACAGTGGAGCTCACAATTCCCCAGCAGATGATTTAGTGGCACCTTTTCAAACTCATGTCCAGAGTTCCTCTCACTGTATGTCAAATGTTAATTCTTCTATTGACTATTTCACAAGAAATAATGAATTTTTTCACAAAAAAATCTTCACAAGAAAATTTCTCCTGTATTTCTATGCTTTATTTTTCTTTAGCTTTACTTGAGGACATCTCATTATCGCATAGTATTTAAACTTGAAATGGCCCAAGATTGCCATCCAGTGAGTTTCTCTACACTCTTAGGTTATGTATTGGGTAACTATGCTCCAGGACTGACTTATATGTGACAAAATTGGATTTTAACATAAGAGCAAACAGTAGAAAACATACTTATATTCATGATGTGCTAAATATCCTGACAAATGAAACTTTAATGATGATAACTTTATACCCGTGTCTACATCATTTGATATCCCATTTGGGCCAGTGGTTTGTGAAGTATCTTCTCTAAGCATATCAAAGGCAGAATTTAATGCTAAACTCTGGTAGTGAACGGAACAAACATATCTACTCAAAGAAAATGAAAATTAGAACCATAGCAGCAAGTGATTAGTAGCAAAAAGAGACTGTGAACTTGAGCTGCAATCTCAGCTTCTGTTGATTTCCTTTGAGCTTTCTGACTAATTATAGACATATTGCCTTTCTCTGAAGATCAGAGGAAGATAGTAGGTCAAGCAGAACCTTTCCAAACATGTCCACAGCTCTGAAAGATGCATGAGATTATGTCTCAGGGGATGGAGGGTGCATGACTCAAGAGCTTACTGTTTTATCATTACACTGGAGAGAAAATAAGTACTATCCAGATTTTTCTCGGATGTTATGGACTCATGCCTGGGACGTTTGTACCAGTCATTGAAGAGGATCGAGAATTCTGTTTGTAAAATTATTAGCTCTTTAATAAGTTCTAGGGATATATCCTTGGTGTGGAGGGATGACAAGATGTTTAAAAGAAGATATAAAGAACAAACTAAGGATATACCATAACAGAATTGAATGGCTTAAGAACAAAGAAGTATTGTGAAAGATTGAAAGAAAAATGTTAAGATAAAATGCTAGTCCAGAATGTTCAACCAGGTTTCTCATATACCCAATAGGTGTCCCACCAAGCCACAGGAACCTGTGTTACACTATGTTTATTACAACCTTATTTGTGATAACCAGAAACTGGAAACAACCCTGTCCCATGACAGAAGAATAGTTACAGAAAATGTGGTTCATTTACACAATGGAATACTACTCAGCTATTAAAAACTAGAGCACCCTGAGTTTTGCAGGCAAATTGATAGAACTAGAAAATATCCTGAGTGAGATAACTCAGACCTAAAAGAACATGCATAACATGTATTCACTAACAGTGGATATTACCAAAAAGAATAATAAATAAAAGTACAGAATACCCAAGATAGAATCCACAGAACTTCATAAGGTCAGCAAGCTGAAGGGTTGAAGTAAGGATACCTCAGTTTCCCTTGGGAGGGAGAAGAAAGAAAACACAAGGTGGTGGAGGGAGAGACCTGTAAGGGAAACGGGATGGAGGCTGAGGGAGAAAGAGGGGAGCACAATCTGGTATTGGGTGGGGAAAAGGACTGAAGCCCTGAAAGCCAACAGAAAGACTAGAAACAGGCAACCGCAGAAGGTAGGAGGTTGGGAGGACTCTCCAGAATGTACCTGAGACCTGAAAGGTAAGAGACTCTCAGGACACAATCAGAGGGGCCCTGGATGAAATGCCCTACAGTGAGTAGAAGGAACTTGTAGAGCCCACCTCCAGCAGAAAGACAGCATCAAGTGAGGAATGGGTTACCATCCCACAGTCAAAACTCTGATCCATAATTGTTCCTGTCTGAAAGAACTGCAGGAATGGAAATGGAGGAGAGCCTGAGGAAAAGACGGTCAAGCAACAGGCTCAAAGTGGGATTCAGCTCAAGGGGAGGCCCCAAGGCCTGACACTAATACCTAGGCTATGGAGTTCTCACAAAAAAAAAAAAAAAAAAAAAAAAAAAAAAAAACGACCTATCATGACTGCCCTCCAAAAGGCCCAACAAGCAGCTGAAAGAGTCAGATGCAGATATTTGCACCCAACCAGTGGACAGAAGCTACACTCCTGTTGAATTAGGAAAAAGCTGGAAGAAACTGAGGAGGAGGGTAACCCTGTAGGGGGACCAGCCATCTCTATTAACCTAGACCCCCGAGATCTCTCAGACCCTGGGTCACCAACACACCAGCTGATATGAGGTCCCCCAAACACACATACAGCAGAGGACTACAGGGTCTGAGTTTAGTCAGAGAAGATGCACCGAACCCTCAAGAGACTGGAAGCCCCAGGGAGTGGGGAGGTCTGGTGGGGTGGGTGGGGTGAGTGGTGTGGAGACAGGGGGATGGGGAGGAGGAGGTGTGAGATGTGGAACAGTTGGAGGGTGGACCAGGAGGAGAATAAAATCTGGACTGAAAAAAGAAAAAAAAAAGATGATGATGATGATGATGATGATGATGATGATAAACAATGCTCAGAGCAGACTCCTAACTGAAGATGTTTGTTTTGGAAACCAAGTACCAGGTTTGGGAGTCAAGATTTATACTAAATCCTGAAAACTAATGATTTTAACTTTATTTGAAAATTTTTAATTTTCAAGATAATAACTTCTCATTCCTTGCTAATCGGAGTCTCTCCTTGTTGAAACACTACATTTGAGATCAAATTAATGAAGTGCTGTAAGTCTGAGCATGGGTTCAGGGCACTGTCACTTTAAGATAAACATATGGTGTTTGTCACGCCTCAAAGCAGCAGTCTCCAAAGACTCTAAAGCTTCTAACAATTTCCACATGTGGTCAAGTACAAGGTCAGTTATCTTTAACTTTATGAAATTCAACACTAGATTTTCATAGCAAACATTTTATGACACCCTTTACAATCAGGAAATATAAAGAAAATTAACTTGTATCCTCTAGTTTGAAGTAAACACTTTTTTTGTTGTCGTGGAAAAGTCTTAGTAGGAGAACGCCGAAAGGTAAAGAGATCATTGATACTAAATAATACGGTCTGTCACTCAAAGTGTCACCCTAAAGCCAGCAGAACATGGCACAGATGTGGCACTAAAAGGTGGGGTGCAGGACTGGTTAGACAGCAGAGGAGAAGGGCCATTTATTGAGGTTTCCATTGGAAGGCACAGGGTAGACAGCATAAGCAGAATTGAGACTGGCCAGACTGAATACTTTCCAGCTCATGCAGAGAGCCTATCTCCTGTCGTGTGATCTGGACAATAGGTAGCCTGGAGTGTTGGAACTAGAAAAAGAAGGTGGCTGGTATGAGGGCTTTTTGATTTTAAAAGTGCACTTACAGGTCAAGGGTTCACTCTTTCTAAAAACTGATCAATTTTGGGAGAGAGAGTCCCTCCAGGGTCAACAAATTTCCATAGTATTAAACTTTTGCAAGTGGACGACATGTTTAATACAGCATCATACCCTAAATGTAGTAAGGGAACTTGATTTCTAATATATATTGTTCTGTGTAAGAGCTCCCTTAACACTGCACAGGATGCTATGAGCTAGATCTCTACCAGATTAGATACAACTAAACTATGCATATAGCCCAAGACAAGACATAAGACACAGCTTCTAGCTGACAAGGGTAGGGATATTGTTTTGGTTGATTTTGTCCTCTTACCCTCTTACCCTCTTACCTCTTTTGGGGACTTGACTATCCTTATTAGCATTGCAGCCAAGGATTTACCTTCTCCACAGACTGAAAACTCTGTGTGGGAAATATATATTCATATACATATATATGCTCACTTAATTTACATAGTGACCAAGACAAATTGGTACAAGAAGTGGGGTATTCCTGTGACAACCTGACCCTGTTTTGGGGAGGACTGTGGAAGGACTTTGGAACTTTGATCTAGAAGAGCCACTGGGATATTAAGAGCTCTGTGGGATGTTCTGTAGGAGCTTGGAAGATAATGCTGAGAACAGTGAAGAAGATGGAGGCCTGGCTTGTGAAATTTCAGAGGGAAGATTAAAGACTCTTATCAGGGCTGTTGCTGTTTTGATTGTGAAGATTCTGTGGTTTTGGTCAGTTGGAGGAGAAGAATCAACTGTGATTAACAAGATACCAGAACTACTAAAGCAAAACCTTTGCATTACTGGGACTATTGATGCTGGTCAGCTGGAGCTAAGAAATTAGTGGTGATTAAGAAGAGACCAGCATCATTGAGGTAAAATCTGGGAACTGTTTTCTGAGAGCACAAAGAGTGTGTTCCAGAGATAGCCAAGGTTGTACCTCCTGCTGTGGCTGGACTTGGTCATGTGTAAGAGTCACCCAGGTGCTACTGGTTTTGAAGGAATGAAGGGGTCATGGAGAGCAGCTGAGGCTCAGCACTGTGAGATGCCATGGAAGGCCATCGGTGAAGGTGCAGCCTCAGTGGCAATTAGTGCCCAGAACTGAAAGAGTCATGCAAAGAAGTTGATGTTTGGCACCATGAAGAGAGCCTATAAGAGGCTATTGGTGACGCCTGTTTGCAGCAGAAGACAGCAGTGATTTGGAGATGCCAGTACCATGAGATGACCACCAAGAACAGCAGCGGCAGTGGAGAACAGGCAACTGGAGCCTAGAAGACAAGGTGTGTGCTACAAAGGGCAGAGCTGGAGAAGTGACCCAAGCCCTTGGAGGAGCCCAGAAGTTTGTGAGTGGATCCCATACATTGGATGGTTAGAGTTTGATTTTGCTTTTGATTGTGGCTATGCCCTGATATTTTTCCGTCTTGAAGGAAGAAAGTATTTTAGTGGAGCCCACAGTTAAAGAGACTTAATTGTAAAAATACTGTTTTTTTTTTTTTTTTTTTTTTTTTTTTTTTTTTTTTTTTGAGTTTGGATATTTTAAAGGGATTGCAATTTTAATATGTAAGAATTTGTAAAAAAAAAAAAAAACTGGGACTTTTAAAGTTACTTAGATCTTAGGGATGAATAAGAAAGTGAGGGTTGAGGCTTAATAGTGTATTTGTGTGTCAAGTTGACAAGGGGTCAATTGTACTGGCTGGTTTTGTCAACTTTTCACAAACTAGAGTTCTCACAGAGAAAGGAGCCTCAGCTGAGGAAATGCCTCCATGAGATCCAGCTGTAAGGCATTTTCTCAGCTAGTGATCAAGGGGGAGGGCCCAGCCCATTGTGGGTGGAGCCATCCCTGGGCTGGTAGACCTGGGTTCTATAAGAAAGCAGGCTGAGCAAGCCAGGGGAAGCAAGCCAGTAAGTAACATCCCTCCATGGCCTCTGCATCAGCTCCTGCTTCCTGACCTGCTTGAGTTCCAGTCCTGACTTCCTTTGGTGATGAGCAGCAATGTGGAAGTGTAAGCTGAACAAACCCTTTGCTCCCAAACTTGCTTCTTGGTCATGTTGTTTAATGCAGGAATAGAAACCCTAAGACACATAGTAATGACATTTCTTTAAAAACCTCATATGTTCAAAATTAAGATGTTTAAAAACATCTTGAGTATATATAAAAAAGTGAGAAGTTTGTACCTAGTGATAATGTAGAGGTTTCTTCTAAATATGCCAACAAGAAAATTGATTTTATTTCCAATACATGAAAATCCTCAGTTTGTACCTCTTTGGGGATCTGTGTATCACTCCTGGCACCTGTTCCTCAGATATCTGTGGTACCACCAACTCTGTTCTAATGTAATGTGTGCACGTCTAAGAAACACCCTCACAGTGAAAAATTGTGCAGATAAAAAGTACAGGTGGGCTTAGGGTGTATTTCAGAGGTAGTGTTTGCCTGAGATGTGAGGGCATCTCAAAAGAAAAATGGGGGGCTAGAGATAGAAACCTGAGATTAAAGGTACAATAGTAAGATCCTCAAGCATGTTTCCGCTCTCAGACAAGTTCTGTAGAGCACATTTTGAAAATTCAAAAGACAAAACAACAACAACAAGAAACCTACTTTAGTCAGTTTTCTGTCACAAGTCCTTGAGATGATGGACAATACTTTTAAAGAGCTGCTTGTTTCCAGTCAGCTTGGAGGCTCCTGTCCTTGATGGGCTTGATACAGTAGGTGTCCCCATTGTTATGGACCCATGGTGAGGCCCTATGGCAGAGACACATGGCAGAACAAGTCACACACAGAATGACCAGGGAGGAAAAGAACATGAGGAAGGGGACTACTTCTAGAAAACACTACCGCTTCTCATTGGAACCACTGTTGGGAATATTTAGGAAATATTTAGTATGATGTCATCCTATTTCATCCAAGTTGAGTTTGATCCAATGCATAGTGTTTCTTTGGTTGGTTTTCACTTAACTTCAGTTTCATGACTAGGGGCTCCCTTCTACTTCTCATATCTTCACTGAGAATATAGCTTAGCAGGTTTTGAAAATTATATTATGAAGGGGGCGGCTTTGATCTAAGGTCTTGTTCCCCAGTTTGTTCTTGATTTGTTAGTAGAGAAAGTTGCTGGGCAGATGGAATAAAAGGAACTTCCCTGGGTCCCAGGAGGAAAAGGTAGAAGCAAGGAAGGAAGAAGAAAGTTTTTCTGCCATAGTTTGGAGGAAAAAGAAGTGAGGTCTTGGGGGATCTGGGACCTATAGCCACTACCACAGGTGGTGTCCAAGGATGTTTGGCAGTGGATAGACAAGAATAGCCACTTAAGTTAAGGGCAGGTGGAGAGACAGAGATAATAAATTGGTAAGAGCATGCTTTTCCAGGTAGGAGGCAGTAATACCCAGCATTTGTGCCAAGAAGGCAAGTTATAAAGGAACCAACTGTGTGTGCGTCTTTTACCCATGGATTCAAGGGAAGCTGGGAAGGCTGCTGGTAGCACGGTCTCCTTCTGGAGCAGGTGCAGTAGATTAAAACTACACATCACAATGTTGATTTTTAATAAACCCACTAAATCTGAAACTAATAACAAAAGGATTTGTTTACTTCCATAAGATCCATGTAGCTAGAGGGAGCTTTTCTCTTTAAAAACACTACTTGGTGCTTTGGATAAGATTTATTTAAATTGATCAGGAGCTATTTTGTATTTTAAAAATAACATTTCTCAAATGGAAATGCTTCATAAAATATAATCCTATAGGCTAATTATCAGTGATCAAGTTCAAAAGCTGCTTGTGTTGAATGTGTTCTGCAATCTACTAATTATCATGAAACAAACACACAGGCTGAAAATCAGCATCACAGTGGAAATGACTGAATTGTTTATCGGGTTACAAGAAAACACCAAATATTTCTGAAATGCCCTTCTTAGGAGGCCAACTACAACCCAGAGAGTGTCATAATTCTTCCTGCTTCTCTTTGGCCAGATATCTCTTAGGGTGTTTTTGGCACAATATCTAATCACCTTGTTTTCAGTCTAGTCTCTTCTTAACATTCCCTATATGCAGGCATAGAAAAGGGAACAATTTAACGATTTGGAAAGACCAGAGAAACCTAAATTGTGCTTATGGGCTATGCCTCAGAGAGGGAAAAATGGCAGCTCTCAAGGAACCTGAATCCTGAGGAAATTGTGAAACATGGGCAAGCAGAATGATTCTTTCTTGCTACTTTGGTATGTGTTTTACTGCGGGAAGACTTTCACTAAGTAAAGTAAATTGGTCTTTTACTTATGAACACAGTGACAGTTACCGAGTGTTGGTGACTCCATTGTGAACTCCCTCCTGAAGCATGTGCTGTAACTTAGCCAAGTGGCTGACCAAGAGCAACCTTGGCAAACTGCACCAATTTCAGAAACAACTGGACTTTCTCCTTTAAAATTAGCCTGTGACAAGATAATGGTCCTCAGCTATCCAGATCCACATTCCTTCACATTGTCTCCCACTCAAGATGAGCTTTTCCTTAGAGACACTGGCTGTCAGATGCTCACCCAGAGTGAACAGTCCTTTGTTTCTGGAGAGCACTGCAGATAACTGTGGCTCTCCTTAGAGGGAAACCTCCTGGTTAATTTGGATGAGTTCTTTGATGGAGATGTATGGTCTGGTTTATTCCTACTCTTCTTGCCAGTAATTTTATTTGACTTATTCTGACTACAATTTCATTTTCCTTTTGTGAATCTTTGTCTTCATCTGCTTCGGAGTAAGTTACAATAAATTGATAAGCTCAGGAACTACCTTTGCTTCGTGTGATTTGATTAGGGAATGAAGGGCCTGTCCTGCTTAGAAATGATAATCCTTAAATCATTGCCTGGTATCAGGAAAATAGACCATGTTTACCAGTGTGAAACCAGGCTACTTAGTCTTGAGTGACATTCAACCTGTGGAGACTTGCTGTGTGGAGAAGTCACCCTCTGCATGCTGTAAGAAGGACTGGCTGAACACATAGACTAACTGCCCTCAAATAAACTAATGAGATATCAACTTTCAACCTGTGATGAACAGGAGATTCTTAATGCAAAGAGTAAACGTTGGCTAAGACATCCACGTTTATGAGAAAACAGTAGTGCTATGGGGAACATCAAGCACTTTCCTTATTTACGTGGTTATTCCAGGAGGGGTTTGTGCTCTGCAATATTGGGATTTTTCAATCTTCATCACTTTCATAATTTAAATCTCATTTGTTCCTATACTTCCTCATTCAAAGATACGATTAGAAATGCAGCTTAGTCCACTTGCTAAAAGTTATGTGGTTAAATGCAACTAGTTTTACGTCAATTCTCACAGTGTGTTTATCAATAGTATACCTTGTCACTCAGAAGCATTTAAAACTGAGAAGAATACAGATGGAGAAAAACTTTTGTAAAGTTCCTGTTTCTATTCAGCAAACAGTACAAGTATTCTTAGGTACTATTCACAAAGTTGGGGATGCATATAACAAAGTACTAGAGGAGGAGGAGGAAGATGAGGAAGGAAGAAGATAGGGAGGAGAAAGAGCATGAACAGAAGAAGGAGGAGCAGGGGAAAATGAAGGAAAGAAAGAGGAAGAACACAAAGGAGGAGGAAGGGCAAGAGGAACAGGAACAGAAGAAAGGAAGGAAAGGGAGGAGGGGGAAGAGAGGAGAAAAAAAGAGCAAGGAAGGAAGAAAGGAATTGGAGAGAGAAATATTGGAGGCTCTGTGGTTAAGATCACTGTCTACTCTTCCTGAGGACCTGGGTTTGATTCCCAGCACCACACAGCAACTTTCAACTGTCTCAAATCCAGTTAAATGGGATTCAAAGGCCTCTGTGGTCTGAGATCACCATCTACACATGCAGGACACGGGCATGCCTGCAGGCAAAACACTCATATACATGATAAAAACTTTAAAAATAAAAACAACAAAAGTTTTAAAAAAGAAAAGAATAGTGCATCACTAACACTAAAAGCTATTACGAACCCTAAAGAGTCCAGAACGAGTGAAACAGAGAATATTAAGCGTAGATGAGAGACTTTATGTACACAAGCAACAGATAGCAGAATAAAAGCCAAGTACCTCAGAAAGAGAGTCAGGAGCTTGACACATAACTTGAATGCCACTTTGAAATTGGAGCTCAGAGATTTCAGAATTCAAATCTTTATTAAGACCCCCAAAATAAGAACTGATATTGTAAAAAAAAAAAATAGTTGTAAGAAGTTTGTGTTAAAACACAATGAAGTATTTTTTGAAATATTAAAAACTGAAAGTAAGACTCTGAATATAGAAGTGTTTGTTTAAATACTTAAATATTTCTGATTACACGTTCACACAGTACAGCTTAGCTAAATGTTCTTAAGGAAACCATTTTCATAGAAAACATAAAACAGTGGATAATTTATTCAATCTAGCTTTATTACAGCTACATCATTAAACACATAAAAGGATTTTGCACTTGGCTAATAAGAAATTTACACTTTCATAGAGACAATCTAGTTGACATTTAGTTTCCCATGATTTGCTTTATAAACAATAAAAGATAATTATATTCCAGAGAATATTTTAGTGCCAATTACATTTTAAGCCCTTTTTGTTTAGTAACATTAAAAATTTGAGGACATGCACAGAGTTAATCCACATATCCTATAATAATTGATCCCAGCCATGTGGCCTTTTGTGTTGGTTGGATGGAACATTCATTTTTCTGGAAGCTTTGTATTGCTCAAGTGAAAACTCAGATATTTAAATAGCTTTTTCTTTTACAGAGTTAGATACATTTCACAGGAAGACATCATAAAGAGGAAAATGTTAAAAATGTCTTCATATTACAGTCATTTGTTTCCTGTCAGACCCACCACCAGATCAACTAGGGCTGACCAAGGCAGACGTTAACAAGGGCTTTCATACAAATATGTGAGAGACTTCTTCATTCCCTAGCATTTAAAAAGGTTGCTCCTTTTCTGTGTATTTGAAAATGGCTTTCGGTAGCAAATCCCAAAGAATGACTCTAAGTATTATTTCTATAAAGATCAGATGTCAGCATTTCCAGGTTACACCCTCAACAAGACCCGTTTCTCCAGGTTATTCCCCAAACAAACCCGCACCCCCAGGTTAGAAGCCCACCCTCTGCCTAATGACCACCAATGCAGTGGGGAGCAGAAATTAAGTTTATTATATGACTCCCAGGACCAGCCAATTATGTTAAAGGCCATGCTAGCTTTCCAATTAGACGCTTGCACTCGTACTTACTCCCTGCTTGCTGCTTACTATAATATGATAGACATTCAGGGCTCCCCACCACCAAAACTGTCCTGTGTTATGGTGGTGCATTGGCAGGGCCTGAGCCAGCTCGAATAGAATAAAGACCCTGATGTGAGTTGCATCAGATTGGCTCCTGTGTGTTTGCTGGGAATCACTAACATTTCCCTGGCACTACACAGAGACCATCACTGCGTTTGCGCCTATTCGCATTTAAGGTATATTTGTTTACCTGTGGCGATCCCCTGTGAATAGTTGTACTTTGCCCATGTTCTAGTATTGAACAAAGTACAGTCACATTTGACCCCACTAATACTTCAGGGGTCTCTCTTAAGTCATTTTCAGACCCTTGTCAGGATACCTCACTAATTACTTTATCGCTCCAAGATTCAGTCTAGTCACAGCATCAGGAAAGCATGCTGACTGGAAGGAAATTTACAAAGCTTAAATGTATTACTGCATCTAAAATGCCTACTGCGGATGTGAAGTTGGCACACAGAAGGGAACCAACTAAAAGCACACAATAAAAGCACACAATTAATTTCTGTGAGATTATACAAGATGATATTGGCAAGGTTTGAATGGCTCTGGGTTTTTCAAAATCGCTGTATCCACCCTTGGTACAAGCAGGATCATGTTCATCAGAGAGTTAATGGCCCCCAATGAGACTCCTATTTCTTCACTGCCCAGATAAAAGGTTAGAACAGAAAGACGAAATACCTTTTCTTGCCCTTTGTGATGCCACTGCCCAGACTCATGCAAAAAAAAAAAAAAGTGAAAAACATCAAAAAGTGTACAGTGCATTTATTTGATCTATGTTTCATAGGAAACAGACTGAAGAATCAGAAGTATCTGCTCTTTTTAAAAGATATATTTATTTTATCTCACGTGTCTGAGTGCTTTGTGTGCATGTGTGTACATACACCACATACAAACTTGGAGGCCACCCAATTCAGAAAATAGTATCAGATACCCTAGAACTAAATTTTCAGATAGTTGTGACACACCGAGTGGATGCTAGGAACCAAATCCAGACCCTCTGCAAGGGCAACAACGTTCTTAACTGCTGAGCAATTGCCTTGCTCTCTTAAACTGTCCACTCTGATTATATAAAGCGATTTAATCTAATATAGCACTCTTTTAACAAGGTCAGGCTTTGCAAAATTTTCTACCCCATCTCCCCCCCCCCGCCCCCCGTGGGGGCAGTGCATCTTCTGAAAGGAGAGTCTTGTAATCAGACAAGGTGTCTCAGGGCGGTCCTTTGTGGCTGGCTCCTAACCAGAAGGTCAAGGAAAAGTTGAAGGAATATTCACATCTTGATAGCTGACGTGGTGAAGATGGTTCTAGGCTCCTATGTCTTGTCTTAGGGATGAAGAATTATGGTTTCTGTGACCCACTTTAGTGGAAAATTGAGCAGGAGAGCAGTGGGGCCGGAAGGCAGAGATCTGAGTGTTGAAGATGCTTTTGGATATCCTGTCCAAAAAATTTTAGTATAACAAACTACCCTCCCTGGGCCATAATGTTCTGAGTCCAACAAGTTCATACCAAGGATGCACCTTGAACCTAGCTCTGTGGTCTCATTTAATGATGCATCCCCAAGACCAAGGATCAGGGCACTGGAAGTGTGGAACTCTGCTCTGGGTTGGATCTTGAGGCATTCATGGGTCCTCATGGAGTTCTGGTTTGTGACTCAGATGGTGCGTGCTCCATTTTCTCCTCCTTTGTTTAATTCTGAAGCCCATTTCCTCCCTAAGTGATCAGCTAAAATTGTTTTCCTGTAACTAACGAACAAGGCACCATTTGACACATAAATGGAGCCTCAGAAATTAACACTTAGTGTAAAGAAAAGGATGTTGCTTCGTATTGTTCAAAGCAGCAGCCCCCAAAATGCAGGAGAAGATGCCTTTGTGGGCAAATGTCTCGAACAGTGGTTCTCAACCTTCCTAACTCTGCAACTCTTTAGTACAGTTCCCCATTTTGTGATGGCCCCAAACATAAAATTATTTGTGTTGTTACTTCATAACTGTAATTTTGCTACTGTTATGACGCATACTGCGAATATCTGTGTTTCCGAAGGTCTTAAGGAACCCCTGTGACAAGGTTGATTGTGTCCCACAGGTTGAGAACCACTAGTTTAGGTTCAGAGAGTCAGGATCTTCTGGACATGTCTGGAGAAGTTCATTCTCCTGGGGTTACCATGTCGTAGTGTTAATACAGCTAACAGAGGTGCCAATACACCTAAGAGAGGCACACACATGATGCCATCTGCCTCAAACAGAGCCACGGAGATGTGGGAGAGGAAAATCCACAATGAAGAAGACGTCACCAATACTCTTACTGGACAAGTGTGTTATCAAATAGAGAGACGAGAAGCAGAGGCACCCAAATGAGTAAGAATGGGGGAAATAGAGCCACAAAAAATGCAAATGACTTTGATTTGGGTGTTAGTAAAAGCAGGGGAAGGTTTGAGCTGGGGATACGGGTCAGTGGCAGAATGCTTGCTGGAATGCATGAGTTAAATAAAAGATTTTGAATATAAACATACTTTAACTCAAAAGACAATGAAGATGCATGTTAGGGAAAGACTTGCAAGTGAACCTATCTATATTTTTTAAAGAGAGAGGTTAGTAATAGGATGTAAGGTAAATATTATAATAATTACTCAAATGGAATCAAAACAGGACACCAGGAAAACAGAGCTAGTTAGACTCTGTCTACCGTCGACATGATATTGCTGCAAGATGTCAAGCATCAGTGACTGAGAGAATGGTGGAATTCTCTACAGAGAATAGATAATAAGGTAGAATGATTTTAACCGTATTATAGTTAAAGCTGTGTGGATGTGGCTATATTGCCTTTCTCAGCATACCTGGTTAGAATGCCTCCTCCTCTTTCATGTGATAATGAAGATGACACAACCCCTATATGGCAAGTGAGGTGGGAGAAATGGTGTAGGCACTGTGACATGGTGTTAGGATGCTGCACAGAGAATGATGGACAATGATAGATACTCTGACAGTCTAAGAAGTAAACAGTTCAAGGCTGCTTATACAGAAGGGCACTTGGCTCTCTGTCCAGGCTTTTCCTGCAGGCCACGTTTCTTGCCTTTTTATTCCCAGCTGAGATCAACACAAAAACAGAAAGGACATCGCAGCTTCATAAATCACCAGGCTGAAGCTCACAGGAAAGGTCTTCTATACCAGTGCTGGGAGCAAATTAAACATAATATCAAGATGATTATGGGAAAAGGTTGCACTTGGGCTACGTCTTTATAGTGAAAACCAAGTATCATTTGCCTTGATTGATACTTAAGTAAAAACAGCCAAGCCAGTTAGCAATAATTTTTTAATAAAATTAACTTGTACATATCTACAATCATCAAATGCATTTCCAACCGAAGATGCCTAAAGAAAAGGTTTTGTTTAACTTCCTCACTTTAAATTAAGTTTCAAAGATTTTTAAATTAATTAAATGTTTGATTGCTCATATACTATAAGCAGTATAATTTATTAATGAAAAACATTTGTAAACCAATTACACACAAAAGCTGAAACCTCATCTCACACCTTCCTTCCTTCTTTCTTTTTCTTTCTTTCTTCCTTCCTTTCTCCTTTCCTTCTTTCCTTCTTTCTCTTTTCTTCCTTCCTTCTTTCCTTCCTTTCTTTCTTCCTTCCTTCCCTCCCTCCTTCCTTTCTCTTTCTTTCTTTCTTTGTTTCTTTGTTTCTTTGTTTCTTTGTTTCTTTCTTTCTTTATTTCTCAGTCAGGTCTTAGAAAATTGCCTGGTAAGACATCGAACTTGCCATCCTCCTGTTTCAGCCTACTAAGTATTGAGATTTGAATCCACATGAGTTAGCCATCCATATTCGAAACACTTTTCATAGAGAAAATGACATATCTAGAAGTTTGGAGTTAAACACTGCCTTTTCTGGTAATATGAACTTTAGCCAAAACCACACAGACTTGAATGATAGCATTACTAAATGGTTTTAATAGAGCTGAAATTCCCTTCTCAAGTATTTCTGGATTTTCCTTGTTCTGTGTAAAGTCAAATGACTCCCTGATATTTCAAATATTGAAAGGTTAGCCTCTGGTTTCAGATCACAACTGATACGGTTTGGTTCTTTCTGCACAGCGTCTGCTACTGTGATGCTCTTTACCCACCATTCCAATCAGGAACAAAGCAGATTTCGGTGCTTTCATGTAAGACCTTCTTCGTTATTTACTACATGAATCAGTTTGTGCTTGCCATGGTCACCACTGTTCCAATGCTGCAAAACAGAAGAGTCAGGATTTGGGTTCAGGTTCTCCATTAGCCCCAGAGCTCTTTGGATAATAGTAATGTGGGATGTTTAAAGCGCAACAAGCAGTTTCTCTTTGTAGTGGACAGGGAGCATCACAGAAACTTTACTGATGGAAACGGAAGAACTGACCCCTGGGTACTCAGCCCCAACAGATACATCTACACCACTCCTGTACACAGGCTCAGGTAGAAAGATTGTCAGGTCCAAAAGAGCTGGGATGTCTGCTTTGAGATATGTCCTAGAAATAACAAGGAAGCTTCACCCAAACTCTGCAATAGTAAGATTATTGAAATAAGACTTCTTCAAAGGACCTAAACCTGTTTTGTAAACACTAATAGATATGCTAACATGGAAGAGAAAAATCTCAAGGACATGTTACCCTGGTCTACAGGCAGCTGGTAACTGACTACGGAGGGAGGAGGACATGAGTATCATGCATGAAGCAACACTAAACAGGCTCAGCATGCTTATATACGTGTGTGTTTGTGTGTGTGTGTGTGTGTGTGTGTGTGTGTGTGATAAATAAGAAAAAGCTGTGAATTTGAGAGGGAGGGCACGGGAGTGGTTGTAGTAAGGAAAGAGATGCAAAAATGATTCATTTATATTTTGATTAAAATTTAAAAATTAACAAAAAAATGACTCGTTGCTGACAAATTGAAAAGAGATGGGTCCCAATTGCCTCTGGAGTTTTAAAAGCAGTTGGAAGAATTTAAATTTATTACAAAATTCACTTTCCTATGATGACAAAGAATCTAAAAAGTATGTCAAAGAACATCACTACTGACTCCTTCAAAGGTTTTCCACAATTCCTTGCCAGTCTGAACCAAGCAAGTTCATGCCCTGCATGTGGCCTGAACGGCAGCTTTGTGTTTACTAGCTCCATTCCCTTTCTCTGTTTCTTTCAAAGCTTTCACTGCATTGTGCAAGGAATAGATGTAATTCTCTGTTTTTCAACTGGGCACTGAAGAATTTGGGTTTATTTAACCACAGTTGGAGAGCACACTCAAATAAGTTTGATCAGGAAAGTAACGAGGTATTTCAGAAGAATCCATCAGACGATTGGGTAGAGACTCAAATCTAAGCCAGCCCCGTTCAGCTGACAAGCAGAAATTCAGGAGAGGTGTTGAAGCCTGACTCAGGTAAGGGATGGAGTAAAGACAGTGAAGAAAGCAATTTGGACACAGGATCTGCTCGGATTGGCAACTGATTGAATCTAAGAAATTTCTGACTTAAAGTCATTCTGTGTGGCAGGATTCAGGTCTCTGCAGCTGCACAGTTCTGAGCTTATATCAGCAGCGGCTGTTTCTGCCGTCCTCTTGGTTTTCGGAGGGTTTTAGTCTCATCTTGTTGTCATTCCCATCCTTCCCCCCGACCCCTGCTCCTTGCCTTCTGCCCTTAGGGACAGGGCCATTTACAGTAACTTTTTGTACTTTTGCCTTCATTCGAACTGCCAGAGTTTTCTGCCTTAGGAGCTCCATTACTCTTCCTTCTCCACCACGTGAATCTGTCATCACACTGGGATGCTGCCATTCCACCCCTAGTAACAATAGTTCAGCAAACATTTGGCTTTGGCTTTCAACCAATGACAAACACTTGAAGCTTCATAGAGAAATGGACTCTTTTTTATTTTTTTTATTGGTTACTTTATTTACCTACATTTTAAATATTATCTTACTCCCGGTTTCCCCTCCACAATCTCCTCAGGGTAATAAACTCAGGAGCTGACTCTCCAGAAACAAGAGACTAAAAGCAGCCTGCATCAGTTGTCTGGAGCCTTGTGTTGAAGGTCCTGTCTCATCAGTACATGGAGTCTGGATAGATGGGGTCATCGTGGTGGCCTAAGTATCTTGGGTACTATCATATGGGAAGGGTTTACCTCAGTTGCCCTCATTTCTAAAGTCAAATGAACGTATTTCTGTTTCTCAGAACATTGCTTAGCCCTCTCTAGAACCAGCTGCAGAGAGTAATTTTGGACAGTTTAGATTTGCATTCTTGGGGAACACAATTTGAGGGCTTGAAATAAACCCATTCTGAACATTCATTCTTTCAGGAACAACACCGCCACCCTGTTCCAGGTCTCCTTATCAGTTTTAGACTTTTATTTTTGACACGGTCTCACTCTGAAGCACTGGCAAGCCTGGAGCTCACGATGTAGGCCAGGTTCATGTCAAGCCTCTGGTGATGATCTAGCCTCTACCCTTACCACTGTAAAGGAATGGCTGGAATGGCAGTCAGGCCCAGCAGGCTTAACCAAGTGCAAGTCTTCACTTATCTCTGCAGCCATTGCTAAGTTCAAAGGAAGAAAGATATTCTGTTAGGAAAAGAATAAAGAGAGTATGTGTATGTGTGGGGGGGGGGGGCGCGGATATGGCCCATGGAGGTACCAGCAAGGCCTGGGAGCAAGGGGGATACCTCTGGGGGACCCATGCAAGAAGAGGGCAAGAGAGAGAGGAGTGGGCAAGCAGCCCATTTTATAGTGTCTGGTAACTGGGGCAGAGCATCCCTGGCTGTTGCCAGGAAACTGAGGGGTAGGGTATACCTGGCTGTTGCTAGGTAACTGAGGGGTGGGGTTTACAGCATCCCAACATAGTCTATATTTGATATTAGAAGTTAACTAAGCAGAGATGGTCTTTTACTGGGCTTAAATGGTCCTTTTCTATAACAATAAACTATTTCTAAGCTTCTGATATGTTACAGGAAGAATTTTTATTGAAAAGCTATTAAATAATCACTGTTTCCTGGAGAAATAACTCTTAGATTAAAACTGGAGTTCAGGAAAGACTTATTTATCTTCCTATAATATAAAACCTCATGCACATCTTAGCTCTGGAGCTTGAAGATCGGGCTTCTCGGGTTTTCCAAAGATTTTTAAAATAAATAGCAATGCCAAAGACAGGCAGTATGGGAAGGGTGGGAGGGTGGATGCAATGCATTGTGTCTCTAGTACCAAAATAGTTGCTAGGAATCAATTATGGTACAGTTTGTGTGGTAAATGACGTCATCTTCAATGGTTCAGTGGACCACAAAAGGCATGAGCCCCATTGAGGGCTGATAGAAAATGGAAGAGAATTTCATTATAGCATCCCTAGGATAGCACAGCTTCCAAAAAGACAAAAGATTAGCAATGCATCAACGAAAAGCCCAATTCACTATAGGATAGCACAGCTTCCAAAAGGACAAAAGATTAGCAATGCATCAACGAAAAGCCCAATTCACTATTTTCTTCCACATTCAAGTTTTCCTCTTGAGGTTTTATCTGAATTACTAAGAATCTGGTAAAAGCTGAGAGTCACAATGCTGGGATGGGAATGTTGTCAGCCCCTTTGCTCAGTTCCAAGGTAAAGAAATGGGCTTTAAGTGCATCTAGAAGGACTGTGCTAAGTGATTATCAAAGCGGGGAGGGATTACACAAATTAAATACATGGGAGAATTTCTGTCTGTAAATAAGCATTTCCTTAGAACTGTTTTAATACAGGTCAGAAATTGAGCTGTGGCACAGTTTAGAATAGAGCCCATCTCCAAAGAACCCATGTGTTGCAGGCTTAGTCTCCGGTGACCATATTGAAGAAGTAAAATCATTTTTCCTTATTTATATTTCAAATGTTATGTCCTTTTCTGCTTCCTTCTGGAGCCCCCATCACACCCTCCTTCCCCCTGTCTTTATGAGGGTGCTCCCACCAACCTACTCACTGCCATCCACCACCCCACCCTGACATTCTCCTACACTGGGGCATCAAGCCTTCACAGGACCAAGGGCCTTTTCTCCTGTTGATGCCTGACAAGGCCACCCTCTGCTATGTATGTGGCTGGAGCCATGGGTCCCTTCAGGTGTACTCTTTGGTTGGTGGTTTAGTCCCTGGGAGCTCTGGGGTTCTGGTTGGTTGATATTCTTGGTCTTCCTGTGGGGTTGCAACCCCCTTCAGCTCCTTCAGTCCTTTCTCTAACTTCTCCATTGAGGACCCTGTTCTCAGTCCAGCTGAGAGCTTCTGCCTCTGTATTTGTCAGGCTCTGGCAGAGCCTCTCAGGAGACAGTTATATCAGGCCCGTGTCAGCAGCACTTCTTGGCATCCACAATAGTGTCTGGGTTTGGTGACTGTATATGGGATGGGTCCCCAGGTGGGGCAGTCCCTGGATGACCGTCCTTCAGTCTCTGCTCCACACCTTGTCTCTGTATTTCCTCCCTTGCCTATATTTTGTTCTGCCTCCTAAGAAGGACTGAAGCATCTATGCTTTGTTCTTTCTTCTCGAGCTTCATGTGGTCTTTGAATTGTATGTTGGATATTTGGAGATTTTGGGCTAATATCCACTTTTCAGTGAATGCATACCATGTATGTTCTTCTGTGACTGGGTTGCCTCACTTAGGATATTTTCCAGTTCAATCCATTGGCCTATGAATTTCATGAAGTCATTGTTTTTAATAGCTGAGTAGTACTCCATTGTGTAAATGTACCACATATTCTGTATCCATTCCACTGCTGAAGGACATCTGGGTTCTCTCCAGCTTCTGGCTATTTTAAATAAGGCTGCTATGAACATAGTGGAGCATATGTCCTTGTTATATGTTGGAGCATCTTTTGGGTATATGCCCAGGAGTGTTATAGCTAGGTCCTCAGGTAGTACTAGGTCTAATTTTCTGAGAAACTGCCAGTCTGATTTCCAGAATGGTTGTACCAATTTGCAATCCCAATAATGAAGTTGGAACTTAGTGATTGGTGGTCAGGACATGGAGGCACTACCCTATGTGGAAATTCAGGTAGCTGTTATGATAATTAATGTGGTTGTTATTAGTGTATTCCACAAATGGGAATTCTGTACAAGTATTCTACTGGCTGGTCTCCTTGCAGTGCAGTTCTCTATATGGTCTGACTGTGATGACGTCATTAGACCTACCTAATGAGGACCTCAGTTGCAGTCACACAGGTGGTACTTCCAAATCCCTTTGTCTCTACAACTGCTAGCAAAATGGTCCCCTTTTCTGTATAAGTGTCCCAATCTTGGGTATTTTTTTAGAGCAATGGAAAAAAAATACTACTCTTCCATGTTGGTTTGAGGGAGTTTTCTTGTACAGATTTTAAACACTTAATGCCTCATGTGCACGTCATTTATTACAGGAAATCCAAGGGTCCTTTCTGACAATATCTTCATTTTATTTCAATGTATTCTAGCTTGACCTTGTAAAAGTAAGACTTAAAGCTCATAGAAGGAACCAAACTAAGACAACGAGGGGACTGCGAAATGATCTGTCGTTGGTGGGTTTCCTTACCCCTTCCTTCTACTTTGGGTGCTGCTTAAAAAATAAATGATAATGCCTTGTGGATACAGTTCTTACTTTTGAACAGATAAACCCCACACAACTGCAGTTTTAAATGAAATTGGAAAGCGACAAATGTGCCCCTAATTTGTAAAAATAATTTTATTTTGGTGTCATATTGCTATTCCGTTATGACACATTTCTCTTCATGTTTTGTAAATGGCTGCTTGGCTTACTAAGGGAACTGAGTAGGTCATTAGGTCAAGTGAATCAGGCAGAAAAATTCAAAGCTGAGAAACAAAATTATGGCATTATCTTGCAAGAGGATAGCAAAGAAATATCACTGGCTGGAGAGCTAGCCTGGCCTGTGCCCCTGGTCTGTTGTATGTGTTATTGATAGCTTGATGCCTTTAGCCTCTGCAAGGGCATTGTTATTACTCAGCCTTTATGTAACACAACCATCTTTTATTGGGTTTAAAAGGTCAATTGTGATCTCAGGATTTTACTGTGTTCCCCTCTTGGGCCAATGAGGATAATTTCTTAGCTTCTTTTACTAAAAATATTAAATAAATAATTATTCTCTTGAAGATAGTTTCTGAACACAAATGAAGCTTCTCAAATACAACCCTTTTGTGCCCTGCTGATCTATATGATAAAAGCTTTAACATGCACGAGTATTTATCTGCTTGATGACATGGCTGCCACCCTTCCCCATTCACACCAGTCTGTTCAGAGAGTGCTGTCCAAAGCAGTTAGAAGAGGTAGTGTGCCCACTTCAGGTTTCATTTTCTAACAGAGGAAAAACACTATGACTTCCCATCACTGAGAAAATCCAAGTGTCTGGTGTACACGGTAAATATATGGACAATCTTTCATGTCTAACACACTTCCCCAACTCCCCATAACCAGTGATTGGCCCATTTGGACCTCAGCTCCAAGCTATAAATGCTGCTACTTCTGAATCCAAGCCAGGTAAATCGGCTATAGTAAGGATGAGTGACCATGTGTTCAAAGATGAGCTGATGGCCTGTGTGGTGAGGGGAATTAGTGAAACCTTTTTGAGGTGGTGCACAATGAACTTATGGCACCGTTGACATGACCTAGAAAGGGTATGAGGGTCATTCCTGTCTCTTTGTTTTTGCTTTCTGGCCACCATGACTTGAGCGGACTTTGTAAATCACATGCAGTCACTGTGGTATAGAGCCATGACAGAAACAAAAAAACCAACGGGGCCAACCAACTACTGTCTGACAGCTCTGGAACTGGTACTAACTAGGACTTTCCAATTGTGTCTCCCCACAGCAATGGGAACTGGACTACACATCTGTTACTCCCAATGGGGATGCTGCAGGCACTCCTTCGGTGGGCTGTCATGCCTCTGTCCACGGTCTGGTTAGGTCCTTTGAAGATTTCTGAGTGTGCCACCATGAATCTGCCACCAGGGAACACTAAGACTACATCTTGTCCTTTTGTGGTCTCTATTACTGAGGTTTGCTCCCCATTTAGTCCCAGCTGGAGACATCTTCAGTTTTTTAAAATATTCATACATGGCTTAAAGATTTGACACCACATCTATTCCTACCATCATCCTTGATGACTTTGGCACCCATACCAGGATTTAAAACCTTACGACCTCACAGTTTCTTCCTGTTACAAATTCTCACCGCCATACCCCTAATCGGGCCATCTTCTGGATGATCCTATCTTTAAGATGTTTTAATATCTAATATCTTAAATAAATTAATTAACATCTTAATGCTTCCCAGGTGCTAGACACCTGTGCGAAGATGCTTGCCTGCCACACTCTTCCATCTCCACCATGCTGTGGCCATTTTTAAGTAAAACATTTATTTTGAATAGGGGTCAAATGATGTTTAAGTTCCCAAGACCTCTGTGTATCTGATATCCTGTTTGGGGAGGGTTGGAGTGAGGAAAGGAGGGGGGAGGGGGAGGGAGAGAGAAAGAAAGGAGAGGGAGAGAGTGATGGGGAGGGAAAGGAAGAGAAAGAGAGGAGACCCTAGTTGGCCAGTTGAGATATGAATGCTGGGCAAATCACCCCACTACAGTTGAACACACAAACCAACACAATGTAACAACAGGATAAGTGTACCACCCAGGAAAATGTTCCTAAGGACATCCTCTATCCCTGACTCCTCACTGGAGGAAATAATTGTAACTGTAACTTTGCATAGATTTGTGGTTTTCAAGCTTAAAATCTCTGTATCATTCAGGCTTAGGTGAGGGCTCATAGTCTGTCTGCATCCCTGATCAATACAAAGCAACTTGATTACATTATATCTTTGTCCTCTGCATTGACCTGGTGTTTGAATGGTGTTGGATCTAAGAGGATCCTGTGCACTTTTCTTCAACACATTCTTCACGTCATTCCCTAGGGCTCTGCGGCTTTCTTTTGCTCTGATCCTGTAGCTTTTTCCATGTAAGCTGGACTTCTTCTGTTAAGTGTCATTGTGTTTACTTGTAAAACATTAGGTTTTTCCCAATCTATATTTATATTGATAAGTCCTTTTATTGATATATTAATTATACTGAGCACTGAGTTTCATATGGATATTTTCTCTCTTCTGTCGGTGATCTTTGTCCTTCTACTGTTTCCTTTCTTTTGTATCACATATACATATACAATTCCAGTTGAAGGATGCATTGTGCCATTCTGGACAAAAGGCATTTGTAGGAGACTATTATTCAAATTTTTTATGTTTCTATAAGTCCTGAAAAACATTGCTGCAGGCCTTGTCTGTAAGTTTTCTCGGGTTTCAGACATATTTGGCGTGCATTTGACCACTGTGAGTCCATTCCTCAGCCAGAGAATTTGAGTGAAGGGCTTTAAGTTTTCCCTCTTATCCAGTACTATCTCATCAAGTTAATGATGCCAACTGAGTGGTTTATGCCTGGTACCTGACCATCAGGTGGGGCTGGGTATCAGGTGACACTGAGTTTGCCTTCGGAGGCAGCATAAAAAGTGACCTGATACATCTATACGTTTATACTGTCAACAGTTAATTAAGATTGACTCAGGGAGTCAATGGAGCGCTTTGAAGACAGCTCTGATTACAGCCCCTGTTGCTACTTCTCATGAAAACTGCAGTAAATGTCACGTTTGAATGACAGCCCTGTTTTCAGAGGCAGAGTTCTCATTATGTTAAATATAGAGACAGCAGAGGAAGGTGGAGGAGAGGAAAGGTTATTAAGAAGATGTGTTTTTCTCACATAAGCAAGACCAATTCTAGGATGTGAAGGGGAGAGATGTCATATTTGGTAGAGTGTGGTAGACTTTTAAGGGTTGTGTTAACTCTTTCATTCCTTCCTAGCCCTCTGTAGTGTTAACCAGCACAACATTTACAGAGGTAGGACAACCCACAGTGTGCAACTCACAGGCAACCAACCAACCTTGAGCTTGAACCCAGAGTCAACCTCTCTATGGGACTTCTAACCCATCTACTCTCACCTGCCCTAATTACCACAGGGTCAGGGGACAGATAGCAAAGGACAGCCAAGTAAGCTGGAGCCCACTGAGGCGTGACCCCACAATTCTCCCAGAACTCACACCGTTGAGGTTCCTACGTAGCCCTGCCATCTGTCACTCTGTGCTTCGGGAAGAGGTCCCTCTGGTGTGTGATGCGCTTTTTTCTTTAGAGCAGGATGGAAAACAGGTCAATCAACATTGGACGTAAGAACCCACACAATGTTGAGACTCTCTGGAGCCATTTGCTGCAGTCCTAGGTAGAGTCTCCTGTTTTAAATGGTCAGGGTTAGCTGCATGTTCTGTCTACTTGGTAGTAATATGATCATAGCCTTTGAAGGTGATTTGATTTTCCATAGAGGGAAGGATTTTCTCTTTAAATCCTGGAGTGCAATAGTGTGACTAGGGGGTGTGGCAGTCAACTGTGGCTTATTCTGAATTATCCTAATAACCAAAATGGAAACAGTGCATTCTCTTCCATTGTACTAAGCTGGAAAATTCCAGAGAATATACCTTCGACCAGACCCTCTCAATTTTGATGTGCCCAGGAGCCTCTAAGGTGTTCCTCATACCTCAGGGCATCTGGGTGGAGCTTGTGATTCTAAATTTAATGAGATCCCACGGGCAATAATTGCAAGGTGCATACCTCGCCTTGAACACAAATCACCTGCACCCTTGTTTAAAAATAAATAGTCCAGGGAAGTTACCTGGAGATTCTGACTCAGCAGTGTGGGCTGGGCCTGAGAATCATTTCGGGTAATTTTACCATCAGACAAGCGCAAGATCTACCAGCATGCAGAAACAATAGGGATGTCAGAATGATAAGGATTACAATAGAACTAAATTGGTCACATGGTATATATTAGCATCTACTCTGTGCCAGCATTGTTCCAGACTATTCGGCCACCGCGATAGATGACAATAGAATCTCTTGCATTCACTACCAGAGAAAGCAAAAATAGCAAGGCGTGAGAACTTTGAAAACCTTTATTAGTGTGATAAACTACACGTATAACCACCCTGACCTTTTTTAGTGTACACTTCACTGATGCTAAGTACACTTACCACATTACTTAACCAACTCATTTCACTTTGCAAAACTAACTCTATACCCATCAAACAGCGGTTCTTTGTTAGTTTCTGTTCACAGGCCAATACCACCGATTCTGTAATTACAAGGAGAATCTCAAACACTCAAACTCAGGGAAGGCAAGTGTGGATTAGATGTTCCAGAGCCCGGGACTGGGGGGAGAGGAGATGATGCTCAGTGCATTAAAATCTTCTTGGGTCTGATATTCTTCCACACAGCATTGTGTATGATTGAAGGAGAGCAACACTGTGTATATGAACATGATCAGCAACGCATTTCTAATGCTTTTCCCAGAAAATAAAAGCACTTGGGACTGGTGCTTTGACTCCTTGGCAAAGCATTTGACTAGCACGTGCCAAGACCTGGGTTCATTCCTCAACACCAGAAACAGAAACTCTTTTTGGGGGGTATGGAGGGATGCATCTGTAATCCCATGCTCAGAAAGCTGAGGTAAGGGGATGAGAGTTCATAGCCAGCCTGGGATAAACAAAGAAGGAAACTTTCAAAACATCAGAGGCTCTTATCTAATGTGTGCAAGGCTTTATGCCCAAACTTTGATAATGAAAAAAGAAATAAAGAATCAGTAAGAACAACAATAAATAAACAAAATTAAACAGAAAACAAGGTGTAATGTATTTTTGAAGGGACTGGAGACAGCTCAATTTTCTTTCATATTCATAAATTATAACATCATTTAGGCTCAATAAATATGTTCAACTACAAATACTTGTTACTATGTTTTAATTATTATACATAAAACATCCTAACTTACAATAAAAACTTGGATTTTTTTTTTTGTATCAACTGAACTCTCATTTTGGCAGACTTTCTAATCTCTATCAAGTTTTATTGATTACAGTTCATTTTGAGTATTCTATACTCCTCTGTTATGGAAACACGCAGAAGAATACAATACAGACCACACAACCCATAAGTGCCAAGAACTCACACTATTGAATTATGGTGATTATATAGGGCAAGGTTCTGCAGAAAGGCAGAACCATAGAATAAATATCTGTTACTATGGGGTTTATCAGACTGTCTTATACCATAGGGTCTCAGAAGTCCACCCATGGCACACTGGTGGTCTGAGAACCTGCTAGCTTTTCGGGTGCCACCCCGTGGGCCTTGGTCATCCCTCTTTACTGCTGGATGCTCTCCCTGGAGAATCCCTGCTATTAAGTTCACATTAAAATGCCAAAGAAACTGGAATCTGATGTTAACAGTGGAGAGGTAGACATGCTTGCTCAGAAGCAAAAACTGATGGCAGACACCACTGTGCTCTCTGGACTGTCTTGGGAAGGTGCTATCCACTTGGAGAGCAGATCTCCCCTAGGTTTGTCTTCTCTAGAAATGCTTTTCATAGATTTGTCTTCCACCTGGGTCATTCTAAATCCAGCAAGTCAACAATCATGACCAACCATGACAGGATGGTATGCCAGCCCACTGACACCCAGCTCTGACCCACATCTGGCCTGGGTGTTACAGACCCTTTGCCTTTAACTGAAAAGCTGGGAACACACTGAGGTGGATCCCTGCCATAACTAATTTGATCCCATCTCTGAGAAGAACACCAAACTCCAGCCTTTTCTCAGATTCAGTTCTGATTCCCCACACCAATAAGTAACTGATTCACACATTTAATAAAACTAATAAAATGCTACAATCTTGATACTTAATGCAGCTGAAGTGTCCACTGTAGACTCTCTGTAGTGGACCCAAGGCTAAAATGAGTCTGGTACAAGTATGTTCCCTCCAAAGTCGGTGGTTTTGGTGGCCATCAGAGCTTGTAATAGTTGCTACATGACTTCAGCTCTGCTGCCTTGGACTTCGTCCCCAGACTTATTTATATTTAATTTAATAAAAGTTTTATATATGTGATGTATATACTATGCTGTTTTGATATATTTTTAGGATGTGGTTACCACAATAAAGCAGTTTAACATATCTGTCACCTCTAAACCTTTCACTTGTTTAAGAAATTTCGGGCATGAAATGCACTATTATTAATTTAATTATCATCTGAAAATTCCAAACATACTCATTTATAATGGAAGTAGATAGTGTATTGTTTATCAGTTCACCCATGTTGTTTGTTTAGTTGTTTATTTATGGATTTTTTGTTTTGTATTTGCTTTTCTGTTTTTCGGGTTTTTTTTTTTTGTTTGTTTGCTTGTTTTTGCTTTTTTGCTAATGACAAGAGTTCTCTCTTCAAAGGTGAGTGATTTTCTATTTTGTGTATATATTACATTTTTTTTATCCACTCAGCACTTGATAGACAGTTAGTTCTGTACCTTGAGTATTAAGAAAATGCTTGAGTACAAGTAACTTCACGCATTCTTCTCAAGTGCTTATCAGTAGGATTGTCGGATCTATTTCTAAATCTGTCAAGTTTGCCACCAACACTTGTTAAGAAAAGAGTTTTTACTCAAGGCGGGGAAGGGGAATGCATTGCTCTTTCCCCATAGCAGAGGTATATTTACTAATCTTTAGATTTACACTTCCAAAAATCACTCGCCATCCATTAAATCTTTGGGTTCACAAAAAAGTTTCCAGGACTCCCGAGTTACAATCACACTACACATAACAGTATACCTGGTGCACAATCACTACACGTAACAGTATACCTGGTGCACAGTTTCATTTAAGACTTTACATAGTACCTTACTATTTTAAATTGTATGTGTTTTGCCTGCGTGCATGCCTTTGCGCCACATGTGTACTTGTTACCCTCAGTGGTAAGAAGAGAACATTCGATCCCCTAGAACTGGAGTAGGGCTATGGGTGCTGAGAATCAGCCCCGAAGCTCTAAAAGCACAGCCAGTGCTCTTGGCTGCTGAGCCATGTCTCCAATCCCTGCATACCCAGAATTCCATGTGACTTTCCTTTGTGTTTCGTTAGCTGAACAATAGTGTTGTAATTATTAAGCAGTATCAAAGTCAACGCTATTCCCACCCTGAGCCAGCTATTACCAATTCTTCTCGTCTTTTCTTTTCCAGCTGAGTGTCAGGCTCGTGTGATGGGGTGTCATCTTGGAGAGGGACAGACAGGACAGGTCACAATGTCCACTTGCTGTTTCTCTAAATATTGTCTGCTTGGGTCTTCATTCAGATGGTGTTGAGTAGAGAAAAGCACAGCTGTTTCTATCTGTATCCAGGAAGTACTAGTGGCCAGCATCTGTTCAAACAGCAGAAAGCCAGGCACTTTGACCAAGTCACCAACTTTCACAGTACGTACACAGACACATGCACATCCACATAGACATCCACATATACATCCACATACAACGCATATAGTACTTACCACTCAGGTAACAATCATCTAGTTCTCTTACCTCAGGCTTTTCATTTTCTGTCAGGACACGTGATACTGCCACTTGGCTAAAAGTATTTATCAGTTCTAAGAGTTTTCTGGTTTAATCTTTAGGATCTTTTTTATATAGGATCATTTTATCCATAAATGATTACACTTTTCTTTCTAGTTGTATCATCTTTACCTTTCTTTATTGCTTTAATAGCAACAACCAGCCAGCATATATAATAACAATGGAGGAAGTAGATTCCCCATCTTCTTCCAAATATTAGTGGAAATATTAAGTTCTCCCCAGTTAGTGTGCTCTTGACTGTCTGCAGTATGCAATCCTGATCATGTTGAGGTGTATAGCTTCTATTTTCTTCAAGACTTTTACCAAGAAAGAATGTAGCTTCTGTTGAAGACCATTTCTTCCTCTGTTGAGATGATCATTTGATTTTTGTCCTTGAGTTCATTTATATGATGTATTGCATTTACAGACTTTCACGTCCTAAAACATCTCTGTCTCTCTGTAAGGAAGACAACTCGGTGATTTAGATGTGTTTTGAGTTTGATTTGCAATCATTTATAGAGAATTTCTGCACGGAAGTTCATTGTGGAGGTTGGTCTATGATGTTTTCTTATATCATCTTATTTCAACATTGAGATGATATAAGTTTGTGAAAAGTACTTTGCAGCAAAAAGTATTTTTCCCATTTTATGAAATAATTTTTTAGTTCCTCTTTAAATTCTGATTGAGTTAATCAGAGAGTCCATCCGGGTGTAGACACTTTTCAGTTGGAAGTGTTTTTATTTCTACAGTCTTCATGCTTGTTATCAATCTGTTCACATTTTTTTCTTTCCTCTGGGGTTAATTTTTGTAGCTCTTAGAATTGTCCATTTCATCTAGATTTTTCTATTCACTGCAATATTTTTTAAGACCCTTCCTAAGGCTTCACCGTATTTCGTTGGTGTCTGCTGAAATGGTTTCTTTTACTCTCTATTTCATTTATGTGGATCCCCCTCCCCTCTTCATTTTGTGTGTTTGGCTAAGAGTTTGTTGGCCTTGTTTATCTCTTCATAGAACCAAGACTTCACTTAGTTTATTCCTGTGTGAAAATGTCCTAAGTAATGAAATGCCACCTGCAATGAATACACACAATGAAAACTAAAACAAAAAGCAATTTATCTTCAAATACACAGGTAAAATTTGCAACTAAAATTTAAAAAAAAATTAATCCATCCTCATAGAAAATGAGTAAAGTGAGTAGTTCAGGGCGAACATAATTTTCCTTCTCAGTCTACAGAACGATCTAGTTAAGAATTTAGACCATGTAAGGATCTGGGAAATGATGCAGCAGGTTGGGTCTAGATGATTCCATTTTATGACCCTCTATTTTTAATTGGCTGGGTATTCTCTGTATTTACATTTCAAATGTTATCTCCTTTCCCCCCATTCCCATTCCTCCTCCCTCTCCCTTGCTTCCATGAAGTTGCTCCTTTTCCCAACCACCCTCACCGCCTGAGCACCTTGGCATTCCCCTACTCTGGAAGAACATGTCTTCACTGGACCAAAGGCCTCTTCTCCCGTTGATGCCAGACAGTGCCATCCTCTGCTACATATGAACCTGGGGCCATGGGTCTCTCCATGTGTATTCCTTGTTTAGTCCCTGGGAGCTCTGGGGGGTTTGTTTGGTTGATAATGTTGATCTTTCCATGGGGTTGCAAACCATTTCAACTCCTTCAGGCCTTGCTCTAAATCCTTCGTTGGCGTCCCTGTTCTCAGTCATTAGCTGCAAGCATCCTCAACTGTATCTGTAAGACTCTAGCAGAGCCTCTGAGGAGGCATCCATATTTGGTTCCTGCCAGGAAGCACTACTTGACATCAGCAATACTGCTTGAGTTTGGTGGCTGAATATGGGGTGGATCCCCAGGTGAGGCTGTCTCTGAGTGATCTCTTCTTCAATTCCTGCTCCTCTATTTGTTCCTGTATTTCCTCCAGTGAGTGTTTTGTTCTCCCTTCTAAGAAGGACTTAGGCATCCGCATTCTGGCCTTCCTTAATTTTGAGCTTCAAAATGTCTATGACTTGTTTCTTGGGTATTCATAGCTTTTTGGTCTAGTACCCACTTATCAGTGAGTGCATACCATGTGTGTTCTTTTGTCACTGGGTTACCTCACTCAGGATGATAGCTTCTCTTTCTATCCATTTTCCTAGTAATTTCGTGAAGTCATTGTTTCTAATAGCTGAGTAGTACTCCATTGAGTAAATGTATCATACTTTCTATATTCATTCCTCTGTTGACGGACATCTGGGTTCTTTCCAGCTTCTGGCTTTTATAAATAAGACTGCTATGAACATGGTAGAGCATGTGTCCTTGTTATATGTTGGAGTGTCTTTTGGGTATATGCCCAGAAGTGGTATAGAGCTGGGTCCTCAGGTAGTACTATGTCCAACTTTCTGAGGAACTGCCAGACTGATTTCCAGAGTGGTTGTACCAGCTTGCAACCCCACCAACAGTGGAGGAGTGCTCTTTCTCCACATCCTCGCCAGCATCTGCTGTCACCTGAGTTTTGGATCTTAGCCATTCTGACTATTATAAGGTAGAATCTCAGGGTTGTCTTGATTTGCATATCCCTGATGACTAGGGATGCTGAGCATTTCTTTGGGTACTTCTTAGCCATATAGTATTCCTCAGGTGAGACTATCTTGTTTAGATCTCTACCCCATTTTTAATAGAATTATTTGACTCTCTGGAGTATGACTTCTTGAGTTTTTTATATATATTGGATATTAGCCTTCTATCAGATGTCAGATTGGTAAAGATCTTTTCCTAATCTGTTGATTGCCATTTTGTCCTCTTGATAGTGTCTTTTGCCTTACAGAAACTGCAATTTCATGAGGTTCCATTTGTCTATTCTTGATCTTAGAGCATAAGCCACTGATGTTCAATCTAAGAAATTTTTCCCTGAGCCTATATTTTCTAAGTTCTTCCCCGTGTTCTCTTGTGTTAGTTTCAGGGTAACTGGTTTTATGTGGAGGTCTTTGATCCACTTGGACTTGAGCTTTGTACAGGTTGATACGATCAATTTGCATTCTTCTGCATGCTGACTGCCAGTTGAACTACCACCATTTTTTGAAAATGCTGTTCTTTTGCCATTGAATGTTTTTAGCTACTTAGTCAATGATCAAGTGACCATAGGTGTGTGGGTTCATTTCTGGGTCTTCAATTCTGTTCGATTGATTTACTTGCCTTTCTCAGTACCAATGCCATGTAGTTTTTATCATGATTACTCTGTAATACAGCTCGAGGTCAGAGATGCTGATTTTCCCAGAAGTTCCTTTACCATTAAAAATAGTGTTTAATATCCTGTGTTTTTTGTTATTCCAAATGAATTTGCAAATTGCTCTAATTCTATGAAGAACTGAGTTGGAATTTTGATGGGGATTGCATTGAATCTGTAGATTACTTTTGGCAAGATGGCTATTTTTACTATGTTTATCCAGCCACTTTGCTGAAAGTGTATATCAGCTCTCTGAATTCTCTGGTGGAATTTTTGGGGTCACTTAAGTATACTATCATGTCATCTGCAAATAGTAATATTTTGACTTCTGCCTTTCCAATTTGTATTCCTTTGACTTTTGTTGTCTGATTGCTCTGGCCAGGACTTTCAGTCCTATAGTAAATAGGTAGGGGGAGAGTGGGCAGCTATGTCTAGTACCTGATTTTAGTGTGATTGCTTCAAGTTACTCACCATTTGGTTTGATGTTGGCTATATGTTTGCTGTATTTTGCTTTTATTATGCTTAGGTATAGGCCTTGGATTCCTGATCTTTCCAAGACTTTTAGCATGAAGGGGTGTTGAATTTTGTCAAATGCTTTCTCAACATCTAGTGAGATGTTCATGTGTTTTTTCCCCTTTGACTTTGTTTATATAGTACATTATGTTGATGGATTTCCATATATTGAACCATCCCTACATCCCTGGGATAAAGCCTACTTGATCATTGTGAATGATCATTTGATGTGTACTTGGTTTCAGTTTGTAAGAATTTTACTGAGTATTTTTGCATTGATGTTCATGAGAGACATTGATCTGAAATGTTCTTTCTTTGTAGGGTCTTTGTGTGGTTTAGGTATGAGTGTAATTGTGGCTTTGAAGAAAAAGTTAGGTAGTATTTCTTTTGTTTCTATTTTGTGGAATAGTTTGGAGAGTATTGGTATTAGGTGTTCTATTAAAGTCTGACAGAATTCTGCACTGAACAAAAAAGGTCCTGAGCTTTTTTGGTTTAGAGGCTTTTGATGATTGTTTCTATTTCTTTAGGGGTTATGGGATTGTTTAAATCGTTTATCTGATCCAGATTTAACTTTGGTACCTAGTATCTGTCTAGAAAGTTGTTCATTTCCTCCATGGATTTTAGTTTTGTTGAGTATATGCATTTGCACCAGGATCTGATGTCTTCTTGTATTTCCTCAGTTTCTGTTGTTATATCTCCCCTTTCATTTCTGATTTTGTTAATTTGGATACTCTCTCTGTGCCCTCTAGTTAGTCTGGATAAGAGTTTATCAGTCTTGTTGATATTCTCCAAGAATGAAATTTGTTGAATCATTTAGTTTTTTTTTTCCACTTGGTTGATTTCAGCTCTGAGTTTGACTATTTTCTGCAGTCTACTCCTCTTGGATTTATCTTCTTTTTGTTCTTTTGTTCTAGAGCTTTCAGGTGTGCTATCAAGTTGATTGTCTATGCTTTCTTCAGTTTCTTTTTGGAGACACTCAGAGTTATGAGTTTTCCCTTAGCACTGCTTTCATTGTATTCCAGACATTTGGGTATGTTCTGCCTTTGTTTTCATTAAATTCTAAAAAAGTCTTTGATTTCTTTATTTCTTCCTTGACCAAGCTATCATTGAGTAGAACCTGGTTCAGCTTCCATTTGTATGTGGGCTTTCTGTTGTTTTTGTTGTTATTGAAGACCACTCTTAGTTTATGGTGAATTGATAGAATGCATGGGATTATTTCAATGTTCTTGTATGTGTTGAGGCGTGTTTTGTGACAGACTATGTGGTCAGTTTTGGAGATAGTGCCATAAAGTGCTGAGAAGAAGGTATATTCTTTTGTTTTAGGGTGATATATTCTATAGATGTCTGTTAAATCCATTTCGTTCACCACTTCTCTTAGTTTCACTGTGTCCTTGTTCAGTTTCTGCTTCCATGATCTGTTCATTGATGAGAATGGGGTGTTGAAGTCACCCACTATTATTGTGTGTGGTGCAATATATTCTTTGAACTTTAGTAGAGTTTCTTTTATGAATGTGGGTGCTCTTGTATTTGGAGCATAGATGTTCAGGATTGAGATTTAACTGTGATAGATTTTTTTCTTCCATGAGTAAAAATTGTCATTCCTTATTTTTTGATGACTTTTGGTTGAAAAATCTATTTTATTTGATATTAGAATAAATCAAATTTGTTTCTTGGGACTATTTGCTTGGGAGTTTTTTTTTTTTTTTTTCCCCCAGCCTTTTACTCCGAGGTAATGTCTGTCTTTCTCACTGAGATGAGTTTCCTGTATGCAGCAAAAAGCTGGATCCTGTTTATGTATCCAGCCTAATAGTCTATATATTTTTATTGGGGAATTGAGTCATTGATGCTAAGAGATATTAAGAAATAGTGATTGTCATTTCCTGTTAGTTTTGTTGTTAGAGGTAGAATTACGTGTGTGTGTGTGTGTGTGTGTGTGTGTGTGTGTGTGTGTGTGTGTGTGTTTTCTTTTGGGTTTGTTGCAAGAAGATTACTTTCTTGCTTTTCCTAGGGTGTAGTTTTCTTTCCTTGTGCTGGAATTTTCCATCTATTATCCTTTGTAAGGCTGGGTTTGTGGACAAATAATGTGTAAATTTGGTTTTGTCCTGGAATATCTTGTTTCTCTATCTATGGTACTTGAAATTTTGTTGGATATAGGAATGTGGACTGGCATTTGTGTTCTTTTAGGGTCTGTATGATGCCTGTCCAGATTCTTCTAGCTTTCATAGTCTCTGTTGAGAAGTATGGGGTAATTCTGATTGGTCTGCCTTAGTATGTTACTTGTCTTTTTTCCTTTACTGCTTTTAGTTTTGAACATTTGGTGTTTTGACTATCATGTGTTGTGTATGTTCATGATCATTTCTTCCTTTAGGTTAGAAAAGTTTTGGGTTTTTTTCTATAATTTTGTTGAAGATATTTACTGGGTCTTTTAGCTTAGAGTCTTTCCTCTCTTCTACACCTATAAACCTTAGGTTTGGTATTCTCATTATGTCCTGGGTTTCCTGGATATTTGGGGTTATGATCTTTTTGATGTGTTGTGTCAATGTCCCTGAGATTCTATCTTCCATCTCTTGTATTCTGTTGGTGATGCTTACATCTATGACTCCTGATCTCGTTCTTAGGTTTTCTATCTTCAGGGTTATCTCCTTTTGTGATTTCTTTAGTTTTCCTATACATGTTTCAATTCCTTCACCTGTTTGGTTCTACTAGTTTATGTGTGTTCTCCTGTATTTCTTTAAGGGAGTTATTCATGTGCTTCTTAAGGACCTCCATCATCAACCTGAAGTATGATTTTAAGTCCAAATCTTGTTTTTCAGGTGTGTTCAGATATCCACTCTTTGCTGTGGTGGGCGAACTAGATTCTGATGTTGCCAGGTTGACTTGATTTCTGTTGCTTAGGTTCTTGTGCTTGCTTCCTGCCATCTGGTCTGTGATGCTAGATGATCTTGTTGTCTCTGTCTGGAGTTTGTCTTTCCTGTGGGTCTGTTGGCCAGTGGGCTTAGGAGGGATGTTGCTAGTGGGTTTTCAACTCTCTGTGAGTAGGCTGTGAGTTCTGATCGTGGTGGGCCAGCTCTGGCTATGGCATAGATGAGGGCTAGAAAAGTTCGTTCTTAAGCAACTCCAATATACCTGCACCCCAAGAATTTCCAGGGGTCTTGCCACAGATAATCAGTAGAAGGTCTCACCTCTGGGCTCAAGAGGGAGAGCTCTCCTGAGGCTTCTCTGGGTGCTCAGCTGTATGGTCCCTCTTTAATTGGCAACACTTTGATAACCTCTGCTTTCGACTCTACTTCCTCAACTTTTGAGTTGATACCTTAATCATCTGTCCTCTTCATCACTTCAACTTATCCTGCATTTCATTTAGATTTTCCTTTTGTTTAAATGTTAGTGCCTCCTGGTACTGTCCTTCTGCTCTACAGAATCTTAATTCTGGGCGTCTCTTACCAATGCTCCACTGTGTCCCATACACTTCCTGGTGCTTTACTTCTTGCTTTCACTTAAAATCCAGAGTGTTTTTTCCTTAGGACTCATGGCTAGTTTCATCATGGCAAATTCACATGCACCCACAGACCTGTATTTTATGTACAATCAATTCTCTCTTCCTCATTTTGGGGACAACTAAGCTACTTTGCAACATCCCAAGTCTTCTCCCATAACTCAATTTTTCACACTGTGTTCATGAATACTTTTTGTTAATTAATCTCATAAATCTTTGTCAAAACATTTTTTATCCTTGTCTTCCCAGATATTTTCAGAATCCCAATAAGAATTTATTGCTTGAGATAAGCAGTTCACAAATGCTAGAATAATCTTTTTTTTTAAAGACCACATCAGCACATCTGGAAAATGTAGGAAACAAAATCCTCAAGGGGTATTTATTCTTCAAGGGATTTTAATGAACTTGGCGTGAAAATACTGTACTAAGAAACACTGCTTGGTTTCTTTCAATAATAGCCAAAACTGCTGTAAATATAGTCAACATGATACTTTCATTTGTACTATGTTCTAGAGTGCAATGATTTATCCTGCCTCCAAGATAACCTACAGGTCCTTCCCATGGCATCTCATGCTTCCAAACTCAACTTTCTCAATGTCTTAAAGAGTTCATCTGAAGAAAATGCACCAGGAAAGGAGATCCTTTTACTTCTAATTCACTTCATCCTCTCAATAACATTTAGTTTTGTATTATCTCCTGAACACTATATGACACATCTAGCTGCCAGACTTAGTGCTAAATTTTTGTCTCCATTATCTTATTTCATGCATGTTATAGCCCTACAAAGTAAGTGGGTTATTAGTGTAATTTTACAGCTCTGGAAATCAGAGGTGAAAGAATTAGCTTCCCCGTATCACAGTGCTATTCAGCTCAGGAGTGGGATTTTTAACTAGGCTATTATATGGATGTGCCTGGGCCTGTCTGAAAGATGAGTTCCCTGGGACCAAGCAGTGTACCCTGCCACAAAGTCTTTGATATAGGGGGTCAATGTGAGCAAAAACTCTCAGAATATGTGAATGCTACTAAGAAAAAAAGTTTAAAAGGTAAACACAGTGTTTATTTTATTATATTCACTCTCAAAATGGTGTATTTATCTTTAGAGAGTTACTTCCATACTTAAAAAAAAACCTGCCTTTAAAATGACAAATTTGAGAGGCTTTTCAAATTCATTGTTTTATGTACCGCCACGTTTCTGTGTATGCTAACCATGTTCTATTGCGGAGCTAAACCTCCAACTCTACACTGTACTTTTTATGAAGTTGTTTTGGGATGGGGTACCTTTGTGTGCAGGTACAGGAGTTAACAGCTTCAGCTCACTCCTGTCTCCTCTGCCAGGGACACTTCCATAGGCACAGTGCAGATGGCGCTGTCCAGGGTGATCAGCGTCACCACGAGGAACACTTCATTCCTTTCATATGCCCACACCCTACTGATTACCTCTGGTCCGTGTTCTCCCTGGCCAGCATGTTGTCAGGTGCAGAGGGCCATACAAATGGAATCTTCAGCATAAGCTGCTGCATCATTTCCCAGATCATTACATAGTATAAGGGACACATTGGTCACTTTCTCTATCAGCAGTCTATAGCTGTTCCTTCCTACCTTGTCCCTTAATTTTTCCATTGTGTTCTCATAAGCTTTAAAAAGGAAAAATACATAAATGTGGGATGCAATACTGCCGATTAACTCCTGTTTCTTTAATATAAACCACGACTTTTGTATCAGATCTAAAAACTGTCCAAAGCTCTTGCAAACTTTCCCTTTTTATTATTTAGAAAGGTTTAGCTTTTTATCTAAATGAACTCTCCATACTGAGTTAATTATTGTGTCAGATGCAACATCTAAAAGTTCATATTTTTGTGCCTCTACTTAATTGCCCCATCATTCCATCCCACTGGAGGAAAAGACTATCTTTCATTCATAGAATTGGCCTTGTGCTTATATTAAAAGTGTGAATACACGATTGTGTTCAGATGAATATAACTACAAAGCACAAAAAGCAGGCCTTTTCAGGGTGAGGAGAGTTTGGGGAACTAGATAAGAATGGCGGTGAGAGAACGCCGTGATGTTCTAAGTGTTGTGATTTAAAGCATTGATGTTGGGAATCTCATCTCAATGAAAGAATAGAGAGAAGTACCTTAGCGCGGCTTCCAACTAATACTTCATTTAGGTTCATGTCATATTTCCAGCATCACATCAAACCTTGTCTTCACTCAGACTCTTCTTCCCACACTGTTGCCTTCAGTTTCTAAATCCTTTGTTGCTAAAGCCCGGTAATGCGTCCTCGTGGGTTTAGCCTCTGGGCAAACATTTTCAACAACAAGGCAAGATCTGGGCAGCAGCAATTCTTAGCAGCAATCCATCCCACAGCCTTCATTCTGTGGTTATTCACAGCCTGTCTGCATCCCTCAGAATTAACGTGTCCTCGGCAGAACACTCTATTATATCATGTGGTGACCGCTGCCTCTACTTGGAACCCACGGCTCCCAAATGACACATTTCATCACTCTCTGGCACAGAGTTCACAGTCTTCTACTTGGAGCGTTGTGGTGAGTCAGGGCTGAGACCCTGCAGTGCATGACCTGCAGTCTTTGCACTGTCTGAAACTGAGACTCCCTCCCATGAACTTTATTTCCACCAGTGCCGAAGGGGGTCCTCCTTTAAATCTGCAAATTACTGTTGCAAAGAAATCTTGATGACCTCAGACAATGACCTCCTGGGGTTTATGTTTTCATAGCCAGTCTGGCTTTAAGAAAGCAATGAGAAGTTTGTCACCTTATTCAACTCCTGTTTAAATGGCTAGCCAATGGCAGGCCAGAGAACCAGCATGGAGCAAATGTTTATTAATGTTACTTAAGCAAGAAAATTTGGACTTTCCCAATGAAAGCACTTAAATCATGATACCCAGGTCATGGAAATCAAGCATGGCATAATGAGTTTGGAAATCTTGGCAAACTAGATCCGAGTATTTTACATATTAAAGTATATCAAATCCAGCATCTATACATTCTTATATTTTTTATTATATATATATATATATTTTTTTTAAACTTGCCTTCTTTCTAAATGCCTGTACCTTCTTGGATGTATTTTCCTGTGCTTCTTTAAGGCTTTATTAATTTACTTCTTAGAGGTCTCTAAAATCTTTATAAGATTGGATCGTACAACATCTTGTGCTTTGTTTTTGTTAAGATATACAATTGCTATAGCAGAATATCTGGGATCTGGTTGTGCCATATTGCCCTGGGTCTTGTTGGCTCTGTTCTTATGCTGTCCTTTAGTCATCTGGGTTTCCCTGGTGTTGGCCAGATGATCCTTATGGCAACAGGAATTCTCAGGAAGGTGGGGAGATCTATGGACCAGATCATGGAGGTCAAGGTGTCAGACTCCCCTGGCTGTTCCTCAGATGGGCTTCACTAGCAAGGGAATGGTGGTGTGATGTTCAAAGCTTGGAGTTCTTAGGGTCCCTGCAGGTCTCCATGGGGAAGGAGGACACTATTAGGGTCCCAAAAGGCTACTTGGGACCAAAGAGTGAACCCAGAGCTAGACAATGGTGTTCAGGAGATCGCTCACAACTCACCTCTGCAGGATACGTTCTGGCAGGGCACGGCTGACATAGGGTTGTCAAGCAGAGTTCCAAGATGATTAGTCTTGGGGACTCTCAAAGGTTTTGAAAGGGGAGCAGGACACTCTTCAAGCCTGCAAGGGTCTTCAGGACTGAACAGCAAGCCCAGCACTAGACAGTAGATTTCAGGGGACCATGTACAATGCCCACTACATTCTCTCTCAATGTATGAAGTTTCTAAGCAATTTCCCCATGTTATGTTTAGATGAGTATGTGTATTCCAAGGAACAATGAACAACTCCTCCATGTCTTCTATTACAGGTAATACGGCATAAAGACATTTGCCAGGCATATTTGTCCTGTAATCTGTTGGAGGAAATGTTTGGGGAGTTTTGTAAGGAAATCTGATTGACTTACCTGACTTACTCTCTTTCTCCCTTTCTTCTTTCTCTCTTTTCTTAAAAACAAAACAAAACAACAACAACAAAATGTTTTACCTTGTAGTTCTTTTGTTTTCTTACTTTCTTTTGTGTTTCTGAGGGAATGTCTCATGGGCTGGCCATGAAGCCCAGACTGACCTTGACCACATTATATTCCTGGTGTGTCCCAGCACTCAGTTTACAGGCCTGTCCCCAAGGCTATGGCAATGCTGTTTCTTAAACTTATTCCAAAACATATATAAGGGGTGGCATGTATGAGTGTGTGTGTGTGTGTGTGGTGTGTGCATGTGTGTGCGTGCATGTGTGTGTGTATGCATGTGTGTGTGTGTGTGTGTGTGTGTGTGCATGTGTGTGATGTGTGTGTATGTGTGTGTGTATGGTGTGAAGAAAGGAGAAAGGGAAAAAAAGACACAGATCATGTTAATACCTCTCTTCTGAAACCAGGATGTTTTAAATATTTTTCCAAAACAAATAGCTTATGTTTTTTGCTTCTATTTTCTCACTCTTAAAACTACATTAAATGAGCTACCTTAGTGTATACTAGCAATGTCCAAACAATAAACCTCCAGCTACTGATTTTTCCCCTCCAATTGATTTGATCTTGACCTTTCTGAGATGGCCAACACAATGAGCAGTATGCGCACTTTTCAAACTCACCACATGGAATTCCTAATTTTATATCCGTCTTCAACTATGTATCTCAGCTACGTAACTCATAATGCCCTGGCACTGTTTACAAGTTTTAACATGGCAATTAGATTCACGTGTTCAGAGTCAAATTAAATCTCTGTCTACCTTATTCAAATCACATCCACAAACATTTATCCTGTCTAGTCTCAACCACTTTCCATCCCACAAAGCTGCCTGACGTGTCTCCATCAGAGAGCAGGCAGCCTGTCACCGGTAGGTGGCTGCCTCTATTGCTACTCTCATTCCGCCTACAAGCTCACCACTTTCTTTTTTTAACTTCACCTTCTCTCTTCAAATCTTTTGATATCAATGTTTCCCCTCCCAAGGTGGTCAATAGCGATTTATGTGTGTCTGTCTGTCAATGTCCAGCTCAGTGAAAAGTGGGTACTTGACCTGTAAGCAGCCCACACACAAATGTTGATTGAATCTAAATGCCTCGAATGTGAACAGTGCAAGTTCTTTTTATTGCCCCACTGTGGACTTTGCATTACTGTGGATAGTGTAGATGTCTTTTGTTGATAGATAGCTCCGTGACCTGTGTACTAAATAAATGTCCATAAGTGATTTTGAGAATGACTGCATTAGCAACTAGGATGACCATAGTTCATGCATATTTAGAATGGAAACCTTGAGAGATAGGCTTGAGAGAATGTGGAAAGACCCACAACGCCATATCTAATAGACCCCTCCTATATTGTGAACCATACTGAACTTCTCTTTCTGCTCCAGAAATTACCAGTTAATCTGTGCCATTCATAGACCATGTTTTTCCTCCTGAGTTTGTGAATTTTTAAAGGGAGCATTTTAGCTTTATTTTTTTTCTGCTTTCCAAACATATAAGGATTTAATAGGAATTAGGCAAACTTAAGCTCATACTATAATTTATTTTATTATTATTGACATTTATCAGATAACATCACTATTTCAATCTTTTAAGTGAGGAAAAACAAATAATATAAAATACATAATAAACTTTAACAAACTTAACCATACACAAAATACGGAATGATTGAAACTATGTTACATGGCTATTTTACAAAGAAGGCTAATAATACATTTAGATGAAGTTTATCATTGAATTTTGGATATTATATAATATTAAATATAGACAGTCAAAACAGTTACTTTTATAGAATCAATTTGGTATTTTACTATTAAAAATGAGTACTATGTAAATGAGTGCTTACAAAAATATTTTAAGCAAAAGCTGATCTATTCATATTTTTGCAGTTACAAAAATATATATTCTTCTGAAACTAGTAGATTTGCTTGAGGCATTAGATATTTAAATTCAAATGTATGATTTCTAAATACATCAACAACTTAGTATTCTTGACTATATAATATACAATTCACACATGGTATTAGAATATATTTACCTTATGAATAATGTAATTTTAAAGTAAAAGAAGCAAGTGACCCTTTTATATATAGGGATACAGAGACCTTATGACAATCTTTTTTATTATATATATATATAATAAAAAGATATATATATATATATATATATCCAATACACTAAATTCTGGTTGGGCCTTATTAAGTGAATTTCAAAACATTTGATGGATGATTATATGAATGGATAATACCATTGTCTGTGCCTAAAATTAATTACTAAATATTTGTTATTTCTGGTATAACCAGTATTTCTAGTAACTAACATTCTAAAAAAAATTGTCCCTTATAAGCTAATTCTTAGTGGTAAACCAGAAAAGCAGACTTGAGATTGACTGGATAGCGATGTAGTTTGAACCATGGCATGTCTCCCAAGCATCCGATATTAAGAGCTTGATACTCGGTGTAGCGCTATTGAGAGGTGGCGAAACATCTGGAGGATGGAGGTCAATGTGTGGTTCCTGAGCCTGTTGAAGGCTGCATGAGATACTGTGGAGCCAAAGTCTCTTATCTTTGTGACTCGGCTAATGAACAAAGTGCTTCTGGTCTGCTGTCCTCCTCTGCCGCGAGTTGCTAATCACAATGGGCTCAGCCGCAGGCTCCAGTTGGTTGTGGACTAGAACCTCTATCAACTTGAGCCAAAATAAACCTTCTCTCTTTGTAACTTAATTATCTCGGATGATTTGTCACAGTGATGACAAACAAAAACCAAGCTGGCTCGTGCAAATAGCATAGGAGCATCAGTGAACACAGGACAGCCCACAAGTTCACCTGTGGCCCAGGCAGCACTGATATCTGCAGCAGACATCATGTGGTCTGTCTAGAAACGACATGTCTCACATTTTTTCAAGCAAAGAAGACACCAAAATTATATATTTATAATTAATGTTCATAAAACTAAAAAAGTGGTTTATGTTATATGAAAACACACACACACACACACACACACACACAGGCATCTGTATATCATTATCAGACTTAGCAGACTTCAGAAACCTAAGCCAGTGAGAGAATAAACAGTTTTAAGTGAGGCAGACTTCCCACTAAGTGACCCCGGAGAGTCACACAGACTGAATGTACTGAAATAGACCTCCATACTTGCCAGGTGGTGCTCAGCAACAGCAATGCTACCAACAGTGACAATGGCAAACCATTAAAGTATCAAATAATTCTGGGACCAAGTATTAACCACTATGACCAGCATGAAATTGCAGCACCTAAGGAAAATGGTGGCCATTCTGTAAAACTGCTTTGCGGAGGCCATTCTTGGTAAAGCTGACTCATATTTCCTCCACCTGTTCTTCAGAGAAAAGATTTTTCTGAGGCTCTCCCCTAAAACTCCAAACATGCAAAAGGAAGAGTCTTTAGACTTCAGTTTTGCAGGAGCATTCATATGAAAACAGATTTTAAAAATTAAACTCCCTAAAAATTTAGAAGCAATTCAGTCAAATACAAAGCTGTAGTAGTTTGACTGTATTCCCACTAGGGTAGATTTCCAAGATTATTTTCAATTTTTTAAAGGGACAAATGACTTAAAAAGCAAGGTTATTAATTTAAGATTTTAATATTATGATTTTATAAAAACCTAAATGCCTGAGAAAACCCCTGCTTAGATGTGGTGACTCATATTGCACAGGACCACAGATGCTTGGACTTGTGTAAGAATACTTGATGGTTTGAGATAGAAACATGTGTGCTTTAAATAACCTTGCCTATAAAATCTACGTGTTCACTACAGGGAATTATTTGTTTAAGTGAGCTCCTTTTGAATTTATTTCTCATTGATTTTCTTCCCCATAAAGTTAGTATAGGATCAACTTCTTTTCATTCCAAATTGAGCTATTCAAAGTTAAAATCAATAGAGCCAGAAATATTGCCACCCCGAGTAACACACACTTTAGCGTCTTTGTTTCCTTCATAGGCCGTGTCTCACACTGTAATTGACTGACCTCACATTCATATGTAGCTAAAGCTGCCCTTGAACTCCTGGCAATTCTCCTGACTCTCTGTGTACTTGGATTACAGGCATGAGCCATCACTGGCTTAAAGGAAAGCCAGCATGGTTTAATATATGGTTTTACATGTGCTAGGCAAGCACCACTGTCCCACATTCCCAGTTCTCTCTTCCTTTTTAATTGAACATCTTGCCGCAAGAAGAGTAGCCAATGGATACACAGGGGGCTGAAGACACCAGAAAACTGTTAAAGGGAAGGAAAACAGCATGGCCCTGCAGAGGAGAATGTTGGTTTACAGAGGAGAAGCCAAACAAACCTGGAGCAGAAATCCTCATCCTCTGGCTGTCTCTAGAATAGGAAAATAGATATCTTTTCAGCTCTTCAAGTTTTTACAGAATTAAATTTTGTAATGTTAGACACAAAAGAGAAAAAGATTTAAGATAGTACATATGATTCAGTTCCTGTGATAAGATCTAAAATCTCTCAGTGGGTAGACCGGAGCCTATGTCCACACAGAGAAGTAGTAACACTAAGCAGGGTTTTCCCTTAGCTCATCAATAATCCCCAGCTGCAGAGGATAGTGCAACATTAAACCAAACTTCTAAACTCCCAAGGCCTGCTAAAACTCCAATGTCAAAAGAAGGTATATATTATGGTATTGAAAAATGATTACTTATCTATCGTAGGTTTTTTTAAGTGTTAACACTTTGAAAGTTTTACATAATGTCCCACTTCTGACTTGCAATTCATGTGGAGCCTCTTCAGTTATGAACCGGAAATGCCAAGAATATAGTTCTCGTACATAAAAGGCATCCCACATGATTTTTGCAACATGGCCCATATAATTAAATGACAATACATGTCATAAAACTCCAACTTTAGTCAGAAAGTAATTGTTAATATTCTAACACTTCTCACATAACAGATAAAAGCAGTGCCGTCATTAAGAAGATGGGTTTCCTATGTTAACTTAGGACTCCGCCATGTTCATAAAGTGAACTTGTGCAGGTCAATGGTTAGTCTTTGCTTTAGCTCAGCTGTGAAGTGCAGGTGGTGAGACAAGTTCAGCTTCCAGCCCTGCTGCGAGGCTATCTGAGGCAGGCACAGCAAAACGTGGGCTAGGCAATCAAAGGTGACATTTAGTTCACACTAACCTACGTCAGCTACGATTTTATTACAATAAAAATGGCAGTGATGGGTCTTATAATCAACCACTGGACATCTTTTAAAGTTAGTAAGTGCTGTGTACACCAATATGTTCAACTCAAAAGATAACCTTAACCACATTCTGTTATATAGGATGGATCCTTAAAATACACTAATTTATAAACACTGTAAAAGTAGATAACATGCCCAGGGGATAGAAGCATGCCCTGTAGCCCTTCTGTGCCTCTATGGGAACTGACTGAGGCTGGTGAGCACAGACCAGTAGAACAGTGTAAAGGGTCTGCTGGTTAGCTCTCCTTACTCACCAGACTTTGAGAGACTCTCTGACGCTACCACAAATATCAGAGCTTCAGGTTTGTGTGCCGATGATAGCAAAATATTAATTTCCTAAAAGTTATGGGTGTATGTCATAAATGCAAAGGTAGGTCATATCTTTATTAAATTCAGAATGCTAAGGCTTTTCTTTAGAAACTGATGTTGGTTTCCCTATGGTTGGTCACATACAGTTTTACTGAATAATGAAAAAAAATCTCAAGTTCTCTTGCTGAATAATTTTCACCTTAACTCATAGGATAAATATAATCCCATACCTCTGAAACACATTTTTTAAAAACTTAATATATCACTGGCAGTAAAGACAGCTTTTAATGATTGGCTGAAATTCATTATGAGATTTGTAAAGTAAAACTGAATAATGGTCTGTCAAAACTGTCATTAAAGAAAGGATTTCATGTGCTGAGCCCATTTCCATACACGGTTCTGTGCTGTATGTGCCTTTGGGTCAGTGATGGACAGCCTGTAGGAGACAGTTCCGATAGGCCAGACAGTCTACTGAGGCCATAGCCACCTCAGCTCATGAAAGTACCCTCCATGACATTTGTACAATGATAATGTCACCTAAAGGCACAATTTATTCCTATCATTAAGCAAAGCACAACTTTGCTTATCATAATCACAGTCATGCTGTTTTAATTATTCTTAAAGTTATATATCTAAAACCAATATCAATATATTTATGTGTTAAAAACAATGTTAGTATACCAACACAGAAGTGATAAATACAGCATATACTTTAGAATGGATACAGTCTATACCTTGGTTCCATAAATTATCAAGGTTCTTTTCTAATGGCCCTTTGAAAGACAACAAATAAATCTATTTTTCACATCTTACACATATAACCTGATAGACAAATACTCATGAAGGTGGATTGTTTTAAGGGTCTGATGTCTCATAGAAAGACTTCATATGGTTGACAGTTTCTTCCTCTGTGAAGGGTTGAGTTGTCCGATCCGCTTCTTATTTTCCATCTTCATTTGCGTCTTTCATTTCCCCAACCTGGCAACTTCCTGCCCCCAGCTGTCAGTGAGACTTCACCCAGTATTCGTGGCTCATTGGGGAGATCAGAAAAGCACCTGCCAGCCAGAGTGGTTACACAGCTGGAGCGTGTGTGACAGAGGTGAACGTACGTCTTGCCAAACCCTTGCCAAGAAAGGGAGGCATGTATGTCCTGGCTTCTCACATGTGCAGTTCTGAGTGGCACAGGTGGTAGATGGGACATCTGTAACTCCCCATCTACACTGCACTTAACCCTTCTGTAAGACTGTTTCCAAAGTGTGGTCATCATTTTTAGTGACATGCCTCTTCAAACTATCAATTATTATATCTGTCCATTGGGGAAGCTAAAAACAAATACAATAGAATTTAATGAATGAGCAAAGAGCCGAAATAGTTAATATTTTATCTCTGTATTTCCCTACAAATCCGAGCAGTAAAATTTGCCCAAATATGCATCTGTAATCTTAATGAGGCCAAACTGTCTGAAGCAACTTCTAGTTCCAGCACAAATACCCAAACCAAACATCAGCTATTTACGCCGTGAGAAACTTTACTTCTTAGATATGCATTTCTTTGTCTTGGGCAGAGAATGTTGACTTTGCCAGCATTTGGGAGCATCTGCCTCGTGGCTTGTAGAGATGCTTATTCTTCTCCCACTGGAGGTGGTGGCTCACACAGCTTGTACAGTCTAGAAAGGAAACAGGACAGTGTGACAATCACTTTCTACACTAGCCTTACATGAATATTATTATTGGTAGAAAAAAAAATACATCACCACTAACTTCTTGGCTCCGTCAGCCATTGTTACATTGATTCTCCCATAGAACATAGGACATGAGACCGCTTAATCTAAAACTTGGGTCCTGTGAGTTTGGAAATATGTCTCTTTTCTTTGTGCACGTTTCAAAGGCTGCTCCTTTGATGGCACTATCTTTTCACGGGAGTTCTCAACTGTTCCAATGCCACACCCTGTTTGTACAGCTCCTCATATTGTGGTGGCCCCCAATTATAAAATTATTGCATTGCTACTCCATATCTATGATTTTTTCACTGTTGTGAATCATAATTTGAACATCTGATAGCAGGAAAACTGATATGTGGCTCCTTGGAAGGGTCAATTGACCCTAAAGAGGTGGTAACCCACAGGTTGAGAATCTGCTGTTTTGGAAGCTATTACTCTGCTCCAGTCTGTCTGTCTGTCTGCTTTGCTGGTAGTAATGTCTTTCCCCTGAAGTGTCAGAGGCAGTGTCATTATGATAATTAACCCCTTGACTACCATAGCTACCTTTCCCGAATATAGTCTCTATCTCACAGGGATCTCCAGATTTTCTAGAATCTTTGCACATTTACCTCTATATGCGAGATATCTGATATGTGATGCCACAAGGATGTTAGGACCCGCAGGCTGAGAACCACTAATCTAGAGAGATGAGCGGCTGAGCTAATGTGTGTGGCTCTTGGATCTACCTGTTTTCCTTAAGAGGAATTAAGTTGACACTCATCCTACTGTGAGTATATGTATAAGCATATATACATGATTGTGTGTGTGTATGTGTGTGTTTTGTTGGGGGTGTTTATGAGTCCTGAGGATTGAATCCAGGGCTTTCATACTTTTTAAGCACATGCTCCACCACAAAGTTGAATAGAACTTAAAAGCATTGCTAGTCACTATAGCAAACTATAAATTTCCTCTGTCTGAGACACAAAATACCATACCAATTCTAAACCAGTGGAGAGAAATGAAGATGATTTAATGCCAAATTGTAAGTCTGATTGGCAAAATGAACTTTATTGGTCTGGAGGCCAAAAGTTACTGTTTTTGCAGGATTGAAAAATGTGACTGGTGCCCCATAGGTTATCTCCACCGAGGAGGAGAATACCGAAAGGCTTGTTTTGTCCTTCCTGAAGAAGAGAACACATTAAATTGAGCTGATGTAGTTTGAAGATTCTTCTGCAGCCTGAGCACAAGATTCTGTTTCAAACTCCCTCCTGGGGCTGGGGAAACAGAACAATCAGAAGGTCCTTTTCTCTCTCAATTTCTATCCTATTTCCATGGTACTTCTGCCCAGTAAGTGACAAGGCCAGAGATGGGAGGGTGGGTAGAGAAGTCGTACCCCTCACATTCTATTGTCTGATTTTGTCTGTTTGTGCCCAGCGTGTCCAATACTGGCAGAGAGATGAATCTTTGAAATGTCTGCCTTGCAAATTGGCGCAGAGGCTACTCCCTGTGGTCACCAAATGCAATAATAGCTCTGGCTACTGCAGGTCTGGGAAACCTCTGTTTCTTGAGGCTTCTTGGAAGTGACTCAGGGTTATTTGAGTTCAGGCTCATGTAACAATGGAAACTTGACAGCTCTGGGAGTTTAGCAACAGCTGGTGTGTTTTGGAAGTGATACAGGTAAGGAGTTGGGCTCTAACCCTGCACCAAGGCTTCTGCTTTTGGAAACTAAATTACTGGTGTGTGTGTGGGGTGGTTGCCAACAGCAGAAGCAAATATACATCAGTGTGTGTTCGCTGAGTTAACACCAAGAACAATAAGTAAACTAAGCATATGGAGTTAGGTTGGGAGGTTTGAACTGAATAAACTCCTAGGTACACATGACTCCCTGAAGCTCCTAAGAATGAATTTTCCAGAAATATTTTGCCAGCTTTGCTGGTGGATATTTTGGTTATGAGTACTAAATGTGTCTTCCACATTATTGTCTTTTAGGGAAGTGATGGCTCCTGTCAGAAGGGATCCTATGCCCCATGAGCCTGTATAGTCTGTATCTCCACAAACTGCCTCTCTTCCCCTCATCTTCCCCCTCCTCTTTTCCCTCCCTTCTCTCCTGTCTCTTGTGCTTTCTAAGCAAAGATGCTAATGCTGAGTTCTGTGCACAGTCGCACATTGCTCCTTTAGGGCCGCAGTCACTTCTGTATTGAGCTTCTGTTTTCCAAGGGGCACCAGTAAAACACATGGTATTTACTCAGTAAATATCTACAGAATGAGTGAAATAGTAAATAGAAATTCGAAATGATTTTTATTTCTCTCTTGTTATTCCCCTGTACATCATATCAATTTTATAGCTGGTTCATTTTATTATGTTTCATCTCAAGTGTTTTAAAGATAATCCAATAGAGAAAAAGCTTGAGTTCATCAGTGGTTTGCTGTCTTATGTTCAGCCGGAATATTGCTTTATTGACCGGGTGCTAAAGCTTTATCCCAGCCCTGCTGTTCATTAGTGTTCAACGGCTCTAGCTGAAAACACCTTGCAAAGCTATTACCTTGTTTTCTTACTGGAATTTGAACACTTCAGTGGGTCTATTACACAAATATCCCATGTCTGCTCATGGTGCTGGAGAGAATGGGTTTGTGTGTGTGTGTGTGTGTGTGTGTGTGTGTGTGTATGTGTGTGTGTGAAATGACTCTTTAGCAATAGAAAGCCTCAAGACTAAGCACCTAAGAATGACAATTAACAAGACTAGAGTATTATACAGAGTTAGGAGTCAGCACTAGAAATACATGCAGCTACTACATGGCGGTCCCATCCATTTTCACCGGGGAAACATGGTTTCTCTTTGAAAGCACGCATACCTCCCAAGTAGGTTATCGATATGAAGTATAAATGGCTGGAGTCACTTCCCTCTCTCTGCTCACCATGTTATAAGCAGAAACAAAGAACATCTTGCCTGAGACAGCACTTGAGAAGCCTACTTTTGGTTAAAATGCCAACATGTAATCGTGATCAAATGTCTAAGTAATTATTTAACACTGCCCCACTTCAAGATAGATAACAGCTTACTCTAATCATAGAAACCAAATGGAAAGCAGTTTTCTATGCTCATTCACTTCAAAAGTAAGTGAGAACTTTCTTATAATTGGTGGACTGTGAATATTTGATATCCCCAACAAAAAACTCTGATTAATTCATCCGTCTATCCAATCATTCATTCACATTGTCTTGAAATAAATTCAAATATTTGAAGTCACTATGTAGTTACTGTTAAAATGAATATATAATCTCTGTATCCTGAGAACTCATATTTGGTTAGGCAGAGAACCCTCTAATAATCCATGGCTACATGATATAGAAAGGGGCATTATCATGTGACACCCAGGAAGACTGACAAGAGCTACTCAACTGAGACTCAAAGCAGAAGATTACATGCAAGCTGGGGTTTCAGAGTTTTCCATAACAGTAGAGGCAAGGGCATAACAATCTCAGGAGTAGTAGAAAGGGTGGATGGACTGTTGATACATATTAATTATATTTTTGAGTTGAATTTTTGTAAACTTTATTTTTTTTTAAATTCACTTTCAAAATAAATAAGGTCTGTTTCTTTCTGAGAGCGTCCATTGATCCCCTCATCAGACTTCACCACTGAGTGTTTTCCAGAGTGAGCTCACAGTCAGTGTCAGTAGGACACTGGCCATGACTGACTCTGCTAGAAGCCAATAAGCCCCCAGGCAAGATGTAGACGTGGTACACTTACCTTGGGGCTGACTGAGGAGTCCGGTCTCTAACCCCCAAGTTCTTAGCTGTGTTCTGAACTCTTGCACCCTGAAAGTCAGTGAAATCAATAATATAGTAAGAGTTAATTCAAATAAATCTGAGTTTAGAGGCATTATTTTAACAGTGTTTGATATCAAGGGCCATTAATAAGAAATACATAAAAACACTATATGAAAGGTTTTTTTTAATTAGTGCTATTATGAGTTAAAATATACTGTTCCAAATACTTATTATTTATCTTATAGCCTTAGCTCATTCAAGAGTTTAATAGCTTCTCATTTATTCCCATATCTTATATCTTTTTACACATTTCAGAAACAATAACTTAAAACATTAAAAATAGAACATGGCCATGTTATTAACACATGTTAGCCCCAAACACTTTCATGGAACATGAGTCAAACCTGCATCTCTTCAGATGGACATGTAGTTTAAATGTAATAACGTTTTGTAAGAAAGCATCTTCTAAATATCTCACCAGCAATTTCTAGATAAGCTACATCAATGTTGATTTATGAAATGTAAAAGTTTTGTCTCAAAGTTGGTGGTAAAAAAACAATGTTTTTCCCTGTGGTAAAAGGGAACCCATGACCAGAAATTTCAGAAATGAAGTTACAACCACTGTTTAGTTCCTAATGAGTTCCCAATTGAACCAAAGATGACTGTTTGCTTCTAGGAACAGAGAAAGGAGAGTAACTAAAACAACAACAACAACAAAAAAAACTTTAACATGTTCTAAGTACCCACTGCATCCAATATTGCCCTAAATAAAGTTGCAAGAAGAGGCAGTGAAAACTCAAAGAATAGATTCTCTCAAAATAAAACTAAGAAATGAAAACAAGTCTAGAAAAACAGACAGGCAAAAGGACATAGAAAATAAATTATGGAATGGTAATCATTCAGTCTTTTTCTTTTGAAGACACTAAATACTTAAGAAAGTATTTGCAAGAACAAAATAGATTTCTACACACTTTACCACCCCTCCCTGAACTGTGGTTGATGAAAGCCATGAGTCAGCCCAAGCATATGGCCATTGTTTGTGGCATATCAACCTCAGGTCACACCACTTGCTCCAGGAAGGCTCCTTTTCTGGTCTGGGATCCTTTGGTGCAGAATGTCATGTTGCACTTTGTGATCATGCTTCATGTTCCTGTGACAGCTGCTCAGAACCTTCCAGAACCTTCCTTTGACGACCTTCATACTTTGAACAACTACTGGCCATTAGTTTGTATAGTGTCTTGGTGTGGATTTGTATGTAATGTTCTTATCATTAGAGGGAGGAAATGCTGCTTTTACAAAACAAGAAAATCAAAGGAGTGACACCAAGATCTTCTGTGTTCATCACATTTGGAGATGTATGCTGTCCTTGTGTCTTACCACTTGTGACATTACTTGGACTCATTTCTAATGGGGCAACTCCTGTCATGCCATCACTCTTTGTAGGCTTTACCAAGAAGCTTAGACTACAGGACTGTAAATACTGAGTCTCCATCAGAGTTCTGCATAACACTTCAGTTCCCAATGGTGGCATATTAATACTGTGATGGAATAGCATTTTTTTCCAAGATGAGTTATCTATTTCCCAAATACTTTAAGTGAATATCTAACTCAGCTGTAACTCACAGACAATGATTAATGTCATTCTGAGGTATGATATAAATATGTTTCTTTTTTCTCTCTCTCTCTCTCAAACAGTGATGGTATTGAATACTAGAAGGTCCCCCCTCCCCTGGTTCATCACTGTCCCCATTGGGACACATGATTGTATTTTGGTGCCTACTTCTGTCCACTGCCCAAAGGCCTATCTTATTTTCAGCCTCAGATGGTAATTCTGAGGTGAGAACTTTCAGCTCAGGGTGTTGTACACATTTCATCATGACATGAAAGACTTTGGGAGATCATGAAAACAAGCAGGGCCTTCAATTCCTCTTTTTTCTTGCCTCCTCTACCATAATCTACTTCCCAGGCCTATTAAATTGTCTGTAGTTACTAGAAGTACCACACATCCTTTGTTTTGTTACTGCTAGGAGACACAGACCATTTTTGTTTTTATGTAGCCATTTCCTATGAGTTCAGGTCCCTTGGATGAGGGGTCTGTACTATTTTCTCCTTGGCCATGCTTGCTAGGCATGGCTTACCCAATGTCATGTGCCTAGACAAGTGCCATACCTGATAAATGACCAAAGCCAAACCAGATCCTAGGAAACATCTCTCCTAAGACAGAAGTGTGACTTACCTGTTTCCTCATCACATCTGTGGCCTGCATAATGTACCGAGGAGGGAGTCCATGGCTTCTTGCTAGAGTGATGGCTTGCTCCAGCGTCACACTCAGGGTACACCTGTGGGCCAAGGTAATGGAAGTCACAGTCAGACTCACTGATCTACTCCTAGAGAAATCAGAACTACCAGTGTCATCAGAAACCAGCCAATGATGGAATTTCTGTTTTAAAAAAATAGGCCATAGGGCCTTATTTGTGATAACCAAAAGCTGTAAACAACCTAGATGTCCCACATCTGGATACAAAAAGGATACGGAAGAAAAAGATACAAAAAATGTGATTCATTTACACAATAAGATAATATTCATCTATTAAGAACAAGGGCATCATGAGATTTGAAGGGAAATGGGTGGAACTAGAACATACCATTCCCAGTGAGGTAACTCAGACCCAAAAGGACATGCATGGTATGTACTCACTGGTAAGTGACATTAGCTAAAAAGGTACAGAATATCCAGGATACAATCCACAGAACTCAAGAAGGACCAAAGTGAAGATGTTTCAATCCCACTTGGGAGGGAGAAGAAAGCAACTGGGTGGGCCAGGGAACAGAGAGGCGAAAAGGAAAATATGATCAAGTATGGGGGTTTAGAGGCAGGAGAAAAGCCTTGAGGGCCAGCAGAAAGAAGGAAAACAGGCAACCTCAGTAGGTGGGAGGCAGCAGAGACCCTCTAGAATATACCAAAGATCTGGGAGGTGAGAGACTCTTGTGACTCAGAGGGAAGGGCCTTAGAGGACATGCTCTACAGTAGGAAGACAGGATTTGTAGAGCCCACCTCCAGTAGATATTAAGTAGAGGGATGGGGTTGCCATCCAACAGTCTAAAACTCTGACCCAGAGTTGTTACTGTCTGAAAGAACTACAGGGACAACAATGGAGAAGAGGCTGAGGGAAAGAAGGTCCAATGACAGGCCCCGATTGGGATCCAGCTCAAGGGGAGGCTCCAAGACCTGGCACTGTTACTATGGTGTGTTTACAGACAGGAGCCCAGCATGGCTGCCTTCCACGAGGCCCAACAAGCTGCTGAAAGAGTCAGATACAATACTCATACCCAACCAATGGACAGAATCTGGGGATCCCTCTGGTTAAATTAGGGAAAGGTTGGACACAGCTGAGGGCAACTCCATAGGAAGCCGAGCAGCCCCAACTAACGTGGACCCCTGAGATCTCTGATACTGAGTCACCAGGCAGGTAGCATTCAGCAGGAAGCAGCTGATATGAGAGCTCCTGACATGTATACAGCAGGGGGCTGTCTGGTCTGGCCTCAATGAGAGAAGCACTTAACCCTCAAGAGACTTGAGGCTCCAGGGAGTGGGAAGGTCTGCTGGGGTTGGCGTGGAGACATCTTGGAGATGAGGGTTGGGAGGCAGGAAGAAATGGGATAAGGAAACATCAGAGGGAAGACCCAGAGGGGGATAACAACTAGACTATTAAAGATTAAATATAATAATAATAATAATAATAATAATAATAATAATAATAATAATAATAATAGTTTGATAGAACTAACAGTGAAAAAAATAGGACACAGGATCACATGACTGGGGATATATGACAAAGAATTTAAAATTAAAATTAGCCTATCATTGTGAAGTATGTATAAAAACTTCTTTTCCATAGAAAACTGAATAATCATATTTATAATACAAATATTTGTTTACCCTGCCCAATAAGCAACTGGAGAAGTGACCTCCTCATAATCATCACTGAGAATTCCTCTGAATTCTTCACATGCTAATGGTCTGAAGTTACATAATTAACTTCTAGTTAGACATGATGTTCTCAAGGACAGCATCTGAGTTGATTCGAATTGTTCTGCACATTGTTTTGCATGGACCTGTAGGCCGCTGAAGGCCAGCCACTGTATCTAACGGATCATGTAAAGAGAAAATCAGTTTCATTTAATTGTCTCCTCAACAGCTACAGCTCTTTGTCCTCAGTAAGGTGTCCTCTGCTCTAATTTTGAATCTGCTGACCCCAACAGCTTAATCAATAATGCTCATTCCTCCCGCTGAATGAATCTAAAGAAAGAGAAGTCTCAGCTCTGTTTTCAGGTCTGAAGACATGTCTGCAGTTTCCCGACAAAGCATGGCTCCCTCTTCTTCTGTGAACACAGGCACAGTGAGGGTCTTTGTCATCAACCTTCCTAATCACCTTACACTGATTACTCTTCATTGCACAAGCTGTAAATTAGCAACACGGCAAAAACTGCCTGCAAGAGACTTGAATAGATTTTACTTCAACTGGGCCAACAGTGTAGTCAATTGTACACACTGAACAGGGACATCAAGCGATACCTCTTTTATCTGCCTCTCCCTACCTAACTGAGCCTCTGCTTACCCACATTAATTAGTACTGGCTGAGCTGCTGTTGCTATATAGCCCAGGATGACCTAAAACTCAGAGCAATCAAAGTGCTGGGGTCATGGATGTCTGGCTAAGAGGCACCTATTTAGAACCAATGAGATATTACTTAAAGAAAAACTGAACTTCAAATGGGTGTGCATGTTTTTTTCCCCTAGCCAATCCAAACAACAATAAAATGCTCAGTATATTTTAATGAAGTTTCAGGATTAACTAAATAATTTAAAAAGTGACTTTGGTTTTTTTGTTTGTATATTTTGCTTTGAAAGAAACAATTATTGGATATACTGTCTGTTTCCAATTAAGGCTTCTGGGCTCCTCAGGGCTGGTATTTCCATATACAGCATCAGAATCACAGCATCTTAAGGGAAGCCAAGAACTGTGCTCCTAGCTCTGAGGGCAATAGGCTTTTATTTGCCCCATTGGCTCTCAACTCGTTCACCTGAATGTCAGGTGGTAAGACCCAGCATTTGACTCCTTGTATTTAAGACTCCAACTCCTGAAAGATGCATGTGCATTTCCCCTAGTGAATAAAGACATATAAACCCACTGCTGGGATTTATGGGGCACCATTTGGTTGTACAGGTGTTTTGGTTACCAGAGGGGCTGAGCTTAAAAATCTCAGGCAAGAATAAGAAAGTCCATCTGAGAGGCCAGGAGCTAAGTAAATCCTACTCATGATGAAATTTCTTGCGTGACTAAAATTTTTCCTTCTGGAAAAAATTGTACTTTAAATCATGAACAAAATTTTTGTATATGTGTGTGTGTGTATTTCACTATCTTAGGAAAATATGGGCCTTCAATTTTGTAGCTCCTTTTAGTTGCTATTAAAAATCAAACATCTTAAGTAGGCTTATTTTTTCCTTTGTTGGCATGAAGTAATTTAACATTAAGATTGTACATTTATATTATGTATTTTAAAAGTAAATTATCGATGTCACAGAGTAGTTTGTGTCTCCATCATAAATGGCAGAGAAATGCAATGAAGAAAGCCGCAACATGACCCCACAATAAGATGTTCCAGATGTGGACCCTGCCTTACACTTGTGAAGACATGCACTTGGTGAGGTGTCAAACACTAGAGGAACTGCTAGTTCCCTATAGAAACAAAAACAAGACAACAGACCTGTGCTTCCAGTTAATGTATGTCCAGCCATCCTCCACTGAAAATAGAGCCAACTCATTCCTATTTTACCCACACTTAAAATGATAAACTATAGCTAATGTGTCCAACTTACTTTGAAGGACAGTTTAATTTAGGAGTGTGTGTGTGTGTGTGTGTGTGTGTGTGTGTGTGCATTCATATGGAGATCTTGTGTGTTGATAGTTAAGAGCCTTTCACCTTGAGTTTTGTTTTGAAGTAGATCTTCTCCCTGAGACCCGAAGTTCCTTTAGGGTGTTGCCTGAACATCTGTCCTGAGGGACTCACAGGTCTTCACTTTCCCAGAACTGGGTTTCCAAGTGCACTCAGCACAACAGCCACAGATTTATGTGGGTTCTTGGGGTTGAACTCGGGTCCTCGTGTTCAGACAGCAAGAACTATCGTAACTGAGCATCTTCTCAGCACCAAATGCTGAGGCGTGACTTCATTCACTCTGGGCTACACTGTGTGTCCATTGTGCACCAAGTACCAAGCTGACAGAAGAGCCTATCTGCTTCCATGTTAAAAAGCCTTCGGTTTCTAAACCGCTGGCTTGAAATCATCCTTTTTTGGGTTCTTAGAAGAAACCTGACTGTGTAGAGACATGGTTCCTTTTTCAATTGCACAATGTAAAATATTTGAACTGCAAAAGGCTCCATATCTGCTAATTTCTTCACCCCTCGGCCTTTTCAGTCATAATGTATAGTCTTGGATATCATTTTTATGGCTGCTGATTATTTCTAGAACTGAGCTAGAGAGAGCTGAGCTAGGGCAGACTCAGGATAGCTCGAACTGAATTATTTAGATGATTCATAGTTGCTGCCACGTGGTGGTATGGGATTCCTATTTTCTGGTACAGCTATGGCTTCCAGAGCCTTCTTTCCTGCTTGACCACTGCACAAAAATCTTTCTATGTCAAAAAGCAGATGCAGGAAATATGAGCACATCTTGCTCCTTATGACTGGAAGTACGTGTGGTCAGAAGAAGCAAGGTGGAAATAAGACAAAGCCTGAATCTACCTGTAATAACATTCAAAGGGACAGGGCTTAGTCTGTGTGCTATGGAATTTCATAAGGATTTAAATTAACAAACAAAAAGTGTACAAGCCATTAGCAGTAATATAGTTCTGCTACAAAAATGCTTTTCTGAGCTCCCAGTAATTCAAATTAGATCAGTCATGCTAGAAGCTAGAGCAAATTTTCTATTCTCTTCATAGAAAAATTATATCACAAAATTATCATAATTTGCTAGGCAATCAAAGGCAGCGCCATAAAAATTGGGAGACAAAAGGATGGAACTGGGTCACACAATAAACCTGTTCCAACTTCTGTAAAAGTTGTGCATTTCAGCATTTAAGACTTTCCATTTGTTCTTGCTCTGATACTTGGTAAATACTGACTTTCATTTCTTTTAATGTCTTCTCATTTTTCCTAAAGAAGGCACTTACCTTCATACCCACCCTTACAGGCTCAAAATGATAACATGAACAAACAAACAAACAAAAAAAACCCCCAAAACCTCGAGGCCTTCTGCATATTTGGTCACTTGCAATAATCACAGACAAAGGCACTGGCTTAATTCTATCTTCAAACACTCCAAGGTCTATTGACTCATTTACTATCTATTCAGATTTGAGTACAACAGTCCCACAGAGACACGTGTGTTAAACTGAACACTTGCGGGCATGCTGCACCTTCTTTGGGTCACAGTGGTGGTGCAGGAGTCAGAATAGTCTGAGGTGGGACCCAGTGTGACTGATGGGTACTGTAGTGAACCCCTTTTCTCTCAGTGCAGACAGGGACAGAGGTGTTGAGGTTTGGGTTGTCAACGAATCATTTGTAACGTCTCTCAGGGCCAGTATTAAAATCCTGTGTGTGTGTGTGTGTGTGTGTGTGTGTGTGAGAGAGAGAGAGAGAGAGAGAAAGAGAGAGAGAGAGAGAGAGAGAGAGAGAGAGAGAGACAGAGAGATAGAGAGATACAGACAAACAGATAGATATTCAGCTGTGTGTGTATGTATGTGTGTGTGTGAGAGAGAGACAGACACAGAGATATTCAGGTCCTGGCTATAACTCAATACAACAAATTTAACACATGGAAGACCAGATTTATGGTAAACATTTCTAGGTTTGTAGCCACAGTTTGTATTAAACAGTATCATGTGTCTTCTAAAACACATTAATCAGATATAGAAAGTACAACTCTTAAGGGGGGGTGTCTCAGTACTTAATTTCACACATTTGAAAAATGGTAAGTGACACTGAACACTAGTTTAAAAACCCCGTTCTGTGTTGGAGTGTATATGTAGAACTCAAAACTATGCCTAAAATATCCACCCCCACCCCAGAGTTATGAGTGTGTATTGATGGCTCAAATGTACCCTGAGCAATGGTTTGTCAGTATTTGATGCACCCTCAGTCACTGAGACAAGGGAAAGAAAATTCTCCAAGGGCACAGCATCTGACCGAATCTGAGGACACCTGGGAAAACATGAAGTCTATCCTATTTAGCTTTTGATTTATATTTAGAACCTTACAGATCAAGACCTTAGAAAATGAAATCATTACCCCTTTCCATTCAGTGGGAGCCTTAGTTATTTCTCTTTTCATTAAAAGCTGAGTCACTTTGTTGAAGTGTCTTTTGGGAACACATTGTTCGGAAGTGAATTGTCTGTGCTTCTTGTTGTTGCTTTCTTAGGCGGTAGTTACCCCAGCACTCAAATTGTGGGCAAGTGGTCAACACCTATTTCAGCCCCTGGATAATGAAGAGGGGCAGGGCATGGGGACATGAGCCACTCTGGTGACTCATCACACGACAGCTATGGACACACCAGTGCTTCTTTAATAGGTGTGAGGCACTGCTGGTCACATGATTTCACATATTCCTGAGCATCCCCTGTCCTTCTGACCCATTAATTTTTAACAACATTTGGGCTAAAGACACACTTCAACCTGTTATAGATATGTAAGTGCTCAGTTTATAAATCTTTCTCTTCGACTTTCCTTAGTGTTTTTTCTTTTGACTGTAATAAAAAGATCAATGAACCAGCTATAGTAGAGGTTCACCAACATGAGAAAGGAGGCATAAAAATTTATTAAGGACACAGGTTAAAAAGATTTTTAAAACATGGTCCAAATATTGCCATTTTTCATTTCCTTTTTCTTTTTATTGGATATTTTCTTTACTTACATTTCAAATATTGTCCGCTTTCCCAGATTCCCCTCTGAAATCTCCTTATCCCTTTCCTCCTCCCCCTGCCTCTATGAGAATGTTCCTCTATCCACCCTCCCACCCCCTCCCATCTCCTCGACCTGGCATTCCCCTACACTGGGACATTGAGCCTTCACATGGCCAAGGGCCTTTCCTCTCCCTGATGCCCAATAAGACCATCCCTCTGCAACATATGTGGAAAGAGCCATGGGTCCTTCCATATGTACTCTTTGGTTGGTGATTTAGTCTCTGGGAGCTCTGGTGGATCTGGTTGGTCGATATTTTTGTTCTTCCTGTGGTGTTGAAAAGCCCCTCAGCTCCTTTAGTAATTTTTCTAACTCCTCCATTGGGGGGACCCTGTTCTCACTCCAATGGTTGGCTATGAGCATCTGACTCTGTATTTCTTAGGCTCTGGCTGAGCCACCTCAGGAGACAGCTATATCAAGCTTCTGTCAGCATGTACTTCTTGGCATCCACAATAGCATCTGGGTTTGGTGACTGTATATAGGATGGATTCCCAGATGGACCCTTCTCTGTTCTACACTTTGTCTCTGTATTTCCTCCTCTGAATATTTTGTTCCCCCTTCTAAGAAAGACTGAAGCATTCATTCTTTGGTCTTCCAACTTCTTGAGCTTCATGTGGTCTATGGATTGTATCTTGGGTATTTGGAGCTTTTGGGCTAATATCTACTTATCATTGAATGTATACCATGTGTGTTCTTTGTGATTGGGTTATCTAACTAGTTCCATCCATTTGCCTATGAATTTCATGAAGTCATTGTTTTTAGTAGCTGAGCTACCCAATTCTTCATAAGAGTTGGAATAACATAAACCCAGGATAGCAAAAACTATTCTCAACAATAAAAGAGCTTCTGGGGAATCACCATCCCTGACCTCAAGCTGTATTACAGATCAATCGTGATAAAACCCAAATGGTATTGGTACAGAGACAGGCAGTTAGATCAATGTGATGTAGGCTTTCTACAGTGTAGTCTGATTCCTGGTACTTAGTAGGTATTCAGTACATACTTTTTAAAAAAAATCATTCAAGCCCCTAGTAAGTACCAAGTATTTAAGCACTCCTAAAAACACGAGATTAATTTCTTTACAGTCTGGAACTGGCATCTATTTGTAAAAAGGACCTGATCCTTAAATCTATCGAGAAATGTGGCAGGTCCATTGAGAAGATACTACATATTGGCAAAATCAGTATCTGGTTTCCCTTAGAGCATATGAGTAAGATTTGGTTTCCTTCCCTCCAGATATAATCATTGTCACCCTCAGCATGTGCAAGTTAACATTTCTAGGTGAATTATCTTTCTACTTGGAATATTATATAAGTATTAGTGTATTGATTAGTCTTACATCAACTCTGTTGAGAAAAGGTTGCTGTGAGCAAACCTCACTGGCTACAACACAGCTGCTATGCAAAGCTGTCACCTCTCTGCTTTGAGTCACTTCACCTAAAAGCCTAACCCCCCCCCCCATTCTTCTTCCCAGGATTGAATGATTGAATTGCTACAGCCCAGCCTCCCTGGAAGGCTCCCTTGTTAAGACTAAGTGCAGGGAAGGTGAGGCCTCTCAAGTCTCTCCCCCACTCCCCCTTAGTGGAGTTTAGAACACCCACAGTAAAGTTCTACAAATGGCCTTTTATATTGTCAACAAATGAACAAAAGTTCACACCTGCATCTTTTCACTTCCTAAATTTTCATCTCTATTCTAATGGTTTTTCTTTCTAGGAATGAAAACTTCCTCTATTTGAATTCGGGGGGGGGGGGTGTTGTTTTAAGCGACTTTCTCTGATGTTGCAAGGGAAGGTTCTGAAAATAAACACTAGCCAGGTGTGGCATTTTGTGTTCTTAGGGTACCCCTCCCTTACCTGCCTATGATAAATCCTTACTGTGATTCCTCATAGTTCCTGCAGTTTCCTCCTCTTGGTAGGAAACGTTGAACAGCTGCATTTTATGGGCTGAAGGTTACAGCCCAGTGATGAATGCTTGCCTAGCCTGAGTGAGGAATCTGGGATCTGTCACAGTGAGGACCTAGGGTCTGCCAACAGTATATTAAAAATGGAAGAAAAAAAGAAAGAACAGCCAGATGTGCTTCAACTTTCTAACTTGCAATAAGGGGATGGATTTACTATCAAAGCCACAGATGTGAGCCAGAGTGCCCGCAGTGGCGAGGTCCTCCGCCCATGTGTTTGTGTACGCTTGTTTACTCTTTACCAGCCCACTGTAAGAGGAACTCACCATCCACGGCTCATCCTTGAGGCTGTAAGAGATCCCAGCATCCATAATTCAACAAGCACAATCTTGGCTCTTGGCCCCGCCCCCAGAATTTGTATTTTATGTGCATTGTTTTGGTACAGATGCATCCAGGAAGCTCAAATTGCTTCCTGATGGATGTAGACCTCGTCCTATTAAACTGTGCTTAGGATTAGAAGAAAACCCGCTCTGAAGCATGCTCAGGCGCATCGGCTGTAAAGCAATCAAACACTGAGGATAAAGAGACATGGTAATGTGTCCCTTTCAACCAGGGAATTGTATTCTGCTGTAGAAAACGCACTGTTCTGTGCAAATGTTCCACTCCCTCAATGATCACACTTGCTCTGACTTCTAATTATATTTAATCATGGCGCACAGTGCACCACTGTTCAAAGCACCCTATTGAAGAAACCAATTTGTTCTTGCTGCATTGCTCTCGTTCGCCTCCTTGCTTTTATTACCTTACACGGAGGAAAATTGTACACCTGGGGGCAAAGGCAGCATGTTAAACACCGATCAATGCCCAAGAGGCTCTCCAAAGTCAGAACCTCTGCAACATGAACATGGAAAAGCCAAATGCCGGCCTATTGGTATTTCTCACCCCCTTCACCGTTAGCAATACTTCTGTGACAAATAAAAAGCTTGATGAAATTACTACGCATCAAAGGGGATTTCAGAATGACAGTACTTATGTAATAGAATCCCGCTTCTTAATGAAGCATGCAAATGCATTTTTGTGGGAAAAAAAATTCCAAACTAAGTCAAATTAGGCCACTGTTTTTTTTTTTTGTTGTTGTTGTTTGTTTGTTTGTTTTCTTTGGTTTGTCTGTTTTCTCCAGAGGCAACCTCTGGGCACCTACTAAGGTTTTCAGCTTTATCACTTGACTCTTGTCAAACAGACAGGTCTGGTGGAATCTGCTATGATGTCTAGATTGGATCCTCAGAGGGCTGAAAGGTTAGTGGATCAGCAAAGACAGGACAGGCAGAGCCCAGCACTGTGGAAAACAAGGAAGCAGAGGGCAGGCATGAGGAACAACAGCTAGGGCAGGATCCTGACAGCCCTGATAAATTGAGTCCTCCACCCCCTCTACCCATCTTAAGGCCAAAATGCAACGGTGTTTAAGGGTGTTTAATATCCCAGCACTGCACAGGATATTAAACAGGAAATTCTCATTAAAGATAAAGATATCTTAGATTACAACTTCCAACACAGAATCTAGATATTTTTCATATGTATCTTTTTTGGTTTTGTTTTGTTTTGGTCTGTTGGTTCATGACAGAGTTTCTCTGTCTTGGAACTTACTCTGTAGACCAGGCAGGCCTTGAACTCAGAGATCTGCCTGTCTCTGTCTCTGTCTCCCAAGTGCTGGGATTAAAGTGTGCCACCACTGCTTGGCCTCCATATACCTCTTTAAGCTTAAGCTTAAAAGAAAATTGGACACAGTACTACCTGAGGACCCAGCTATACTACTCCTGGGCATAGACCCAAAATACACTTCAACATAAAACAAGGTCACGTGCTCCACTATGTTCATTACAGCCTCCTTTATAATAATCAGAAGCTGGAAGAACCCAGATTTCCTTCAACAGAGAAATGGATACAGAAAATGTGGTACATTCACACAGTGGAGTACTACTCAGCTATTAAAAACAATGACTACATGAAATTCTTAGGCAAATGGATGGATCTGGAAAATATATCCTGCATAAGGTAACCCAGTCACAAACACACACACATGGTATGTACTCACTAATAAATGGATATTATCCCAAAAGCTTGGAATAACCAAGATTCAATCCACAGACTACATAAAGCTCAAGTTGGAAGACCAAAGAGTGGATGCTTCAGTCCTTAGAAGTGGGGAACAAAATACCCATGGGAGGAAATACAGAGACAAAGAGTAGAACAGAGACTGAAGGAAAGGCCATCCAGAGACTGCTCCACCTGTGGACCCATCCCATATACAGTCACCAAACACTATTGTGGATGCCAGGAAATGCTGCTGACAGGAGCCTGATATAACTCTCTCCTGAGTGGCTTTGCCAGAGCCTGACAAATCCAGAGGTGGATGCTCTCAGCCAACAATTGGACTGAGAACAGGGTCCTCAATGTAGGAGTTAGAGAAAGGACTGAATGAGCTGAAGGCGTTTTTAACCCCATAGGCAGAACAACAATATCAACCAACCCAAGCCCCAGAGCTCCCACGTACTAAACCACCAACCAAAAAGCACACAGAGAGGGACCCACAGCTCCAGTTGCATCTGTAGGAAAGGATAGCCTTGTCTGACATCAATGGGAGAAGAGGCCCTCAGTCCGGTGAAGGCTCCATGCCCTAGTGTAGGGGAATGCCGGAACAGGGAGTTGGGAGTGGGTAGGTAAAGGAGTACCATCATAGAAGCAGGGTGACATGGTGGTGGGGGGGGGGGGTCATATCAGGGAGTTCCAGGGAAGAAACAGGAAAGGGGATAACATTTGGAATGTAAATAAAGAAAATATCCAATAAAACAAAAAGAACAATCATAGGTAATCACACGTCTAGCTTGTCCCTTCCTATTCCAACACATACACACATTTCTAACCAGCCCTGCTTGCTGTGGAAACCAGCATCAAGGTGTTTACTGTTGGCTGTGCAGTGATGTTCACAGGTCCCTCATTACTGTGCACCAGCATGTATGCATCTGCATCTCCATGTTGTATACTCCCAGCCTTGGTTCTCTCTCCCATGCATTTCACCTCCACTTTGGGAGTTTGACTACAGACCCAGGGTAGCTGCAGCTCTTCAGTAGCACCAACTGGTCCTGTCTGGGATCTCTGATCTGCCCCCTCAGCTCTGTCCTTATTCTCCATAGGCTTTCATCTAGCCATTGTTCTTCAGCATGGCAACATGGATGATTTCTCCTGACTAGGTTCATCCAAATCATTGATCAGTCCTTGGTTAGTGTGTTTCTACAGATTCTGCATGGCTTTTGTTGTGTTTGGGTCTCAAGGGTTTAAGGAATGGCTCCATGTAGGTAGGGCAGGTGGGGTACCAGGAAGCATCAGCAAGCTTATGCAACTACACATAACTTCTTGTCTCAGCTCCTACAGGAGGTAGCTGGTTACTCTTTCCTTACGAGGCCTTCTCCTGTATTATTTCCATCTTATCTCTTTCAGAAAAATTGAACCCAGCTAAAATACATCACTTGGAGCCTTTTGCAATCCTTTTAAACAATAGCCTGAAGTGTATCTGATATTTTCTGTCCTTGTTCATTGTGGCTCTACCAAAGACCGTAGAAAACCAGCATAGAACATAATTGAGCATCACTGCACAATCCTTAAAAGTGCAATTTTCTTCCAGTGGCGATCCTGACTCTGTGCCCTTCCCAGGTGTCAGTGATGGTCAACAGTTCCTCTCTATGGTGGCATATTTGGGATGTCTGAATAATGGGCCTGAAAGCCAGAAAAGCTGCGTTGATTTTGAGTCACTGCATTTGTTCCTCACGGTGCTTCACAGACCAAAGTCACTTTTCCTGAACTACCCACGTGATTTCATCTCTGACTGACAGGGTTGGGCTGCCTCAGCTGTGGCTGTGAGGTTGCTGGGGGCACTGGCATCTGCGGCTGTAGCAGGGAAGATTTATCTAACGGGCTGCGTTGCCAGCTAATGAAGCAGGCCAAAGCCCCTCTCCACTATCGTGCCTGTCAGAACTGCAGGCCCTCCCATCTTTAGACTTCAGACCTCACATGGGAGTGTTGGACACAGATAAGTCAAGTAGCCTTTTCTTATTTTAGTGATGGGAAGCAGCTATGAGAAAATGCTTGCTTTACATATACTGTCTTGAAAACATCAGAGAAATCCTGAGGCCACAACTGGACCTTTACAATGATAAGACTGGCAGAAATTCTGTGTTGTTATTCTGTATTTAAAATACATTAAGTTTTAAGAAACTAATGGGTATTTCAAGATCAAATAATTTATCCAGATTTCAATCAAGTGAAGGAAGCGTGACAGACAAGACAATGATATCACTTGTAGATATGAAGATGTTTAGGAGAGATATGGCCTATGTCTTCTGCTGTCTTGTTGGAAATATCTAATTTCCTTATTGGAAAATTTTGCAATTGGAAAATTCTGCAATGCTGTAAATTCCTTCTAAGGAAGAGATCTCATAAGACAAACTGACATCTTAGTTATGAAAATGAGGCACTTCCAATCTTTTGCCAGCACAGAGTCTTTCTGAGCCTCTTTTTGGAAGTGCATAGATTAGACAATAGTTGTAAAGGTTCTTTCCCCTGGGAATGAATGTTTCACCTGAGCCATCTTTTAGTGATTTAAAATTCAAACATTTTTCCTCATCTTTCTATGAATCTCTTAAAGTATTTTCTGCACAAAATCTAAATATATATTTGAACCTTTTATTTGCATATGGGGGTGTTTTATTATTTTCTGTCCTACACGTGGACTCCAACCTGCATATAGAAGCCACCCAGAGAAAACGGTGCCTGCTGACATATTTTGTCTCTTTCTGAGTCGGTACAGGTAAGGCTTTGCTGCCTACCTCCTGGGACTCCATGATTACCTAAGCCAGGTTACCTTGAATGTTCTACTTTCCTAAGAGTCTACATTACCTAACCTGTGCCTATTTATCAATTTGTCCTTTGATGTCATATTAATGACAGAATAAAATATACTAAAAAAAGAGCCCTTCAAAAGCTCAAAGTGGTTGTTACAAATGGTGTCTGATGTTACCCGAGAAAGACTATGGTAACTTTTAAGTCAGTAGTGTTTATCTTTGCTTGAAATAAAAACTATTCCATTGGTGGCATTGTTAATACTTATCTCCTTGGACTTTTATATTTCACTGTCTGAATTTGATGCCCTTAGAAATACTGTACTCATACTTTGGGTCCTGAGCCATGTTTACACATTGAGCTTCTGTTGGGTAGGGCACGACCCTGTGACTCCCAATTAAGTCTTGAAATGTTAAGTAGGAAAAGACATCTCATTATTCCTAATAAATGTATATTGAAAATGGATTATTTTAAGTTTTATCCTAAGACATGTATTTGTATCTCACAATGGCAACCAGCTGGCCTTGTCACGCATGTTGCCCTTCACGTACTGAGGGCAGTTCACAAGATACAGTGGGGGCTGGGAAGCCTCAGAAGCTCATTTGACTGCTTCCACTGATAAAAGACTAGAAATATTAGCTTAAAAATTGATGTCCTTGAAGAAATTTATTCTCATCAGAAATCATGACAGCACAAAGTTATTCTTTATGCAGAAGAATTTGACCAGGCACTTCTTGGGCCTGTTAAGTCTTTAATCCTAGACTCAAATCCCTTACCTTCTGCTGGCACAGCCACAACCAGATACCATGGATCACCAACTACTGAAACTCAGGTCAAGATGAGTACAAAGAGAGGTTTCTAAAGAGACACTATGATCACAGACACCTTGCCTTCACTGGGGAGTTTTTGGTTTTTTTTTTGTTTATTTGTCTGTTTGTTTTTCAATGCTGAGGACCAAACTCAGGGCCTTGTGCTTGCTAGGCAAGTGTTCTACCACTGAGATAAATCCCCAACACCCACTGGGAAGTGTTTAAACAGTGTCCTTTCAAGATGAGTTCTCCTAGTGGGTTCCCAGTGTCTGACAAAGCAGACACTAATACAGTAAGAAGAGGAGCATCCTTGGGGACTCAGATGGAAACATATTTGGGCTTTGCAGCATTGGAAAGATGCTGATTAGTATTTGTTAAGGGGAAAGGGTGGCTGTTAAGCAGTGTGGGGAATATGGAGCACAAGCAAACGAAACACACTACATGGAAGAATGCGACCATGAAAAAGAAAAGACAAATTTAGGTCTTGGTCGCAGTTCCAAGCATTTTGATTGCCTGTAACAATAAGTGGTGTGGGCACAAAGCAGAAATTGAAAAGCCACAAAGTTGATTCAATACCATTAAAAGGTTCCATTTGGGAAAATAAAACTCACTCCATCTACAAGACCGGTAACAACACAGTATAAGTCACATATGTCTCTGTAGGAAAAGACATTCATAAGACAACAGATACTTTCATTTGTTGACAAGAAAGTATAAATCAAAGCAATACAGGAATATAACTGTCCCTCTATTAAGAGAAAGATGCGGATGAATTCCATTGTCCTCTTCAGACAAGAAAGGAAAGCCAAGATAACCCACCCAACCTGTGTTACATTGAGAGTCATTTGTTTTGGAGCCTTAACTACAAAGCTTTATAGTTTGTGACACAGTAATTCTAACAAAAAGATGGGCTATTTAAACTTAAGAGACAGCAACATAGAACAGTGTACCTATGTGCTAGTACTATGTACAACCACAGCGGGGAAGGGGGAATCATTAAACAAGTAATTAGTAATGGCTGGCAGACTCGTGGATTGAACATTGAATGGAAGGGATGGGAACGCGCCTTTTGTGCTTCTAAACCGGAATACACTTGATGGGTAATTTGTAAATACATTCGGTTCTTAATGAGGCTGAAGCAGAATCCATGGTGAGGAGCTTCCACTTGGTAAGTGCATTCTGGCTGCACAATCTCACACTGAAAGCTAATGGGTAAGAACCAGAGAACCAACAGGGCCAAACTTACTGAGACAACCCTTTCCTGTGGGGCACAGTGAACTCTTACTAAGACTGTCATGCTCTAATAAAGCGATGTGCGAATATGTAGTGCTGGAAGAAATGTTCCAAGTCCCTAGCGATCAGAGAAATGCAAATAAAAACGACTCTGAGATTCCACCTCATACCAGTCAGAATGGCTAAGTTCAAAACTTCAGGTGACAGCACATGTTGGTGAGGATGTGGAGAAAGAGGAACACTTCTCCACTGCTGGTGGGATTACACACTGGTGCAGCCACTCTGGAAATCAGTCTGGAGGTTCCACAGAAAATTGGAAATAGATTGACCTGAAGAGTCATCAATACCACTTTTGGGAATATACCCAAAAGATGCTCCACAGGCAGGTGTCCCACTATGTTCATAGCAGCCTTGTTTGTGTGTCAGAGCTGAAAACAACCTGCGTCCCATGACAGAAGAATAGATACAGAAAATGATTCATTGACACAATGGAATACTACTCAGCTATTAAGAATGAGGACATCCTGAGATTTGCAGGCAAATGGATGGAACTAGAAAGTATCACCCTCAGTGAGGTAACTCAGACCCAGAAGGAGATGCATGGTATGCACTCACTGTTAAGTGGATATTAGACAAAAAGTACAGAAAACCCAAGATAGAGTCCAAAGAACTCAAAAAGGTCAACAGGCTGAAGGACCCAAGTGAAGATTCCTCAGTCCCACTTGGGAGGGAAAAGGAAGCAACCAGAAGGAAGGAAGGGAGCTGGGAAGGAAAGGGGACGGGGGGGGGGGAAGAAGACAGGAACATGATCTGGTATTAGGTGGGGAAGCCCTGAGGGCCAGCAGAAAGAAAACAAGCAACCTTGGGTGGTAGGAGGTTGGAGGGACCCTCTAGAGTATACCAGAGACCTGGGAGGTGAGAGCCTTAGGTGAAATGCCCTACAGCTTGGAGAGGGAACTTGTAGAACCTACTTCCAGCAGAAAGACAGGGCATCAAGTGAGAAATGGGGTTCCCATCCCACAGTCAAAATTCTGACCCATAGTTGTTCCTGTCTGAAAGAACTGCAAGGTTGGAAATGGAAAGGGGCCTGAGGAAAAGAAGGTCCAGCAATAGGCCTAAAGTTGGATCCAGTTCAAGGGGAGGCCCCAAGGTTATGACTAAGGCCATTCAGTGCTCACAAAATGGGGCATATCAAGACTGCCCTCCGAAAGACCCGAAAAGCAGCTGAAAGAGTCAGATGCAGGTATTTACACCCAACCATTGGACAGAAGCTGCTGACCCTGTGGTTGAATTAGGGGAAAACTGGAGGAAGCTGAGGAGGAGGGTGACCCTATAGGAGGACCAGCAGTCATAATTATCTTGGACCCCCAATCTCTCTCAGATACTGGATCACCAACCAGGTAGCATACGCTAGATGATATGAGGCCCCCAACACATATACAGGAAAGGATTTCTGGGTTCAGTCAGAGAAGATGCAACGAAGCCTTAGAGACTGGAGGCTCCAGGGAGTTTAGATGTCTGGTGGGTAGGGTGGAGGGGTGGGATGTGGAAACACCCTTGTGTAGACATGGGGTGCGGGGAAGAGGTGTGGGATATAGAACAGTTGGGTTGACTAGGAAGGGAATAAAATAAGGAGTGTAAAAAAAAGATTAAATAAATAAAAAGTTAAAAAAAAAAGAAATCAGGAGAAGATTCACAATGGAAAAGGTCGACATACAAGGCAGAAATGCTAAACAGGTCCACTGCCAAATCAGAGAAACCACCCTTATTCCCTTGCTCTACTGGATGGCAGCGGAGAGCTTACATCTCAGGAGGGTCAGTACAGAGCATCAGGGACAACAATGGACACCCCTAGGGGAAAATCAATAGAAACAAAGCAAGCTAAGTGCTATGAGATTTTCATAATTCATCTTAAACTCCATTCTCTAAACCCTGCATACACATTATTAAGCTTGTAGAGGTTATGTTGATAGGAATTAAGCCTATCTTTCCTTCTAAAAACCTCTTTTTTTTTTTTTTTTTTTGCTCCCAATAATAAAGTATTTAGACACACCCCTTCATCCTATAAATAAAAAGGCAGTCAAGTAACTCAAATGGATACTATACGGTTTGCCTGCTTCTCAGTTTTGTTTTAAAAATAAGTGTTAAAAATATCGTATTTGCCATTTGATTAACACTGAATTTGTCCTCTCGGTGGGAACCTGACTATAAGCTTCCTTGTTTAATGCCTTCCGCAGGTGGGGATCTGCTTTGCTTCCTTTCTAGCTGCCTAAATTAGAATTACTAAAGGATTATTTTAGGAACAGCCTTCTGCGGGTTTTTGAATTCCAATGTAAATTGGCACACATTTTATCCTACTGAAAAAATAAATCTAAAGCAAGTCTTTCACAGAAAAAATGAAAATGTATGTGAAAGTCCCAAGTTACTCTGTAAAATATAAAATAAAGCTTAATTTTCAAATAGTTTTAAATTGAAATTCAGCATCTGTCAACAGTTCAGTAAATATCTTTTGAGGTGAGTAACCCAAACCCTTATTCATTTTTAATTGTAAAAGTGGAGAAAATCGTACTTTAAAATTTTTTCAGTGCTATTTATGATTCTAGTGTAAGAATCAATGAGTTATAGAAATTGTAAAAGACCTGTTTAATGTGGACAACACCCGTGAAACTCTAAAAGCATTGGTGGGATGTCTGTAAAAGTCATTTGGACATTTGTTCACAACTGGTCCCATTACATGGCAGACTGAATTTCCTTACATTTCAGGAAAGTTCCAAGCATCTCTCTGCCTGTTGGGCTCCTCTGACAACCGATTGTGAACACAAACCGTCAAGGTGATGCCACCCTGTTGGGTTCACCGTGGACTTTTTGCTATTCCTTAAACCCAGCAGGCCTACTCCTGCCAAAGGCTTCTTGTCCCATCTCTGTAGCTCTGTCTCAGACCAGTGAATGGATGTCTCCCTCATCGCCTGAAGGCCTCATGAACTTGCCCAGCCCTCAGAAAATTTAACCCTTCTCAGGCTGTTACTTTCTACTATTCTGCCTCCCAGTCTCTGGATCAATCAACCTGTAACACAATGTATTTTCCATCTCCACAATACAATGCACACACACACTAGCTACAGGTGGGGCCTCTCACTTTTTAATGCAGTAAGCCCAGCAACAGTAACAGTGAAGATAGTGATCATACATAGGCCGAAGAATGGATGAGAGGACAGGTTGAATGAACAGGGAGTCAGAAATATTTCTCTGCTAGTAAAAAGATGATGTCATATGCTCCGAGAACTTGTCTTGTGACATGTCATGCTATACTGGGCTTCAAGACTAGGCTTTGGTCCTATCTCATCAAAATGAATTGTCTCGGACTGTAGAGCCCGCTGCCTTGCTGGCGTTTCTCCGCTTTCTGTAACCCATTATCCTAACTGAAGCATCTCCTCCATGGAGTGGTTCTGAGCTCATGCTCTGAGAGATCGGTGGTTCCCTCGGAATTCTGCTCGCTACCTTTTGTTCTTCCGAGTTTTGTTTTCCTACACTGTAGTTTCATTGTGTCTTCATTGTTGTGATTTTTATCCTTAACTTCAGTAACTGTTATACTGTTACTAACTGTTATATTGCCCCTATTTGATGATCTCCACCATGAACGCTCTGGCTACACGATGCCATACAGCACCAGCTTCAATACTTTGCATGGACTAAGAAATGAATGAGAAATCATGACTTTCAAAGTTCAAATGACCTAACACTAAGAGTGTCTGTCCCATGGCATGAGGCCCGATTTAGATGAAAGGGAAGAATAAATCCTACCTTATTATTTCTATTTATAAGGTTTTGCTTCCAGAAGAACTTGGAAAGAAAAGAAGCAGCGACCAGAAAGAGAGATTTGAGTTGGGATGCTGAGTTTGATGGAGCTCAGGAGGATGCAGCTGCCATGGCTGCTCCAGCCAACACAGTTAGCATGCTTTCTCCTGAAGAGCGTGTCTTATCAAGAGAGCTCCTGGACCATCACTTTGCTGACCACAGGAGGAAGGCAGTTAGTCATCTCTATGAATACTGTTCTCATGATAATTTGGCTTTAGGGATGTCAGCAACCGAAGAACAGAATGTCTGTTAAACACCATGAGGGAACTGGTGTTGAGGCCTTTGAGTTCGACTTCAACTAGGAAGTCCTACAGTAAATACAAAAGCTGCTCACTTTGAACCTAAAATACTAATATAGAGATACAAATCTCAGGCTATTCTGGCATAAATAGAGGATTGTGTTAACTGGTCTGTCTCTAGTTAACAAAACCACAAAAACCCAAGCCAGAGAATATCTCACATTGTGCCCGATTACATCCATTCCTGCCACCTTAAAAATGGAACAAGAAAAAAATGCCAGCGAGGCAAAGAGGTTCCCATACCGGTGCACACCACTGCTGCACATGATGATGTGACAGGCACCGAGCCTGTCACACAGCTCTGAAGACACTGACAGCAGTCCGACTCCGGAGGCGCTGCAGGGTGTGTTCACACAGGCAGCGATGCGTTTGGATCTGATGAAGGAGGTGACCAGCCGGTAAAGTTCATCTAAAGCATTGAGAGGCCTCATGAGCTGAAACGAAAAGCGAGGGACGCAGAGCTCAACATGTTTAGAAGTCCATTTAGGGGACATGCAATTCAGGGGTCCCAGCTTTTGGGTGACTGATCTAAACTGTCATCCTACATAGGGGCAGCAGGTCAGGGATTGCAAATATCAACGGGCAGTGTTCAGAGGAGCAGCGGACGAGCGTCAAGGGTACTGGGTCAGTGAATGCGGCCACTATTTTACCTTGTCTATATAGGCAGCTTTAGATGTGGCATTCGGTGGGGAATTCGACTTGTCCAAGTAGAATGCCCTGAAAGAGTCAAAAATAAATTATTGTTAGAAAACAAGGAACATACAATGCATGAACCTGACGTCTGGTTTCCAACAACTTCTGCTTAAAGATTAATAGATGAGCAAAGACCCTGACAAGAAGGTTGGTCAGGACTATGCAAAGGCAATGGTTACTTGTAAAATAAAAAAGAAAAAAGAACTGGAAAGATGGGTCACAGGAGAAAGGCTGTTTCCTGATCCTTCCCCCTCCGGGGCCGGCTGTAGCCCACTGCGGTAATCTCATTACTTGTACTAGTTTTGCTTGCTTTTCAAAAGAAAGCAACACGGATCACTGACGTTTTACAAACTTGATTAAGAAAGATCACTCTGGACAACTTTTTGACAGTTGACCTTCACTCTTACCGAGGGAGGATTTGTTTCTTCTTTCCTAAAGCAGTGATTAAGCTTTGCTCTAAAAGAGCTTGCATCTCATTAAATCAGTAACTCAAGTTGGTTATTGCTCCCCAGGATTCAGAATGACCTACTGAGATTTATTCCCAGGCACCATCTGTAAGGAGTGTCACGAGCAAATAAATGACTGCGAACACCCAATGGATCGACAGCAGGCGCTGCTTGGTGCCAATGCAAGGGTACAGTGACATGAGCCACAGACATCCCTCAGATACCAGGAAGGCAGCTCTCATGAGCCAGCGAATCAGTCTGTGCTGCAGCCACAAGATTAGGAGCAAAATCAAAAGGGATTCAAGCAGCACTTAAATTCTTGCCTAGATTTCCCAAGCAGGAGACAGTAGCAATCCACAAGGAAGACTCTCAAAGATCAGGAAATAAAGCATGAATCCCCTATAGGGGAAAAAGATGCAGTGAGGCTGGTCTATGGAGCAGAGAGGCACGAAGGGCTAGACTGGGTAGGTCGGGCCCTGTGAGTCCTGGTAAGGAGTTGGGAACCACTGAATGGAAGTCATGAGGATATGTGACTCATTGCCAGAAAACTGACCTGGCTGTTTAATCAGCTTAGCATTACACCCCACATTTCAGGTGTCAGAAGTTCAATGTGTCTTTCATTTCAAACACACTCATGTGCACACACACACATAGCCAAAGTTATAGTATGAAAAGCCATGTACACACTACCAACCTTTAACACACTGTGGCATTTTGCCCTTTGTTTTACATTTTACATAAATAAGATATCACCTACCAAAACGGTCAGAGAGGGCAGGAGTGCCTCCTCCTCTACTCCTTTGTTTGTGCCCATGGTGGTCCTTCCCCTAGAACAAGTCCCTTGCAGACTCCTGGAGGCCCACGTGCATGGCTGTCATGCTAACATCACATGCTGGCTGCAGCCAGAGACGGCAGAGAACAGGTGTGCGTTTCCACATCCATGCTTATGGACTTTCAACCACTGGCCACTTAATTTGAATTTGTGTATATTTGTTAACCACTCATGTTTCCTCTCTTATTGGTTTGTTCCTTTTTTAAAAAATTATTTTTGTATAGTATTACATTCTCTACACATAGTCCATTAACTATTACTTTGTGCTGAGGAGTGAGACACAATTTCTCTGCACAGCTTTGGCCATCCTGAAATTCCCTCTGTAGACCAGACTGCCCTGGACTCAGAGATCTGCTTGCCTCTGCTTCCCAAGTGCTGGGATTAAAGGTGTGCATTCCTACCACCCAGCCCACAGCTATTTTACAGAGTTATTCTCGTGCCTTTTTAAAATTTAGATCCAGTATTTAATTTTAAAAAATGCTTATTCAATGTATATTTTCATTCACTGTCTTTTGGTGCATACTATGTCATAACATTTTAGACTATATGTCAGCAGTATTTGCGTACCAATACTGCTTTCAGTTTAAGATCTGGAGAGACAGGCTTTGTGTTTTATCATCGCTGAGAGCTAAGGGTCCCTTTTTATCCCATCTCTGTTCTATAGTTTAACCACTGGTGTTCAGATATACACTTATTTTTATAGAACCAGGTAGGATCTCAGACTGAAGTTTTCCATGGGAGAGATCTCGTTTTCAGATCTGAAATGGCTATAGTTATCAATTATCAAATTTTGTCTTTCCACCAAACTGTCTGCTTTTTCTTGCCACTCCCACCAGACACATGCATACATCTTTCAAAGCGTAATAGCCCAGGTTCCACCCTCACACACTCTTTCCTTTTCCTATGGATTCATACTGCATTTTAGGTTTTCTCAGTAAGACCTTCCAAGTCTATAATTTGTCCCTTGGTCACAAACTTTACTGTAATGATTATCTTTTTATTGTTAAGACGTCTATTCGCTCTTACTTTATTTCTGCCTTGAAAAAATTAATGCTCCCACCCCAAATATCTCTTTTCTCTGTGACTACAGAGATGGCTTTGCTTATTACTGTAATGTCTAACTCCTGTGACAGGGTCATCTCAATAAATATTTGCACTATATAATAATTAGGTCATTAAATTTTTTGCTCCATAATTTTATACTTTTATAGCTGATATTCCTTATACCATGTTTTCAGAATTCCAGATATATTTTCCGAGGCCGATTTGATGGATCAAATACTTCTGGGCCAATGGTCCTCAAGCTGAGTCAAAACCCTTTGGGGGGAATGTTGCATATCAGATATCCCACACAACAGATCTGTACATTGCAATGTATAACAGTAGCAAAATAATTAGGAAGTAGTTACAAAATAACTTTATGGTTGGGGTCACTACAACATGAAGAACTGTGTTAAAGGGTCACAGAATAAGGAAGGTTGAGAACCACTGTTCTAGAACATACTTATTTTCAGTGGCCAGATTTATGGCTGTTTTTCTTAGAGTTAGGGTTTCTTATGACTTATGGAATTACATTAGAGTAAGAAAAATTTACATTCAGTTTTATATAACTCCATTATCAACTCTATTATATTTCTTCCTAAATCATTTTATGCCAAGAATCACGTTTCTGTTGCCTTCACATCAGAGGTGTGAGTGCTACATCTTGGGGACATCCTGAAGATTATAGTCACATCACAGACCCAGCAAGTGATTGGCTCGGTTCCTAGTTTAGTGGGCTCTACTTCCTCCCATCATATCCCAAGATTATAATAAAATGTAGCATCCCGTGAACAGCAGTCTCAGACATGGAGGGTAACACATTTTTATCCTTCACCCAGAAGGTGAACACAGCAGTTTTCTATGCCTGGTCTCAGTTCGTGGGGCTGGCTCTAGACGTCCAGTGTAGAAGAATCCAACAGTGACCATCTACTGTCTTGCAGAAGCTGCCTCAGCCTTTCTCCCAGTTCTAGATCCCAGCAGTTCACAGGTCTCAGGAGAGCCTTCAGCTCATCACCTGCATTTCTGTGGCCACTTGTGATGAGATGTGACTTAGGCATTTTCTGCCCTCACGCTTGATCTAGGAAAGCTGCAGACTCGAACGTGTGTGGTGATGCCAAGTTAGACTTTCTCCCTGTCCAACTACTTTTCCCTTTACTTGTCTGGAAAGAGAAAGCAATGTGGGAGGGAAAGGACTGAAATTCGAGGGCAAAAGGCTTAGTCTCTCAGGAGCCCAGTGTCATCACTATTTAGATAGCACAGTGTTGGTGTACGAACTGCCTAGTTCTGTGATACGCAAATAAGACTTGCATAACAGACAATAGTGACTACAAGTGCACACATTGGTCAAGATTTCTTGGCAGTGCTTTTTAGTCATTCCAAAGGAGAGACTTGGATGAGAAGATGACTCAGCAGGCAAAGATGCTTAGCAGGCAAGCCTGACTATACGAGTTAAATCATTTTCAGAATCCATGAAAAGATAGACAGAGGGAAAAGACTCTACAAAATTGTCTCTAACTTTCACATGTGTGCATTCACACACATAGTGTCCTCCCTCTCTTAAAAAGGGAAACAATATTTTTAGATGGGTAAAAATTAAAGTGATACACTTAAGAGCACACAGTTTACAGAGGATGCGGATTTGATTCCTAGCACCCATTCCTAGCAGCTTGAACTTGCCTCTATCTCCGGCTACAGAGGATCTCACAACTTCTGGTTTCAGCTTGTATCCTCGTCCATGTGTGCATACTTGCACATACATATACAATAAAATCATTTTTAAAGATAAACATCAAAGACTCCTTGCTATTCCAGGTGTCACCTAAAATAATTTACAGCTATTTTGTTCTATCGTGTTTTGAACTATTGTATTCAAAAAAGTTATGTATATGAAATACAGGTGATTCCGTGTCATAAATTTATGAGGTTTTTGGCACTAAAAAGAAATGAACTGTTTACAGGTTAGAGAAGAAAAGTCTGTTCCCTAAAAGTCCATTATTGACACTTGAGATCTGCTCTCTCTGAGTCAGCTAGGAGAACAGCATTCTATTACAGCAGCCCACAGCTCCAGCCAAGGAGAATATCCTTTAGGGAAGATGCCAGCACCATTGGCTGCCAACATTCCAAGAGAATGTTCTCTAAAAAATAAATAACAAGCAAACAAAAACCACTCTAGCTGGGAATAGCCCAGTGGTTGAATTCTTGCCTATCCTGGCATGAATAATTCAAGTTTGGGTTTAATCCTTAATACCATAAGGAAAAATCAGATAAAGCTGCCACTACTAATTCAGCCTCCTAAGGGCAGGTGAGATCATGACAGTCTAAATCTATTTCAATGACGTGTCTTTACAGAAATCTCCAACTATCACTTCAGCAAAATATTAAAAGAAAATGAACAACTCATAGTTGATGAAATTAAAGGAAAACAACTTATAGATTCACAGTGTAGCCCAATTCAAGGAACACCATTTAGAAACTTTATTTTTCAACTGCTATATAACTAAAAGGAAAATCAGCTAATGATAAAACTTGACTACTTCAAGTACTCTTACAAGATAAAAGTTTCTACAGATTCAGAGTTAAATATTTGACTCATGAAGATGTGTTCCTATAGTTAACACTTTCTAACCAATAATGGAAGGGAAATGAATAATTATGGAGTGTCATTAGTAACCTATATTAACCAGCAATTACAATTAACAAGCATTAACAATGTATTTACCATACAATACACTGATTCAATGAAGAGATCCAAGGAAAGTAACCAGGAATGACATGGCTACTTCAATATTCCTATATGCACAATCAACAAATCTGAAAACTCAATTATGTGTGAAGATGGGAGTTCAGATCTGAGATAGAAACTAATGTAAGAATTTTTTCATCAGATAAGAGGTTGTTCAACGAGGTATTTCACTTAACAGATAGTGAATTTCAATATCCTCCAGAATATGACCAACCATGGACAGAAAATGATCTCACAATGCATTATCCTTAATTATAAAAGTCCTGCAATGCCTCTTAATCAAATTTTATGGAGAAAGTTAATGGTAAAAATGGATTAATGCCAAAGCTGATATCATTTATGATGCTTCTAAGGTGAGTAAGAGTGAAGTCACGGTTCTGGGTCTGAATATAGAAAATCTTATTAGGACAATCTTGAAAGTGTTGCTGCTAGCTTGGGAAGGCTGGCAAGTGAGCTCCTCTTTCCTGCTGGTCCACTGTAGGCTTGCTAGTCACAGCTGTCTAAAGTGGCAGATTTTTATGTGATTCTTGTGGTTTAGCCTCAAAGAATGAAAAAACAATGAAAAGGGGAAAACAGCATACATTTCAACAAGTAGTTAAACTTAAATTGACATACACATATATACATACATGCCCGTATACATACACACATACATAATACATATATATACACATACATACATACATACATACTTACGTCAGATAACTATGTTAAAACTAAATTTGGCATACACTGCCTACCATTACCAAAAAAAAAAAAAAAAAAAAAAAAGAAAAAAAAAAAAAAAAAAAAACAACAAAGGCAGACTGTAAGAGGTAACGCCAAATACTTAGTGGATAGATAGTAAGAAGGTCCTAAAAGTAGGATTTAAGAGTTGGATTCAGATAGGATTACAATGGGTCACAATTGTAAAAAAACATTTTAAATGGAAGCTTCACCAAGAATAATGTAATTGGCACAAGGGGAGATAAAGCCAATACATCTAAAGAGTGAGTTCAACTAAAGGTAGAGGAGAGGGTATTTGACAAGGTGGCCAGATCTGTGCACTGAGGAAATGAAATGCCAACCTAAATAAATTTTCAAAAAACCTTGTCAATAATTTATTCAAGTGTGAAGAGGACTGAAAGGAATAGTTCAGCTGCTAGCTAGAGTAGGAATGAGTAGGAAGAAGCATGTGACTGCTGACCTGAGGTAATTTAGAGCTGCAAGGGATCCTTGAAATGACACGGATCACGCAAAAGACCTTGAGGATCGTGTACAGAACTAATGCTTGCCACACAGGAAGAAAGCCGGTGTGGATGGGTTGATGAGTTCATGCAGTCAACCATGCTAAGTACGACTTTAAGAACTGTAGTATTCATTATGTTTAATCTATACACACCAAGAAAACTCTGACTGTTTCCATGTTACATTCTTTTCTACATGTACTTTATGCTTATGGTAACTAGTGGGATTTCAATGCGGGCTATCAAACCTCTAAAAGAATTAAGTACTGACAACAATATATTCATATAGTGTTATGCCAAAATGCTTTTTAAAACCTGTACATGTATCTCTCTTTTTTAAATAAAGTTGTAAGGAAAAAAAAAGAACTGCAGTATTGTATTCACAAACAGGTAAACAGTCCAGATCCTAGCTCAGCAGGATCAAGCTGTGCCCCAGAGACGAGTAGTTTTCCCCACAAAAGTTGAAAAGAGTTAAAGAAATAGAATTCGTCTTGAGAGATACACAGAAGTTAGATCAATGACAAAAGTGACATCTTCTCATTTCTCATTTGGCCAGCCAATCCTCCCTTTTTGTTCTGAGCATGATGGAGGGGAGCCAGTTTTCAGAAGAGATGAAGACACAAGACTCTCTAGTGTTTTATCACAAAGTAGGAGGGCATTTTTCAGTCAAGGCCTCTGCTGTATTTTGGCTTTTTCTCCAGACACTTATTCATGAGATCATCATTCTATTTATATACTTATAATCATGGACATGGTTCTTTATGTAGTCTGACACATCTTTATTTCTATGACTGTATGCTATTCTAGAATATTAGAAATTGAAGCAAGACCCTTTTATGCATCCTACAAACACTTTGAGTCTTAGCAGTTATCTCTTGTTTCACAAAGAACTGGAATGCCATTTGGTCAGTGATGGGTATCATCTGGCATATGATTAGATGTGCCACTATTACAACTGAGTACAGGTGTGACTGGATGTCTGATTGTTAAATTACATGCGATGGGCCACCATTGCACTTGCCTTCTGGCAAATAATTTTCTAATTCATCTTATTAAAAGGTGATTCACACTTAAGCGACACAAACTAAGTGGAAAAGCGGGAAACAGATAGTTTGTTTTTTTAATCCCTTCAGTATTCTTCCATGACCTTAAACATAGTCCGAACATCACTAGAAGCAATGCGGATATAAGACAATCTTGGGTTTGCCTGTCTGCCTGTCATAAATGGAAATAGAATGAATTCTATAGTTGGAATTGCCGGAGAATGTCCGATGACCGATTTGCAGTTCGATATGACTTAAACACTGCAAAATCATCTGCTAGAAGGTTAACAAGCCAGTCCACATGCACGATCACAGAGAAGTGTGTCACTGCACACATGGTTCAACAGCACTTTTATGACTTCCCACACTGGTTGTGGACAGGGACCTCACTACTCTCCAGTGTTGTCAATAAAACCCGCATCACTCCTTCCCTTTCTAAGAACCAGAAAATGAGCTGACTAGGTCAGCATCCTGTCTGTGCTTTCCAAAGACGTGTTTACTGACTCTTGCTCTGCCACATATGAGTCTATAGGAGTGACAGACTTTTCTTGTGCCTACCTATTTACAATGGACAGTATCTACTGCTCAAATATTCCTGGGGGTACTCCCAAGGGTATCACACTCCACCATGACAAAACAGACTCTTGTGGGAATGGAGAGAAAAAGAAGCAAAATTTTAAAAAGGAAAAATTAAAAAATTAAGGAAGACTTTGTAATAATGAAGCCTAATGGTAGGTATCAGGTCATACAAAAACAACTTATTTTACTGAGGAAAAGCACTCAACTGAGTAGTATTTTGGCTTTAAAAATCATTCTACTTTGTTAAATAATTATGTTAAATAAATAAATTATGTAAAATAGCATAACATCTTTTTCAGGTCTTAGAAACACTGTTTTCAAGGAAAAACTCTTTAATGAGAGTTAAAAAAAAAAAAACATAATAGTAAGTTGTCACCAATTCTTCCTAGTACCTTAATTAGCTCAAGTCTATCTTCAAGATGATTTCTAGAGAGCATAGATTTCATTTTATAGGCCTAAAAAAGTTTAGCTTTCATTAGGACCCCAAGGTTGAATTGAAGCCAGCGTTGCCCATCCATTCTGTCTACACAGCATGCTATCTTGCTCAGACCCATGTGTCACCTCTGTGTGCACTTTGCTCCTTTCTTGAGCACTGTTCTGTCCTGTAAGAAACCCCACACACACACTCAGACACAAAATATTACTAGTCCCATGAATCCCTGCTCAAATGAGCCCTTTAAAGAACCATTTCATTGAAATAAATTCACCTATAACTTCATTACATCGAGTTGCACACACTCCCTCAGCTATGACACACAGTCCAGTCTATGGGCAAACATACTTTGATATTTTCTTAGTAGCCTTCATTTTGAGACAGTGTCTTATACTCAAGTTGACCTGGACCACACGATGTAGACCAAAGTAGCTTCAAAACCATGTCAACCCTCCTTGTTCAGGCTCCTGAGTGCTTAGATTAGAGGCATGAGTCACCAATTTTCATTTTATTTTGAAATCCCATAATGTAAAGAAGTTCCTGACAAGACTATGCATTTGAATCAGTTATAATACTCAGCTGATTTTTATTTAGTGAGAGTGTAATTGTGGACTTGTCATACTATAACAACTAAATACACATGTTCCTAGAAGAGGAAAATATTATATTTATGCATATTTTCAAAGGCATGCAGGAAGAATTCTTAAGCTTATAAACATCAGCTGACAATTAAATCAGCACTGAAAAAAAATAACACTTGAAGAAAAGCAATCACATTATCAGAACTTACAATTCAAATAAGGATGTCTGACAATCTCTTCTTCAGTGAATGGTAACCAAAATGAAAACTGACATTCTGAGGGCGCCTGACAATGTAGCGCAGGTTCTTCTAACAGGGCAGAAATGATGTAGCAAAACTCCTGTTTACTTCTAAGCAAGAGATTAAATCACACACCCCTACCTACTGCTACACTGAAATTCCAAGTGCTTCATGCTTGGCTTGTAGAACTCCACAACAGACCTCATCAAAGGGGAAAGTGTCTGGCCAGAAAGGTTGATCAGAGAATAAAGGAGCTTCCTCCACAGCTTGAGAACCTAAGATAGATTCATGGGACCCACAAGCCATCCCGATTTCTACATGCATGCTTGTATGAAAGCATACACACACATACACACAATAATTAAATGAACGTAATAAAAATGTTAGATAAGCTTCCCGTTGTCTGGCAATATTCAGGCTGTTAAGTGGAGCATCTGAGGGACAAAACGCCCTAGATGACAGCTGTCACTATTATCTCTCCAGCATCATGTCTTCTGGCTAAGCCCAGGCATCTCACTTAAAGTAAATGAGTTTTCCTCACAGTTTGCCTCTGCTATATCATCTCTTTTGCGGGGAGCAAAGAGTGGTCAACATATTTTATTTGAGCCAGTAAGTGAATGATTTTTCCCAACTTTTCTGATGAATGGCACAATTCCCAAGAATCTTTTAAGATTGTTTGTCAACAAGTACTAAAAAAAAAAAAATTGGCCTTCCTGAATGGTAGCTATTGGTGAAGAAAAAAATCCTACCAAGAATAAAACATTTTTTTATCACAAGATGTGGGTGTGTGTGTGTGTGTGTGTGTGTGTGTGTGTGTGTGTGTGAGAGAGAGAGAGAGAGAGAGAGAGAGAGAGAGAGAGAGAGAGAGAGAGAGAGAGAGAGAGAGATCCATTTGTCATATGAGCTGAAAAAAATAACCAATAAACTGACTGGCAAAGAGGACCCAGGTCTGCCCTACCTTAAACTTCCAGTAAGTTCAATTAAAATCCGCAAAAGCATCAGCATGTTTCCACCATCTAAGATGTCTCCTAAGGCTTGTGACAACTCAGAATTGAGTCTCATAAATGCCTGCAGGCGGTGGAATTAACAGGCATGCAGACATGGGAAAGTTGCTTCCAACAGAATTTATGGAAAGAATACATACATAAAGTAGAAATTGCAAGTCCCACGTGACCCCCTATACAACTCTATTTCTTAAAGGAGCAGGGATCAAAAGTTAGTCTGGAAGTGGCCTCTAAAAAGTTCTCAGTGGGAGAACAGGAACTTTTGTCCCATTCGAAGTTATTTTCAACTCCTAGAAAGCGGGCTGCTCAGGAAGCATGCATGAAGGGGAACAAAAATAAATCAAGGACAAAACAAAACTCAGTAATGGCTATCACAGAACAGCCTTACATGATAACAAGCCCTGCCTACAAACAACTGAGTCTGGCCAGTTTTATTCTGTCTGAGAGCCGAGAGCCCACTGACCACATCTCTTGCCGATTCTATTCAGTAACCCCTCTTCTCTTCCAACCAAAACTTCTCCCAAAGAAACCAACTTGCCAAACCTGACCCCAACCCTCTGCATTTGCTCTGATCAACTGTGGACAAGTTGGACTCCTGGACTCTCTTAAAACCATTCCCTCTGCTCACACTGACAGCTTGGCAGTGGCCAACTCTGGTAAATGACACCCCTCTGTCTTTAGCTTGAGACTGGTACCTTGATGGTAGCATACTTTTCTCACCAACTCCTCCTTGACAATCTCTTCATCGCTAACACTGAAGCACCTGTTTCCTGTGCTTTTCTCTGCCTGGCCTCGATGTTCTAACTTAACATTTGCCTGGATGGTTTTTGGTTCCTCACATTACCAAGACAGCTCTAACCTCCAGATTCATGTGTTTAGTTATCTGTTCATAACATATGATTCCTGAGGTAGAAAGAATGTCAAGCACTGAGGATCACATAATCGGGAGAATTCAGTCTTTACCTGCAAAAATCTAACTAGTTTAGGAAAGAGAAATAAGTGGATAATTACTGTCCTTCTTAGGACCCAGAAGTAAGCGGATCAGAAGTTCAAAGTCATCCTTGGCTACACAGCAAGTTCAAAGTCAGCCTGAAATATGAAACACTGACTCCAAAACAAAGCAAAAACAAACAAACAAAAAAAAAAACCTATCAATCAACAGTGCTTTTCTTTGTCCCAGCATTCAAAAACCCCAAAGTAATACTTGTCTTAGTGAACATGGACTGAGTGACTTTAGTGCAAAGGGACACACTAAGCTGAGGTGTAATTTGAATGTTAATCGCACACATAGTAGGGCCACATCACTATAAAAGGCATAGTAAGATAAGTCCTCTGTGGTTATGCAAGTTTCTGTATCTGCTGACTTAGAAGTTTATTCACGATAGCTCAACTAAGAACCCTACATACATGTCTGTCAACGAAAGGAATGGGTAGAGGAGTGTGGCGTACACACACAATAGACATCTCGTAGCCACCGGGAAGAAAGAAATAATGCTGCTTGCAGGAAAAATGGATGCAGCTGGAGATGATTAATCTTATGAAGCAAATCAAATCAGTCTGAGACTAAAAGCTTTTCATGCTCATTTGTGGGTCCTAGATTTTACATAGACATGTATGAAATGAAGCTAGAAGTAAAACCAGGGGAATAAATGAGGCGGATGGATGGAACAGTGAGCGGAAGGAATAAGGATGGGTATGTTAAATATGTACTTTCAGGACAATGTCTGTGTGCAACCCATGTACCATACATGATGAGAGAAACAGCACATCGGCTTGTAAACTATAAAGTAGAAATGCCTAAGGTTTGACTACAGATAAAATTTACTTTCATTTTCAAAATGTCTTCTTTACAATCATGGATGTGCGTGTTATATGCACACACATGAAGATGTGTGTATGTGTGCTCATTACATGCATGCACAGAGCAGAGGATATCTGGTGTCTTCTATTGCTTTTTGTCTTCTATTTTTGAAAGAGTCTCTTACAGAACGTGAAATTTGTCTTTTTAGCTAAGCCAAAGGGTCAGAAAGTTCCTAGTCCCCACTTTCTCTGCCTTTCCAAAGCATGGCCATGCCCAGCTCTCATGCAGGTGCCAGAGACTTGAACTCAGGCCTCTCTTGGTTTTGCTCCACAGCAAGCAATCCTCCCCCGAGTCATCTCCTTAGGACTCTACTGGTTTCGCTAGTGAAAATTGTGACATTGCTGCACCACATCCTTGACTAAGTGGAACAAACGGGTTTGCTATTATGTCTGCAGCTCATGGCAACGACTCTGAGGTGTTTGTTAGGGAAACGTTTCTTTTGAATCCTCTTCGTTCCGTGAAAGCATTTCTGAAATTGGTTTTCTTCCTCCATGAATGTTATGAGGATAAGCATAGTGCTGGCTATAAACCACACTATCACTCCAACCCAGTTTATTACATAATTAACAGCAGGAAGCAAGTCCCTTCTCACATAAATAACTTTAACAATTATCATATATGACATTTTGATCAAAGCATGTATAAAGTTGAGCCGAGGACTCATTATTTCATTCTTAAATTTTATTCTAGTTGATAACAATGATTTTCATGGCAATTACTCAGTACTACAGAGTTTGGTAGCATTCAAGGACACTGTAATATTTCCTCCCACTTTGTGGCTGTATATAGCATAAAAGGTGCTTATAGATCGCTGCCAAAGTTGCTCCTGGCAGATTTGGGTAACCAGCCTTCCTGTCTTTGTACTAAATTTAGGACAAGGAGAGCAGGGGCTGCACATCCTTCCAAATAGTCTTTCAGGGTCACCTCTATATTTCTGTAGTTTGCTGGATGTCAACAGGGGCAGCATTAATGTTTACATTTCAAAAGTATAGCTGTGTACAGGCAAGGCCCCTTCTGGCCTACTCTGCATAGCTCTGTTTAGAGGTTCATTCTTTCCAAGTAGGCAGTGAGGTCAGTCACCCTAGAATCAAGCACCTCAGAGAATTGCCTGGCACTCACTTTTTCCCCCTCCAATTAAATTGCTCTGCAGGAAACCCATGAAACCTATCTTCAGGCAGAAATCTCTAGGATCAGCTGCTCTGTATACCAGGCAGGTTCTGAAGACAGCTCATACTTCTCAGCCCGTGAATCATCAGCATCTCCAACAGAGACAATGGGAGAAAGAATTGTAGACATTAAGAGCCTGCCCCAAGTGATGCGGCTGTTCAGAGCATTCTACTCAGGGGCCTGGGCTCTGACTGTTGTGGACTTTAGTGGAGAAAGACAGTCAGTGAGCAGATCTTTGGCATCACAGGATTCTTCTTTATAACACAGCAGAGTTTCATTTTTAATCTGAAGTCTTCTCACTGGGAACCACCTACCATTTAACCAATAAATCAGACTTCCATTTTGTTTTTTGTTTTTTGTTTTTTGTTTTTTGTTTTTTCAGGCGTTCATAGGAAATACAGTGAATGTTATATTTACTGAAAACCCTCTTCCATCAGACAAGTAAGAATTTTGCTCATCTCTTCCCTGCTGAATTTTAAAGATGTATATACTTAATTTGTTAATTATATATACTTATATGCTTGATTATTTTGCCTGACAGTATGTCTGTATACCACATGCATGCAATGTCCTCTAAGGCAAGAAGATGCTGTCAGATTCTCTGGGACTTGAGTTATGAGGTGGTTGTGAGCTACTAGGTGGGTGCTGGAAATTGAACCTAGGTCCTCTCTGCAGGATCAACCAGTTCTCTTAACTGCTAAGCCATTTTTATTTTCCCGGAACTGATCATCTTTTATGTCTGTTTTACTGATGTCAAAGGTAGATGAAGCTCAAAACTCTATACAAATAAAAGAACATTCAAAAACTTAGGAATTATTCCTATACACTGATCTATGAAATAATCTATGTGTGGACACCACTGTGAGCTTTTTGGGTTTTGCATAATTAAACATCTTAATATAAGGATGGACTAACATGAAAATATCCTATTAAGTTCAACTTTATCTGTATGAATTATTTTAGTGATAATATAAAATTACTGTCTTTTTCCAATTATCACAGAATGCTAAATATAAAATATAATATGCATTTTGATCCTTTATTTGGGCTTTGAATAGGAATGATGATACATTTTGATGGCATTTAAATCTGATGTAGATGACTCATTCTTCTCTGACAGTAATATTTCACAAGGCAAACTCACTATGAAGACAAAATACATTGAGCTTTATTCACTGATGGACCCAATAGATACTTTTTATTCCCAACTAACAACATAACTCTAATCATTCCTGCCTCTTTGTCCATTTTTCTGTGTTCCTTCTCCGTTTCTCGATGTTAGGCTTCTTACTATCCTTAACTATTAGGTTACCATTGCCTTGATGACTTTAATAGTTTCCTAAGCAGTCTCTGTGTGAGTCTCTGTCTCTCTGTGTCTCTGTCTCTCTCTGTCACTCTCTCACATTTTGTTTTTAATGCTTTGTGGTCTCCAATGCTAGCAATGTCTAAACAAAAAAGAAGAAAAACATGTATGAAAAGCCAAAAGCAAGAGTAAATTAAATGATGTAAAAATGCAAGTTAACACAAGCCATCATGGAAAAATGGGAGAATGCAAAGAGAGAAAAGGACTAAGTAAGAAGAGGTGAGACCTAAGGTACTCTGAAAGAGATGTAGGAAATGGTCAGCAACAGAAATTGGAGTCATTTGGTTAAATGTACTAAAATCCCAACAAAACCAATGTTAATAGCAGAATTTCACAAACTTGAATCTACAAAGACAGAACCTGCCGTCTATTGAAGTTGAATTGTCTAACTAGGCAGCTAATTTTATACACATCATGCCTTACCAACCAAGAGTTTCAATATAGACATAGTTTTTTCTTCCAAGTTAGAATTATGCCTCTTGTAGCAAAGTTTCTGGGATAAAACTAGAGGTAATTTATAGTCATCCCTCCCTTGTACATCTATAAAACAAAATCTGAAATGCCAGCAAAAAGGGACCAAGAAAAAGCAATAGGAAAAATACTCATCAAAAAAATTGACTAAGATGCTTCAAATACACTTTTTTAAGGCTGTCCTTGTCATCAGATACTGAGGTCAGCAGAGTGAAAATCAATTTTGCTTCTGTAAGCACTGGTCATTTTCTCCTACCCAGTGTATTCCCTAAACTAAGGGATATTCTTTGAGGATGTGATTATTCTTTGACACGTTCAACTTGCATTTATTCCAAAAGAAGTTATAAGCACAGAGTACTTTCATCTCTCTTTTCATTTGGCAAAAACAAAGTGTCTTTTCTTAGGTTGGAGATGGAAAACAGCACCTTTTCCTTAGCTCCAGATAGAAATCAATTAGTGTCCCAAGAGAGATGATTCTTGTCCAAAGACACTTAAAAAATGAAGATGATTTTTATCTGCTTCTATTTGTCACACTATAAAATTTTCATCCTCATAAATATTACCACATGTAGGATTTATTACAAAATCTGAAAACCCATAGGCTAGTAATTTTAATTGTCGGTATTCTCCTTAACAAATATTACATTAAGAATTCCTTTAAGGAAAGTAAAATAAATATTAGTTTCAAGTATAACTTCTCAAGGGCAAATGAACGGGTCTGAATCCAAAAAGTACATCCTAGGTGAGTTTAGCAAGATAACCATATTAATATCCATGTTGCTACATTGCCTTCTCAGTAAAACAATGGTGTCAAGCTTTCATGGAATTACTGTACTTTTCAAATAAAGACAAGATGTTGCTCTCAAAATGTCACTACAACTTCAACTTTATCTGTTCTCATCTCATGTGAAATTTATGAACCTTGACTATGCTGATGAATTTTCTGGAGAGATCTCCAACAGAGTCAGCATCTGTACCCTTCAAGTGGTATGAAAAATTTTAGATATAAAACAAAGTAGACTAGATAGTGGAATAAATCCAATATAATAATAATGTGACAAAAGTATGGTCATGCATTATAACTAATATAATTTCTAATTCAATACAACTATTTTGCATACATATATACATATATGTACACACATATGTATAAAAGATGGAAGTTAGAGAAATAGTTCCCTAAACTAAATAAAACTAATGCTATTTAGAAGGTTGTCAGTTTGGAAGACGTTAATTAATTATAGCTTTAGAGGTAACAGAAGGCATCCTGCAGGAAGCTGAGTTTGAGATGGGTCTTAAATAATTACAAATTAATTATAATTTCAACAAAAGGCAGTGGAGCTAAAGTGTATCCTGGGTTAAGGGCGGGATGGCAGAAGTTGGGTAGGAGCTGAAAGGTAAGAGGTTAACAGTTTTTGGTCCCTGTTTATAGATGAGTTTCACTGTCTTTTCTCATAAGCTCTAGCACCAGTCATACATTGTAAATCCTACCTTTTTCTTTGGGACTTTTGCAAATGTTATTCTATCTTTTGGAAAATAATGACTATCTCTACCAAGTTTACCTTCCAGACCTTCTCTCCTAAGCCCTGCCATTCTGTTCTGCTTTCAGATCTCAGCTTAAAGGATATTCCTCAAGCAACTCATTCCTGTAACTGCCACTCACTATCCCCTCACAGTTGGGATGCATTCTCTCCTTGCACACATGAGTATATGTTGTCTGTCTCACATATTTTCATTAATTATTGGGGAGAATTTTGTTTAGAATTTATCTTAACCCAAACATATAATGTTCCTGGTAGGTAGACTCTTAGCTGCTTCAATGCCACAAGCATGGAGTTGTCCTTGGCCCTTGGCAGATAAGTGGTATTTGCTGAATAAATGGTTAAGCCACAGAAAGTGTATACTTTTACTCTGTGGGAAAATGCCATTTATGCAAAGCCTATAGTTTGTAAATTGTAAATCTATCTTATATTTCTTATGTAGAAAAGACACCTAGAAAACTTGTAAGCACCCTAAACTGACTCAAATTTTTCATAGTCTTGGTTTATTATCCTACCACGAGAGAATCACCTCATATAAAACCCTGAAAATTCTTCATTCTCAGTCTAAAAGAAGACAGGAATTGAATATACAAATTTTATAGCTAGTTGTAGAGATGCCAAAATATGGACACCTTAAACAAACAAAAATGACAACCAAAAAACTGTGCTGAAAGGCAGAGTGAAAAATGCAGAAATACAAAAATACCAGAGAGGAGATGAATATAGATTTATGTAGGTTTGTGGTAAGGCAATACATGATTGGACAGTGAAGAGGTAGGTGGAGAAAGTGCTGGGAGGAGCAAAGAGGGGGAGAGGAGGGAGAGATTGATGAAGGAAGATGGAAGCCAATGTGTATATTTCTCTCAGCGCATCTCTAGCTTGATAAGGTTGTTATGATTATTTCTAAGGGTTTCTATGGGTCTAATTTATCTTTTCTGGATGGGCAGTTTATATCTTTGTCCGTTGGTTGTAAGCTCATTGTGTAGAGGGTTTGTGGATTGAGAATTTAACATACAAACCTGTTTGATAAGTTAATGGATGTAGAGTCATGCTTGTATTGGGCGGTGGAGGAAAGTGAGTGAAATCAACATGCTGAGGAGGCTGTAGGCCACTGGGACTGAAGCAACAAGTGTGGTGGAGTGAAATGTACCTGAGTTCTTAGAGGCAGCATGGACCACCAAGTTAAAGATCCCCACAGTGCCAGATGGTCCCATGGGAGCTGGCACTAATGCAGGGTAAAAGGTTACCCCCCTTTTAATGTTTACAGCAACAAACTTCTGTACAATTTAAAAATGTATCACATCATTAACCCTGAAAGCTGCTTGCCACTCCAAAGACAAGAATACTATTGACATGCTTAATTAATGTTCTTTCCTATTTAGTCACCTGCTTGCTCATTGCAGCTGGTGCTTTCTTTTTTTTTAATATTGATTTATTTACTTTATGTGAGTACAGTGTCACTGTCTTCAGACACACCAGAAGAGGGCATCAGATTCCATTACAGACGGTTGCGAGCCATCATGTGGTTGCTGGGATTCAAATTCAGGACCTTCAGAAGAGCGGTCAGTGCTCTTAACCACTGAGCCATCTCTCCAGCCCCAGCTGATACTTTGACTTAATATGGCTGACACAAAGACACATCCACGGGCCCTAGAATTCTCCGTTCCAAACTCAGCTGCTCTGTTTGCCATTCAACAAAGGATGGATGGCAGTGTCTCATGATGTGAGGCCACCAAAGAAAGAGAAAGAAGGATATGAGCCCTGAGCCTGGGACCTATAAAGGCGTACCAGAGTGGAGACGGTACTGTCTCTCATTGTTTGATAGCTGTACCTAAAATATGAAATGACCGTTTATCAGTGCCATGCATCATCACTGCTCCTTGTCAGGAATGCACAATTCCAGGTGTATTTTCCTCTGTAGATGTGGAGCAGTGGCGTGTATGGTGGAAATGCTATCATGGGACTAATCAAACACGTGCTTCTGGCTGTCATTTCCTGTTGAACATGTGATGGTCAGATGGGTATGTGTAGTATTTCTTTGCAACAGAAAATTGTTACTTTCTTCTGTGTGTTATAGAAAATATATTCGGGGTCTCTAAAGGTCTTTAAATTGTTTTCTCCTTGTGTGTAGTGCATATATGCCTGGTTATCTCTGTGTGCGTTATGAGCGTTCAGATGCCTGCAGAGCCACAAAAGCGTGTTGCATGCTCTAGACTAGAGTCACCAATGGTAGTGTGTGACCACTTGGGGGTGGGGATGCAAGCCCAGGGCCTCAAAAAGAACAATACAGGCTCTGTACCTCAAAGCTATCTTTGCATCCCATTTAAAAAACAAACAAACAAACAAACACTTCTCAAAGGACACGTGCTATTCCTTACACAAAAAGAGAATCTTTGCTTTGAAAAGTTTTTTTTTTTTATATTCTGTAAAAATGGCCAATTTACAGTTATCAATGTGAGCCCTAAAAAAGATTCAGTATGAAGCCATTACTTCATATAAATAGTAAAGGGATCAGCTGATAGAGAACTCGTTTTTTTTTTTTTTTTAAATTTTGTTTGATTTTACTCTTAATTTTACACTAAAGTAATATTGAAAAATAATTATCTAAGTATCTTAAACTTTAAGGACTTCTTGTATAGAGGGAACATTGTTCACTTTTATACTTTATTTCCTTAGTAACCATACTGTGGTACTTTTTGCCAATAGAGGATGTATGAAAATGAAAGGATAGAGTAGGTAAAGGGGTTGCAGTCAGGGTCAGCAATACTTCCAAACTTCTGAGATTGCCAGAATTTCACAGTTAAACATTTTGATTATGCTTCATTTATAAGCAGAAATATATCAATTAAAATGATTTCTGACTTTGTTCTAGAAAGAGTTTATATTCTAGAAACATCCAGGAACTATTTATGCTGACTCAGCTTTATGCATATGGTAAAAAGCTAAGCAGGCATCTTTAGGAAGAAAGGTCAGGGCAACAGTGCCCTTGCTGAGGCTCCTAATCTCTTCCCAGCTTGTATCTGAGTAAAGAATGGTGAGCTGAGCCTGCTGGCCTGGGCTTCTTTATTGCATGCTGTGGAAATGCTAGCTATCTTTAATATCATTTGCAATGGATGCATTAATTATTAGCAGACAGTATTAACTCAATAAAGTTTTCCAGTGGATTCTCCACTGCACGTAGAATATAACCCGAAGTATCTACAATAACAACAGCCTTGCATGTCAGGCTCTATTCATTCCTCTCCACGGGATTCATGTTCTCTATGGCCTTGAATCCTATCAGCTTTTTGTGTTCCCTGAACGTGATAAGCCTGTTTCCAGGAATTGCTGTTGCATTCATTTTTTTTTTTTTTATTTTTGATAAGTGGCAAGTGAATTTCAATCACCCCAGATGGGTACTAATGACAGAGCAAAATTTCACCAAAGTTCAGCTTGGGGAGACCAGCAAGTTGGTCATGCTTTCTTACAGACCACAGTTAGAGGGATGATGATAGGTTTGTAGGTAACCCTCAAACAGCAACAGCAATGCAATATTCCACGCCATCATGGACAAGGATCTCATAGCATCTGCATCACAGAGTTTGGCTTTTAGCCTTTTACTTCTACATACACCCTGGCATCTCCTGAGATCACTTGCCTCTGGTGTGGGTGGTATAGTAGAAGTAAAAAGCTAAAATCCCAGGCAAGGGTTTCCTGATCATCCCCTGGGAGTTTCAACAGCTTAATTACCATTAGTAGACTCAGTACCATTGTATTATTGCTCTATTCTAGTTGCCATGGCTACAGGACAACGTCCAAGATGGCATCTCCTCAGAACCTGAGGAAAAAGCATCACATAATACTTGCAGGCATTGATTCACTCTTTGGAAGGTCTTGCCTGAATCCTAGCAAGATGTCTCCTTGTGACTCAGGCTAATGTTCAAACACCGCATGTCATTTCTCCTCTCATGATAGATTCAAATACGTTAGGTGAATGCATGGCTCATTGTGAAAAATCAGAGCTATGGAGGCCCATGGGGTAACCAATATGGAAACAGTGACATAAAATTTGCCTTCAGTATTAAGAAATTCACTTCACTCCCTCAGATGGCCTTTTACAGGACAAAACACTTATACACACTCACTCTCTCTCTCTCTCTCTCTCTCTCTCTCTCTCTCTCACACACACACACACACACACACATACACAAAACCATATATCATTAGAGAGCTCTTTGCTTTAAAGCTTGGTTTCACCAATTCTCTGTTCTCCTTAAAATGGAAATGATAAAAGGGGAAACATTAAGCTTCTAAGTAACCCACATAATAGGCTTTTATGGGACTGACTCAGTATGCCCAAAAATTTGGTAGATATGATGTCTGTTATTTTCTGATAAGTGGACAATTATATCTGTTCTTGGCTACTTTAAGCAATAAAACCCACCGTTTGGACTTGCAGAGTATTTGATAGTCCAGTCACTAGACTACCATGCTGAAGCCCTTCAGAAAGGAGCACACATCTAGGTTCTAGCTGGAAGCCCTTCCCAAGTCCTTTAGTGCTGATGCAGGGGACTGTCTCTCCTTCTTTGTGTAACATTGGTCCCTAGTGAAAATCTTTGCCCAGATGTGATTAAAACAGATCTACACTGACAAGCGTGCCAACAAAGGATAAGAATCTTTCTTCAGAAGACTCATACCTCAGGCCAAAGTCAACACAGCCCAAATGTCTGCATCACACAGCCAGTGCACGATTTTGCTTATCCTGACTTGAACTTGCTTTCTGAAGCTTGTCATCTAAGCAATGGTTTTTATCCCCACTAGGGCTAAAGGGATGTTATCTGAAGTCCAAAGCATAAATAAATTAATGAGTTCTAGTGAAAGGGATACTAGGGACATGAGGGGGAGCAGGGGAAATCTCCCCTTTAAGCGGGACAGTCTGTGTTCTTGAAATGGTCATGTCTTAGTCAGGGTTTCTATTCCTGCACAAACATCATGACCAAGCAGCAAGTTGGGGAGGAAAGGGTTTATTCAGCTTACACTTCCACATTGCTGTTCATCACCAAAAGAAATCAGGACTGGAACTCAAGCAGGTCAGGAAGCAGGAGCTGATGCAGAGGCCATGGAGGGATGTCACTGGCTTGCTTCCCCTGGCTTGCTCAGCCTGCTTTCTTATAGAACCCAGGTCTACCAGCCCAGGGATGGCTCCACCCACAATGGGCTGGGCCAGGGATGGCTCCACCCACACTGGGCTGGGCCCTCCCCACTTGATCACTAGTTGAGAAAATGCCTTACAGCTGGATCTCATGGAAGCATTTCCTCAGCTGAGGCTCCTTTCTCTGTGAAAACTCCAGCTTGTGTCAAGTTGACACAAAACCAGCCTGTACAGGTCAATATTATTTCTTGGTTCTAAACAGGAAAAGCCACTTTCTGAAGTCACTAAGCAGTATCTGTATTTTGGAAAGCCACAGGGGAGAGAATTAAGGAAGAGATTGACTACATACTCAATACACATGAAGGAAGAGGAAACACTTCTGGAAGTAGGGAGATAACTGCTTTCCTATGCAAAGGAAATCTAACAAGTAGGGCAAACAGCAGGTCATTACTGGCAAAGGGACTGGATTTATACGGAGGGGTGTTCACTCCTAAAAGCTTTCCTTGAGGAGAGATACACTAAGATATTTTCTTACGTGAGCAGGATAGTCTAACACTTCTGCTATTTTTCATAACCATCAATAAACATCCTGTCAAATATATATATCTAAATCTATATTAAATCCCGGTTTAAAGCAGACTCACAAGGATTAAGAACCTTGTGCCCTGCTCCCCACTGCTTTCTGCTAGCTTGACACAAATGTCATTGTTATATTTTGAATGTGGCATCACCCCACAGTGCATGTTTTTGGATAACTTGGTCCCACTTGGCAGTGGTGTTTGGAAGTTAGAAGTCTGCAATGTGACACTAGCTGCCAGAAGTAGTACTGTGGAGTTAGGGCTCTTAATGCTGTATTTGGTTCTAGTTTGGGCCTTTATTCTCTATGACCTTACCACAAAGAAGTAAGGAGCCCCCACCTCACACTACTGCTGCACACATCCAGGATGTACACTGTCCACCTGCAATCATGAGTCAAAAATTTCTGTCAAGTTCTTTAGAGGAAGCATTTGGTCACAGCATTACAAAAGTATCCAATACCAGTAGCACAATTCAACACACATGGGTGGAGAGCTTTTTCTGCAAAACCATTTTGATAAATACAAGAAGAGAAAACAAAGCCAGCTAACATATCACCTCAAAGAATTTGCATTACAGTGAAGAAAGTGAGATAGATCTTTAATAATAACTTATCATCGAGGAGAATAACTATCATAACATATAAAAAGAAAATAAAATGGTAAGAGGGAAAGACCAGTAAGCCATGTAGGTCTCAACAGTGGTTCTGAAATTTGAGTGTAAGACTGAATCATGGGAAAAGCTTGTTTCAAACCAGACAACAGAGCACACTTAGCAAATTTTAAGAAGTTTGCAGTCAACAGTGACTAAAGGTCTGGGGACTGTTTCTGGGATTTTCTGATTTAGGAACTGGTCTTCAATGCTGGCTGCACACGGAGCTCCTAGGGGCTGTTTGAAATGCCTGGTGTCCAGGACTCATTCCAAATTTATAATAAATGAATACAAAGAAGACTGTAGCAATTTGAGATGAGTCAGAAGCACGGCTTTCTCGGGAGTTGGAGACAGAGCGGCAGATGCTGAGGGAGAATGAACAAGTGGGGGCACGGGAGGAAGGACATGAGCGATGGGTCCGCAGAGAAAGGAAACGGAGGGTCAGGTTATTATGAAAGAGCCTCAATGCCAAGCTGAGGAGCCTGTCATTTCTCTTGGAGGCAACTAGAAATCATTAACGACCTTCCAATCAGAACGTGAAACGGTCTGGAAGCGCACTACTGAGGACACTTCAACAGTGCTCCATTTTCTTAAAGGGGGTACGCGGCTGACGCTCAAAGCCGCGTGTTCTGTAGAAATGCTTCTGCATCGCACCCAATTAAAAGACAGCTAGGAGCACATTCCTATGAGTTTAAGGTTAACATTTTCCTTTCCTATGGGTGGAGTTAGTACAATATATACTTCTGGGAAACAGTGATGTAGACAAGAAAACAAAACTGAACCAGGCTAAGACATTCCGAATCTGAATCATCAGGACCTCAGAATGCACTTGCTAAGCAAGACTACACGAGTAATTTTTTTTTAAATAATAGGACCTAAAGCTTCTTGGAAATGACAGGCAATGGATGTAGTGGAGAGCACAGGAGATAGGACAGATGCCTGAAACCAGTTAAGGCCAGTGCAACTAGAGAAAGGACATCACCAAGACCAGCACGCGCCCCCTGCTGGTCATTTTAGGTACTTATTCAATTTACTTAATTCAGTCACATTCACAAAGGAAAATCACAGCAGACACAATATTTTTTTTAGTTATTAAGACTCAAGCTAGAGCAAAAATAAATTTTTCTTTAATAATGTTAAGCGAAATAAGCCAGACTCATAAGAAATAAATATCACAGCATCTTATTAGATGACTATAAAAACTCGCATCTTTCAGGTAGCCCCCTAGTGTGTGTGCATGTGTGTGTAATCCTGAAATTATAAGGAGGATCATGAGAGGGGAGGAAGAGATTTCAAGAGAAGAAAAGAGCAAGAAAAACGCAATAATAGAATCTAGTAGACCTGTACGTAGAAGAGAGAAATATTGAGCTGGGAGGACTGGGACCAATCAGAGGCCTGCAGGGAAAAAGAGCATTGAAGGAATACCCTAAGGGAGACTATATATATATATATATATATATATATATATATATATATATATATATAGTCTATAGACTATATATATATGATATATATATATATCATTATATATATAAATTATATTTTCATGTACTATGGAATATGTATATGTATGTATAGTATATAAAAATAAGGCATTTTGCAATAATATTTTCATATATATGAACATATATATTTAAAATATATATTAATATATAAAATATATGTAGATAGATTAAAATATATATAAACTATAACAAAATACATTTTTGTATGCTAACTTAAAAAAATAAAAAAGAATGGTCTAATCTGTCAAGTAATTTTAATAGTGATCTCTCAAACAGCTCACTCATGAGAGAAGAATATGTGCTTACAGCTGATGAAGATAAAACCTTTTAAGTTACAATCCAGTTTTCTTTCGCTGGCTATGGTGAATTTTTCTTGCCTTTAAATTACCAAAGAAATTCATGGTTCCCTTTTGGGAGACTTAGTCTTGCCAATAAAAGAATTTTAAAATGGGCATAGAAGAAATTTTGACAATCATTCTATTAGAATCTCTAAGGAAAAAGAAACAAAAGAACAGGCAAGCTGTAAATCTCAGAAACTGAAGGCAAGAGGAAGATAGTTAAGTAGAAGAAAAAAAAACTACTCCATTTTGAGTTTGGGTTCAAGAAAGTCTTTAGATTTAGCAAAGCAACTACATGGTAGAAGGAAAGGGCACAGGGTCACCTTCAGGCATAGGTTAAAAATAAAAACCCTGAGCAGCTTAGCCCTTTGACAAGGATGGGGGGTCACACTTGGAAGAAAGCAGGCAGGTTTAGCAGTGTGGCATGGGGCAGAAGTGGCTTCTGAACAGTACTAGCACATCATCTCGGTGAGGAAATGGATCTCTCCCATCTCCTTAGCAGATCTTCAGCTGTGGTGTTCTCCTGGTTAGATGATTGACAGCCTCAGCTGCAGAGGGCAGTCCTATGTGGTTCTCTAATCTTAGGAGACACCAAGTCTCCTAGAGAAGAACTCAGATCCTATCCTTTGGGTCAGGAGGGAGCTTTCCCTTAGCGAGACTCCACAAAGCCCTGATACCTCTCCTCTTCTATATTATTTTAAATCCTAAGAAGAGGGAAGCTGACATTTGCTTCTATTGTATTGCCTGGAAAATAAGTTAGGTCTAAAGCCAACCACGACAAGGGTCCAACTCTGCTAATATGTGAGATAACTGCACAGTAACCATGTAGTTTAAAAGGCAGAATTAAATTTACTTAATAAGAAGCACATGGAACTCATATCTTTATATGGAGCCTCTTTTCTCCCCATGTGAGGGAGTAGCTGTTTAATGACACAGGAAGGTACTTTCTCTGCAATTCAACAACTCTTCCTGTAGGTGGCACTATAGGATACAACAATGATATTTCCCTGGGAAACAATCTGCTATACCTTAATTGCATCCCTTTATTTTCTCCAGATATTAAAACCTCAACACCACATATTCCAAACCTCTTTTTCTTAATAATTTCATGAGACATGGCTGGAAAGGTACTTGAGACATTAAACATTTTATCAAAAATATATCACCAATTATCTAAGGTAATAAAATTGTTGACATCCTCATCCTATAGCCAAAGCACATGGCCTAATGTAAAAAGAAAAGCTAAGTCCACAACAGAGGTGGTTACATACCTGAGTTTCTGGTTGTACTGTTTGACCTTTTCCAGGGAGGCGGTGTTTATCTGCGCTTGAAACTCTTCCACAGAGATGTTGTCTCTATACCAATATCCTTCCATACTCTCCAATGCTGTGAAACAAGTGAACAGTTTACATGCCATCTTATAACTTAGTCTCTGCGCACCGCTTCTAATGCTACTAATTATCATCAATAACACATTACAAGTGCTGAGTATGAATGCATGTGCAAGAAGTAACTCCAAAAATGAATAAAATGTGTCCTTTGCTCTCAAAACACACATCAAACAGTGGAAAAAAAAATGTGACTGTTAAATAGGCTAAGGCAGTTTCTCGTTTAAACTGTCCTCTCTCTTTAAGACAGTTTGAATGCATTGAACAAGACTTGACTATGCCATTCCAAATATGCTGTTTTGGCACGGGGTTTATTTTCAGCTCGTTATTTTGAGAGACTGCAGACGTAGGAAGTATTCTGAAAACAATGTAAAACCAAGTCTCTTGCAAAAGGATTAATATCTGAAGTGGGAGTCTACACTGCTCTATATAACAGCCCCTGTTCTGCACCATGAAGAAAAAGGGACAAAATCCTAATAGCTTCTGATCCCTGCACAAGCCACTGAGATAAATTTATACCACAAGCCTTGTCATATTTTCCCCGTGTCTTAGGGTTTCTATTGCTGCGACAAAACACCATGACCAAAAACAAATTGGGGAGCAAAAAGGGTTTATCTGCTTTACACATCCACATTGCTGAAGGAAGTCAGGATGGGAACTCACACAGGGCAGGATCCTGAAGACATGAGCAGACCCAGAGGCCATGGAGGGATGCTGCTTACTGGCTTGCTCATTGTGGCTTGCTCAGCCTGCTTTCTATATAACTCTGGACCACCAGCCATCCTCCCCCAATGACCACTAATTGAGCAAATGTGAGGCTCTTTCCTCTCTGATGACCTAAGCTTGTGTCAAGTTGACACACAAAACCAGTGAGTACACCATGTCATTCTTTATAATTAGTCTTGTCACCCTATTTGTTTCCATAGACCTGAATATACAACCGTCTGTCTTTTTTTCCATGGGATGTATTGCAGACCTTCAGTAGATGCTGAAATGAGGGATTCTTCTGAAGCCTGTTTCACACTGTACTCATGGACACCCCAGACTCACCCACACCTACATACACTTATAATGCCTTTCCCATTTTCACAAAGATCTGAATTATTATTTTACATTCTGTGGCTGTAACTAGTGTAGTGTGACAATAGAAGCACAAGAATTGTGACAAGGATGTCACAATATTATGGACAAAGGAGCTAGTTTTACTCTACACTCTCTTCAGCACATCCCAGTGCTAACAGCACTACTTTTGCATGTTGGAGCCATTACTCACTAAAATTCGGGTTATTAAAGAATGAGACCCCATCCAGTCAAGATCCTGAGGACTAAGGTCGATTGAGTAACACATGGGTGAGTAGCTAATACAGCGTGGTTTTGCTGCTCAAAGGATGGTTTCTCATGCTCTGGTTCAGAATGGTGGGCAATTGAAATCATGAATCATTTATTTCTCCAATTTGCCAAGTCATATTTTCAGACCACGGTTGCCAGCTGGTACACAAAACCACAAAGGTGAAAGCACAAAGCAGGCAGAGTCTGTGGTTAAGCTGGGGTCACAGCTGAATAAAGACACCTTCTCTGGCCCAACGCACTCCATTTTGTACATCTTGGGCTCTTCTTTGCCTCATCAACTAGTTTCCTAACTCTAACATGCTCCTATGAAGTTTTGTTAGATTCTAGTGACAGCATGACAGATAAAAAGGGATTGAACCACACTCGAGCGGCAAGCCTTGAGGTACAGGATCCTCTGCGATGAAATCACTACCCCAGCACTAGTTACATTTCTGTGTTGTAACAAAGACCCTGACAGAAAGCAACCTAGAGAAAAAACTAGGTATTTTAGCGTATAGTTCCGAAGCGGACACAGGCTACCTATGTTGATAGAGAAGGCACAGCAACAGAAGCATAAGGCAGGCCTGGCAGTCAGGTATCAGACTGATTTCATTTAATCCCCATACAACCAGTAGACGGGGAGAACAGGAAGTGTGTCTAGGGAACAAAACCTCGAAGAAAGCCCACACCCAGTGACACACCTCATCTAGCAAGTTCTACTTCCCGGAGCAGTGGTTCTCGGCCTTCCTAAAACTGTGACCCTTTAATACAGTTCCTCATGTTCTAATGGTCCCCCCAAACATAAAATGATTTTTGTCGCAACTTTGTAACTGTAATTTCACTAAACAGTAACACAAATATTTGGGGGTTAAGGGTTTGCCAAAGGAATCACAAACCATAGCTTGTTCTTTAGGACCTACTGCTAGCCTACAGGTCCATAACTTTTCCCAGCAGTGCCATGAACTGGAATCCATGTGTTAAAACACATGAGTCTATGGGGGAAATTTTATAATCAAACCATAATACCCCCCCCCCAATTAAAGGTACCTATCCATGCTGAGTTAGCCCTACCTGGAAAGCAGAATATTCATTTTATATAGATTCATTTCTATTAAAAACTGTAAAATAGCAATAATAAAGGCCTAAGTGCACATGATCAAACGTAGCCTGTCGGGATGTCTGTAGGAACTGTTTTATGCTAAGTGATGTAAGAGACGAGGCCTGAAAGGTGGCAGCACTGTTTCCTGGGTTTGCATCATGAGTTGTATAAAAGTGAAGAAAGTGAGCTCAGCAGTATCCATGCCCTCATTCACTTATCTCTGCTCTCGACATGGGATACAGCTAACTATTGCCACTGCCTGCCCTGAATCCCTTCAATGGGCCTCTGGAACCTGGAACTGTGAGCTCCAGACTCATGCCTTGACTTCACCAGTGATGGGGTTGCAAATGATCTCATTCAGAAGAGATCGTCTTCAAAATATATATTTATCTTATTTATATGAGTACACTGTAGCTGTCTTCAGACACACCAGAAGAGGGCATCAGATCCCATTATATATAGTTGTCAACCACCATGTGGTTGCTGAGAACTGAACCTAGGACCTCTGGAAGAGCAGCTAGTGCTCTACTACTGAGCCATCTCTCCATCCCCATAAATGATCTTTCTTAAAAGTGCGTTTATCTTAGTAACAAATCAAACTAGAACATCTTTGAATGCCATCAACGCACTTCAAGATCTTGTTCACCAAGGGTAGAGGAAATGCCTAGGAATGTTTGAAGTTGTTAATTTCAGACACCCCCAAAATCGTCTATGTGACTATTCTGAAGACACTTGCACATGGTTTTCTTGAAAAGTCCTCACCTAGGTTTGCATATGCACACACCTTCCTCTAAGTACCTCTCCTTCTGTTGCTGTGCATGCTTAGATCTTCTAAATAAATGCCAATTTAGAATCTTGGTATTACATGAATAAAATTCCCAGAATATTTCTCCTTAGTCTGCTACAAGGGGTAGCGTGGAGATGGATCTATGGCCCATGCCTGCCTCCCATTGATCATCTGTTCTGGTGACTAGGATGGGGAACAACCTCTGGAGAAGTATAGTTCAGTTCCTTGTCTGCCGCTGAGCAGTCTCACTCCACTCTTTTGGCTTGTTCGGCACCTTGGTTTCTTGTTCTTGGAGAAAGTTGGAAGCCCCTCCTGATGCTTAATGAATAAAACTGGCTCTGAAGACAGGTTTCCCCCTGAAGTTATCAAAATCCATTCCTGGCCCAAATAAAGCAGTTACAGCTACCCATGAAGACATTACTGTAAGGTCTATTGACTAATGTCCAAAGCCATTTTCTTTTCTCTAAGAGATTGGCCAGAGACTTATTGAGGAAAGTGACTTTGGGTGGGGCTGACACTAAGAATAATATGCCTTGCTAAGCTGAGCCTTATAAAGCCTAAGCACATTGAAAATGGCTGTTTCTCTACAAACCATTCTTGAGACATCTCTTGACCCCAGCCTACTAGAGTACCATACATTCTTATTTTAAGTATTTTCTCTAAAGCCAGCAACCTTTTCCATTGCTAGCTTGTTTTATAACTTGTTTTACCTTACCATTTTTTCTTACGATTCCCTATTTTCACTTCTGTATCCTTTCTCTCTCCCTCCCCACCCTCTCTCTCTCTCTCTCTCTCTCTCTCTCTCTCTCTCTCTCTCTCTCTCTATATATATATATATATATATATATATACACACATACATTATAATCTATATAATTATATATTATATATAATATGTATAATTATATAAATTATATATAATCTATAAAATTATATATATATATAAATATATATAATATATTTCAAAACTTTCTAAGGCAGCAGTTCTCAACCTTTGGATTACAACCCCTTTGGAGGCCACATATTAAATATCCTGCAAATCAGATATTTGTATTTTAATTCATAATAGCAAAATTACAATGATGAATTATCAACAAAATAAGATTATGGTTGGGGGAATCACCACAAATGAAGAACTCTAAAGAGTGGTGGCATCAGGCTGAGAGTCACCGTTGTATTGCAAGGACAAACTGCGCAGACCTGCATGTACTAATCTTTGAACTGTTCTAAAGAAGCACAGTAAGTCTAGAGAAGGTTTTCCAGGATATACAGAGGGGAATTAGCCATCTAAATGTGGAACTGCCCAGTGCCATTGATGGAAATACTGGGAAGACTGGTGATGTGGGTGAGGTAGGGAACTACAGTGAGAATTTTAGGTTACTTTCATTTCCTTCCAGATACACAAGAGCACATGCAGAATGTAGTTTAGCCTCATTATAAGTTTAAAAAAAAACTGAGGAAATTTTGCCAAAAAAAAAAAAAAAAAAAAAAAAAAAGGTATCACTGGAAAACTTCCGTCACAAAGGTCTTGTTGCTTGGCCCTGAAAATAAGTTACTGAAGTCTGTTTAATAAGTTTCCCCTTTGACCTCCTTGTTCCTACTGGTTGTTTGCTTAGGGCTCGTCATTAATTGGGTTAGGCTCTTTGCCTTTAAGATATAAATTTTATCTTTTTCTACCACAAGATGTTTGGAAAGTATAAATTATAGGTTAAGCTTGTCTTGTCTTATGAAGAATGAGATCAAATTAATTAAATTTGATAAATTTAAATGGTGGGTAAAAGTCATTTGATTTTTACATTTATTTTTATATATACCTATACATAATGTATACATAATCCTCACTGAATGAAAACGAGGATGTGGCCATCATAAGAATGGCTGGGGAGAGGGTTTTTATTGTGAATATGAGAGAGAGAACAGCCAGAGTCATCGGAAAGAGTCCAACTAGAATATGGGCAGGAGAATAAAGCAGCCATGAAAGGAGTTGTGAGGGATAGTGAGAGGAGAGTAGAAGAGAAAAGAATAGGAGAGAGGGCAAATGGAAGAAGAGAGGAGCCCAAGAGCTGAGGACCAAGAGAGCCAAGACAGCATGTAACCAAAATGGCCAAGCTATATAGGAAATGAAAGCTGGGTTAAGAAAGAAAGCCCAGAAGTTGGAGGGATCTAGGGAGGGGTGGACATGGGGAGAAAAGTGGTAAGAGGAGGCAGGACTCTGTGACCGGTACCTTGGCCAGTCTACTTGGATGTATTAATAGAGACCTCAGCCATTTGTTTCTTCAGGGTCTTATAATCATCTGTGCTTGTAAACTTGTATACTGTTTTCTTGGTAGCAAACTGGTTTTTAAGTGCACATTCACATAAATTTAAAACATCAAATTCGTGTAAATTGTTGCATAGTGTAATGGAAGGTAATGGTCCTGGCCTTGGCTTCCTAACAAGCTATAACTAGCCACCAATCTCATTAAAACTACTAAAAATATCAAGAGTTGGGGAGAGTAGAAGGAGTAGATTTGATCAATGTGTCTGTGTCAGAGGGAACAAATACATTTATTCTGTCTTTGTGTGACTGACATGAACTTTAGACTTAAAGGGAAGACCAAACCAATAGACAAGAAAAATGTTAGTTGGGCAGTCTTGGGTCAAGTGATTTATTGTTTACTTGCTGTTGCCTTGGTTCTAGTTCAAATATATGCTCTGAAGAATTCCTCCCTGCTTAAAGTTGGTTTTCAGGAGATGGTTGCTCATGTTCCAGAGCGCAACCTCACCAGGATGTATGAGTCATCACCTGGATGTCCTGCTACACTCCATTGCTCTAAGGTTTGGGACCAGGTCTTACCTCTGTACCTCCAGCTTGACAAGGGGGTGAATAATCAGGCAGATATTGTTGCATGGTTAACATACTTACATACAGAAACAAGCAGGTGACCCAAGAGAAGTGGGGGTTAAGAAGGGGATGAAGGCAGAGTTGCTGGATTTTTATCATGCCTCTATTGCCTTGTATACCCAAGAAAGAGTGCAATGTTCTTTTTAAAAGGCAGCTTCTAATTAGCTAATATTATAAGGATCAAATCACTAGTAGATTGGTTCATTTAAGTGAGTTTGTAAAGGGAAGTAAGAACGTCCCCAGGGCTGTTAACTGGATGAAAAATAAGAAATAAAAAGGAAGATATGACTGTTCCTAGGGATGGTGGAGAGGTTTATTGTAGGTATAAGGGAGAGACTAGGCTGAGACAGGGACATCTAGGCTAGTCCAGAATGGGAATGACCCTGAGCCCTGTGAGGAGAGGGGAGATTGGGAGTAAGGAAAAGAGCCATGGGCCAAGGAGGACAGCTTGGTCCAGAGACTGACCAAGAGACTAGCATAGCAAAAATGGCTGATATGTATAGAGGTCAGAGGAGTTAGGCGACTGAAGCCCAGCCATTTGTTAAAGCATCAAGTCTTCTCCTTTCAATAGAATCAAATATCTATACTTTGTGACCCAATTTCCAAATTAAACTGCTTGCCTTAGTGTCCTTGAGCTAAAGGACACTTCCGTTGGATGCATTACATCTTAGATAAGAGAATCTACTTTTGAATGGACTAATTCCCACAGTAGGGCAACAGTTCAGTGCACCTGTACAGTACTGTCAGAAGGATTTAAAGATTGGTCTGATCAAACAGGTCTGTTTGAAGATACAGCAGCTAAAATATTGAAGTCCCCAATCTGAAAAAAAAAAAACGTTACTTCAAAAAGAAAAAAAAGATTCAGAAAGCTATAGATGCTATTAGCATATAGAAGACATATAGATGGCATACAACATATAGCATTATAGAAGACAACAGAAAGGTAAGTATTAGATAGTTTTTTGGTAATAATGTTTAAGCAAAAAGTTTCTGCTTCTAGATTTTTTTTTAAAGTTTTTCCCAGATGGAAAAGACTATTCTAAAGCAAAAGAAAAGCAAAGAAAGGAGCAAGCTTGAGTCACCCTGACAGAATGGGCTAGGTCATAAAAAAGATAAACAAAAGATGAAAATTAAATATATTAATATGTATATAAATAATTAAATATGTATATAATTTTAAAAGGTATTGTAGCAAAGCGTGGGTTTGTGCAAAGAGCAAACTAGCAAGCCCTGTGAATTTAGATGTGTGGGCTGGCGTGGCAGTGATCTACTATGGGAGCTTCTCAAATCGGGTGGAGAAATTTCAGAGCTTAGAGTCAGACAGTCTGCTGAGATGAGAACAGGCCAGGGCTGCCTGCCTCCAGTAGTAGCATGCTGGATAATTTATTAATTCTTGCAACAGATGACATCCAATGTGACAGGCAAGAATACACTAGAAATTTGAGATTCTTAGCCTGTAGTTAGAAATTTAGTCAGAAATTTCTAGAGGTTTGGCAAGTGCAACAGCTTTGGGTCACATGATGGCCTAGTGTGGGAACCTTGAAACAGAGAAAGAGGGCTCTGAGGTCCCCTGCTGTGAAAAGAGTCAAGATGGCTTCTCTCAGAGAGCCAGAAAATAGAAGCTGCCTACTTTTCGGGACAGATATTGATTGAACTGTGAATTTATAAAATTGGGATTATTTGCTCTTAGGATAGACATATATAGCTTTTGTCTGAATCATGTGGGTAATTTCATTTGTGGTTCAGAACTAGGATAGGGAAAACTAGTCATTGACTCTAAGCAGAGAGAAGTGATAATTGCTTTCTATGAGCAGGAATTAATAAATAGAAGTTTCTGGCTCCAGGTAGAGAAAATAACAGATAGATGATATGTGAAGTCTGCAGGAAACTCACGTTCTTTGATCGTGGGCTCCAGAGAAATTTGAGGTTTATATTCTGATAAATTAGAAAGGCCTAAAAAGGCCGATACAGTATGTGTTTAGTTTACATCATTTGTTTTAAATTGTTTTTATTATCAAAATGGGTGTGAGCTTTGAATGTTGTGGTTATTTTATTGTTCCTCAGGGACAGACGGCAAGTTACAAGTTTTCCTGGTTGCTGGCCAAAGGATTTGCTGATCTGGGAGAAAGGTTTTGTCTTTGTGTTTCTAGAAAAAGATGATTAGGCTCTGACCATCTTCCAGGGCTATATGGATAAGACTTGACAGAAGAAAAGCCCCTGAAGAACTAGATTTAAAACAGAAATGGAGCAGGATTTCATCATAACCAGTTTGTACACCCTGCACAGACTGATACAATCCATACAGATATCTCGATGATACTTAAATTTTGTTTTGAGATTTGTATATTGCAGACTGTATAGCTGTGGTGAGATTCACCATCAGACATGCTGAACTGACTTGCTTGAACTCTCAGAGACTTTCAGTTGTATCCAGTCAGACATCATAGACTACAACAATCATTGGCGAGGCCTTCTTAAGGCCAAACAACTCTCCCATTTTCCCTGCCCCTCCCCTTAAAGATGTATCAATGCCCATATACCACTGGAAGTAGGCACAAAGTACAAAGAGTCATCACCCCAGTTCCTGGACCTGGGGGGTGGAGGTGGTTATTCTAAGGTTGTCTTTCTGACATTTAGAAATGGTCATAAATTAACAGGGAAGAATTAGATAGAAATGATTATGCAGCCATAATCTCATTTGGTAGAAATCCTCATAATTGTTATTAAGTTGAAGTTATAATTTCTCACAGTGGAATAGAATTTGTTTTGATGCAGAATCAGGGTTTTCATTGGCATAAGTTCCCTCTCTTGTTACAAAAAAAAAAAAAAAAAAAAAAAAAAAATTAAAAGTACAAGGTTTGGACCCAGTCCTTCTATAAATATCATTACATACTGATCTGAAATGATCTAAGCATATGAGTTAAGGGCCAGATAGCAAATTCTTGGATTTGAGTTAATTACTATAGTATTTGCGAGATATTTCTATTATAAATAGCTTAGAGTAGTTAATGAACCACAATCCAATTATTTTATACAGATAGATAGTTTTCAAAATGTCAGAAATCTGCAGAATGTGACATTTAATGTTATTTATTCATTTGTTGAGACATATCCGCTCCCAACAGCTCCCCATTTGTGGATTCAAAAAAGCCCCTGAGCGTCTCCACCTCCAGGTGAGGTTGTCTATTGTCACTACATAACCACTGGGCAGAGACTGCCTATATCTCCTACAGACCTATACTTTTCTGAGAGGACACAATTCACAGGTTGGGACAGCTTAGTTCTGCTGAGACAGAACAAGCTAGTCCTTAATAACTCCTGTTTCACTAAGGTCTGTAAGATTCCTGGACCAGAAGACTGAAGACTGATGCTCTAACTTCCTGACATACTGGGGCTGTATAGGTAGGCAGCTGTCTCTACAGCTTGTATCAGTTCTGGAAGCTGTGTTAAGCTTCTTATATTTTCGAATAATATTGGTCATTCTTAAATGAATTTCTGATGGGGTTGAAAGACTAGTTATAATCTCATAGCTAACCCAAGCTATTAGCATTGAGAGAATATTTAATTAGATAGCTTTCAGATAGTATACAAGCTAACCAGGACATAACAGATGGATTTCAAGCCTTTCTGAAGTTAGGATAGATAACAGTGTGTTCCAGTTAATTGACAAAACTGATGGACTGGGTGTTAGATGGATTTTGTACTTTGTAAATTACAGAATGGTAATAGTTGTGTTCAGCTTGTATTTGAGAGGAAAGGTGTGTGTGTGTGTGTGTGTGTGTGTTTAAATTGGACAGAAAGGGTGAAATTTCCTTAATAAATAAAGATAACAGGGGACCAATCACTGGGAGAGGAGTAGGTGGGACTTCTGGGTCAGAGAGGGGAAGAGAGGAAGCGGGGGAAAGGTGACTTGCTTTTTGGATAGAGGGAGCTTAGAGGGAAAATGTAGCAGACAAGAGGTCCCTGATTTAGATGGCGGATCTGCCAGGATTTGCCACTGAAGGAACTTAGCTTAGTATGGCTTTATATGGCTTACAAAACTAGGATGATACTTGCTGCACTCAGAGAAGTTGTTACCTGTGGATTCTAAACTAAAAGCAAAACAAACAAAAACAAAATAAAATCTTAGAAGATTTTTGTAAAATATTCTGTGCCTCAATAAAAGGTTCAAATCTCCCCACGAAGGTGGAAATTTGGAGTCAACCTTGCAATGAGTTCTGACATCTAACAGATGCTCTGACTGTTTAACTAAGAGCCTTAGAAGGATGGTTGGATCCTATGAAACTCAGAGTCTACACCTGACCTCAGAGCTAAGTCACTTTAGGAGGTTACTCACGCCAGTGTCTGAAACCCTGACAGATGAATAAACTACAAAAGCCAAACATGTTACTTATTCTTTAGCAAATGAGAATTCCAAACAGGGAAGAAACCCTTTGCCTTTCACATACCATAAAAAGAAGGCTGAGAAACATCCTCAGACTTGACGCTCACTTGTCTAACCAGCTGGACTCAAATAGCACATAATGGGCCAGGGGATTTACAAGTTGTAACAGTCACAGCAATGGTAGTAAATGGGGCGAATTAAACTCATTCTTCGACTCTAGATAGAGGTCCTGACTCCTCACCAAGTTCAAAGCATCTCTGTACCAAGAAGGTACCAGTGGTCGACTGCCTAGAACAAAGGCTGTTAATGGAACCACCAAATAACTATCTTTAAGATTTTTCACTCCTTAAGCCAACTAACTTCTTCAAGTTGTAAAAACAAACAAATTAGCCCACTCCTGTGTCGAGTGGTTAGATCTCAAGCCTCTGCCAGTGGTCCTGACTTAAAAGATGAACCATCAATAAACCCATGGACAGTTTTTTTTTTTTCTTTTCTTTTCTTTTTTTTTTTTTTTTACAGATAGAAGCAGGTATGCAAACCTGGGAACAGATAACCCAGAATACAATTGTGGCTTCCAGGGGACTACATACCTGTCTCCCGACACCTCAGCTCATGAAGGTGAACTGCTCAGTTCAGTTTCTGACTGGGAAAACAAAATGACTCAATGTGTACACTGATTCTAAACATGATTTTCTAGTTCTTCATGTTCACACAGCTGTATGGAAAGGAAGGAATTTTAATAGAAAATGTTCTCAAAGACTATGGTTCTGTGTTTTATTTCTTCTCTAAGCCATCTGGTGACCCACATGGGTAGCAGTGATACACAGCTAGGGTTGACAGGAGGACAATTCCCTTATGCTATCAAGGAATAAACTAACAGACGCTAAGTGTCCGGCATCATACCGCTCTGTGCATGCAAGCCCATCTTACAGAGGCAGGGATTGGAGAGGAAATAGGCCACGAATCAAGAAACAGATAAAAAAGACTTGTGCTGAGCTCAACGTGGACATAAGACTCTGTTGTTCAGGGATCTGTGGAAAATTAAGGAATTTCATGTTGCCAGGGAAGAGAAGCATTAACAGCTCCACTCACTCTTGCCTTCGAGGAAAAAGATTGAAGTCTATAACCAGAACCCACAATCAGGCCTTGTCCGCTTTAGCTCTGAAGTAATGCAGGGGGTGAAGCCATGTCCCCATTTTCTTCCACATTCTACAAAGGGAGGTAGAATCTCAGGAGAAGATGGCCAACTAGATTTTACTGAGATGTCTCTCTGTATACTTTCTAGTGCTTGCTGACACCTCTGCAGGGTGGATGAGCATCGGCCATACTTGAATAAGAAAAATCAAATAAATAAGGTCAGGCCTTACTCCCCATAAGAAAATCTCTACCTTTTAGGTGTCTATAGTCTAAGACTATCTTGCAGATAATTTCTTTTATACCTATGAACATCAGAAGACTTAAAAGGTTTTTCCAAGAAAAAAAGAAGCCTTAAAATGCTAAAAGGAGTTATAAACCTATTTAAAGTTGCAAATCTACTTTTATGTTTTGATTTGCTTCATCAGTGCCTGTGGGGGGAGGAGCTGATACCAAAATTGATTCCCAAATTGTTTCTTGATTATGTCAATAAAGATGCCAGAATCCAATCGCTGAGCAAAGATAATGAGATGGGAATTCCGGGTCCCAGGGGGAAGAGAAGGGAAAGAGATAGAGAAAGGGCTTTTGGGCCAGGCTTTGGAGAGAGGAGCGAGAGCCACATAAGGTCTGGGGCTACTAAAACCAGTGACGTCCTCCACCAGCAGCAGAATTCTAACATAGAATTCTAATATAGGATAGCTGATGAGTTTACAGCAATAGATTCTTATTATCTCACTGGTTTTAAAATATTAAGGCTGGGGGCTGGAGAGATGGCTCAGTGGTTAAGAGCACCGAATGCTCTTCCAGAGGTTCTGAGTTCGAATCCCAGCAACCACATGGTGGCTCACAACCATCTGTAATGGGATTTGATGTTCTCTTCTGGTGTGTCTGAAGACAGGGACAGTGTACATTATATGTAATAATAAATAAACCTTTAAAAAATATTAAGGCTATCTGGTGTTTTCCATCCGCAACAACTCAGGTGGGAGGAGAAAGGGCATAGCCTCAGGACAGTCACTAGGGGTTTGGCAGTGTTAGCCTTGAGGGGTTGAAGGAGCAATCACAGTGCCCAGGCATCAGAGAACCAGCTGCTGTGGGCAGAACTGTATCAGGCGTGGGACCAGCGGCAGCTTGTTTGCAGAGCTGAGCTGAGAGAACGGTCCTGAGGAGGTGACAGCGTGGCTTTTTAAAACTACAAGCTTCCTTTCGAACACCACCGGTATGATACACAACCTTATGCTCTTCCTCCGTGCCTGTCCCATACTCTATCCCTTCCTGGAGCCATTCTTGTATATGTTGTTATGTTCTTAATATAGAAGAGTTGTGGTTCTTTTGCTAATAGCCCAAGGAGTCTCACTTCTAAACTCAAAAGTTAGGACAGTGTGGACACTTGAAAACCTTTGATGTTAGGAGATGGCGGTTACTAAGGGACTTGCGCTATAATAAAGTAGTGCTGGGAACATATACCTGAGGAGTTGGGCAAGACATGCCTTCAGTCAAGACCTCCATACCCAGATAACCTGTATGCCACCCTCGGCCTAGGTTTTAATGATTTACTAGCATCACTACAATGGATCTCTTGATACAAAGGGTCCGATGTTTTCAGTACTGATCTTATTAAATGCAAACACCTGCTGTATAAAACGGCATCCGTGCCTTTGATGTCCGGAGGAAATGCATAGTGTCTTACAGATTTCAGTCAAAAGATGAGATGACACTCTGGTCTCACAACTCTTGGACATTCTCTTACCCCCTTACACAAGCAGAAGGAAACTTCTGGTACCTGGGTAGGAAGGGTCTATGCCCCAACTAAATCCTAAGTTCCAGAAAATGGATTGTTGGCCATAATCAAATCTTGGAGGACCAAAGCCTCACAGGAAGAAACTGGGGCAGGACAGAAAGACAGGCATTAGGGAAGCAGGGAAAGAGAACAAACCTCTCTGCCCAGGAGTCTGGCTGAAGGCTCTCAAAGCTAAGAGTTAAGAACCACAGCAAATTCCTTGTGAAGCTTACGGATGCAGAGATAATACTCATTTTACAGAGACATTTGAAGAAGGTTACCAGAGCAATGAACAATGCTTACAGCCTGAGCACATGACCATTTGTGGCCTTCTTTTTCCCTTTCTAGCTTCAAACCCTTAGCATTCCGTGAATCTCGCTGCTGTGACTTTAGGGATCCACGGTTTAACCCTATCATATTGTAACCACATCCAAAATATGGATACAACCACCTATGCTTCCTCAGTGACTCCGAGAAGCAATTGCAAAGGTCCCTCAAATCCTAATTAAAACCATTGCTACGTGCTCCTAAAACAATTAGACACAACTCTTTAAGAAGCCTACATCTGTGTGTATTATTCTGTCATCAAATGCTTAAATCTACAAAAATTATCATTTTAAATAAATTCTAATTTGGCTCCAGTCTGACTCATTCTCAAATTTGTTTCTGTGGTTCAGTCAGGAACCTCAGTTTTACTTAAGCAGATGTCTCTGTAAAGCGGTCCCCAGGTTTCTAGTGACAGTAGGGGGAGCTACATCTCTAACCCAAGTCCCACAGTGCATACTATGCATATAAACCCAGCCCTCAAGAGGCAAAACTGGAGTAACTCAGGCCAGCCTGGGACCCATGGTAATGTGAAGTACATATAGTAAGACTGTCTCAAAACCAGCAAGATCTGAGAGTACAGCTCAGAGGGAGAGTGCTGGCCTAGCATGTGCTAGATCTGAGCTGAAGTAGCACTGCATATGTGTGCATAGACACTTTGTTTATGTTTACATTCTACTAGTCAGTTAATTATTACTAATGCAGCAAAAAGTGTAGATGAGTTCTGGGAAATTTTCAGACAATACTTTTGCTCAAATGGTGAGCTATTATAGGTCAGGGTAGAAGACACATATAACATCCCAATCAATTTTAAAGGTATTTTGCTTAACATAGTTTTCTTTTTAATAACAGTTTCTATTAGGCATTTCTTTTCTCTTTAAACTTACGAGTTTTGTTTTTGCTTTTGATTTTTTTAAGAAGACATGAATCACACAACAGAGCCCAGACATCCAAAGTTTATCCATAAGCTGACAGCTGCTGGATCAGTGATGAATGGGAGACGTGAATCCTTTTCCCTTTCTGAGGATCACCAGCCACAAACTCTGATTTTCAAAGGATTATTTCAAGACTGACTTTTAGAGAAAATTTGTTTCCTTCTGAAGCTGCTAAATACAATACTTTGTAAGCTAAATGATGATCTATGATGAATCAATAGTTACCCTTTTCTTTTTTCAAAATCAGAAAGGTGACTACTAATTTGAACTATGGGTATGTTTTCTAAGCTTCTTGGATCTTGTACATGTCACATGAAACTTTTAAAGCATATTACTAAAATTGAATTTTTTTAAAATAAAAATCACAACTGTCACACAATTATGAAGAAGTATACAGTGGATACACATAACGTGAACCCCAGCACAGGAAGCTGTCTTTTGCAGCTTCTTTTCAAGATTGGCATGTTTTTACTCCCCAGTTTCAACATTAATTAGGAAAATTGTAAAAGACTCAGCAATCTCCAGCCCTGAATATGGACGGGGGTGAAAGGAAGCCTCCTATGAACTAGCCTGAAATGCACACGGGGTCATTCCTGCTGAAGGGTGGGAATTGTTCTGTTAGCAAGGTGGTGTCCCAGAGGGCACCAGTCCATCAGCAGCCAGACTCCAATACCAATCATTCTTCCTACTCACAAAGCTAATGGCGACACCCCAGTTTCTGCTCCTTTGGAGCTGTGCAGTCAATAATGGGCAGATTACTATCTGAGACTCTCAGGTTCCTTGAGGATTCTGCTCCTGGAAAATGAGAGTAGCTACTAATGATGGTTATGGGAGATAAATGATAGCATTTAGAGAGTATGAAACGTGTATAATATAAAAGAAAATTATAGAAGTAAATAAAACTTATTTATTGAAAAAAATTTTAAGTTCTAGGCAACAAGCCAGATATTCCACCAGAGTTAATAATTCAGTGTCCATCAGCTGCAGATGGAGGTTAAGTATGCATATCTGAGCAGGCAGTCTGGATACTGAGCAAGGGTTCATGCAAGGACACTTCCGTTTGTGGCTTCAGATCAGACAGATGGGTAGTGGGTGGGGCTTCAGTTGAACTGAGCTGATCTGAGGTGCACTTTCAAAGGGGCCCGTCCTGCTCTTGTAGCTATGACAACAGGGACACCAATGTAAACAACAGAATTTAATTTTAATCAACACTCATCTGGTCTTATTAATTGCCGTTTTCATTGTCTTTCAACAATAACAAATTTACATGACTATTAAAATTTATAACAGCTTTTTCTTAGAAAGAGGAGAACTATCCGTTTGCTAAAAGATTTAGCAAGAATTGGATGGAAAATAATAAGACTGTGGAAAATTAAAAACAAAAAAAGATGGGTTCTATATTTAAAAATTAGATTTGTGTGACCAAAAGGAGAAAGAAGAGTATTCCCTATTTGTGCTAAATGGTTTGTTTTATTTATTGTTATCTAAATGAGCATGAAACAGAATGGTGTTCTAAAAATTAAATTCCCAATAGAAGGAAAAACAGATTAAATGTATAATAACCATGATAATGTCAAACTTTGTTCTAACATTTCCTTATCTAATTTCCTCACGTCTTATGTGTATAATACGGTTCTCAAAGGTTATATTGGCATATTTGGTTGAAAACATGCTTAGTAGCATTCAATTAAAAACAATATTTAAAACATAGCTTGAGTTTGCTTGTTTTTATTGCTAGCTTTTTTGAATTAGAGGAAATAAAACACCTCATTTAACTTATAGCTCTAGCAGGAAAAAAGGGACTGGGCGGACCTAATCAATTAAAAAAATAAATAAATGTTAAACCTCATAGTAACCTATGCCTTCACTTCTCTTTTTTTTAAAGTGGGAAAAAAGTGATTTGTTGAGGCTCCCTGGGGCTTCCTCACCTGAATGCTTTAGTTAGGAGTTAGGAGCCCAAGCTCCCGGGGATTAAGGCTGGTTGACCACAGCGGAGGTGCATGCTCAGAGGGACGTGTCTACACAGAGTGTGCACCTATCTGCTGACCACTGCTATCTAAATAAGAAGGCGTGACCTGTGAGGCTTCAGGATGAGCTATCAGACGCTAACTTGTCCCCAGTAGCCAGCTTCTTCTACATGCATCTCCTGTGTGGAAGGGAAGCTGATCAGAGCCCCGAAGGACGGAGCTTCTTACGGTTTTTGCACGAAGACGAAAATCCGAGAGACCAAGCCCAGACTACAGGGGATGCTCCAGGAGCTGCCAGGCAGATGGTTTGCTGTCTAGCTCTGTACCTCCACCCTTCAGAATACCATCTACGTTTCCAAAGAAAACTGAGCCAGGTGGTGCCTCCTTGTGGGGAAGCCTGCATCTTACCGCGTCATAAGCACGCAGAACCTTTGACCCTGCCCTTAACTGCTTCACTTCAGTTACACAGACTCCAGACATCTGAACACTCATGCAATCAGTTAGTATAGTTAAGCAAAGATTAACTAGATAATAGAAATTCTTCACAATGAAGAAAGACCAAGGGGTCTTCTTATCCTGGTGGACTCAGAAACACATAGAAAACTGCCACACAAAAAAAATATGTTGGCAATTATATACCACCTCCCAGTGATTCTGTCTTAGCAGCTGTGTGTTGCGTGGGGCAAACATAAATACTTTCTGAAACCTTCCTAAGGTGACCGTGTGCAGTTCCTGTTGGTTACTGCTGACAAGTGAGTGAGTTATGAAAAGAAAAAGACATGAAAACAAGTCAGGGACAGGAGGACTGAGTATTGATTCTCTGTGAACTGTTTGACTTTCCTGACATTAAGGGTTCAGGGACTTATCCACATTAAACTGTGCAGCCCGATCTTTAGCTTCAAGCACTGTAGAAATTCCTTGTGCCCACTTTACTGTGGTGCTATCTCTGTGTGCCTTGTCCTGGAAATCAGAACCACTTTTGTTTGCCTAGTTCCTGTTCTGAAGCTGCGGCTTCCTGCAATTCATAATCACCTTTGACCTTATCTACTTCCGGCCCTTAAGAGGAAGAGGGCAATATCCTTGTTTCTGTTGCCACAAGCCATGCCAAGGGCTGACACTGAAGACTACCAATCCCCAGGAAATGGTCACATTTACAAATCTGCTCTCCCGCCCCATATTTCTTAATAGCTACTGAAGAGCCACAAATCATGAGATCATAAACCCTTCAAATGTTTATCCTGGGAAAGACCATTTCTTTCCTTTAGCATAACTTGAAATCACCACACAGGGTAAGTCTACTCAAAGTGAGTCAGGTTCCCCCAGCGTTCTGTCAGAACACTGAGAGATGTTAATGGTAGAGCACCGGAGCTTTATGACATTTACAGTCCTTTAAAGGAACAAGTTTATCACAGGCAGATTTTTAATGAAATCAGCTGTTTCTGGACTTTATGTCCTCTGCACTAAGCAGACATCTGCCACCCTCCACCTCTCATTGGTTTTTCTGAGACAGGGCTTTCTGTGTAACCCTGGTTGCCCTGGAATTCAATCTGTAGACCAGTATGTGCTGGAACTCAGAGATCTCCCTGCCTCTGCCTCTGGAGAGCTAGAATTAAGGATGTGCTTCTCATAGGTTATCACTATGAGGTTTGGATGACAAATGTTTACTGTAGGTTTTAAAAATGACTTTAGATTGATAGACTTATCTTTCAGTTGGCTTGTGTAAATATTTACAAAATAAAGGTTACTTACAGAATACTTTTCTACTATATGCATTCTGTAGTAGGGTACCTTTAGTCAGTTATTAAAGGTGGATGTCTCATGAATGAAGCAAGTTTTAAAAGACATGTTTAATGCCCCTTTTATATCAGTAATAGTTGCAAAGATGGTAACTTTTAAAAAGACAGAAATACAGTTAGTAAGATGGCTCACTGGGGAAAGGCTTTTGCCCATGATCCGACTGTGACAGAGTAAGCTTGACCCCTAGAATCACAGGATCACAGGTTGTCCGCATGAATGTGAATGTGGTGGCTTTCTCTCTCTCTCTCCCTCCCTCTCTCCCTCTCCCTCTCCCTCCCTCTCTCCCTCTCCCTCTCCCCCTCCCTCTCCCTCCCCCTCCTCCTCCCCCTCCCCCCTCTCTCTGTGTGGGCCTGTCTGTGTGTGTGCCTATTTGTGTGTGTGCCTCTGCCTTTGTTTATCCACGTGTCTGTGTCTGTCTCTGTCTATCTCATAATATAAAACAAGACAAAACACAGATTCCCTAAGAGCTGTAAACCCAATGTAAAAAAAATATATAAAAGTGAACTCTTTGGCTAAGCATTCTTCTCCACCTCATCCAGCTCTAATGTCTAATATATTTCAGGTTAATCTTGTTGGTTTCCTTAGATCTACTCCTGGTCATTGCTTCTTTTTCTCTTCTTCCTTACAGATTATTGCCAATATTGATCTTAACTATCACATATGATCAAAGAAAAATGGAAATGCCTCCTGGCAGTGTCTTCATAGAAACGCCCCTTGGGTGGAATCACTTTGGAAACCTGGTGAAGAATGTCCTATCTTCTGAACACCAGACTTCCAGTTTAATACATACATGGCACACAGCAAAATTTCCACTCGTGGCAAACCTGGCTGCATGTACCTGACAGTTCCTTAGTTCCACTGGTTGGTTCTCTTTACTCTGCTCATTACAGACTAGTAAAGCCCATGATAAATAAACATAATTTATGCAACCCCCCAAAAAACCCTGGAATTCTGTAGGGTACCACTTAGAAATTAATGCAGTTATGATGCCTAGCACACTTCCTTTAGGAGGTAGGGAGTTCCACTAACAGAGAATTCTGGGTAGCCAGGAGCTTCTCTTGGAACTGATGGCAAGAGTCTTCATTCTTATATTGTTCCGAATTTCTTCCAGTGAAGATATCATTCACTAATTACTTACAGGAAAAATGATTAGGAATATATATTTCTCCCCCCAAAAAATGATGTAAACCACAATAACAGGCAGCAATTTCTCCAGCCAGTGACACAGAAAACATTTAGTATTCATGAACATTTGTGAATATGCACATAGCAGCAGCCAGAGTAAAAATGTGTGTATAGATAACTTATTTTCAGAGTCGTGCTGTATAGACCAAATTGATCTCAGATTAGTATCTTTTCTGCCTCAGCCTTCTGAATGCTCAGATTACAGGTTTGAACCATCACAGCCAACAGACATAGACTACTGTTGAACATTTTCTATGCTATACAGTAGTCTAGCCGTTTGATTATTCCGGTATACTTTATTTAATCAGTTTTGTTCACCCTTATTTCTTTGAAGTATTCCATGTATTTCTCTTTCTTATAAAATGCTACAATTCCAATTAATGAATTTATTTAAATATTCTACTTAACAAATGTTCTTGGAGACAATTATATTGCCTGAACACTATGAAGAATTTTTCAAATTAGTGAACAAAAGTATCCATCGTTAATCTTACACGTACTTAAAATACTAATGAAAATAAAACAGCTTTCCATACCCAAAGCATGAAAAGGAAATGCCTCACCTTGCGAAAAGAGAACAGGATGAATTTTAAACCCTCCTCCATTCTTCAGCCTTTGGGGCAGCTGCTCAAAATGGTAACAATCCATGTAGAAGTAAACTTTCAGAGCCTGCCGGCTTCCTTCCACTTGGTACGTAAGAGGGACATCTAAAGTAACGCAGAATGCCAAGTCACTTCCTGAAGTCAGGACATGCTAGACGGTTCATTTGGATTATATCACTAGTGTGTTGAACTTTTTTTTTTTTTTTTTTTTTTTTACCAAAAACAATTTTGACATTTACTACAAAGTAATGTATTAAGAGGGTTTCTGTAAGTACCTTTAGGTGTGTGGATGGCCAGGCCCAGCCCCACAGACCAGTCCCCGGGTACCCTGAAAAATCTCTACCTCAACTCCCAAACCCTTTATAAAACCAGTCTCCTTCTCGGTTCTTTGCTGCTTCTTGTCAGAGCAGAAGCTGCCATCTTGGGTCTTTTCCATTTACTCTCTTGTATGAGGTTTCTGTGTGCAGTGTGGCTATGTGGTATTCCTTGGCTCCTGACTGTCAGGACACCCTTTCCCTGAGAGCTGTAGTGTTTACACTGGAGAAACCCTTCTCCTCAGAGCTGGAACACTTACACTGAACATTTAGGCTTACATGGCATATGAAGTGCTGTTGGTAACAGAGAACTGAACCCCAGTCTCATTAGCCAAAGAAATGGGCTTGTTACTAAGTATAATACCCAATGCTGTAGTAGAAACACAGTTGCACGTGGATATACCAGATGAGTCACTTAACTAAATGAGGATCTCTCGGGAAGCTGGCTCATTCATATTTAGTCAAAATGAGCCTATGGGGTATATTCCTTAAGTGGTATGTGAGAAACAGACTACGTAGCAACCATTAAAAACTGACCATGGGTTTTATATGCTCTGTTCTCTAGAGTATCAGAATAACATGAACAGGTTCTGTTGAGGATGCCTTCTGGTCCTTAAAAATCATTTTTTTTTCCAAATTCTTGTAACTATTCTCAAATTTCTTAAACTCAATGGCTTAAAGAAATCAGCCAACATGAATGGCTAAAAAGCTCTGGGAGTATTTTACAGTATGACTGTAGATCCTTTTTCTTATATATGAATCCACAATATTTCTACCCTTTAAAAAAGAATATAAAATTATTCTGAGTATTCTCAAATTAGAACGCTGATACTAATTAGTTTAAAATTAAGAGCAAAACATAGCAGGCACTTAGTATAAATTGACTCAATGTTAGTCCTTCAAACTTGCTCCCTGAAATGGAACTGGTTGTTCAATTTTAAATGCTGTTGACCACATAGATCACAAGTCCCATATTTATCTACTAGATTGTATATGTTGGTAAAGGGTGGTAGCAGTGATGTTCACCAGTTTCCTTTATGCCACATCCTAATGACTGTCTCATTTCTCTAACCATTTTATAGAGGGACTTTAGTGATTTGATTTTAAAAATGGAAATATCGGATTCTCAATTAAAGATTTAGAAGAATGCCCTTTTTGTGACTGGGAGAATCTTTTCTTCCTAGTTGTTAAAATTAAAAACCCAAACCAGCATAACACCGCCCAGCAAGCGTGGCTGTTCACACCTATAGTGGAAGGTGGTGGGGTTCCAGCCTAACTTGGGGTACAGAGAAAGATGAGGAGAGAGGGAGAAAGATAGGTATAGGGATAGGTGGATATAGAAAGAAAAGGAATGAAAGCGGGGTCAGACAGAGACTAGAAAAGAAAGTACAGAATTTTGCCTGCTAAATATTTACACATTTTACTTTTTCCATATCTGCCACATATGCCCTTGATTACTAAACTATGAATTTGTCCTGTGCTATCAGTGCGTCAAACTATGAAAGAATGGTAACGGTGCAGCAGCCAGACATGTATTACAGACTGGTGTGAAGCAAAGGCAGAAAGAGTGAAGGAGGTAAAACTTACTACGAATTAGCAACATCTCGTTTACTGTGACGTAAAAATTTAACACTACATGAAGGAATGAGAACAGTTTTCCTGTGCATAATTCTCCTAGACAAAAAATTTACCCCCAAAATAGAAATTCAATCCAGCAAACAATTATTTACCATTATTAGGTGGGGCTTACACAGAGTATGCCAAATAAATCAATATAATCCATTGTATTGATAGATTAAAAAATTCCTACCTAATCCTGGCAGCATACAAGACAAGCATTTGACAAATATAACATGTATTCATGGAAAATGACTTCCTCGGCATGAAAAACATATATAAAGCTATAGCTAATATTTCATTTGGTTGTGAGAAACTACGACTTCCCACTAAAGTCAGGAGCAATGAAGCTGATGCCTCTCCCTACCTCTGCTTTCAGTGCTGCACTATCTCTTCCTACTGAGCAAAGCATAGAAGAAAAGGACAGGAAGGACAGACACTAAGAAAAGGAATAAACTTCTAGCTACAGGTACAATGTTCAATGATGTAAGAAAGTCTGAGAAGATGAACCAAGTTCTCTTAAAACTAATATATGTACATATCAAGGAAGTAAGAGACAAAGTTAATATACAAAAAAAAAAAAAAAAACCCAACCATTTCCCCATATGTCAGCAACAAAATACAAAATTAAAAACATTACTATTTGTACCACATGCTTTAAAATGAAATACATGTAAATATACTAAAATATGTACGAGATTAATGTAAGAAAAAATTTTGACACACATAACATACAGACCAACTAAAAAACAAATGAAAACTAGCCTATGTTCATGATTAAAAGAACCAAATATTGATAAGATAATTTTTTATCTCATGTACAGCTTTCACCCAGTCTTCTAAAATTCCAAGGTATTCATAGATATCAACAAAATGATTTCAAAGTTTACATAATGAGGAAAAGGATTGAGAACAAATAACATAGTGCTGAGGAGGAGGAAGAAGAAGAGGAGGAGAAATGGAGAACATGGACTGTCTACCTTCAGGTAGTTCTATAGTTACAGAAACTAAGGTAATACGCTGATGAGCAGAGACTAAACAATCAACCAAATGGAACTCCAGTCTAGAAACATGCAAACTACTCCCACATGAGTTGTCAATTTCTCCTTGACAAAAAAGCAAAGGCAACACAATAAGCTGTTCATCCACCATTTCTGGAATACCTGGGCATGTGCATATAAAAACAAAGCTATAGAAAACCTAGAATAGCACAGGTGAAAGCCAGGTGATCATGGATGACACCATCTTAGAAAATACACCAAAGGCACAGGTGCTAAAATTAAAGTCTGATTATCTAGATGCCATTAAAGTTCTAATTTTGAGCTCTGTGAAAGATGATGCCAGAACAACAGGAGGATGAATCTACACAGCTGAAAAAACAAAATCCAAGCATAAGTAAGACTCATAATTTATTTAAAAACTGATTTAATCATAGTTTACCACCTATTGCCAGATAACAATTCTCTCTTGGGTATAACTAATTTACACCATCATATTCTTGCTCTTCTGTGTTCATAAGCAAAAACTGAAAATTAAAGGCATTTCTGTCCTCTCTGTCTTCATAAAGTAATAGAAAGAGTATTGATATTTTTAATCTCAGCATCCCCAAAGGTCCCCTCAAGTCTGCTTCACTGGATTTTCAGTTGGGTTTCTGACTTGTCCTCAGAATGGTCTATGTAACATTACAACAAGATACAGCCTTTTGGATATGTTAATAAGGTCCTGTTGTACACCTGGCAGCCAGGAACATGGAGATATCTCAACAACAGGAAGCCCTACATAGTCCTATCTTCTATTTGATCTCATACTCTGTTTCTTCACTTGCTTACCATGGCCAAGAAGACTGGCTTAAGAAAATGCTCAACATTCCCTTGCCTGGTAGCTGAAGTCTAACACTTTCCTCCTATTATCTGTGTGACTCATCCTCAGCTCCTCCAGAGACCTGCTCTCTTACAGTAGATGTTCCCCATCCTATTGGGAACAACTTTTAATCTGTTTCTTCATCTTTATGATTTATTTGATTGTTACTTTTAAATTAACATCAAATTAATTTGTTTTTCTGAGGTCACATTTTTCCGCACTTCAATTTATAATCTGTGGAAGACACCATCTGCTCAGTACTCCTTTGAACTTGGTACACAGAATAGTACTGGAAGAAGTAAGCATTCAAAGAAGTTTTTTGATGAGACAAATAAAAAATGATTATCATTATTTTATCAAATCATGGATTTGAAGTGGGTATTCACTGAGTCTCCATCTACTATATCAGCAAATGAGAAGGTGAATAAAGACTTTTTCTATCTCTGTAGACACTTACATCTTCTATTATAATTCATAAGCACCTATACTTATGAAAGACAGGAATCACATAAAACTGTTTCTATAAACACACTGAATATTTCCAGACAACTTCTTCTTAAACATTTATGACAAGGTCGAATTAGGACAAGAGTGACGGCCACTCACGAAAATGTAAGGACATGAACATTAAACCATGGGTTCCCCACACAACAAGTGCTATTGCTCAACGTGACTTCTAAAGTACTGCCTCAGTCAGCATTAATGCTGAAAACAGCTATGTCAAGGGGACATTTTCCATCACCTACTTATAAATGGAATGCAAACAAAAAGATGCTAACATCTGCAACCAGAAACACTCCAGACACACAAAGTTACTCACTTGCAACAAGTGGCTCCTCTTCTGATGGTTTGAAAAAAAAGGAAACTTTTTCCAAATCAAACAGGGCAACCAGGGTGTCATCAAGCATGGCTTGCTCATCTTTCTACAGTGAAGAAAAAGAATCTGTAAGACCAGGATGATATGCTGTCAGAGTCCACAGCCCACTGTAAATCAGCCACAGAATTGTTCCTCTTCCGTTTTATTTAATAGAAAGAATTTGTGTCAAACTGTCTTGAGAATTCGTTGTTCAAAATGAAATTAAGTCCTACATAGTGGCAGGTTACTTGTATGGTTTTACAGTCTTCTGTTTCTCCATTTTATTAATATTTAAATGATCATATACACACTTCTCAGTCTAGCTTGCAGATAAAACCTAATTATACTGATTTCGTTTTCAAATAATTTATGCTTTTTGCTTTTCCTTCTAAAATCTCACAAAGTGACACCAAAGAAGAAAAAACTCTCAATTTTAAGTTAAAAGCTGTATTAAATCACAGAAATCCCATTTTATAGTAATTCATTTGTTGTTCAATTTCTACCTTAAAGAATTATGACAAAAGTAATTTCCATATATAGATATATTTGTCTTCCAAGGAACTTACATACAAGTATAGTGTTTACAATCTTTGTGAGGTCCTCAGTCTAGAAAAGCGATAAGGACTGCAATTCAATTCAAATACTTGTCTCATTTCTGCAATGGAAATTTCCATGGATACAATGACAATGCTTACAAAGCTCTTTCCCTACACGCATCCCGCCCCAGCATACAATAAGCTTTGGGCAAATTGTTGAAGCCTAAGAAGCATGTTGAGCATGTTTGAAAGGGTCGTTCATGTTATTAAGAAAACAAGTGCTATATTAGATAACTTCTATGTGTAAGATTAATTATATCATCATAATGAACCTAAGTACTCTGTGGAGAATGTATTAACTGCTAAGTCAATAGGCCAGAAGTGAGTGCCTGAAAGATGGTGTCTCTGAGATGTGCAGATGAGAAGTGAATGTGTGAGTGTGTACAGCCATGGATGTGAGACAGGGTTGCCACATATCTTGCTCTATGTCTTTCCATCTTTAAGATATGGTCTCTTACTGAGTCTGGTGCTAGGTAAATTAGCAAGTTCCTGGGACCATCCCTTCCTACCTCTCCCCACTACAGACGGAGTTACAGGCATAGAAGGCAGTATGGCTAGTTGCATGCGTGTGTGTGTGTGTGTGTGTGTGTGTGTGTGTGTGTGTGTGTGTATGTATGTACACACATGTGCGTGCACACATGCGTGCATGAGTGCATACAAGCATGCATGTGCGTTTGTGTGTGAGAGAAACGTGGATACTGAGGATTCAAACTTAGGTTTTCACTTATGTGCAGTGATAGCTCGTATCCACTGAACATCTCCCAAGGCTGGAAACCTCCTTTTGAAGCACTAGAAAGGTATCTTGTACCTGGAAGTTTATGACAGGACTAAAAAGAAGACTTTTTCTAATATCAAAGAACAGAGTGAGAAGAAATGTTCCAGGCAACTCAGCCTCTGAACACCGCCGCCTGTGTCACACTGTTTCAGTGAATGTGACAGAACTGAGTAACATCTGGCTCTGCCTAGAGCTCCAGGTTACACAGTGCCTATGACTGTAGCTTTCAGAGAGCCATAGTCACAGCAGAGCTATAGTTTTCATGTATGTATTTGTGTGTATAAGTTAGTCATGTTTATATGTATGTATGTTTATTTAGGTTATAATTTAATTACAGCATTTCTCTCTTACCTTTCCTCACTGTAAACTTTCCCATGTACCCCTCTCCACTCTTCAAATAACCCCTTTTCCACTAATTATTATGGTCTGCATATGTGCATATGCATGTACATGTATATATTCCTAAATATAAACTGCTCCATCTGCATAATGCTATTGATATGTACATTTTCGGGCATTTATGTTCTTAATACAAAGGTTTTCTTTACATTTTTTTCCCTAGTAAACTCTGATTGAAAACCAAGTTGTTGAAATAAATGTCAAGTTCTTTAGACAAGCACAGTTCCATTGGGACAAGTCAGAGTTTGGGATTCACCCTATCAAAGCACAGATCACGGTTTTCAGTGTATGCAGAGACAAGACGCCTCTATCACCATCTAACTTAAGAATATTTTCATCACGACCAAAGAAAACTGAGCACCTTTGGGCGCTCGCCCTGGGGCCTCGACCCCAGCTCTTAGCTCCAGGCATTCAGATGTCTACTTTGATCTCTGAACTGTATTCACTCAGCATGTTTCATCACATGTAAGCAAATAGTCTGTGCATTTTGTTACCTGGAGAGTTTCCGCAGGACTGTGCTTCTAAGAGACATGTCTAGTTTAGCACTCACTGGTCCTACAGATTTGTCTATGCCTGAACAAGATTTTATAATATGAAACATAATATTTTATGTATTCAGTCATCTACCAACAAACACCCGAGTTGCTAAGATTTAATAAGATTGTTCAGACTGTTTGTTACAAGTTCTTTTGAGGAAGAATTCATTTATTTTTGTTTTATGTGCAGTCCTTTGGTCTGCAAATATTAGATCCATGAAGTTACAGACAGTCGTGAGCTGCCATGTGGGTGCTCAGAATTGAACCTTGGTGCTTCAGAAGAGCAGTCAGTGCTTTTGACCACTGATCCATCTCTCCAGCCCCTGTCACAAGTTCTTAAGTGAACAGAAGTTAGGTTTTCCCTGGGAAAACCTAAGGATCAGAATTCCAGGAAAGCAGGAACCATGTTTAATGTCTACAAGTACAGCTAAGCTGTTTTCCAAAGGGGTTGTATTATTTTATAATCTTGTGAGGATCATAATTTCTACAGATCCTCACAACACTTGTTATAGTAAAGGGTGTTTTCTTTGTGCCCTGACTTGCACTTATCTATTGGTAGCTGATACTGACTCTTTGTCCTGTACTTAATGACCGTTTACACATCTTCTAGAGCAGTATCTGCTCAGATTCCCATTATGTCATTTTTTTTCCAATTGCCCTTTAGTTTTGAGAGTTCTTTATACATTCTAATCTAGGCAATGTATTGCCTCTGTGATTTCTAGATATTTTCTCCTAATCCTGTAAACTTCAAATAAAATTAAGCTGCTTATAGAAGCAGCAGGAACTGGTTAGATATCAGAAACAGAGAATAGAATACAAATTAAATCTTGCTCATGCATACATTCATTCACTCAGTCAACAATAATGCCTTACTGTTAGGAAGTAACCTGTCATAGATAATTTACATCGGATATGCTATAGGGTTGTTTGTAAATGCTTTGTTTAAAGTGTCTTACTTTAAACCAACCAAGTAAGTAATTTGCTGCCCATGTAGAGTACATGTAGTCTGTTATAAAGAATCTATTCTGAGATGAATACCTTTACCCTGACTTTCCAGAATCTTCTATGAATGTGCAGTACAACAGTCACTTCTCTATTCAACAGTAAGAAAGGTGCCATTTTGATGTGTTACTACAACTGTATTTGTTTTTAAGCCATGTTACTTGGACTCTACGTTTTCAACTTGATCTTTAACCGATGAAACAGGCTCTCAAACCAGAATTCTGTTTATGAGCCCTCAAAATGTTTGTGCAAATAGAAGTGGGCATTTTGTGCATTAGGGACAGCACAGAAGCTATAGAAAATCTCTGTGAAAAAAAATCCACAGTTATCTATAGTTCAAGAAAAAATTTTCATCTTTGTCAGTGCTTAAGCATGGCCTTTTCTACTGTAGATACGAGTGTTTGTACTGTTAATGGAGAACACCTGTTCAAAGGAGAGACTGACAGATTGCAGATTGCCAGACAGTAGATGCTCCATGAAGCATGCCCCAGATTATCAGGGTCGGTGGGAGCTCTAGTATTGGGGGGCTTGTTATTTCAGGACTGAGTGGATTTAAAGAATCTACTTTCCTCTCATGACTTATTCCAGTCAGTGTCTGAGGATCTAAGAATTACTAACAATGAGGTTCTTCCCAGCTTTTGGCAGCCAGAGACAAGAGATAAAATTAGAAAAGAAATATATTCTATATTCTTATTAAAGTCTAAATGACGAAGGGAAAAATTTCCCTTCAAAGGATCGCAAACTAGAAACAAGAAAGAAGATACTGAGGGAGAAATGATCAACTGGTTCATATTTGGTAACAACGTGACTGTGCAGGTTACAGTGGATACGTGGTCACGTGACCTTGCAGGTTACAACTGATGTTGGATACATGGTCAGGCGACCTTGCAGGTTACACCGGATTCAGGCAATGGCAGTCCTAAGATCACTTACCAAATTTGGTGACAGAAGAGACTGGAAGTGAAAAAGCACACCAGCATTTGCAATCTGGTCCAGCCACCTCCTGCTGGCTTCCCAAGTCTCCATTTCATTTTCCTTGCTATTGTCAAACATCTGGTTTAAGGCAGCCATGAGCTGCTCGGAGAAGGCACAGACAGTGGCCACGAGACTTTGGCAGAACACCATGTCTCTCCGGAGCTGGGTTTCACTATCTGTGATTAAAAAGAGCACAGAGGAACCTTTACTGCAGTAGGCAGGTCTGATGCCATATGCTTTTAATCCCAGCACTCTGAGTTTGTAACCAACCTGGTCTGTATGGTGAGTTCCAGGAAAGCCAGGAGACCCTGTCTCAATAAGCAATACCAAACATCACTGGCATGGAACGCTAACCATAATGGAGCAATAGCAACACCCGTGCCCTGCTCATAACCATCAGCTCTCTGATTGAACTGAAGACTCATTCACCATGAAAGAAACCATGGCGGTACTAGAAACACAGCCAACAACTTAGAGCTACTGAGTTTGTGGGTCCTTGAGAAGAATATAAAAGTTACTTTATTAAGATAGTGTAATCCCTAACTAATTCTAAATACCTTTATGCCCAAGATAAGTGTATTAATCACTACTTGTCAAGAAAACTCCTCTTTAAAACAGAAAGAGACCGTTACAGAAGCGTTATAGTACCGCAAGAGTCTGTTTATGTAGCTGGATTTCTCATTGGAACATCAGTGCTTTAAAACCAGAAAGGGTCCATCACATGGGTCATACCCATGGGCGTTAGAGGCAACTCATTAGTTTTAGTATCTTAAGCCAATGGGCTGGCCAGATAACTCGGTAGTTAAGTGTTTCCCCAGCATGAGCAAGAGCAAGGATTTGGGTTCCATTTCTAGTTCTGGAAGAAAAAAAACAACTAAGACAAGATTCATTGCTACTTCCTACCTCTTAGGTATCTAAGAAAGACAAAAAGAATTCTAAATGCCAAGCACTTCTTAAGAAAATGCAGTGTCATGACTTTATTGTTGCAAACACACTCTAGCATCTAGGAGTGCTCAGCACTGAATAGAAACCTGGTCGTGTTACTGAGCAGAGAAAGAATAGTATGATAAAGAATCGAACCAGAGTCTGTTTCTTGTGAGCAAACATATATACTCTGTCCCTTTAAGCTGTGTAGTCTTTCAAAATTCTCCAGTGTCCTTATCACTTCTTAGTATTACAAAATACAAAATAAAAAAGAACTCCAGCAAACATCTTAACAGCTGTGCCCAGCTTCTAGCAAAAGAATGGGTTTTGTCACAGCTTTCTAATTATTTTTTAAGATTGAGATTTTTCTTGTAGTGGGAATTCATTTCAGAAAAAGTGGGTTTTGTCCCTATAAAGAGTCTTCAATTTCCTGTCAATACTTAAGTACCTACTATATTCATCTTCTGCAAACACCTAACAAATTCAATGCTCTGTGTCATTTCAGCTATTTACGAGTCCAGATGCCTTAATTTACTGCTGAAAAGAACCCTAAAAAGGACAGAGAAAAACACAGAAATATTGATGGGCATTATACTGACTCAGAGCTGGCAGGGCAGGGGAGAAAAACAAGCACAAACAGGAACACAATGACTTCACAGAATAGGAATGCTAGTGATGTCTGGTCCATGGCTACTTAGAGAGGGAGAAGCAGGATCCTGCACAGATCATCTCCCACGCAGGCTGTCCAGTTCCAAGTGGTCATATGTACAGTGTGTGTGTGTGTGTGTGTGTGTGTGTGTGTGTGCGCATTTGTGTGTGGCTTACAACAATAATAATTAAGAAAAGATTATGACTTTGGAAGGAAGTACATATAGATTTGGAAGAGAGGGTGGTGTGATTGAAGTAGGAATTATGTATAAAGTTCTTTTAAAAAATGATTTTTTAAAGTCCTGAAGGCCCAAACCAGAAAAAATTTTATCTTTATCTCTGGCTTCCAAAAAAATATGGAACATTTCCAAAAGCTAAAAAGGGTTAGGTAGAGAATTTAGCAAATAGGATCTACCCTTTTCTAATGAAAAACAGCACTTCACAGCCAAAATGATGGAATAATTTGGTTGTTGTTTAAATGCTTTACCAGGCATAAAAGGGAATAAAGAGAGAGCAGAAATATAACAAAAAGAACTGTAGGTAGAATAGAAAAATAAAAATAAGAAAAAAAGAAGCCTCTGCCAGCTATGTGTGGGTAGCACCTGTCTACAGTCCCAACTCTTGGGAGGCTGAGCCAGGAGTCTGTAGTGAGAGATGAGCTTGGGCCACATCCTGAGCTTAGCCATAGACTATAATTAAATGTTGGTGTGATAAATCCCATGTTTACATATCAACAATCACCTTTCCCATAGCCTACACCCTTTCCCCTTGTTTTGAGGGAAGATATTGCTGTGTAACCCAGGATGAACTTAAAGTTATAATGCTCCTCCTTCATTGGCTTCATGAGAAATGGGATTAACTGCCTGCTCTTCCATGCACAGCTTCTTCTTTCTTTTATCAATAAGACTGTTTCAATATGTGTTTATGTGTATTTTCTTACACGTTTAAGATCAAAAGTAAGAAAACACTTTTGTGCTCTTATTAAGACATGTAAATATATTTTTCAGAACATCTTTCCAGTACTTTGAAGGAGGTAGGTGTCAAAGGCCAATTTGATCTCTTAAAGTGGCAGAAGGAATTCATTTCCTATCTTAAGACTTTTATGATCCTGAGGCACATACTTTTGACAGTGAAACTAGGAGAAAGCATTACCTGAGTATTCAAGGAGAGCCAGTAGTGTGCGGCACTTCACCTCTGCAGAGAAGAAAGCACATCTGTTAATTGTCGACTCTGTGTCTGCCACACACTACACACTGTAACATGGTAGTAGAACTTACTACCATGTATTATTGTAAGTTGTGTTGCTAAGCCATAAAAATAAAACTTGCTACTATGACTAAATTTTTTAGCAAAAAATACATGTATGTACATTAATATACTCTGCTATTTCAGCCCTCACAAGCCAAGGACCAATATTTGACAAGTATATATTAATGTCATAGTTATCACTCTGACCATCTGCTACCAACAGTGCATAGCACACTTGCATTAGGAAAATCTTATAAAGCATAAAGTTCCTTTTATTTAACCAACATTATGGGATGAGAAAAAGAAAAAAAGAAGGTTACAAGGCATCCTGTCTTAGGTGTTAAAGAACAGATACGGGTTAACTGATCAAGAATCAGACAACACTTAAAAGGGCATTGAAGTTCACAAACGAGACTGACAAAACAAAAGGAAATCACAGGCAAAAATGCGTAGTGAACTGAGAACCAATTTGCTATAACTTAGCCTTTGTGGCATTAGAACATTTAATAATTACTTTCCGTCTCAGCTCATTCATAGATGATATCTACTTTATCTAAATAATGGCCTAGGAAATGCACATACGGTCCTTAGGAGTTTTTCAAGTGTTGTCTATACAGGAAGACTGCTATTACTGCAACCTAAAACTGACTGGAGCTGATGCAGAATTTACAAAAAGAAAACACTTCATAGAAACTTATGTTTAGATCAATAGGGAGATGGAGCTTCCTTGGAAATAGTGCCAGCCAAGAAATACATCAGGAAGAAGGTAACAAATAATGCAGTCAGTCATCCAGCACGGAGAGATGACTACCATTCCATTAAAACACTAGTACTGGGCTATGATTATGAAGGTCAAGTAAAAGGTAGCTTATAATGTTAGACTGATGAGTTTGGATTAATCAAAGAGAAAATCACTACAAGGCTCTAGGGTAGAAGAACGAACTATTAACGAGACACAAGGTATTAGGGAGTGCGAATCAGAAAACAGAGAGATGAATAGAAAATTATTAGCATTGTGAAGGCAAGAAAGATATTGAGACGAGTACATAGAAGAAAGAAGAAAAAGTAGGTTTCTGGGGAAAGAATAGGATATCTTTAAAAGAATGCTGTTTTGAAAGAAAACAAGAGGAAAAAATGTTATCATTTACAAAGTGTGTAAAATACTCCTTGGAGGGAGAGTGCTTATTAGACCCACAGGAAACTTAACAGATTCCAAAAGCTCAAGAAAATTAGAAGACTCCCAAAGGCTCTCTTTGACTGTGTCAGCAGGAAACCTCCCCAGTGACAGGAGGCTCTTCAGTGACATGGCTGCCTACAAGTTGTGCAGGGAACACAGGTATCTACCATACTTGCTGGTGTGGGCTTTCTGATGACAGTAAATGTCAGCAAGTCACCCATACTCCTGTGACTTACCCCTAGCCCATGCTCCTATAAGCAACCCCAGTAAACTCATTGGTTCATTAGGCTGGATCTGGATAGATCTTTCTTTGACCTACCTTTGCCCTCTCTGGGGTAATGGGGCATTTTTAAATTAATCTTTCTAGAAAAAATCATGTAATACAAATTGAGCAAAAATTAACTAAATGTACTTTAATGTAGCTGGTAACAGGGGACTATGCTTAGCAGAAGAATTAAAAAGAGGCCATCTTAATAAATCTGTCACCATTTGAATTGGCCACTGTCTATTATCTTTTCTACCCACTCTCAGTTCAGTAGGCTCTGTGTGGATAAGTAAATGCTCATCTAACATCTGAATGGCATGTAGCAATCCTTCTTAAATAAAAGCCACAGAATCATGGTGTTCAGATACCATATTTGGTAAAACTTGTAAGTCAGATATCAGGGAAAATAAATAGAACCATTCTGTTGATCAACATATGTAAAACACACATTTTTAACCAAGTATCAATGTTAAATTTATACCTACTAAAATCCATTGGGCTCAATCTATGACATCATTTCCTACAGTTTTAAAGAGGCTAAAAATTTCACAGAAGCAAGTGGAACAAAGCAATGAACTGGGGAGGTGACCTGAAGATATTCCACATTACAACAGCTGTAATGTTGGTATAATGAAGATAACGGCAAGTTACCCTCTCCCTGGAACTAAGGCAATGGGTGGTAAATTAATTGGTTCTTATTGTGTTTTAGGAGTCATTTAACACAAGACAGTTGGCATTTTACCCAGAGTAAGTGCATATCCAATGGACTTAGAAATATAGACAGAACTAAAGTCTAAGGTCTTAGGACATACAGCCAGACTAAACCAGCTACTGGAGTTTCATGGCCAAGGGTAGTACCAAAGTTCGCAATATCAATCAATCAATCAATTAATCAAACAAACAACAAATGATAAGTCAATCTCTGTAAGTATCTAAGTCTATAAATTCCAAGTATGCCTTGGGGAATAAACAATATAAAAATTCAATTTGAGATAATAACTTAAAATTTAAGTGTTTTTTTTCAGTAAGTTAGTTTCTATATTATAAATGTGTATATTTTTCAAGTAACAAAACAAAGTTTCAGAAGTATGTGCATTTCTAATCAATACTGTGCTTATTTGTAAAAACGAATGCTATTAAATTGGTTTTATCGTCATCTCAACCTCAAAGGACGGTGAGAAGAACTATGATTTTACATTTGCTGGGAGCATTAGACTGCTGAGAGTTAACTATTTTGAGAAAATATGGTTTCCCCTCCATAAATTATGTGCTTCAGTTCCCTCGGGTGTCTTTAAAACCCCTTCATTTTTAAAATATTCATTAATTGGGGCAGTTTTGACTCAGAATTTTCATGAAATAGGATATTATAATTGTCCCAGGAAACCACAGTATTAAGCCATAAAGTTAAAATCTAGCCAAGAAATCCAATTACAAACAACCAAACACTTCATCATTGAATAAAACTCCTGTTATTTATCTGGGGGCCTGTTCCATCCACATTCATCCAAATGTCCTCTGGACTCAACTCCATGTTCAAACCTACTATAGCTGGGGGGTTACTATGCAGAAGACTTAGTATCCCAGGATAACGCTCACTAAATGAAGATGCTGAAACATAAAGGGTAAGCTGCCTGCTCAGACTCTATCAGACAAGTGGATCTGGTCATTTGATGGGAAAATGTGACAGCTTTTCTAATTCACCCTAAAATTGGACTCTTACTAGAATCTTGCTGAATACTGTTTATTACAGTTAAGTGACAAGTGACAAGCTAAGACACCAAACTATAAGCATGGGCATGATGTTTGCTATGTATAATTCTCAAATTTAGTGCTGTCAATATTTGGGGGTAAAGGCCCTGTGTGGCGAGAAGCCACCCCTCACATGGTGTTAGGCTCAGCAGCATCCCTGCTCTTTGCCACCATGTGAAGCTGTGGGAATAAAACACATCTCCGGACCTGATCTCTAGCTTAAATTGTGACAATTTGAGGGTACCATGTAAATAATGGTAGCCAGTGACCAGCAGCCAAGGCCGTAACTTTCAAACTAGTGATGCAACCATTGAAGTTACTTTGACTCCCACACATGTACAGTAGACATTTTAGGTTTTCTATTAAAAAACTGGGCTTTGTGTATTTTTGTTAATTCCTTATAATTTTCTCTATAAATATTTCTAATTCCACATGATTAAGCTCATTTTGTTTCATCTGTCTGTGCACAATGTTCTGTTCATTCAGGATCCTCTCCATGATGCAGTCTACACTACCTTCAAGCCTACTCCTTCTCTTTGTTTTCTTTTCTTAATTGGATATTTTATATAATGACATTTCACATGTTATCCTCTTTCTCCCCTCTCCCATTCTCCCTCTCCCTCCCCTTGCCCTCCATAAAGATGCTTCCACTCCCACCAACCAACTACCAACTCATCCTAGTGGTATTCCCCTACATAGAGAAAACGAGCCTTCATAGGACCAAAGGCTTCTTCTTCTTTTGATGCCAAACAATGCCTCCTCTGCTACATATGTGGCTGGAGCCACGGGTCCCTCCATGTGTACTCTTTGGTTGGTGGTTTACTCCCTGGGAGCTCTGGGGTGTTTGGTTAGTTGATAATGTTGCCATTCCTATGGGGTTTCAAACCCCTTCTGCTCCTTCAGTCCTTTCTCTAGCTCCTCCATTGGAGAAGTGCTAAGTCTGATGGTTAGTTGCAAGCATCCTCATCTGTATCCATATTACTCTGACAGAGGCTCTCAGGAAACTACCATAGAAGGCTCCTGTCAGCTATTACTTCTTGGCATCAGCAATAGTGCCTGGGTTTGTAGGGTGCATATGGAATGAATACCCAGGTAAGGCTGTCACTTTTTTCAGTATCTGCTCCACCTTTTGTCCCTGTATTTTCCTCCCATGGGTATGATGTTCTTCCTTCTAAGAATGACTGAAGAATGCACATGTTTGTTTTCCTTCTTTTTCAGCTTCATATGGTCTGTGAATTGTTTCTTAATTGTTTAGAGCATTTGGGCTAGTATCCACTTATCAGTGACTGCACACCACATGTGCTCTTTAGTGACTGGGTTACCTCACTCAGGATATTTTCCAGTTTCATCCATTTGCCTAAGAATTTCATAAAGTCATTGTTTTAGTAGCTGAGTAGTACTCCATTGTGTAAATGTACCACATTTTCTGTATCCATTCTTCTGTTGAAGAACAACTGGGTTGTTTCCAGCTTCAGTCTATTATAAATAAGGCTGCTATAAACATGGTAGGGCATGTGTCCTTGTTATATGTTGGAACATCTTTTGGATATATACCCAGGAGTTGTATAGCTGGGTCCTCAGGTAGCACTATGTCCAATTTTCTGAGGAACCACTAGACTGATTTACAGAGTGGTTCTACCAGCTTGCGATCCCACCAACAATGGAGGTTTGTTCCTCTTTCTCCATATCCTCACCAGAATCTGCTGTCATCTGAATTTTTGATCTTAGCCATTCTGACTGGTGTGAGGTAGAATCTCAGGGTTGTTTTGATTTGCATTTACCTGATGAATATAAACATTTCTTTAGTTGCTTCTCAGCCATTCAGTATTCTTCAGTTGAGAATTGTTTCTTTAGGTCTGTCCCCCATTTTTAATAGAGTTATATGATTTTCTGGAGTCTACCAGCTTCATGAGTTCTTTGTCCATATTGGATATTAGCCCTCTATCAGATGAAAGATTGGTAAAGATATTTTCCTAATATGTTGGCTCCCATATTGCCATACTGAAAATGCCTTTTGCCTTACAGAAGCTTTGCAATTTTATGAGGTCCCATTTGTTGATTCTTGTTCTTAGAGCATAAGTCTGTTCTATTCAGGAAAATTTCCCCTGTGCTTATGTGTTCAGAGTTCTTTCCCACTTTTTCTTCTATTAGTTTTGGGTATTTGGTTTTATGTGGAGGTCCTTAATACACTTGGACTTGAGATTTGTACAAGGTAATAAGAATAGATCGATTTGTATTCTTCTACATGCTGTCCACCAGTTAAACCAGCACCATTTGTTGAAAATGATGTCTTTTTTCCACTGGATGATTTTAGCTCCTTTGTCAAAGATCAAGTGACCATAGGTTTATTTCTGGGTCTTCAATTCTCTTCCATTGATCTACCTACCTGTCTCTATACCAATACCATGCATATTTTAGCGTTTTTCTACTCAAAGGATAAGTAGTCTGAGAAATGACACCCTTCACAATAGTCACAAATAATATAAAATACCTTGGTGTTACCCTAACCAAGCAAGTCAAAGATCTGTATGACAAGAACTTCAAGTCTCCAAGGAAAGAAATGGAAAATCTCAGAAGATGGGAAGATCTCCCATGCCCATGGATTGGCAGGATTAGTATACTAAAAATGGCCATCTTGCTGAAAGAGATCTATAGATTAATGCAGCCCCCATCAAAATTCCAACTCAAATCTTCATAGAGTTAGCAAGTACAATTTGCAAATTCATTTGAAATAACAAAAAACCCAGGCTAACAAAAACTATTCTCAACAATAAAGAACTTCTGGGGGAATCACCATCTCTGGCCTCAAGCTGTATTACAAGTCTTTTACTTCTCCATCTCCTCCTCCCTCACCTACTTCATTTCTACATTTGCTTTAGAATGGGAATAGCCCACTGTGGAAAGCAATGGAAGGCCTTTAAAGTGATTATCACTGGTACCGATGTAGTACTTTATCACGGTGTACCCTTGAATTTCCTACTGACCTTCAACATATTTTCTGATGCTCTGCGCAAGAGCCCGGACACCACTGGGAAGATTCCAAGGATCCTGCTTGAGGTGGAGCCGCAACCTCCTGGGGCAACTCAGCTTTGCCTCCATTTCCTGTTGGAATTCTAATCAAACATGGAAAATCTCTCATCAGTGTGAACTGATTCTCACTCAAGGACACCGGCTTCAGAATTTGCTTCCTTTTGTCCATTTTATCATTCAAGGATAGCATTCATAATTTCTTTAGTGAAGTTACAACAGAAGGTGTACCAACTCAAAAAACCAAAACGGTATTTTCTCATAGATAGTCCACCCAGGAAACACATATAGGCAGAAGCTCTATTATAAATACTGAAACAGAGATCCGTGAAGGCTGAAGGCTGCACTGCTTAGCTGAAGCCTACTTGACAATTCTAAACTCATGAGCCACTTCCTCTGCAGGAGATATTGACCAGCTAGACAAGATTCCTCTGCAAAAAAAAAAATCCTTAAGTCTTTCGTGTGTTTAGTTCATGCCTTTCTGGTTTTGTCTCTAGAATAATCAAGTATTTTAAACTGTCATAGAAACCTAAGAAGTTTATAATAAAGTGATTGTTAATATTTTTCACAAATGATCCAAACAGAAATAGAGAATTATGGAACAAAACCAGCAAATATTCTTCTTATGCTATATTTTTGCTTCATGACTACCTTGCATATTTCATTTAATTGTCTGATATTTGTGTTAAACATACCTTGTAATCCTCGACCTGGTGTGAGATACTTGGTTTGCTCAAAGGCCCTTATAACAGCTTGCCCTTTCAGGAGGTTGGTTATTGAATCCATCTATTAAGGGTAAATTTCTGAGTGTTATACTAATACATAATATATAATATATATGAATATGAGTATAAACATATATATATACATATATGAATCTATCTTATAAAATATTTTCTTAATAAATGATTCTGGAAGCCCATGATGCTAATGAAGCTTATCTTTAAGCAAAATATTGTAATATATTTCTCACTTAAATATTTCCAACTCTTCCTACTCAGTTCCAGATTGATAAACAGTTACCAAATAAAAATTCACTTGACCAATGAAAAAAATTTAGAACTTACTTTTAAAAAACACAAGAGTTGTTTTCAAAGTGCCAAAAACCTTCAATACTATAAATTTTAATTATGATTATGAAACTCCCAGCATGAAAGTTAAGACAATTGTGCAGTTTTCAAAACTAGAACTAACACTAAGCAAGAAGCCAGGAAGCATTCATAAGACCCGCAAATAGTCAAGGCAGCTTCTCCTGTATGTTTAGGTCTTTTTAGTTTGCCATACTGTTCTCTAGACAACTCATGGTATTTGCAAGAATCCTTTAGGTTAGTGGTTGGAAGAAAGCCGCTTAAATCAAAGAAGACCAATAGACGGATGGAGACATTTATATTCTCTTTCTAAAGCCCTTGCATCTGAAAGATTTCTACCCTTTATTTATAAAAAGGACCCCCAACTGTCCCATCATACCTGGCTGAAGAGGTGCTCCAGGCAATTGTGTATCTTGTCCTGTTTATCATGAGATATCCGGATGCCAATAGGAAGCTCATCACCTATACGAAAAATAAGCCAACACCCCCCAACTTATTTTTAACATGTTCAGATTGTCTCATATTTGATTATATACAAGCAATTCAAAATGAGCTCTTATCCTACATCAGAAAAAAAAATTGGTATCAGGTCTCAGAGAGCAGAAAAGTCAGTTGGATAATGGTCCTGGGGTAACCGAAGCAATGCCCGTAATGGGAGCAGAGCATCAGCCCGTGTTTTTCTGACATTCCTCTCCCTGCTGACTGAATATAAGGTTCTCAGGTGCCTGTGCCTTCTAAAAAACATCCTTAGGCTGAACTGTCTTCTCACACCTCCTCTCAAGTATCCATGCCCAGTGTTTCTGCTAAAACTGATTTCCAGTGGACCTAGAACCTTGCACAATGAACAGGAAGATCAGAAGTCATATGTTAAATAACACTTTCAAATGCACTGTTCTTATAACTGGCATTTGGGAATTCACTTTTAATGGTCACAAGGCAATGTGGGTGGCGATGGAGAATGACTGATAAATTAAAAATGCTTGTGGATTCAAGAAATGAATCCCCATCTTAGAGGCATCTGGCACGTTCCTAACATCAAAGGGCTCGACTGTCGACCACACCCACCTGAGTCCATCTCGTCACTGTGGAAGTAGGAACTGCACTGGCTGCTGCAGATACTCGTGAAGGAGGCAATGGAATTCCGGTTGCTGTTGCAGTCGCTGCAAAAAAAGAGCCTTATGTAGCTTTAAGAGCATGTATTCCACTGTGATGGCAGGAGAGGGCAGAGAAGGCCAGGCAAGAGCAGAGGGTTGCAGGATTGAAAGCCGGAAGGAAACTCATGCTGCATATGCTAATGAGAAGAATGTCTACTTCCTCCTGCTATTTCTTAGCACATAATCCTGTGCCACAGACACATTGATCAGTGCATTCCACATAAAATTATGAGAGAGAGGCCTGTCCAACTCAATTTGTCTCGGACTTTAGAGGCACTCTGTCAAACAGTTCAAATTTTCTTGTTACATAATTGACTCCTGAGTGAATTTTTGAAATTATCTGGTTATAAAACCAGGAGTCAGCCCACCTAAGCTTCTCCATTATCTATTTAATAATAGGGGTTAGATAAGTTTCTGACAAAGGCAAAGCCTGTTTCATGATGTCTCTCTTTCAACCCTTTCTGGTAGTTCAAACAATAACGTACTGGGAACATCTGGACCTCTGCAGAGGAGTCACCTCATCTGTCTCCACAGAAAACACAGCACTGAAAATGAAGAATGTCTACACAAAGAAGGTTTTCAATGCTGCCGAATATGAAAATAATCTGGATTTTAGAAATAATGCAGATTTTTTTTAACCCCTTGGAATAAGGAAAAAAAAAAGGACGTGATCTTAAATTCCTGTTTTAATTTTCTATCAAAGTCCAGAGGCAGACTGTGAGGGTAATTTTAATTATCTGATAAATAGGATGTGAGGTACAAAGTATTTTTAGGAATACCAATTCCCAGTGAAGAGAAACTACAGATTCCTACGGCGGAGCATGCTGGTACTTTCAGAAGGTAGACGTCAATGAAAGAGTAACGGAGTTTGATTCATTATTGCATTTCCTGGAATAACCAACTTTGATGTCACTGTTAAAATCCTCTTTGGAAAAATAAAACTTAGAAGGGCAGACTGATTAAGGAAGACAACTCCACGGTCCTCTACTTCCTCGTGTGTTAAATGGAGCTACCAGAAATCAGCCACTCTAGGTCTCTGTGGCAGATTATTTTAAACTCCAAAATGCTGAAACTGTGCATGTAAAAGACTGTTAATTACTAGGTTGAGACAATACTATGTGATAAGAATAATTTTGATATAATTACTACTCATACATTTTTTCCATTTTAAAACACTATGAACAAGACTTAACATTTCTCCTTCAACTACCATAAGTGAAACCAGAGACAGGCAACCGCACACGTAGTTCATGTGACTAGCTGTAAAAGTGCTCAGTGAGAATTCTGGAGAGGAGGTTTTGGAGAAAACAGTACTTTCAGAGATGGGACTCTTGAGAAGAGCCATTCAGCAGGAAGGAGTACAGAGCGAACTGTGTTCACCTGAAATTCAGAAGTTAAAAATCTAATGATCAGTAGCGCAAATGTGACCAGATTTAAGGAAATAGTCCTGTAAAGCTGTTAGGATGAGTTTTTAATCCAGTAGTGACTCCTGTCCTGTAAGAAGGGGATCTGTCATGGGAGGTCACACAGGGAGATGCAGAGGGAAGATGACAATCTATATAATAAGGAAGCATGCCTGGAGCAGCTCCTTCCTTCCCAGCCCTCGGTTGTTCAAGTCTTGACTACTACAAGAACAGCCCAGAGAGGTTCAAACACAAAGCTGAATATGCGAGTGCAATAGATTAGATATTGATATAGATAAAGATATATAGACATAGATGGTATGTATACATACATAGATAGATATAGATGTGCGTGTGTGTGTGTGTGTGTGTGTGTGTGTGTATGTGTGTGTGTGTGTGTGTGTGTGTGTGTGTGTAAACAGGGCAAAAAGAGTAGCTATTTACTAGCTAATGAACTATGATCAGAAAGATATTTTCAACAGTTGCTATTACACAGTTGCATAGCCTGTAAGCACAACGCTCTCCACAACAGGGCCACACTGCCAGAGGGAGAAATGCTTCTTCTAAGTAGTCTGGATCTTTAATGAGAACAATATTGTTCTTCTTCAGTGGATGGTTAATTTGAGACAGTGAACGAAATCAACCATTAACATTTTTTTTTTAAACCTTAGAGGAAAATGTAAATCCTCACTGGAGTTTGCTGATAAACCAAGACTGAGAACCAGCTTACCTGTAAGAGTCTCTGTTGCTCACGGTATCATGACCTGAATCCTCTTGCTCATCTCCTGCTACATTAAAACAGACACGTTTGCTGTTTCTCTCTCCTTTCTCGTTATCGCTGTCTGTTGGTATCACATACTCTGTTGTCTTTCGCTCCGGTTTAGGAGAATATGTTATTGAAGACAGAAGGCTGCAATGTGACATTTTTTAGAACATAAGTACATGTTTTGAAACTAGCTAAAACAGATAAGTCTTTTATTTGCAAAACGTGATACCTTACAAATATTTCCAGAAGGCTTCTGTATTACATGTCAAATATTATCTGTGTGTAAAATGCGTCATAGGAAGCTCAGATTTACTGTTCAGTACTCAGAAGTAACAGAACAGCACACGATCAGCGTCAAAGGCTGTGTTCAAATCCTGGTCTACACCCCTCAAACCCCTAGCTTTGCTTTCTGAAGTGATTATGGCAATTCTCTTTGGCAGTTAGATGACAGGAATGAGAATTAATGAGCCCCCATGGCTACAACGGGTATTAAGAGGGAGTAACATCCTGGTGTGTAACACTTGCATTATTACCACTGGCATTACAGAATAGCCATTTCCTCTAAATTGAAATAGGCTCATAAGGATCAGCAGGTTAAGGACACTTATGAGGTTCAGGAAGGTCTTAAACCTAACAATTCACAAGTCCTCAGTGAAGGCTCTAAAACCAGCAAAGAATGGCTAGAGAGAGAAGAGCCTTCAACGGATCTACTTTCAAGTTGGAGGGGTAATTCCAAGGATGTACCTTTTTATAGGCATCGCAGCATGATAAGACTGGCCTTTTTCTAATGCAGCCATAAATCATTCCTGCTACTCTAGGCAACTTTCATGCTTACATCCCCATAAGCAGCCCAAATACAACCATTATTTTCCCAAGATAGACTTCAGTAGAACAAATTGTTTGGTCTGGCATTGGTACCATATTGGGAGTTCAGATACTAGTTCCTGCCCCACAGGAAAAGTCCTGTAAGAAACTACTAACTGCAGCCATTAACCCTCCGTGGCTCATCCTCTTAACTTAAAAATAAAGATCCTCTCTGAAGTCTGTCTGCAGCATTGCCTATTTGATAAAGAGAATCTATATCATCAGCAGATGCCCTGGACATATTAACTTAAAGACACTAAGCAGGGAAACATTCAGTATGAGGAAAAGAGGAGGCAGAGGCCTCTTGCATTCAAATCCAGCCAGGACAAAATGTACAAAAAAGAGTCCTCCAGTTTAGCTCAAGGGTATAATACTTTGAGTCAGTGTAAACGCCAGCTGCAATTGTGAGGCTACTATGAAATGTTTCTGTTAGAACCATCAAAATTAGGCAAACTTAAAATTAACTCAACCAAATCAGTAGCCTTCCTCTACTCAAAGGATAAACAAGCTGAGAAAAAAAATTAGGGAAACAATACCACTCAAAATAGTCACAAATATAAAATACCTTGGTGTGACTCTAACCAAGCAAGTGAAAGATGTGTATAAAAAGAACTTCAAGACTCTGAAGAAAGAAATCGAAGAAGATCTCAGAAGATGAAAAGATCTCCCATGCTCATGGATTGGCAGGATTAATATAGTCAAAATGGCTATCCTGCCAAAAGCAATTTACAGATTCAATGCAATCCTGACTAAAATTCTAACTCAATTCTTTATAAGAATTGGAAAGAGAAATTTGAAAATTGATTTGGAATAACAAAAGCCCCAGGGTAGTGATAAAAATTCTCAACAATAAAAGAACTGCTGGGGGAATCACAATCTCCTAATTCAAGCTGTGTTAAAGAGAAATCATGATAAAAACTGTATGGTATTGGTACAGAGACAGGCAGGTAGATCAATGGAATAGAATTGAAGACGCAGACATGAACCCATACACCTACAGTCTCCCAAACACCTCAATGAAAAAGGACATTGTCAATAGGACAAAATGGCAACCAACAGATTAGGAAAAGATCTGTACCACTCTTAGATCTGGTTGAGGGCTAATACCCAACATGAACAAAAAACTCCAGCAAATCAAATAACCCTATTAAAAATGAGGGACAAAGCTAAAGAAAGAATTCTCAACTGAAGAATACTGAATGGCTGAGAAGCACCTAAAGAAATGTTTTTATTCATCAGGGAAATGCAAATCAAAACAACCCTGAGATTCCACTTCACACTAGCCAGAATAGCAAAAATCAAAAACTCAGGAGACAGCAGATGCTGAGGAGGATGTGGAGAAAGAGGAACATTCTTCCATTTTTGGTGGGATTGAAAGATGGTACAACCACTCTGAAAATTAGTCTGGTAGTTCCTCATAAACCTGAACATAGTGTTACCTGAAGACCCAGCTATACCACTCCTGGGCCTATACCCAAAGATGTTCCAACATATAACAAGAACACATGCTCCACTATATTCATAGAAGCCTTATTTATAATAGCCATAAGCTAGAAAGAACCCAGATGTCCTTCAACAGAGAGATGGATACAGAAAATATGGTACATTTATACAATGGAGTACTACTCAGCTACTAGAAACAATGACTTTATGACATTCTTAGGCAAATAGATGAAACTAGAAAATATCTGAGTGTGGTAACCCAATCACAAAAGAATGCACGTGGTATGCCCTCACTGATAAGTGGATATTAGTCCAAAAGCTTGGATTAATTACCCAAGATATAATCACATGAAGCTCAAGAAGTTGAAAGACAAAAGAGCAGATGCTTCAATCCTTTTTAAAAGGGGGAACAAAATATTCACAGCAGAAAATACAGAGACAAAGTATGGAGCAGAAACTAAAGGAAAGGCCTTCCAGAGACTGCCCCACCCGGGGATCCACCCCATATACAGTCACCAATCACAGACAATATTGTCAATTCCAAGAAGTACATGCTGACAGGTGCCTGATATCGCTGTCTCCTGAGAGCCTCTGCCAGAGCCTGAGAAATACAGAGTTGGATGTTCCCAACCAACCATTGGACTGAAAACAAAGTCCCAAATGGAGGAGTTAGAAAAAGAACTAAAGTAGCTGAATGGGTTTTCAACCCATAGGAAGTAAGAAGATATTAACTAAAGAGACTCCCCAGAGTTCCCAGAGACTAAACCACCAACCAAAGAGTACACAAGGAGAGACCCATGGCTCCAGCGGCATATATAACAGAGCATGCCCTTATTAGGCATCAAGAAGAGGAAAGACCCTTGGCCCTGTAAAGGCTCAATAACCCAGTGTAGGGGGATGCCAGGGCAGAAAGGTGGGAGGAAGTGGGGGGGGGGAATATTCTAATAGAGGCAGGAGAAGGGGGCATGGGATAGGGGAATTACAGAGGGAAACTAGGAAAGGTGATAATATTTGAAATGTAAGTAAGGAAACACTCAATTAAAATAGCCTAAAATTATTAAAATAGCAAGCTGTAAACTTGCAAGGTGAATTAAATATACCTGAAATAACAGCTTACAAATGATTTCTCTAGCCAATAATCACAGCAACATCTATAAAGTAGCTATGACACTTAGTTCTAACCAACTGCACACTATCTGCATATTTTATTTTTTATTTTTTATTCTCAGAATTTCTGGACAACAATGCCCATACTTCTCATATATATTTTCTATAAGAACACATCAAGTGCTGTGTGCTTAGTAGTGTAAATGTAGTATTCAACAATAGCCTCTGCTTTGCTGGAATGTCAGATTCACTAGCAGGAAGCAACAAACAGCAAGCTTTATAGTTCATCAGATGGGGACAAACACGGATTCCTGGAAAATAAATAGGAGAAGAGATGGTGCTGTTCTTGGGCGTGGCTCAGCAGCTAACACTTACTTTTGCATCATGTGCATGGCCCACTAGTGTCAACTGAGAGCTACAATTTCATAAACTGGTAGGGAAACTTCTCCCTGTCAGCTGATGCCTTAATAACATGTGGCCTTTTATAGCTGTTAGACACCAGTGAAAACTGGAGAATGCCCTTGCATTGCTCAAAATGCTCCATAAACATTCTCAGTAACCTGAAGTGATGAATTAAAGAGTTTCTTTATTGAAAACGGTGCTTCTTTGTCTTGTAAGGCAGACTGTACATTTATTTACCCCTCCCCCTCCACACTCCCAAGATGAAAGCATTATACTAACTCCAGTTACCCAAGCTCCTACTGCAGAGACAGACGAACTCTGCATACCAAGCAGAAAAGACATACAGGAGTTCTCATCTCTCAGGGAGCCCTCTGCGCTTGTGGGTATTTTAAATTAGAAGTCATGGGGCTGGGCATAAATAGCTTTCTCACAGTAATAAGAATCATATTCACATTTTAAACAGTTGGAATGTGCTTGCCCTGACCCTCTGGGAATAAGTGTTTAAGTTTACCAATAAAATGAGCGATAGAAAAAAAAAAAATCACAGGCCTAACATTCCTAGATCCAGAGAAGCAACAATAAAGCACATATATTTTTGTGTGTAAGCAAAAAATATTCCCTTTGCTTCTGCCCATTGAGAACATGCAGCTATCTACCAAAGGTCTAATTAATTACTTTCTCAGCACAATCCTACTCCACAAAGGTTTCCTCTGGCTTAAACATTGATTGATGAAAACTTCCATGCATGCCATCACACATCTGCCTATGCTCTCAAATATCATCATCTTAACATCTAGCATTTGTTGAGTTCTCATAGTACACATGGTAAATATGGAGTAGGCACTAATTCCCTTATATCCAATTTATCATTCTTAAATGTAATCATTTAAATCACTCTACTTCAGCAGGGGCTGTTGCAATGACAGACATACGTTGTTATATATATGCATACACTTTGCGAATTAGGCAACATTGACCATCTCTGCATGGGTTTTAAACACTAGAGAAGTTGGGTGGTCACTGGTGTATTCATGTCCAAGTGGGAGGAGACACCTTCCTAGTTCTCTGAGGATGAACATGTCTATGGGAATTGCTTTAGCTAGTGTAAGGTGGTGAGATCAATGTGGTGTGTGTTTACCTACAGCGGAATTCTATCTGCCTATGTAAAACCAGTTCACTCCTTTTTCTTGCAGAATAATCAGTGGCATTCTTCTCTGAGTAAAGTCAGTGCCCAACAGTGGTCTTGTGGCTCATGGTAGACATGAAGGATGAGCAAATAAATCCTTGCTTCATTAAATCTGTGAGATCTTTATTGTCCCTTCAAACAATGTGGGAGATACAACACTGTGATGTTGAGTGGAAACCAGACATCAGCAGAAAGGCTGCAGTGTTTAGAAAGGAGGAACATCTACTTTTCTATGTCTATAGATCTTTCTGCTTGACCCTGAGAGTCCAAGCGATTGGCTGCCGTAGACCTCCTCAGAAGCAGAATCTGACAAGCAGAACACCCTCATGTAGGACTGTAGTTGCTAATTTTCAGGGGTTGAAAGGCATAGCTGGAGGCAGAGTTTCCCTGATTCTTTTCCTAATTATTTCCCCAATCCTACCTGCATTGAATGTGTGTGACATTTTCTCTGATACTTCTTAGACAGTCGGTTATGACAAGTTCTTACTTTTGTATTAAGCATTATAATCTACAGCCAACTTGACATGTAAAAGGAAAAGTATGAGATATACACATATCCTCTGCCATTCTGTGTAAGGCATTAGAGAATCTTGAGCTTTTTGTATCTGCTAAGGGTTTAGGGCATGATCTCCATTGTATAGCATGAGACAAGTGTAGTTTTACTACCGTGTAATGCTGTGTGTGGTTTTAGCAGGGTACTAGGCAAGTTCACCACATTGGATATCTCTGGCATCTGCTGAATGTAGAATGTATCAGAGAGAGGCTCAGCTGGGTAACACTCTGGTGACCCCAGTCCTCACTGGTGATGAGGGTGACTCAGTGTAACAGCACAGCCAGGGACATATTCTGAGGCATAACTAACATACTAATGAGATGCTAAAAGTGGAGAAAAAAGATGGACAGAAGGCAAAGGTAATATTAGGATTCCAGCTTGACGAACTGAAAGGTTGGCCAGCACTGTGTCCTCGGGAAAGGCCCCTGATGGGTGGAGGCGTGGAAATGGCTGAAACACGGGAAATTACAATTCGGTCTTAGAAACATTTAAACAGAGGAAATTTGGAGAAATCCTCTCACACAGCCATTACAGTGAACTGCAATAATGAAATATGCCAGTGAGTATAAAAACACAGCGTACCCTCCACAGAAGCACACGGAATGCTTGGGAAGGGATGCTTCTCTTTGTACGTTTACCAGCAAAATGGTTCAAACATAATTCCACCTTCAACACGAAGTACTTAAATACTAACTTCCTGCAGGGTAGTAGCTCATCACTCAATCTTGGGGTGTCTGCTATTTGCAAAACAAGGACTGTTCTTAAGTTACCCATCCTTACCATGAACTGCCCATAATCCCCCCCCCCCATTTGCTGGTCTATGCTAGGGACATTATGAAAGCTCCCTACTGCAAACTCCCATCAGGAATTTTGGACCACTGTCTTTCCTCTCACTTATATCCAAATGTAACTCACTACAAAGGACTTATTTAAAGGCAAAAATCATTCTTCATTCTTCAGCTTCTCAGAGTGTAATAGAAACTACCAAGCCTTCATCAAATTGGCAACACCCCTTCTATCATATTACTGCAAAGTTACCTACTTTCCTTCTGTCGATCTGAAACTACATGGAAAGACTTAGTAAAATGTCTACGTGCTGATAGAGATTTGATTTCTAGAAGTGTTGGAGAGATGGGGTAAAAAGATATCAAAGTAAGACAGCCTCAATTAACAGGTTGCTCGTAGGAATGGATAACTCTAGCAGGGCTGGCTGGCTATGAGATCTTCTGAGGCAATTTTTTATTGCTGTCTCAGCATCTGCTTCTTCACCCTGACCAATAATAATCATTACACAGTGAGAAAATGATCTGGTAACAAGCCTTTGAAGTAATTGGTTGAGCTGGACAACATTGCAGCATCTCTGAATGCTAAGGGCCACAGGGAACCCAGGCAAGTGGAAAACTGCATTGTTTTAAAGAGATCATGCTGCAGATCAAATTATGTGGAAAATGTTTCTATTTAGAATTAAATTACATGGTGTTCATGAAGAAGAACAAATTCGCCTCTCTAGCTATTGCGTATTTCTTGTTGCTCTTCAAGAAAGCACAGAGAACTGGGCAAAGCTTTTCACAACAGTAGAATGGGGGACTTTCAGTTGAAAAAATGCATCATTTTAATTAGTTTCAGTTCACTAAAACCTAGCCATTGCTAAAACCAGTTCCTTAAATATAAAGAGCAAAACCCCAGTGAAGCAAATGCCTTTGTTCACATTTTCTCCTCAAAAGTAGATCTGCTTGCTCTCCAGCCAGGGAAGTTGACCAGAGATTTCCATTCTGTCTTCTGCTCTTCTAGACCTGATCCATCAGACTCATCCTCAGCTTTGCAGCAGTACAAATAGAGCAGCCTTCCCCTCCCCATATCCAGTCAACCCCACAGATCTTCCCCTACTAACCTCTTTTGCCCAACCCATTGCTTTATTCTAGCCCCCAACTGCAATAGGAACTCCCTGGGAACCCACAGGCCACTGTGGCCAGGGAAGCAGACAGGCTAGCTGAAATGCTCACCCTCCCCTCTGCTCCTCCATCCCCAGTCCTGCAGTCTCCAGCTCTGCAGCAGACATCATTCTGATGTGGTTGCTCCTCACTCTTCCCCCATTTCAAAGGTAATGAAGAAGCAGTTCCCGGTGCCACACCCTTGCTTTCCTCAATACTGATAGCTCTCTCTTCAGGTCACCCACTCAGCCTATTTTCTAATATTCAGAAATAAGTTTTACCTAGGACCCCTTGTCTACAGATCTATCAGGACCCCAGTAGAGTTTCCTACCAGGTAAAATAAAGCTCCATACTCTCCTAAGAACCAGAGAGAAAACAGAAACAGGGGAGTGAACACCCATTCAACAAAGAGAAACCCAGATATCAGCACCTAGAATTACAATCTTTCAGTTCCCACATGCCCAGACACCAGAATACATACATAAGCAATAATACCCAGGACAAGATATCTCCACTAGAGTTCAGAAACACTACCACAGCCGGTTCTAACATGGCTGAAACATGAGAAACAAAAAGACCTTAAAACAGCCCATATAAATATGTTAACTCTAAAAAGCTCATGGCCTAAAACACCCAGGAAATATGGTACACTATGATGTAAATATGATATGGTGGAAAATGGGCCAAGAATAATGGAAAAGAAGAAAGGAGGAAAAATCTAGGTTAAAGAAACAAAATTTAAAAAAAAAAAAAATCATCGAAGAAAATTTCCCTAACCTAATGAAGGAGAAGCCTATCCAGGAAAAGAAGCATACAGAACACCAAATCAACTGGACCAGAAAAGTAAATGCCCTCAGAACATAAGATTCTAAACACTGAGTGTACAAAAAAAAAGAAAGAAAGAAAGAAAGAAAAAATATTAAAAGAAACAAGAGAAAGACCAGACAACATATAAAAGCAGACCTTTTAGAATTACACCTGACTTCTCAATGGAAACTCTAAAAGAGCCTGGACAGATGTGCCACAGACTCTGAGTCCACAGACAGCAGTGCACACTCCTATAGCTAATACAACTTTTATTAACTATGGATGAAGAAAATAAGATGTTCCATACTATTACATAATAAAGTCAGATTTAAGTTATATATGTCTAACTCCACTCAAGAAAATACTAGAGATACATAATTCCAAAAGAGCAAAATCAAAAGAGGAGAAACTGCACCAACATCAACACCATCACCAAAACAAAACAAGAACAAAAAAACAAACACAAACAAACAAACAAACAAAAAAAAAAAAAAAACCAGTGAGACAGGGAGACAGTGAGGACAGTTCTAGAAAGCAAGTCTATAGCACTAAAAGCCTTCATTAAGAAAAAATTAAAAAAAAAAACAACTGGAGAAAAGTGGAGAGATCTCATACTAACAACAGTATATCTGAAAAATCTAGAATAGGAGAAACCACATCCAAAAGAAGTACATGACAAGAAATAAACCAATAAAATGGAAACAAACAAGCAAACCAACACTAAGGACCCAAGAAACAAAGAGTTGTTTCTTTGAAAAAATAATTAGTAAGAGAGACAAACCTTATCCAATTTAACTAGAGGGTGGAGAGAGACCACAGCAATGAACAGAGTTGGAAATAAAAACGTAAAGATAAAAATAGAAAGAGCTCCAAAGAATCACAAGGACATACATAAAATCTGTTTCCTTCCAAATTGGAAAATCTTAAAAAATGTATAATTATCTTTATTGGTACCCCTTACCAAAGTTAAACCAAGATTAGATAGGAATTTAAAGAGCCCTATAACCCCTACAAAAATAGAATCAGCTATTAAATGCCCCCATCTGGAAAAAAGCGCAAAGCCAGGTGGTCTTCACACAGAATTATACCAGAATTTCAAGGAATTAATGTCAATACTTCTTAAAATATTTCACAAAATTGAAACATGAGGCCCCAGTTTGCCTGATACCCAAATCTCATCAACACCCAACTTCCCCCACAAAAAAAGGAATTATAGAATACTTTCCCTTATAAACCAACATGCAAAAACTCTCAGGAACTGTTCAGCATATGTAAATTTACAAATATAATGCACTATGTTAAAGAAAAGCTAAAGACAAAAAATCCTACATGATTATCTCATTTGATACAGAAAAGGACTTTGAAGAAATCAATCAAATAACCGCTTCAGAATCAATATCCCGGAAAGATTTTGGATATAATCATGTACTCAACGTAGTAAAGGAAGTTTAGAGTAATCACATAGCCAACATCAATTTAAATGTAGAGAAATTCAAAGCAATTCCACTAAAATTTGGACCGAATGAATGAATGAATGAATGTTATTCATTGTTTCCATACCTCCTCAGTATAGTGGTTAAAGTCTTAGCTAGACTAATAAGACAACTGAAGGAGGTCAAAGAGATACAGTTTGGAAAATAAGTCCACATCTCAGAAAAGTGTGAATCTATCTACCTAGAGACCACATCATGCTACTCCTGGGCATACACTCAAAGGTTGTGCCATCCTACCACAAGGACACTTGCCCAACTATGTTCACAGCAGTTTTATTCATAATAGCCAGAAACTGGAAACAACCTAGATGTCCCTCAACTGAAGAATAGTGAAAGAAAATGGGGTATATTTAAACAATGTAGTATTACTCAGCTGTTAAAAGAAATAACACCATGACATTTGTGGGCAAATGGGTGGAACTAGAAAAAAAAATCATCCTGAGTGAGGTTGACAGACACAGAAGGACAAGCATGGTATATAGTCACGTCTAAGTGGATATTGGCTGTAAAGGATAACCAGGCTTCAATAGACCCAGAGAAGCTAAGTAGCAAGAACCCGATTCAGAGAAACATGAATCTGCCTGCAAGACATTCCGGGGTAGAAGTTGTGCAGACCTTGAGAGAGACCCCAACCATGACTATCCCATCTTGAGACCCATGTCCCCAGTGAGAGCTCATGCCTAACCCTGCCTGGGAGGCCAGGACCCAAAGGCTGGAAAACCCAGACACCTAGGAGAGAACCAAACATGAATGAAAAAAAAAAAAACGTTATATGAAATGATTCTTTATTGGTTGTTTTGTTTTTAAGATCTATTTACTATATACAGTGTTCTACCTGCATGTGTGCCTGCAACAGATTATGTTACACATGGTTGTGAGCCACCATGTGCTTGCTGGAAATTGAACTCAGGACCACCAGAAGGACATGCAACGTTCTAACCTCTGAGCCCCATGGAGAATCTTAAAGATATTCTATTACACTCATAGGTTGGTGTCTAGCCCCATTGTCATCAGAGAGGCTTCGCCCAGCAATTGATGGAAACAGATGCAGAGACCCCCAGCCAAACATTAGGTGGGAATCAGGAATCCTGCTAAAGAAGGAGAAGGATTGCAGGAGCCAGAGAGGTCAAAGGCACCACACGAAAACTCAGATTCAATGAACCTTGGTTCACAGAGACTGAACTGTCAAACAGGAAGCCTGTGTGAGTCTAATCTAGGCATATATGTTATGTCTAATCTACATACATGTTTTGGCTGTGTATTTGATCTTCTTGTGTAACTTCTAACAGTTGGTGCAGGCACTGTCTCTAACTCTTTTGCCTGCCTTTGAGACCCATTTTCTCACACTTGTTGCCTTGTCTAACCTTAGTATGAGAGGAAATGCATAGTCTTACTACAACTTGATATGCCATGTTCGGTTGACATCCCATATCAGTGGGAGGCTGCCCCTTTCTGAAGAGAAATACAGGTTAAGTGAAAAGGGTGAGGGTCGGGAAATGGGAGGGAGGGGAAACTGTAGTTTGGGTATAATATATAGTAGATGAATACGTAAAAAAATACATATAAGGAAGTGTAGAACATTTTCTAAATATTTTATAGCTAAACAGAGTTGTTCATGAAACTGTAGGATGATGTGTGTGTAGAAACTATTTACTTCATGTCTGCTAGCAATTCAACAGCTTCATAAAGCAGACTTAATAAGGTACTCTATATAAATTCCACAATCTCATCAGGCTTAAATAGATTGAATAATAGCCACTTCTTGAAAACATGAGTAAGAGTATTTTGTACTGTGATAGTTACTTTTCTTATTAATTTCTATATTTTCATCATATTAAAATGATGATGATGATGTATTTACTTCTATGCCTGAGAAATTGAACTTTTCCAAAAGTCACTGTTTCTTCATGGTACTGAACTTCTAGATGGAGACATAACCAGACACCAGAATATGATATGCTCCGCTGCGGAGCATAAGCATCCTAGGATCAAATACACAAAAGTCAACGAGTCAACAAAGGAGCTCATGGATTGCGTCCATCTAATCTTTGCTAAAACTGCCAAATTACTGGTCCATTAATTCAATCAGGATTAAAAAAATGATCTTAGAAACACATAGTTTTTGTTTTAATTCACTTAATACATGTTAAGTATTTGTTAGGTTATACTATGTACCACATATGAACATCTCTTCAAAGGGCATATTCAAATATTATTTCCTGAACTGCGAAACTGAACACAACACAGAAACAGCCATGCCCTCTAAGGAGACATGTAAGTACACCTGTTTGATACTTAGAATCGGACAGGAGGTCTTATGTATGTAGGTAAATGTTCTACCACTGATCTATACCCCCACAGAATCTTTTTATTACTTTATATTTTGAGACAGAGTCTTGATAAGTTGCCCAGACTGGTCTTGAGCTTCCTATGTAGCAGCCCAGTTTGGCCTTGAACTTGAGATTCTCTAGCTTTAGCTCCACAGTAGCTGGGGATACAGACTTGTGCAGTGGCCCAGATTTGAATATATTTCTTCTCTTGAAATTAAGTGATTATTTAACATTCCTATTAATATGAATTGTCATTTTATAACATCTATAAGGCAGAATGGAGCAAATCTTTATGGTCAGCACAAAAATCTTCACAATAATGAACATATTTTTGAAAAACAATGTGTTGCATCATTCTTTCGTTTCTGCAAACGTCTGTGCATGCCGTAGCATACTTACTCGTCAATTTGACAAACGCACACCTCCACCTCCTTCAGTGCAGTCTGAAGCTTGCCCAGGAGTTTGTGATAGATGTCTTGAGTTTCTAAGTCTTCTTCTTTCAGCAAATACCGGAGGCCATGGCCATCCTTGTGCCCCAGCGACAGCCCTGAAGGGGCTGCCATGGTTGTGATTGTGTGTTGAATGTATACCATGGGGCTCAGTTTCCCTGAGGAGTTGAAATAAATCCATCATTTAACGTCTGCTCACAGAGTCCAACACATTTTAGAAGCCTGAGCTCATGTATTAGAAAATGTCAGTTCAATGTTAAACTTAATTTGGAAGTTAAAACTTTGTAAGGCATTGTTATTAAAGTCTATAAATGCAGTTAATTTGCTTGTCCTAGTGCAATTCTTCACAGCAGCCTCAGTCACCCCTCTCCATACCTCCTGTATTGTTCTCAAAGCTACAGGATCATTTCAGGTAAGAATTTCTCACAGCAAGATAAGCCACATACATAAGGAAAGCAAGAGCAATTGCCCTTCTTCAAGGGAAATAAAGTGTTAACTGTCTTGACATATATATGAAATAATCTAAGCAAGTATATCTAGGAATCGTTTCCTTATGAAAATACTGGCTTCATTGCACACTATGAATCTACCAAATTTTATGATGCAGCCATAGCTAGCTATGCATTTTTTTAAAATTCATGTTTATGACTTGACAAAATACCTGGCTCCGTAGATTTATTTTCTTTATCATGAGAATTGTGTTTCCTGCTCTCCAGCTGCACACCGAAGGCACTCCCCAGGGAAGTAGATGTTTTCGGATAAGAAACTTCCATCACGTTGACGTGGCAGTTGGTTGGGCAGAAGTCACTGCTGTGCAGTGGGGAGATCTTAGGTTTGGCCTGCTTAAAGGTGGGCCAGGCTCTGTTCTTCAGCACCCGAGAAAACTGCAAGTTGAAGAAGTGGGAACCTGTGGTTTCTGTTGACATGAACTCGATAGACACATTGAACTCATCTTAAATAAACTATCAGAGTTACCAGTGTCCCATTCAGACTGGAGGGGCCGTAGGCATATTTTTGGGCTAACCTTGCATCTTCATATAATGAAAAAAAGCCAATTATTTTAGGTTTGTTACAATGGACACAGCTTACACAGTAGTCAGACTGGATGTTTCTGGATTAACAGTGAGTGTAATTGAGAGACCGTGTAGTTATATAACCTAAAGCAAGTGCTCCTAGAGGCAAGAGCCGAACAAGAATTGGCATGCATAGAGCTTTGAGACTCGGTCAGTGACGCATACGTCTAGACAGACTATAATTGAATGAGATGCTTTTTGTCATCTGTGATCACTGCCTACCTTAAAATGTCACAGCACCCCAGTTGCTTCTATATAAAGGCAAAACATGTTAAACACGCCCACATGATGTTTCTGAGAATCTTCACCATTTTGGAAGCTTGTGCTTTTGATCCCACTGCACTCACACCTCTTACCTTACTATCCAGCTATTATTTTATTGTAGGAGAGGAGAAACGATAGAACCGCCATCCTCCTTAACTAAGTCATCACATCCACACATGTTACTCACCACACATAGTTAGGGTTGATCTCTCCATCCTCCATCTCCTGAGCTTTTAGCCATTCTAGGTCACTACAAACTTACAGCTATGCAGGGTGAAAAGACCAGCTACATTTCCATTCAGGCGCTAACCCATGAACACTTTATATCACCGCCTTGTTGTAGGCCAGACAGTCACTGGGAAAATGTGATTTCATTCCTTTCTGATTATAACTAAAATCTCCCTGGAAATTCAGGCTTTGATCCATCTTCCCCATCATTCAGTCCAGTCACATTCCTACACTTGAACGTTATTTCTCCTCCCTGTCACTCTGAGATGCCTTTGTCACTGTGACCGTTGTTGTTGGAACAGTGTCTCACTATGTACCTGGCTAGCCTAGAATCCAGTGTGTAGACTGGATAGGCTTCAAACTTACAAAGAGTGGCCGGCCTGTGCCTCCTGAGCACTGAGTTTAACGATGTGAATCATCACACGCTGCCTTGGTTAGGGTTTCTATTCCTGCAGCGAAATGCTGTGACCAAAAAGCAACTTGGGATGGAAAGAGTTGCTTTAGCTTATACTTCCAGATCATAGGACAGCATTAGAAAAGTCAGGACAGGGACTCAAGCGGGGCTGGGATATGGAGACAGGCCGGTGTAGAGGCACAGACGGATGCTGCTTACTGACTTGCTTCACATGACATGCTCAGTTCCTTATTGAACCCAGGACAACACGCCATGTGCTGTTTCCTTTCCCATTGATCACTAATTGAGAAAACGCCTTACAGCTGGATCTTATGGAGGCATTTCCTCATCTGGGATCATCTCTCTCTAATGACCCTAACTTGTGTCAAGTTGACACACAAAAACCAGCCAGTACACCACCCTGCCTCTCATGTCTTTTTATATTAAGAGTTACCACTGTTGACTATCCAAACCAGTGATTTGTCTTGTGGATACATCCTATTGTTCTTATGGTCTGAACCACACTGCTTAGCATATAAACTGTATAAGGTAACACGGCATCAAATGTAGGTAAGCAAATGTAAACAACTGTTAGAAAAGAATAAAAAGATAACAGGCTTCAAATGCCGGTGCCCTTGGCAGCCTGTGTACCACTGGGTAAGTTCCCTGACAGCTCAGAACTTAATTTCTTTATCAATAAAACAGGAAATGTATATCAAGCTGGAGAGATTAGAGCAAGTATTCAGAGGTCTTGCAATTGTGCTAACAGTTTGATGTCAACTTGACACTGGCTAAAGTCATCTGAGAAGAGGTAACTTCAATTGAAAAACTGCTAACATAAAATCAGGATGTATGTGCCACCTTGTAGGGCATTTTATTTAATTAGTGATTGATGGGCAAGGATGAAGGCCATTGTAAGTAATGTCATTCCTGGCCTGGTGGTTCTGGGTTCTGTAAGAAAGAATGCTGAGCAAGCCATGGGGAGCAAGCTAGTAATCTGCACCCCTCCATGGCTTCTGCTTTAAGTCCTGCCTTTAGGTTCCTGCCCTATTCGAGTTGATGTCCTGACTGCCTTCCATGACAGCCAAATAAACCTTTTATTCCCAAAGTTGTTTCTGGTCATTGTGTTTAATCACAGCAATAATAACCTTAAGCAGTACAGTCATGCATACATATAGGTATATATCTCACAGGGATTTTGATAAGAATATAGGAGACTACTTCCCTTTTCATGCAGGCTATTGTGAAGCAGAAGGGCAGATACAGCACTCAATTTTAGCACCTACGTAGGATCTGGGAATGTGTTTCTATGGGTCTCTTTTCCTTGTTTACTTTTCCCTCATCTGTTGGTTAGTTTTTATTGGAAACACTTTTTATACAATATATTCCAATAATAGATTCCCCTACCAACTCTTCCTAGATACCCCCACCAATTCAAATACATAGCCTTTTGCCTCTCTCTCTCTCTCTCTCTCTCTCTCTCTCTCTCTCTCACGAACACACACACACACACACACACACACACACACACACACGCGCGCGCGCGTGCACACACACACACCCAAAGAATCCAAATAAGCATCTAAAAATGTAAAAGAAAATAAGATAAAATCAAACAATCCAGAACAACATGCAAAAAGCAAACTCTCAGGAGAAAAAGAACCAAAGAAAAAACACAAGAAACATATACAGGCACAGAGACACACACATTCAAAAACACAGAAATTCTATAAAATCACAACACTGGAAACCATAATCTAGTGAAAAAGACATTGAAAGAAAGAACAGCAAAACAAAAGCAAAAACAAACCATCAAAAACCCTATTTAGCCTCAAGCGTTTTCTTATAGCAACAGAAAATTGACCAAGAAAATGATACGTTATTGTTTTAACAACTGAGTCCATAACAGGTATTAAAAAAAGACATTAGAGTCTGACTAGAATGTGACTCAAAAGTAATGATTTCATGTAAGATTTAGACTATTTACCCTCCCATAGCTGGATATTCTGTGGCACACGTGTTCAATTCTCTCACTGCACATGCTGGTGAATTTATTCTGAAGGTCAGAGGCGATTACTTCATTCAAAGAATTAAGGCTGGTGCAGTTTTGGACAAAATGTTCGTCACTTTTTGCTAGGGCTTCCAGAATCTATAGCAAAAAAAAAAAAAAAAAAAAAAAAAATAGATACGAAAGAAAAGAAACTTCAAAAGGAAGCACATACAATTTTCATAAGCTAGCACTGTAGTGGCCCAGGTTTTATTTCCGTGAGGCACAGCCTGTAAACTGATTCTATTTGTCTGTTTGATATCTCAGGTTTCACCATCTCTGGATGATGAAAGCCTGCTCAGGGAGCCAAGCAGACTTCAAAGACTCCCTGCTGGGTCAATGAGCTCACTCTGCTGTAGGTACACATCTCCTGAATATCTACCTCAAACACGCACTCTGACTACTTTCCCCTACCCTCAATTTTGCGGTAGATCAACAACAATAATAACAACTAAGAGAAAGCGTCGATATCCTTCTTTCTTAGACAGACCACAGCCAACACTGTCATCAAATGTCTGGCCGAAAGGCTGAATAATGAAAAGTGTTCACAATGCTTTCTCTAGGCATTATACAGCTACGTTTTGCTTACAGATCTTTAACAAATGTATTATGGCTTATAATTTTGTTTTAATAAATTTTCTGTGTGTGAGAATGTGTGTCACATTGTCCCTATGTGCTTTTGCTACTTTGTCTTCATCTTTGTTCACTTTGATTATTTTGACTTTTTCTGATAGAGGAAGGGAGAGAGGGAGGGATGGAGGGAAGAAGAAAGAAAGACTTTGGATTTGGGTGACTGGGGAGGTAGGGAGGATTTGGAAGAAGCTGGTGGAGATGGGATGGTACCAACACAAAATTTAAGTAAGAAATTTATATTTAATTATTTAAAAAAAGAATAAAGAAAGTTCACATTAGCCTTTTAAGAATGGGAATAAAAGAAAAGTATCTTGGTTCATTATATAGTGATCTTTATTTAGTGTTTGAGCTCAGGCTGACAAAAGTTCCAGATAATAGCATCCAAAGAACATTTCCAAAAAACAATCTTTTGCATGCTGCAGTCAAGTTAAGGCTCTGTGTATGTGCACATACATGTGCATGAACATCTATCTCTCTGTATCTTGGCTAACTGAGAATTTTTGATGATGCAAGATTTCCTTAACACTCTGTAAAGTATGAGATGCAATGCTGCTGCCTTCATCTCTTTCAGCCCTACCTCCCAGAAATGCTGAATGTGGACTACAGCTTCATCCACTCACATGTCTGGGAATACCAGGGCAGACTTCACCATCAACAGTGTACGCTCCTGGGTGTCTGCCTTAACTCTGAGTTGTCACACTAACTCACACTGTCACACACATAGAAAATCCCATGTGATTTCAAAAGGGAAAATAGTTAAAGTATCAAGGAACATAATTATTTTCATTGCCTGATCCTAAGATCTTACATTGGCCCTATTTAATAAGACAATTTTGTTCAGAAAGAATTGAATTTTGAAAACATACTAGATGCTTACAGTGATATGACATCAGAATGTGTCCTTAAATATTTAGAAGATTAAAACATGATTATTTTAAAATACCTCCTTTGGATCAATACATTAATTTTCTTACTTAGATTGTTTAAATAAATGATATTCAGGTAGCATTTTAACTATATATATATATATATATATATATATATATATATATATATTTGAAACAATACTTAAACAAATGAAGGTAAAGAAGCTATGTCTTATCTCTCCAACTTGTAAAGCCAAAGTTCATGATAGAAAAGTCAACCGGAACATTGAAGCCAGATGCTAAGAAGGCACCTGCAGATCTATTAGAAGGAACAGGAAATTTGTGGTTGGAATTAAAGAAGGGCAGGCACAAGATAAAAGGGGACCTTTCATTAGATGAGAAGGAAGGGTAGGCAGGAACAAACTTTTAGGAAGAGAGGGAGAAGCTAGAGACAGGGAGTGGAGTGGGGGAGGAGGGAAGATGGAGAAAGATGCAGATGATCCTCTTTGCACATCTCTACATAGACACAGGTTGAAATAAATATTTTATTAGGGATGGATTTTTACAGGATGATTTGTCTTGTCTAGATATGGGAGGGACTACCCAGGGACAGCATGGAGCTATGATGATCTTGAAACAGGTACCTACCTTTCTAAATATTTACCGCAACAAATGACCTCCCTCATAGTGTATGCCATTTCATTCAGATTTAAAAATCTTTCCTCCTTCTCTACCTTGCTTTCAACTAAGGACCATTTGACATTATCATTTATAAACAACAGTCAGTCACCCATGGTTCTATTTACAATCTGGTTTCTAAATTTCCCAACATTTTGATGATTAAGAAATTTGATTTTTTTTTTTAATTTTATGAGATGAAGTACTCAGAAATAATGTACATTCAGAAACCTATGCTGACAAGTATGTGAAGTCTACCCTTTGGGCTGAACTAGAAGTGTAGCAACAACAGATAGAGCAAAGTCTACTCTATTGGCTACTCCTTGCTTGGGCAGGAGGCTTACCTAACTCAACACTCAGCTCCTAGGATCAATAAAAGAAATCTGGTCCACAGAGAGTAATGGGCAGACTTAAATGAGTTATCTGCTGCAGCATGACAGCCATTGGGCATGATAAAGTGGGGATGGTTCTGGAGTTAAGGTAAAGAATCTTAATGTCCCAGAAGCACTCATACCTTGGCAGTTAGGCTGAAGAACCCTTTGGGCTCCACCATCTTCTCCACCACATGGCACTTCATGCCTGCTGTGCTGTCATACTCATACACAACACCATATTCGAGGTGGACATTGTCCACAGTCAGACTCACATGCTCCTTCTTGCCGTCGATAATGGCCAGGGTGCTGAACTTGTCGATGACATCTGGAATACAATTTTAGTGTAGACAGTTCACGTTCCTTTCCCCTCATTAAACAATTTTGAGTCTCTCATTATTCAAATATTTTTATTTTATTCTATTTTGGACACAGGGTCTTACCATGTAGCCTTGTCTCACCTACAACTCACTGTGTGGGCCAGGTTGACCTTGAACACATAGAGATTCTGGCTCTGCCTCCAAATGCTGGTTCATGTACCTCTGTGCTCAGAGAGATTCTGAATACTTTTAAGAGTTCTTTAAATAGTAAAATAGATATGATAAATGATATATCTATTTGTGCTGATGCTTGAAAATATCAAAAATATTTTTTAAGAAAGATAAATATTTGACAGGCTCAAATATTGCCATTTTAACCTAACCAGTCTGATTGCTATATCACTTTGATCAGTGGACTACAAATATACTGATTTACACCAAGTAAACAGTATAGAGAAAGCTGTATAGTTTTTATCTAAAGTAGATGTGATGGGCTTAAGCGAAGGCTTAGCAGTTAAGAGAACTTTCTAGTCCTGCAGAGAACCTGAGTTCAATTCACAGTATCCATATGGTAGCTCATAACCATCTGTGAACCCCTTTATGGGCTCCATGGGTACCAGGCATGTACTTGGCACATATGCATACACATGCAGACAAACACCCACACAAAATAACAAATGAGCAAAAGTCTGTTTAGAAGACGTGTACGGATCGACATCAGAGATTCTAAAATGGTCTCAAATATGGGAGGAAAATATACTTCAAGGATCAAATAACCAAAGGAAACCACAAAGCAGGTCAGATTTCAAAGGTAGGAAGGAGATGCTAGATCATTTTTGGTTCCAGATGCTTGAAGTTTCCCAAACAGCATCTTGGAGAAAGAATTCATGGAAAAGGTCCATCACTGTTCACTAGAATAAAATTTCCACCTATAACTTTCAACTACACTCTGTTTAGCATACATTCATGAGCTTAGGAGAAAATACCTATAATTTCATAAAAGAAACTAGTAGATAACATACTTAGTAGGAAAAATATTTATTTAGAACACCAAAGTCCTATAAGAGATGTGGAGTAGTGCCAACTTATTCCACATGGAGAATAAAAGCTGCAGGAGCTGATTCTATTGTGAGCATTACATCTTATCATAACAACAGTACAGTTCTAATAAGGTTGAGATAGTTCTTATAGTACATATGCATTGGACAGATCAAGCTAAGCATCCCTCAATGGATGAAGAGAAAACCCCTCATGATCAGTGCATACAGATACCACACAGTAAGAGCAAACACAGTGGGTCTTTGACCCTTATTCCCACTAAAGAAAATCCTTAGAGTTGAGATTCTGGAGAATGGCTCATCTGGATTAGTGCTTTCCTCTAGAGCAAGAGGGACCTGAGCCTGGTCCCCAGAATCCATATAAATATGCTGGGTAGAGGGGCACATGTTTGTAATCCCAGTGCTGGGAAGTCAGAAACAGGAGAACCATGGGTCTCTTTGGCCAGCCAGCCCAGCCTAATACGTAAGCTCAAGAACAATGAGAGATACTGTCTCAAAGGATGTAGATGGAGTTCCTGAGGATCACACCCAAGATTGCTCTCTGCCTTCCACATGCACACCACCCATGTTCTCACTGTCACAAGCCCATGAATGGACACACGCTCAAGTATGAAAATAATAAATGAATAAGATTTTTGCAGCATCCCGAGTCTGAGGAGTAAGCACAATAGGAAGGTCATACCCCATTTATGACATGCCAGAGTCAAAGTTGGCTTTGATGCTTGCCAGGTAAGTGAGTGTTCTACATAGTAAGCTATAGGCCTAGTGCTCTTTTGTTATTCACAATGAGATTGTGAAACTAACTGTGAATTGTGGTTAAACATATGAGGTAACCCCTAAGATCACTTCAGAATGGGAGCTAGGGAATCAAGCATATGACTCCTGGCTAAAAGTTCAGCTTCTATCCTCTCCTGGATGGGGGGAAATTAGAAGTTAATTTTAATCACTATAGCCAATAAGTCAACCATATTATATCACATGACCTCCCTGAAACTACTTAAGTGGTAGAGTCTAAGAGTTTCCAAGGCAGTAAGTACATTCATATGCCAGAGGCATACCTCCACTCAATGGGACAGTGTGTTGCACCCCAACTTCACACCACATTATCTGGCTGCTCAATCAACAATACTAAAGAAATTATCCTTCTAGATTTTGAAGATCATTCTACCAAAATATTACATGAAAGAGAAAATGTGGAAACACCTTGATGGTAGTAGCATCACTGTCATAAATCATGGTGGAAACATGAGATTTCAAGGGGCATTGGTGGCAAAGGCATGGTGTAAGGCTATCAGCCTAACTAGTAGTGAGTGTGTGCTAACTCCCTGGGAACACAAGAACAGAGATAGACGCCCAGGTGCTATCTGAAAAAGGACAGATTTTTCACACATATGATATCTGAAGTGTTGTCCAGAGAATAATTTTCCAACTATTTATGTAGAGGAAATTCACAGTGTAATAGAAGTGTCCAGAGATTCCCACAGATAAATATGTTGGGAGGACACAACAATAATGTAAGAGTGAATACAAGAACGTCTGTGGAAATGTTCTGAAAACAAATTAGTCATGGCATTTGACCAGTGTGGGCATAAATACAATAGCCTCAGCTGCATAGGTGAAGGAGCCACTGAACACGGTTCAAAGAAGGACTTCTCCACTAGGAAACAAACAGAAAAAGAAGCAAGAGCCCTTACCAAAAGATAGACGAGTGTATGTGTGTATGTGTGAATGTATGTGTGCATGTGTGGCACGTGTATATATACTTACCTCTTTTCTCAAGGTGTGGATATAATAAAATTTGAATTGGGGTCTATTTTTAAAGAAGCTACAGACCACCCCAACCTTGGGGTTTCATACATGACTGTATGAAACAGATCTTAGGAAAATGGAGACCTGATCCAATAGACCTGGGATGGAAGTAGAGAGTCTGCCTTTCTGCCTAGCTTTCAGGGAAGCTATCTATGGATGAACCATATGGGAACAAAAACATCTGAATGGCATTCATCTCCAAGAAGGAAACGCTAGGTTGGACTCCCTGCCCCAGCATCCCCCGATGTGACTTAACACCCACACCCAGTCCTGGACCTAAACAAACTCACTTTCTTCTTCCCGAATGAGGGTAGCAGGTAACTGGTGAGACTTTCTGTTTTGATGACTGAGAAATTTAGGAAAACACTGAAAGGGCTCTGCTACAGAAGATGGGATGCACACATATAATCCCATCCTTTCAGACACAAAGACAGAAACATCATCCCATAGTCTGGACCAGCCTGGGCCATATAGTAGGTAAAACCTGCCTCCAAGAAAATAAAAATAAAGGACCTTACAAAATAGGATATGGTATCACATGTCAGCCACTATTTATTACTACTTATATGGATAAAATGATATATGAATGTGCTTACGAGTCACGGCTCAAAAGTATAAGACCTCAGGACTTGGGGACAGACACAGGTCCAATGGAAAACAGCGGGATCATATGAAGAAATAAAAAGGTACCTACCTTCTACTTTGTAGTCCAAAGCATCCCCAGCCTCGTCTCCAGGGGGCTTTGAGTGGGACTTCTGAATGTCTTCATGAGCACTTTCAAGACTATCATAGACCCACTGTATGGAATCTTGCTGGAGGGAAGGAAGAGGAAGGAAAGGGAGAACTCAGAGGTATTGCACAGATGCCAGTTTAGTATTAACTTCATAACCATTAATAACATACTAATGTGCCTCAGTGTTAGAAAGAAGCATGAGCATCTTCGTTATTCATTTTTCTGGTTTAACAGTAATAACATTTGAAAACAAAATTAAAGGTCAGAAAGGACAGAAATGAAAATTCAACACCAATTTTTTTTGTATCTAAAATCGCCTTCAGAAGGTGTGTTCTACATATTTATACTAACGATTCACTCTTTCAAATAGGATACAGTTCTCGAATGTCTTACTCAGGTGCCCCAAGTATATCTTTAGGCAAGTTATAAATTATACCTTAATATATGCAAATGCTAATGGGCATTCATTTGCTGCACCAATTACCTATAATTATGCATACCATTTTAAAGTCCTAACAGACACATAGATTTCAATATATTATGAACTGTATTTATGAATCAAACCAATGTGAAAACTGGAAGAACATCTCTCATTGTACTGAATTCCCAAGTCATGTAACATCCTTTCATATGATACATAACTCATCCTGTATTTTAATTAAAACAGCAGTTCCATTCTTATTTAGAGAAACAAGACAGATGGGATGATCTCCAAATAAACGCTTCAAGGGTTACATGGCTTTAAGGTTTACAAATAAGATAATAAATCAAATTACTGAAGTGTGATATAACGCGGAGCATCCATTTTTCTCTGGATCAGCTCCACAACTCTGTCTAGCCAGTATGCTGCTATAAATCACTAAAATGAGAGCTAGGTTCGTGTATGTGATAGAACTCAGGAGTAGGAACATGCTTAACATTCATGAGGCTGTGGGCTCAGTCCCCAGCACCATATACACACAAATCCATGCTAGTTGACTTGGCCATTCTGTGGATGCAACAAACCACTATGGGTACATATTATCCTTGCCTTCTTTTAGGTCTTTCTCACCCAAGGCCTTGGCCCTAAGACTCGATTTGTCCAGAGGTTTAGTAGTAGCAAGAATCATCCATGAAGAGGGGTTTATGAAAGGTAACATTTCCTCCTGATATTTTGGTACTGGGCACAAAGAAAAATCCTACAAGAGACCCTAAGACAGCTCAGGAGGACAGCTGGGTACACATATCTGAGTGCCATGAAGAAGGAATCTATGTCCCCCAGGTCCCCATAGAAGGCAGGCATATCAGCAGTTTCAGAAGAACCACCTCTAGCCAAATTCAGAGGAAGATAGTGATTTCCTAAGTCACCTGGTTTGGAGTTCCCCATTACATGTCAATGGGTAGCTGTCAGGGAATGGTACTCAGTAAATTCATTGTCTGTCTCCCTCTCTCCTTCCCCTCCCCTCCCCCTCCCTCTCCTCCTTCCCTTCCCTCTTTAAAGATTTATGTGAGTACACTGTTGCTGTCTTCAAACACGCCAGAAGAGGGCATCAGATCTCATTACAGATGGTTGTGAGCCACCATGTAGTTGCTGGGCACTCAGGACCTCTGGAAGAGCAGTCTTAACTGTTCTTAACTACTGACCCATCTCTCCAGCCTTCACTGTTTTTCTTAATGATTTCCTGATCATGGCTTCTCCAAGGAGAGAGGTGGGGAAATGAAAAAGGAGTAAAACTTGGGTGGATCAGTTGGTTTACTTAGTAAAATGCTGATCTAAGAGGAAGGCTTGATTTTTTCAGAATGGTCTAGAGGTGGAGGTCGCCTTCATTTGTACAGCTCAACACTTAGTTTCTGATCCGGAGTCAACTGTGAGACTATGTGTAAGTTCTGATTTTTCTAGTTGGGTTCTGACCTTATTAGTAAGCAATACAAATCAGCCCATGGAGTTAAGTGTTTTACAGAATGTCATCACTAGCTTCAGTAAAAAGAGCCATGTATCCTCCTCCCAGTTGGGGCAGTCAGATTCTCAAAAGCAAGAGAATGTGGTCACATGGAGTAAGGAAAACAGATGACCCTCCCAGTAGTTTCCTGATGCCTCTATTTGGATAACCTGAGACGCTATTCAACCAGGCCAATATTCACTTTTTATCTAGATAACAATAGAATTTGCTTATATTAGGATCCAACTTCACTTTCTTACAGTATTTAACAGATCAAAGGATAGTGTCTAAAAATTTAAACAGAAGGCCAAGTATATTCCGGTATTTATTTTAAAACAAAAAGCTAAATCAACTTACCTAAATAACTCTACCTAAAAATTAATTATAAAGTCTTGACTTTCTCATAGATTTGATACAAAAAGCATATTTATACATTCTGGATCACTATATATTCTAAAGTCTCTCAAGAAAGCATTTCATAGCTATAAATTTACTACTGGTAAATCCTTATGAATAAAGAGGACTGAGAGAGGAACATGTCTAGTTTGCTCGTGGCCCTGGGTTCAACACGTAGGAACAATTGGATTTGAAAGAGAGTGGGAAGGAAGAAAAAAAAAAAGGCGCCTCAGAATATGCTTCTAAATAAGTGATAAGACCAAAAGAATACAAAGTCATGACAAGCTACAGCTATTAGGATTAAATAATAAACCCATTGCAGTCAGATTCACAGTGCTGCGTTTGAACTGGCAGAAAACTGGAAACCAAGGCTTCTCTTGAAGTCGTCCCCGCCACCACTAGGTACTTCATGCAAGTGGTCCACGAAATCTAACCTGTACCTTCATTGGCCGCCTGTGCTTCCGGCAGGCCGTGACGTGTGCAATGACACTGGCATGCGTCTCTTTGCTGACATTGATTCCGTTCACTTTGACAATGCACTGTCCTGGCTGGAGGCCAGCTGCTGCAGCCACGGTACCTTTAAACACAAACGGGGGGACTGTGAGAATCAAAAGGCTTCACCTGTATCAGATAAAGAACAGAAGCAATTTTACCCAGAAAGGAATCATAAACACATATTTTAACGTTTATACATAAAATACCTTTTACTCTCTGTTCAATCCTCTCTAAAGTTCTTTTCTTTTCTTTCTTTTTTTTTTTTTTTTTAAGGTTCATTCTTAAAAAATGTTTTTTCCTACACTGAATTGGGCCTTGAGAAAGGAAGAATATTTCGTCAGTGAACAATGCTAAGTTGGAACATCACTCAGCCATATGAACATACAAGCCGTTCTGTTTGAGTGCAAGCTTAGAGGTAGTGTGGGGTTGTGGGGAGCCTGTGCTAAAACTTATTGTGGGGGCAGGGGAACAGCTGAGACTGACTGGAATCGCAGAGTGACCCCCTCTCCCAGGAGTCCAAGCCGCCTGGAGCAAAGTCCCTGGGATTTGAACTTTATTATACTTGGGGGATGCTGAGGGACATATGTCTTACAACCTGAGTGTCTGGGAGGTGAGAAAGAAGTGCATCTTGGGAGACAAGAGGCAAGTGTGGGGCGGAGAAGGAGCCTGCAGAGCAGGATCCTGTGGAAGGATGGCTGAGAAGCACTGGGGCCTCCCGGGGACAGAGCTGGCGTCCAGTGGTCTGGCAGAAGGCAGAACACACGCGTGTGTGGTGGGGTCTCGTTTTGTCGCTTTTTCTTCCAGCTAGTCTGAAGAAAGAGCCAGGAAGGTGCTTAGATTGATCCAAGGCTGAACCCTAGTGGCCTGGAAGCAGCAATACTAGCAAGAATGACTGCAGTGACCCTTTCTTGTCGCATAATTGGCTTGATAATGAATCAGTAATGTTAGGTTTTCTTTTTTTTTTTTTTTTAAGTCTGATAGGAAAAACACAAGACCCCCCCCCCCATGCAGTCTTTTCCATTTAGGAAACAAAAAGCATGAACCTGGTGACCATCCACTCAAAAGACGGTGATGGGATCATAGGTCTACACATTTAGGCTTGTGGTGACTGTCCAGAAGTAGGAGACAAACTTCCCTTCCAGGACACTGAACGCAGAAGCCATGTGTGTTATCTCGTATGTGTCTGTTCCACAGTGTTGAAAGACTTCTAAGTGTGGAAAGGCTTTAAATGTTCATTGTGGAAATCTAGGTGGAAAGTTGCTTCTTTTGAGAGAACACTTACTTTTTAATCATACACACACTGGTTAATTTTAGAGGACAAACTTGGTTCTGATAGGAAGACCCTATGAAAACAGCCACCTTCGCTGGCTTACGTAAACATGAGACCTCCTCCGCTCCCAAAGGCCCTTCTCCAGTGCCCAGGCCCCTTGTTCTTTTAATCACTAAAATCTATTTAGAATGAATTACATTATGAGATTTCTTTTTGAGGCCTCAAAGGAAAAAGTTTAAAAATATATATAGCAAGATGATATCAAAGCCTGAACCCTCTACAAGACTTGAAAACTCTCATTTTTAAATTATTGAACAACACCTCAAAATTCATTTGATGTTTAGAAAAACACGAATGAATAACCTGGTAATTTAAACTGGACCAAAAAAAAAAAAAAAAATCACGATTGTGGTTGTCATTCTTCAATCGGATTTGTAACAATAATAATATAATTAAGAATTTGGGGGATTATTACTTTATTTATTTGTTCATGGGTTTTTCTGTATGCATCTGTGCGTGCATATGTGTGTGGGTATATGGGTGTGTTTGTACATACGTATGCACAATCATATGTGGTGAGCCAAAGATTGCGTCTTTCCTGGAACACCGCACCTCAGGTTTTTAGACAGGTCTCTCACTCAACCTAAAATTTGCCTTTGGACTACACCAGACAGCCAGAAAGCCAGGCGGTTCTCCAGTTTCTGTGTCCCCAGAGCTGGGATTAGAGCCAAATGCAAGCACACAAAGGTCTGTGTGTGTTTTGTTTTTAATGTGTGAGTTGGAGACCTGAACTCACAATCTCATGTTTGTAGGGCGAATATTTCACCTACTGACCTACGGAGCCATCTCTCCAATCTCCCCTCACTCTGGCCTGATCTAGCTTTGAACTTGAATCAGTCCTCTGGCTTTTCCCCCAGTGCTAGACATGTAGACGTGAGCAAGGACACAGGTTGAAGTTTTGAGGTTTTGCTTTGATGTGTTATTTCCAGGATGTTTTTTCAGAGAGTTATTTCAGTGAAAAGGGGACTATTCCTAGCACTTTGAGGATACATTTCAGTGAGACACTGAGCAGCCAAGGCATGAGCCGACACACACAGTGCCAAAGAACGTCTCACCTCTTCCCACAGCATGCACAACAGAAGGGCCAAAGCCTCTGATCTGGAAACCAAGCCCATCTGCAGAATCTGGGATCTTCACAGTCCTAAAAGTAACCAGAAAATGAGGTGAGATGGGTGTTACTCCGTTCCAAGGGCACTCATCGGACAACTCCGCCCATCTTAGCAAGGCACACACCCTGAGATGGCAGTCAGGAATTCAGCTTTGGAGGTAGCGGCTCCTCCAGCTGTGACATCTCAGGGCCCTCAACCGGATGTAAGGAGAATGGTGGTGGTAAACTCCAGATAGGCTCCCCCAGCTCAGCCCCCCCAAAACAGGATGTAAAGAACAATAGGTTGTAGAGACCACTCCAGCTAGGTCAGCTTAGACAACCGCAGCGAAACTTCCGCACCAAGGAGCATGCGCAGTGCTGTTAACCTTTCCCCCACTGGACTTTTCAACCTCCTAGGTACTAAAATCTCTCATGCATAGTCTTGCGTTTTATTCATCTACTTATAGCAAATACAGTTTTCCATAAAGGAGGAACCTCTTTGTTAGGTTGCTTCCATTGTTAAAAATGCCCCCAATAGGGGTGTGGGGGTCAGGAGAGGGGATCATAAATGATAACAGGTGGGAGAGAAATCTAAGCCCTGAACATGGCCAGCACAGTTGCTGCTCAGCTCAGACTACTCTTTACTAGAGTGTATTCTTGCTTCCCCATTTGTCCCAACTGAACCTTCCACTACTTGATCTATTACTGTACCCCAGATGGATTTATAAGCTAGGAGCCCAGGAGGAGAGACTGCTGCTGGGGTCTAGATCAGGGAAAAAATCCCTAGAAAACTGGAGAGGGTCGACCTGGAGAATGCCAGTGAGTGAGAAGCTGGTGGAGGTAACACTGGCTGTTGCCTAACCAAAAACCAGGCATGGAATCAGGATGCCATACAGTGCCCACAAACTCCTACATAGATGGTCTGTCGTCTGTGGGAAAGCACAGGCAATGGACAGCTAAACTAGCTCTGCATCCTTATTCTGCTGCATTGCACTTGGATAAACTTGGGTCTGGTTTCTATACTAGTTAAATTCTGTTGCTAGCATACATGACCAAAAGCAAGCTGTATGGGCATTTATTTCATCTTATAGATTGATGTCAATCATCCAGGGAAACCATGGCAAAGGCCAAGGCAGGAACAGAAGCAGAGAGCATAGGATAATGCTCTTTAGAGGCTTACTTCCTGCTTCTGCTCATCTGGCTGCCCTGTGCAGGCCAGACACAACAGCCAAGGAGTTATAACTCCCAGAGGCCTGGGCCATCTTCTGTCCTGTAGCAATCAGGAAAATGCCCTCCTGGACAAGCCCATAGAACAAGTTCCTCAGCTAAGGTTCCCCTTCCTCAGGTGTGTCACGATGACGTCCAAGATCAGCCATTACAAGTAGGGAACTGACCAAAGCATGAGGGCTAGACGGATAAGGAGACGGAGAAGGAGACGGAGATGGAGACAGAGATGGAGGAAGAGGAGGAGGAGAAGGAGAAGGAGAAGGAGAAGGAGAAGGAGAAGGAGAAGGAGAAGGAGAAGGAGAAGAAGAAGAAGAAGAAGAAGAAGAAGAAGAAGAAGAAGAAGAAGAAGAAGAAGAAGAAGAAGAAGAAGAAGAAGAAGCATTTTTCATTGACTTACTATTACAAATGGCAATGGGTATCTTGTGGCATTCCATTATAAACAATAATATAAGCAAAACACACAGTTAATACATTTCTACCATTGCAAACATCACCAGAGGCCCAACAAGGACAAGTTCCAGAGGACAGAGCTGTCCAACATGCTATCATTTTATCAGGAATTCACTGAGCCCGGACTACCTTCCAGCTTCCAAATGGGTGCTTAATTACTTGGAGGTTGTTTAGAATTCTCAGCAGCCTCTCGGCGCTTTCTCAGTAAGGTCTACCCATCTAACTAACCCTGCTCTGTGAGGCTGACTTTGACTCTTCAAGAAGGTTTCTATCTATTTTATAAAAACAAAATCTGTAAATGACACCATGAAATCCATTTTAGGCAAAAATGTAAAATTCCTCTAATTAAATATGATTAAGCATGACCTTTGGATGATTAAACTCAAATGAAAACATGACCTTTGTAGATCATGTTTTTCCAATGGGAAAAACCACATTGCCCATTAAAATAATTAATAAAATTATACGTGAGGAATGTCCTATTTCTGGTGGGAAATAAATATGTGAATTCAGCTACTACAAAGCCTTTTGGAGAAGTTCCTTGATGTTATCAAGTGTAAAACACAGCTGGAATCAAAGGAAAATTGTTGTATTTACTTCATATATTTTGTCTTTTTGTCTCCAAACAGGATACTACTTAACTTACAAAAAGAAAACAGAAAACAGAAAGAAAGAAAAGAATAACCCCACCAAAGCTTCCACACAGTTTCTCCTGAGGCCTCATGCTCTCTGGACCTGATCTAAAGATGCCTCCCAACCCAGGTGACCTTGGAAGCCTAAAAAGGAAAAAGTGTGATTTAAGACAAAATAAATTTTATTTATTTTTTGAGAGATGGAGGTATCACTACCTCTCTGCCCTCTCCCACTTCTCTTTCTATAAGTGAGAATCATTCACTTATGGTAAACACCATAAGTGATCTGTACGTACTAGGGCACAAGCAGCCTGCTGAAGCTACTTTAGTTCATGAACTTCTTGAGAAGTTACCTGTTATAGCAGAAATTCACCCAAGATACCTGTACTGTCCTTGTTACACTCAAATCAATTTATGAACAAAAATATCAAGGAAACCCTAAGACACTGTACTGGGCTGGGAATGCATTTGTCATGGTTGATGTTAAATGTGTCAATAGAACCATGACCTGGGGACTTGACAGCCAATGGATTGGGGGGAAGTGAGTGGATCTGGAGAGATCTGGTCTTGTTGATGATGTCAGACTTTAATAGACTCACAATTGTCTGGGCTTACTGGGAGGTAATAAAAGTAGAACATGGGACCTAAATAGAGGACCAGGTCCATGTGTTGTTAGGGGCTATATCTTCTCCTGAATGCTTCCTCTGCCTTTCCATTTCACTGTTTTCAGGGTCCCATCATGTTCTGGCCTACCACAGAGCCAAACAACTGTGGACTGAATCCTCTGGAACCAGGAACTAAAATAAAACCTTCCTCCTTTGAGTTGCTCCTGTCATCTATTTGCCACAGAGAGACAAGAAAACTAACCAGTTCAGCCTTATTAGGCAGGGAGGTGTCATTGGACACAAAGCAAATGAACATTGTATCTAGAATGTTTCAAAGACTTCAAAACACTTCCAACTCTACATAAGCAGCAGCTTAGACAGAATGGGAACTATGTAATTATTACCCCATAGTAATCTATGAGGTTTATAAAGTCACTTTCAAATGGAACTGTTAGGAAGGGGAGTATTCTTGCAGCATCAATGATTATAACATGTTCATACCTATTTATTGCCAAGGCACACCGCAGTGTATGAGCACATGTCTACTGTTCATGGTAGAATGATACAAGTTTCTACCAGCAGTTAGCAGGTAGCCTAGCTTGGGATGCCAGGACACAGCCCATGATGGACAAAGTGTCTACTAGAGTTTGGAGTTATGAGAATTTTACTTTATAAGACACTCTCCTCAGTGGAAACCAGTATTGCTGTCTATAGACCATATACACAACAATTAATAAATGTTGTAACTTACAGGAGAATTTTCCATATGAAATGCCACTCTAGCTTATTTATATTGCAAAAAGTGAAAATAAGGTTGTTTATTTTTTAAATATATGTGAATGGTCTAAAGATTCAATATAAAAAGACTATTAGGGAAAGTTATGCATTTCAAATATATTAAAAGAAAACATAAGAATGCAATATTTTTAATATTTATTCATTTATTCATTCTGTGTGTGTGTATGAGTGTGTGCACATACACTCATGTGTGTGGTCAAAGGACAATTTTCAGGAGTCTACACTGCAGAGCCGCACTTAAGGAATGACTGGAAAACATGGGCCCAGGACTCTGATGGCTCAGGATTTGTTCCCATCCATTTAGTCTTTATGTCATTGGCTCTACACTCTTTGACTTAAATGTCTACGTAAGCAGATCAGGTTTTGTAGGGATAAACAGGGTGGCCATAGGGCATATACTTATATTCACTAATAATTGTTCCAAATACCTTTATACTCCTTTCTAAGATATTCTATTGCTTTTAAATGTCTTAAATGTGTCAGGACACAGGCAACTAAGATAGCCTTACCCTAAACAGGGCTAGATACAGAGGGGGAAATGAATTATAATTATACATAGAGAGGAGACATTGCAGCGGTTCTTTGCTGCCCTCTAGCCTAGTGCTCCCTGTGAGAAACTATAACAACGAGCCACACTTACACTTTAAGGCAACTTAGTACATTACATTATGAGCTAAAGCACCCATAACCACTAATGACTTAGCATTGTCAAAAAGAGATGTTCTAGGGGAGAATCCCTTTAAAATGCACTCAGACTCAAGAACAATGTCCATATAATGCATCTAGCTATTCATTTAGCTATTCTTGAATGTGTGTGAGCTATAGAATACTTACATATAAAAAGTATTTTAAAGTCAGTAAAAATACCAGCTATGGATATAACATTTTCCTAAATTATTAAAATAAACATTTTAAAATCATTTTTAAGTGGCATGCTGAGGTCCCATCCATGTTGAATGCCATGGGAAGCCCATGATAAATGACAACCTGAGATTGGCATTGCTACTCTACCCGTCCCTGTTCCGCTGGGTCACTTACTCCCTTGGCTTTGTGCTCACGAGGACTCTCAGTGGCTTTCTGCTGTTTAAGCACGATTTCAGGAAGCAATCGACTTCAGAAAAAGGTCTCAGAAAAACCAGGTCACCATTAATAGCAAAAATCTTTTTCCCAACTTCCATACCAGCCATCTAAGGGGGAAATAGCAAAAATAATTGGAATAATAATTTAATGACTCGTTTAGGTTTTCACAAAACTGAATCAGAGAAGGCTTAGCATGTACACATTTGGACATAAAAACCACATCCACAACAGCATTATACAAATTTATACAACAGAACTATGAATGGAGTAACAATTATAATAATACAGACAATTCATAGAAATGAGATTGCAGAGTCTTATTGAAGTCAACACTACCCCATCCCATGAGTGCTTTTCCTCAATACTGCATGCATCTTTGGCTCTCTCTTGTTGTGAGTCTTTAAAAAATTAAACTAGTCCCTTAACTTACAAACTAAGATAGATAGATAGATAGATAGATAGATAGATAGATAGATAGATAGATAGGTAGATAGAGATAGATGTGTATGTGTCTCCAGATGTATGTTTTATATATTATACAAACACACATATATAAAAAATAAATATTTAATATTTGTTTTAAATTTATTTAGCTCAGAAATTTTTATTCCATAAATAAATGAACTACAACCAATTTGTATCTCCAGCCTCCATCAGCATAAGTGTACCTAGTACAAAGGAATGAAAAAAAAATTCAGGAATCTAAGCAAGTGCAGACCAACCAGTACAGGTCTTACCTAATGCACATGCTGAAAGAAGACAAGGAAGATATTACCCCTACAGTTAGACCAGATGTCTAATCAGCAAGACTGTCCTCTGTTTTGAACTGCTGTCTTGAACTGCAGTTACTTAATGAGACAGTTTTTTATCTATGGCAGAATAAAATGATGCTCTGACCTAAGAGCGGCCTCTAAAAGTTCCTAGAAGAATAAACCATGGTCATTGGATGGTCAGGTACATGAACGTAATACAAATGAACCAGAGGTAATAAATTTGCACTTGGAGTGCTGGATAGAAAGCTTTATTTTGCACACTTTTCTTTTCAAGTGGAATAAAAAAACTTGATGATTAGTTTACACAGAGTACCACTGACTTTACTACACAGATTTCAAATTACATATGTTCTACTATTGCAGTTCTTACATTTTTATGAAAGACTGATGAATTTATTTAAGGTTATGTACCTTGCAAGTTGGGTATCAGGATAGTCTTCAAATCCAGGATCATTGTGGTACAGCATTCTAAGCTCAGTGAGGAAAGAAAAGAACGGAGGGAGAGAAGCAGAAAGAAGGAAGGGAGGAAGACAGAGGGAAGGAGAGGCAGAGAGAGATAAAGACAGATACAGGGAGACAAAGAGATAGAACAGAGCTCATTTGAGTGTGTGTGTGTTGTGTTGTGTTGTGTTGTGTTGTATATACATGTATGTGCATGCATGTGGAAGCCAGAGGGCAACTCTTATTGTTAAGTGATACCCATCTGGTCACTTCATTTCTTGAGATAGGTCTCTCATTGTCTTGGTAATCAACAGTCAGCCTTGGATGGCTGGCCCATGACTGCAGCAATCCCCCTGCTTCCACCTCCCAAGCATCGGATAACAGCACATACACACACACACTATTTAAAACAAAACGTGGGTTTTGTTGATGAAACTCAGTTCCTCATGCGTATACAAGAAACCCATCAAGGTTTCCAGCTCAGAACAGGGACTGTCATCTGCTTTCTACATGTCTAGAATCCTAGAATCTAGAATGCTACCTAATATATAACTGTTACAAAATGAATATTTCTCAGTGAAGGAGTCAATGATCATAAGAGTCCACTGTTTAACAAACTAGTGATGTGAGAGATGTCAATTAGAATTAATTTAATGAAAAAGTCAAAGTGTTCACTTTAACTGTAGACATTACATTCACAGGAAAGACAAAAGAAGCAGAAGATAGAAAATCCTGCCTTTGGCTGAACAGAAGGGCCATCTGGTAGACCTAGAACAACTGTCTCACCCTACACAGATTCCAAAAAAAATTCTAGGATGGATTGTACCTCCCATCTCAAATCATCACTGAGACACAATCCCAGCTGCTACAAACCCAACACTATGTGACAAAACTTCAGTACACCATCTTCAATAAACACATAATGATTAATTTCAGTTTGTCACTGTATTGATAACAATCTTTATCAAAAATACTATTTTATATTACCTCAGCATTCGACCCCTTTTCCACTAACTTTATTATTGGAACTTTGTTTTTGTCTTCCAGCCCAAATCCATAGCTGCCTTCGTTGGATTTAATCTGAAATGTAAAATACTAACATTACTGATAAATAAGAAGTAGGTCTTTACAATGAAATATAGCATCAACATGTTACTGTGTTCTTTGTTAATCACTACACCAGAAAGAAACCTAAGGTGGCAGCAGCTTACCAACAGTGACTTAGCTATGACATTCTCCACAACCTTCAAGTCATGTTTCATCAGCCTGTGTTTCATATTTGATCCCTCCATTTCCTCGTCGGCAAAAAAGCGGAAAAGTAGAGGCTCATCTTTGAATTCACTTTTTTCTAGGACTAGAGAAATGGAGAGATTCAATAATTTCAGTAAACTTGAAACTCAAGCTCATTTTCCAAACCAGGACATATCAAGGGATTTCTTGCTGACCATGAATGAGCTCAGTGTTGGATTCCTAGAGCAAGGTGTTCTCACATATACCTCTCAGCTTCCTTCAGTGACCTCTGCTTACCTTTCCTGTAAATTACTGTTATCTGCAGGATTTTCTACTTGAAAATAAGTAGCATCTTCTCAGTGATGAATATTTTAATCTTTCATTGTCCAAATGAAAATCAAAATTTAAAGAAAAAATAATTCCCAAATCTCACATACTCTGAATATAAAAACATGGGGCCTTTTCCACCTTCAGAAAATAAGCCTTTTAATGCTCTACATCCTTATGAAAAAATTTTAGCTGGGTTGCCTAGTGTGCCAGTGATTCCCTGTTGTCAACTTGACTATATCTGGAACGAACTACAATCAGAAATGAAGGGTGCACCTCTGGTCTACATCTTGAAGCTGGACAACACATGATTTTGATCTAGATCTTGAAGCACAGTAGCCATGAAAAGCTTAGGTCCAGGCAAGGTAGGACATGACTTTAATCCCAGGAGACAAAGGCCAGCAGATCTCTGAGTTCAAGGCCAGCCTAGGACAAAGCAAGCTCCAAGTAAAGAACAGCTTAGGTCCAGGTGTGTTAGTATACATCTTTAATCTGGACCATACCATCTGCTGGGGGCCTCCATAAGGACAATAGGAGAAAGGCTTTCTTCTTCCTCACCTGTTTTCACTTATTGGCCAGCACGGTGTGGTGGAATCTATTTCTTCAAGATTCAAGCTTATATGGAGGACCAGCTGAAACAACTAGCCTTGTGGGACTACTAGGTTCTTGGACTTCCCATTCACAGTGACCCATTGTTGGACTGTAGACTATAAATTACTCCAGTAATTTCCCTTAATATATAGAAACATCCCATAAGTTCTATGACTCTAGAGAACCCTAACTAATACACAGAGTAGTTTTCTATATATGAGAACCTCCTGCTGAGGGGTCACATTTGATCCAACACTTCAAACTAGAAATATATCATCTGGGCAACATGTGATTTTAGTTTCCACGAGTTGCTAGGTCTTCTGTGTTTCACAGCAGCCTTCCCAAATAATCTTATTTCTACAAAGGTAAAGTTTATCTCTTTTATCCAAATGTTAATGTTTTTACATATTCCCAAAAGATCACTGGTATGAACTGGTAACATGTGATGTATATTGGTGGATGTTTTGTTAACTTTGTTTAAACTACAGACAGATGCAGATAATAAAAATGTATGTTGACTAGAATCTTGACAACCATCAAAATGCTTGAGAAATCTATGTTTCTCATTCTTTGGCATTAGTACCTTGTAGTGTCTTGTGGGACAATGTGATCCATGGTAATGGGAAGGCTGTAGTCCCAGGGCACTTAACTTTGTGATGAATCAGTCCAGGTTTGGATCAATTCTGAGTGTGAAAATTTGAAAGTTACCTAAACTCTCTGCGTATTAGTTTTCTCATCTGCAAAATGAAGGTCAATGAAATCTTCATCCAGCCTTCACTACAATGAATTGCTCCACGTAAATGGCTTGGCATGTGTCAAACAACCGAAAGGGGCATTTTATTCCATTGTTTTGACAGAGTTCCAGCAAATAATGTGGAGCAGATGGTGCATGGGTGATCTTTGGACAGAAGAGCATCTGGTAACATGGTGACAAATGAAGCTACTACGCACCACACAATAAACAGCAACATGAGCCACAGTGAACAACAGAAAGGAAAAACACTTTGGGCTAAGTTTTGCCTCTGATCTAATTGTTTTCCGGAAGACCACATGATATTTCCTCTGAGCAACTGGCCCATAGCAGGCAAGAGAGGCACCAAGAAATCCAGGCTGGGGACAGCTTCCAGCTGAACGTTTGCTGTCACTTAGTATTTGGCAATAAATGCTTATGTCAAATTGTTGCCTGTTGTTGCTTTGGGTTAAAGAGAAAAATAATTGAGAGGTGTCCGTTGGATTTTATACTTCTAATTTCTTAAAATATTATAATGTCTTCCATCAGTAGTTTGCTCTCCAGAGACCAGTATTACCTTAATGCTACTACTATTGATCTAGATGTAAAAACATGAATCAGAATTCTCCATCAAGCATGTGATGAGAAAGGATACCCAGCCACCAAAGGGCTATAACTGGTGTTCCTCTTTCATAGGGTGTTGATAACCTTCTGAAAGTACTTGATAAATGGATTCAAGTACTACATCAGCCAGATGTTGAGAAGTACATTGCATTAGTAACTAAAAAGAGACTGCTTTCATGTGCTGTGTAATATGGTATAGATAGAGGGGAAACTCTCATTACCTTGACAGATGAAAAAATTAAAATATTAATGTTTTAACGATTTTGAAGGTATCAAGCAAGAAAAAATCTAATAGACTAAAAATATTTATTTCCAAAGATTTATTTCTGTAAGAGGAATTTGAGTATGGTTTCCTAAAATGAACAATAAATATTAATCATACAAGTTCTCATCTATGCCTTCCACTATACACAACATTCAGGGAAGATGCTGGGTGCTCATATAAAATGAATTTAAATTGGTATATGAGACTTTTAAAAAGAAAATAAAACTTCTCAGTCATGTCATGGCTCTTCTGTAGTCAACAAAATCTAAAAAAACAAGAGAAAAACCTAGAAAAACTGGTAGATAACAGCCATGTGACACAGAAATGGTACCAATAGTAAAATCAGTTGCAGATGGTGTGACTCATCTGAGACCCATGGTAAGACCCAGACAGGTTGTCTTGACCTTAGTGGATCACTGAGACACTCCCAATGTCCCAAGAGGAACCAAAACAATGAAATCCATGTGTGAGGTTTGAGGGTAAGAGTTCCTACCGTGATGCATAAATCCATTGTCACAGAGCCCAACAGCAAATATCATTGCCTCTTCTCTGGTACGGCAGTCACCCTGTTAACCAAAACATAAATCACTATGCATGGTGACAGACAACTGGAGGCTTTATAGAGCCTGGATTATTGTTTAAGAAACATCTCCCACACATTACATCACTTTCCCCTGGTCCTTTGCTTAGCATGTAAGCACTCTATCAAATCTATTCTCATTTTTATTCCATTTCTACCATCAATATTCTCATTTGGTATTTCCTTTTCCATGATCTAAATTAACATTTTTTTTCTGGAGTCATTCCAACATCAGCCATTGCAGAACTCAGCTGTACCACACAGGAATATCATGATCTAAAGTCTAAAGTCGGATAGACTTCTTAATAATCAAGACAAAAAAAAAAATACCTCTTTGGGCTTTTAAGATCTTCAAGTCTTGGTTTTATTCATTTCCAGCTTCACTTTCCAAAGTTTCAAACTTATCCCTTTTCTTTTGTTAGTCTGGTTTCCTACAACTGCCTGAATTCAATCAGTGTCATGCTCACCTTGAGTAATGTAATCTCTGTACATACAATGTCTTTTCCCCTGCCTATAAAAACCGATATAATACTCCACTTTTGGTTGTGAAAACGGTAACCCTGTTATCCATCAGCAAACTGGCACTGTGCCTGAAGATTTGTACCATCTCTTCACCAATCCAGGTATTTGATAAGTTTTATGAAGTCATTTGAAATTATACATTTATTCATCTATAAAGCAAGATACAAGCTCAAGATAAAACACACTAAAACACTCAAAGAAAAGCATTTTATTTTCTTACAGAAATTTGGGTCTTGTGAAGGATTTGATCTTAAAAAGTAACACCTACTTAAGTATCATTATCCAATTTAGTTAGGATTCATAATCAGTCTGATTCTCTGGTGTACAGAAAAAGACCCTGAGCCTAGCTGGGGGATTCATCAGGACTTCTGTGGAAGTAGAATTTCACAGAAGATTAAAAATGAGCCCAAATGAGTACCAACTTCTCAAAGGTCAGAACTCACTTGCATGTGTCCTGATGTTTTGTTTCAGTAGCTATTTAAAGCGTTAGGGTGAAAGCTTTAGCTGTTTTGATTATTTAAATGTTATGTTTACCAGACTAATATTTCATTCAAAAGAAAGAGGTATAAATGTAACCTGAAATACTGTTGTGATCCTACATCTTTTAAAAATCCTTCTGGGTCTACTTGGCTCTGGAAAGCACTGAAGAAGGGAGCAGAAAAACAGTGCTTTGAGGGGATGTAACCAGAACTTGTCTAATTAAGAAAGATAAATGTTTCCTGCCCATCACACACAAACAAATCACATGTTTTAGTAGTACATTGACATACTTGTCCAGTGAGGCGCTACCTCTGTGGAATAAGGTGTTTGGTGATAAGCCATTATAATAAAAGCATCAATCTAGCAAGTGAGAGTATATTCAGAACAGAACAAAGTCACTGCAGTGTCCAAGATGGTATGGTTCACATATTGCAGACATCTGCAGTGTACAGAGATAGCTCACAGCCGAGGAAGGACTGCTGCACTGTGGTGTAGTTTTAACTCTTAGCCATCCAAATCCATTCAGTACTGATTAGTGTGCAGATTAAGTCCTATTCAAGTCTGGGTGGGAAGGGAGCCTTACTTTGTCTCTTCCCCTAAATTAAGCACTTTAGCTTGCTTCCTTACCAACGCAGGAAGCCATGAATGGCTGGCTATTCGGGGAGGAGGAGAGCATCGGAAAACACTACACTCTAGAAAGGGAGCCACAGGCCCAAGCTTGCTCAGTTTTAGCTCAGCTGGCATCAAATGCTGCTTGCTTGAGACATCCTCCTGGGAGTTTCAGACAATTAAGTGACAAATACTTTGTTTCAGATAAAATAGGAATAACAATAGTTATCCTGTTGTACTTAGACCTTAAAAAATACAAGTACTGTCTCCACCTAAAGTTAGTAACTGACTTTTTGCTTTAGAACTTAAAGGTTGGTTTGGCATCATGTTTTGCTCCAAACATATTTCCTCGGTCTACTCCCATATACTATACATCATATGAGTTCATTATATGAGTTAATTATAGAACTGCATGAATTGTGGGTAAAAGTCTCTCACTGAATAAAGAACCAACCCAGCTGCACACATGACCAACATTATAGAAGTGTTAGCAGCTATCACACCGCGGAGCTGCTGGACATGTGATTCAGGGTCCTGTCAAAGTAACTTCCTTCCTTCAAGACAGTAACTTCTCAATGGAAATGTTTATACTCGGTGGAATATAGCATGTGACACTGAAGAACTTAGAAATAAACACTAAACAATGAAATCTCAATATATATATATATATATATATATATATATATATATATATATATATATGCATATATACTCTTTATATATCATTATACATATTAAATTAGATATTTAACTTAAAACATTGACTCACTTCATTTTTAATATTTAAGCACCATATAACTAAATTAAATATCTAAATTTAGTATCTAGTATGTTTAGTATTTTGTTACCTATTAATAAAAGAAAAATGAGGATATTCCAATACAAACAAAAGAGTGAGGCAGCTTATGAAATTGACTCAAGTATTCATGTATAACAACTGCATTTCAACCAAGCAAACCCCCTGCCTCAGGCAGCAAGCTCAATCAAGTGTCTATCGCCTTTTCATAGTCTCTTGAGTTTAGTCTGCAGAATGTATCCAAACGCTTATTAGTTGACCTACCATGAAAATAACTACATAAATCTGTCTTTGAAAAGCTGTTGTGACATGTTGTATGTGTGAATTTGTTTAACCTATAAGCAATTTCTTTTAGTTATAATCATAAATTTTCTCAATACCTCTGTCAGCATTAAGATCCAATGACTTTGAGCAACAGTTGGTGCGCCCTATGCACTTGACAGACATTAAAGCTCATGTTATACGTGCCCAGCTGGTATCAGAGAAAACAACATGGGAGAGAGGAATTATGTGTGAAGACTAATGAACGGATGCTTAAAGCAAATTAATACAAAAAGCATGCAAGACGACCTAGTGACTGAACATCGCTACTCTTCACTGATAATGAAACTGTGCTTAGTGGCTGATTTTATTTGCTTTTGTTCAGTTGTTTGTTAGATGAAACTCAGCTCATGTTTTATAAATGGGAACATCTTATTTCTGAAAAGGCAAATAGCATAAAGGCTATATAATGTCCCTGAAATCAGATCCAAATCCTAACTCAGCTTCATATTATCTCCATGAATGCAGACAACATAGGTCACAGTGAGTCACGTGAACACCAGTTCCCAGCCTCGCTTAGGTTAGAAAGAAGGAAGCAGAGCTTCACCGGTTTGCCTCCTTACCTGTGCAATTAACCAGTCTATCAGTTTGTTGGCCATGACGACAGATTTGTAAGTTCTTAAATGGTAATCTTTATCTCTATAAATAAATAAATAAAAAGAAAGCACAAGTGTTAAACAAGACGCTAAGTCCTTCCATTCGGGGTCAGTGTACAGAGGAAAATCTGCCAGTGAGCGCTCAGCCAGCATAGGTAGAAATTTGAGAAGTAAACAAAGCATGTATGATACAAAGATCTATCATCAAAGAGAGGACATGGGTATCAATGGAAATGACTGACAGAGGGAAAAGGACAGGGCACACAGGCAGGACTTATATGTCACCTCATGCTATTAGCAACTTGATTTTTTTCACATTTTGCAAGGACTGTCATTTTTTCCCTCATTTTCTCTTCTCTGGGTCTATAAACTGAAATTATGCATATAAGCTCTCTGAAGTGTGACTGAAACTTCTGGACTTCAGTATGCCAACTGGGGTTCCTCAAGATTCCAATTCATTTTCCTTTCTTTTCAGCTCACTGCCATCTTTCTAAAGATAATCACCTTTCACCTTGATTTCCATAAACATCAGCAGGAAATAAAGGACTAGTCATGGACCAGATGTGAGTGTCTGGCTCCTAACAGCAATATATTTCTCTCTATAAATCAAACTCACATATACTAATGAGTAAAATGAAAGTATGCACAAAACATTTAGATTTTATAGCCATTGCTGGAAAATATATTGATTCACTTCAAAAATGGACATGCACTTGTTTTGGAAATAAGTTTGTTAATAAGCTCCAAAATTGTATATATTGAGTCTAAGATAATTAATTTTCTTTATTTTATTTGAGCACACTCTAGCTGTTTTCAGACAGACCAGAAGAGAACATCAGATTCTGTTACAGATGGTTGTGAGCCACCTTGTGGTTTCTGGGAACTGAACTCAGGACCTCTGTAAGAGAAGTCAGTGTTCTTAACCACTGAGCCATCTCTCCAGCCCCCTAAAATAAAATAATTCTTAATTTTCCAATACAAAATATTGCCTTTTGAAGGGGAAAGCCTATCAAAAGGAAATATATACATCTAATGTTTAATTTAATGTACATAGATATAAATATATAGAATATATAAAATACAAAATACAAAAATATATGATCTAAGATATTCCAAGTTATGAACAATTTGAATTAATAGCATTTCTGAGTCATTTCCAGGTCATCCAACTTCCATTTATTCAATACTAAAGGAACCTGTGTTATGTCATTTTCAGCTAAAGAATATGGTATGAGGCTAATAATAAAACAAGTTTGAAAGCATAACAAAGGCATAAGACACTAAATATATAGTGCCACAAAACTTTAAGACTACTTGACATAAATAATACTGAAAATGGAGTGACTCAGTTCCAACACCAAACACAAGCACTTCCACTTCTGACCCCCTGAGAAGCCGACTCACCTGACCACCGGAGTGAACAGACTGTGAAGCCGGCAGTAGAGTCTCACACCCTGTGAGAAACAAACACAGATCAGAAATGGAGACGTGACTCTGTTCCAGCCTTCTACAGTCATTATGCAGTCATACCATGATTAAAACAAATCTATCCAAATATTGAAATACAGGACAAATATAGGAGTTAAGTCACTGAAGAACAGGACGGGCTTGTACTGTGAATCTGTCATATGTGTATGACACATAAGAAGGGTCATCTGAAATATTTCTTAATTATAAAATATGCTTCAAACAGAAAGTTTACACAGCAATAAATGTAGAATGTGGTCAGTTATATTTCAATATAAAATTTGCAAGGATGCAATAAAAAAAGGGTATTATATTTGTCCTTATGTTTCTGTTTTTAAATTTTACACAAATGTTTTGGCCAGAGTTTGTTCCACGTGAAAGAATTAAAATGATCTAACACTGGAATTTCAGACATCTTAATAAGATGAAGACAGCTTATAAGGTATTTTAAGAGTTTCTTATATTAGAAGACTTTTTAAAAAATTTCTCAGTAACTTTTCATCTTTCCCAAATACGGCAACAGGAATTCTGCTATGGAGATGGCTGAAGATGTTGTTACCTTAGAAACCACATCCTGCATCTCACTCCTGGGGTAAAATGTACCATCGTCATATCGGAATCGGTATAGCATTTGCTCTGGCTTGAACTGGTGCTTATCGGTAACTAAGAACATAAAAATGTTACAGTAAAATACGGGTAATTTGATTAAGTTTACAGAATACATATTTACAATTTATAAAAAGGCTCTGCTTTTCCAACAAAGTAATGTCAAACCAATATTTTTCAACAGTAAAAGTTGTAAGGTTTTATTCTTTACTACAAGGAAACTTCCCATAGGATCTGAGGACTTGATTGAGGATAATAATATTCAGCTAGCCTAATATATACATGTCTGTAAGTAGACATAGACTATGTACTGACACCTCAGAAATGCAGTCATGCTTCCTATTTCTTGACAGTTCCCCAGGTTGAATTAAATATCAAAGAGCAAACACCCAGTGGTAGTGCATGCCTATGATCCTAGAACTAGGGAGGCTGAGGCAGGGGGATTGCTGAGTCTGAGGGCAGCCTAACTTACCTAGTGAGAGTTTGAGGCCAGTCTGGGTTACAAAGTGAGTTACACATCAACATGGGCTAGAGAGAAAAACCTTGCCTCATGAAACAGAAAACATTTTAATTTAATTTAAAATTTGTAGAGTAGATACTTAGTGAGCATGATATCAGTGGATTTTTATTTTGTTTGGTTTATGTGTTTTATCCTCAGCCCTAGACGTACATATTTGCTTGTAACTATCTTATCAAACAGCGATAGGGCTAAGACCACACATAAACCAATCAATGTTATCTTGTATTCAGACCTCCAAAGATGACTGAATACTTTCAATATGTAACAGATTCCAAAATTTTAAGCATTCTTACACTGATTAGCACTATTTTTTTTTTACATGTTACTTGTTTCTTTTCTTCTTCTTCTTAAGAATGGCTAGTCTTCAGTGTCATCCACAGAATAAAAGTTTCATTGCTCAAAAGTCTTATCATCATTTCTGTGGTGAAGACTAACAAATGTCTATAGAATTAATGCAATCTTTCTCAAACTCTTCCAAAAGAAAAAAAGAAAGAATAGTTCCAAACTCAGTTTATGAAGCCAGATAAGGCTATTATGAAATAAAATCACAATCAAATATCACTAAGGAACAGAACTGCAAAAATCCTCAACAAAATGCTATAAAACTATGAACAAGGGCTTGGAAAGAAGCTGTGCCTACAAAGGCGAACTGAGTCATTGACCTGGGGAGGTTGGGATGTTACAAACCCAGAAGCTAATTAAAGTTATCTTGAGCTACATAAGCTAAATAGCAATTTCTTGCATACCTCCGTGTGGGATCAAACATCTTGGACTATATAAACAGACTGACTCCTAGTCTCACCAATCAGTGAATTAAAAGTGGGATTAGCTGGAATACAGCCTCTTTGCCATAACCTACCTACCCAATGTCACCACCAATGTTATTGAAAGTGTGTTATTTTACAACTTTCTTCTACGTAAGACACCTCATCTGAACATGGTGGTTGGGGAGACCACTCCAAGCTACATATACTCATATTTAGCTCCAGAATAAACTCTTCTCATCTTTGAGATGACAGTCGTAAGACTTTTTTTTTCATTTGTATTGACAGAAATGAATTGAACAGGACAGAAAAGAGACATGAGCCATAACCACATAAGACTCGTCCTTGGGGACTAACAAATCAGTCAACATAATGAACCTGTTAAAAACTACACACAAGATGAGCAAGAAATGAAGCATTTAACAGAACACAGCACTACTTCATGATGAACTCTCTGAGCAGATTTAGTATCGAAGGGATATACCTTAACAGAGAAAGAACAGTGTGAGGTGGGAACTCACACTATATTCAAAGGGTAACATCTAAAAGCTTCCCCATGAGACCAAAAGGTGATGCAGAAACGGGCACTTGCCACTTCTTTCCAGAATTCTAACATTAGTTTTCACAGCTACAGGTTTCATTCTGGGGTCTTCCACATACTTTCACAATAATTAGAGTCTAGCAAAGATGCTCAAATAAGTCTTTTTGGTTGACTTCCCCACTCCCCATCAGCTCCCTGTGCTCCACCCACTTGTCCCTTGTTCCCTTTGAATTCTCTTCTGTCTTCACTATGGCCCTCCCCTAAAGCTTCCATTTTAGCTTGCTGTAACTGACTTCCACCTGGATATGCACATTTGACAGAGGCCAGAATGGACACATGACAGACCATGCATGGTATTTTCTTCCTGAGCCTGGGTTGACTTACTCAATATAACATTGTCTGGGCCCATTCATTTCCCTCAGATCTTGTATTTTCATGGTTTTTTATCAGCTGCTTGACAGGAGGAGGGGAAACTACTGCTCCTAGAGATAACCTTTAGTCCTTTGTCAAAGCTCCTGCAGGGGAAACAAGATCACCTTTCCTAGGAGACAGGTCTACTCACAGTCGTATTAAAATGCTAAATTCTTTACTATGGGGTATTCCCATTGGCCATTTAAAAGTCATGTGACTTATAAAGAGGAATGGCCTTGATTTCATGACCATGTTTAGGCAACAGCCTCAACCTTTAATGAGAATTCTTCCTTATATGAGAATGTATCAGGTTCCTCAGTAACAGTATTATCGTGCCCTTTTCCAGACAGAGACCTTGAGTTGGAATCATCACCCACTACTCTATTTGATTCAAGAAACAACATTTTGTAATCGCAGTTCCTGATTCTATGTCTTGGCTTTCAACTGCCCAAGGAACAAACTCATTGCATTTAGTTATACTTGCAGTCCTCACTAGACTACAACTGGAAAAGAAATAAAGACATCCAATTTGGAAAGAGAAAAAAAAAATGTCTTTATTTTTTTCTAATCACAAACTCCCTTTTTTAAAAAATGAATGACTTGCTTTAGTAAAGGTACAAATCAGCAACTGGTAATAAAATCAACACACAAAAAGCAGTAGCATTTTTAAATGCTGAAAACAAAGTATCCACAAGAACCTTATGGAAATTGCATTCATAATTGCTCTAAGAAGTATGACTTGAGAATGAATTTGAACAAGGAGACAAATGCCCTGTGTATTAAAGTCTAAAACATTAGCAAACTTTTCTTAGAAAGACATAAAGAGAAATACATTCTGTGTTCATCAATTGGAAGGATTAATATTAAAGTTTCAGTATACCCAAAGTGATATACAGATCAAATACAATCCCTATCAAAATTCTAATGTCATGTTTCATATAAACAAGAAAAAAATATAGCAAAATGAAACATTAGGATTTCTTTGGGATAAAAAAAGACCCCAAATAGTCAAGACAATTTTATACAAAGAACAAAGCTGGAAGCATACACTATATGACTTCAAATCAAACCACAAGAACTGTAGTAATCAAAACTTTGTTATACAAACACAAAAACAGACATAGAAAACCACTAGAACATGGTAGAGAACTCCAAAGTAACCCCACACATTGTATTTGATTGACCATTGCCAAGGTTGCCAATGGTTATAAGAAAATTGTCTCTTCAATAAATGGTTGTAGGGAAAGCAGACACACACATGCATAAGAATAAAAATGGAATCCCATCTGGCACTACATGCAACAAACCAACTCAAAATGAATTAAAAGCTTAAACATAAGACCTGAAACTTAAAAACTACTAGAAGGAAGACGTGGAGAAAACTTTCTTGACACTGCCGTGGCAATGATGTTTTAGGATGAGATCCCCAAAATTACAATACAAAAAGCAAAAATTAACAAATGGGATTATCTTAGAAAAAAAGCTTCCTCCTAACACATAAAATAATCAACCAAAAAAAAAGTACAAAATATTCATCAGGGAAAACATCTGCAAGCCGCATATAAGCCATAGAATCACTATCCAAAACATGGAAGGAACGCAATCAAGTCCCCATCTGCACCATAAACGACTCAACTACACGTGGAAAAACACCTAAGTGGGTACTTCTCAGAGCAGGTGATCCAGGCAGTTCAGGAGCTATGGTAAGGGTGCTTAATTCTCTCCAGAAAATTTAACAAGTAATGAGAGTCTGTCCCGGGAAGGAAAACACTTTAAAATAAAGCTCATGCAGTTTATATTTAAATACTTCCTATATGAAAAATGCAACATGCAGAATTTTCTCTGATTTCAGCATTCCCAGAATAAAGATTACAGTTTTCTGTGTAACCATGAAATTATAGCTCTTTGTGGCACAATATCTTTTCTGAGTAGGTTACATGGTTTAAGACTGTGAGATTGAGCCAAGACCATTGTTATTGGGAGAAGAAATCAACAACACAGCTTTTTTGGCATCTCATTTTCCCCTGAAGCCAACCCACTGTCTTAATTAGGGTTTCTATTACTTAAACAAAACACTAAGACCAAGAAGCAAATTGGGGAGGAAAGGGTTTATTCAATGTATACTTCCACATTGCTGTTCATCATCAAAGGAAGTCAGGACAGGAACTCAAACAGGGCAGGAATCTAGAAATAGGAGCTTATCCAGAGGCCATGGAGGGGTGCTGCTTACTGGATTGTTCTTCATAGCTTGCTCAAGCCTGCTTTCTTCTGAAACCCAGGACCACCAGCCGAGGGATGGGATCACCCACAACTGAACAGGCTCACCCCCATTGATCACAAACTGAACATTCCTACAGCTAGATCTCATAGAGGCATTTCTTTAACTGCGGTTCCCTTCTCTCTGATGACTCTAGCTTGGGTTGACACAAAACCAGCCAGTGCACCCCATTTTAAAAAGAAATATAAGGTTAAAATAAAATTAGAAGAAAAAAATTGAAATTCTATAGATTGCCTTAAAAATCAGTATATTTTACCCAATCTACCTATATCCATTATTACTTTACAATAATTATAAAAATAAATTCTCTTGATTTTCAAGAAAACTGAACACAAGTATGTATTTTGCCACACCAAAACAAATAAGAGTTTAACATACTCAAAAGGCTGTGCTAAGCAGTAAGAGACTTGGGGATTAAATCTTCATAACCTTGAGCCAATCTGAAGAGCTGACATGTTGCCCCGAATAAACAGCAACAGCTCAGGTCTGCAGCAGGAAAATGAATTCAGCCACCACCACGTTATGAGAAAAGATGCTCCCTGCAATCGTTCAGACAACTATGGCAGAAGAAGGCATGCACCGATCAGGGCAAGTGGGGAAGAAGACAACTGATGCACAAGTTTGCTAACATCTGTGATATAATGTCTCCTACGTCGGTCAACTTCAAACCATCCACCAAAACTCACTGAGCTGGAACCGTGCGCAGTGTTCACACATAACCCCTTAGCAGAGGACGGGGAAGGGGAAATAGCTGGGAACTGCCAGGTCTCACGAGCCCATCATGCTGTGCATTATATACCTAGTTATGTAATCTCAACATTAATAACGGCTGTGTTTAACAACCAGCTTGAGAGCCTTGGCAATTTTATTAACAGCTCCCAGAACAGAAGCTTATACAACGAATTTTAACACACTGCAGGGTGTACCAGGTGAGAGTTCTGAAATCTCACAGGAGCATTTTGACTATGACCACTAGTTAGAGAAGAACAAATTTAACATTGTGTCATAAAGAAATCATGTTATCTCAACCTATGAGTCCATAGTAAAGTGAGGTCTTATCTGAGGCTAAGTCAATAATATATGCAATGTGAATAATAGTAACAGCAGTCTCTCTCTCTCCCCCCCCTCCCCTCCCTCTCTTTCTCCCCCTCCCTCCTTCTCTCCCCCTCCCTCCCTCTCTCCCTCTCCCTCCCTCTCTCCCTCTCCCTCCCTCTCTCCCTCTCCCTCCCTCTCTCCCTCTCCCTCCCTCTCTCCCTCTCCCTCCCTCTCTCTCCCCCTCCCTCCCTCTCTTTCTCCCCCTCTCTCCCCCTCCCTCCCTCTCTCTCCCCCTCCCTCCCTCTCTCCCCCTCCCTCCCTCCCTCTCTTTCTCCCCCTCCCTCCCTCCCTCTCTCCCTCCCTCCCTCTCTTTCTCCCCCTCCCTCCCTCCCTCTCTCCCTCCCTCTCTTTCTCCCCCTCCCTCCCTCTCTTTCTCCCCCTCCCTCCCTCTCTTTTTCCCCCTCCCTCCCTCCCTCTCTCCCTCCCTCCCTCTCTTTCTCCCTCTCCCTCCTTCCCTCTCTCCCTCCCTCTCTTTCTCCCCTTCCCTCCCTCTCTCCCCCTCCCTCCCTCTCTCTCCCCCTCCCTCCCTCTCTCTCCCCCTCCCTCCCTCTCTCTCTCCCCCTCCCTCCCTCTTCCCCTACCCCCTTCTCCCCCTTCCTCCCTCTCTCTCCCCCTCCCTCTCTCTCCCCCTCCCTCCCTCTCTCCCCCTCCCTCTCTTTCTCCCCCTCTCTCCCCCTCCCTCCCTCTCTCTCCCCCTCCCTCCCTCTCTCCCCCTCCCTCCCTCTCCCTTTCCCCCTAGCTCTCTAGTTGTCCTTTAAACAGATGGCTCATTGAACTTTATTTTAGAAACTCTGCTTTTACAGAAGTGTGGCTGGAAGCATTGACTTAAGAACCAGAGCATCCAGTTCCTCTCTCTTCATTGAAATCGAATCACTCTCTTAATATGAAATGAATAACAAGATTTCTCACCCCCAGTTTCTGGGAACTATAGACACATTAAAAACAGGTTTCTCTTTATAAAAATGCGAGATTCAAAATGTAACGTCATAGTCGACCAAATCCTGACTGCACAATAACAGCCCAGGCCCCTGAATTCAAACAGTAAAAAAAGGAAGAATTCTGGCAGCTCTCTGGGCTATATTTCTCAGTAAGAAAAACTAACCAGGCTATAAATATTCAAAACAGTTTTTAATTCTCCTAATTTAAATATCTGATGAATTCGTGCATTTCAGATTTGAAACTAATCTTAATAAAATGCAGTGAATATTTTAAGACTTTATTACTGGGCCGAGAAGATGGCTCAGTAGATAAAGTACCTGCTGGCAAGGCCAAAAACTTGAGTCCAGTCCCTGGCAGTCAAAAGGTAGAAGGTGAGAACTGATCAGCCGCGCATGTCATCTGACTGCCAAAAGCATGGCAAGGCTTGCAGATACACAAAAGTAATTAGTATGAAAACTTTTGCTTTTAAAGGAGACTCTGCTACTGATCCAGAAAAAACTTACTTCCCCTCCCCAAGTAGCCAATGATTGTCAATGGCATCTTAGCAAGTGGTGGAACTTCAGAAGCTACTCTCCCATCCATTCTGGATTTGACCTACTGGAGGATAAAAGTATTCAGCAATATCAACCTGCTATGAACAATGTGAGTTTAATGAATGTCAGGCCTGGGAAGATATGGCCCTAGTACAATGGCCTGACTGCCGCAGAAGAAAGCTCTTTTTGTTTTGTAGGTAATTGTCTCCGTTAGGGTTTCAATGCTGTGAAGAGACACCAGGGCCAAGACAACTCTTAGCATGGCAAATATTTAACTAGAGCTGGCTCACAATTTCAGAGGCTTGCTGCAATATCATCATGGTGGGACGCATGGGAACATGCAGGAAGACTACATCTTGATCTAAAGGCAAGAGTTCTAAAGGCAGCCAGGAGGCTCTCTTCTGCACTGGGTGGAACCCAAGCATAGGAGACCTCAAAGCCCATCCACACAGTGACACACTTCCTCTAACAAGGCCACGCCTTCTCCAATAAGGCCACATCTTTTCATATTGCCACTCCTTATGGCCACATATTTAAACACAGGAATTTGTGGGGGTCAATCGTATTCAAACCACAACAGTAATAAAGTGTCTCTGGATGTACAGGTCTAAATGGGAAAGAAAAAGCTATTTCTTAAGGTTAACTGGTTGACTAAAATTATATGCCCACCTACTTAAGTTTAGGATAAGACAAAGAAATGATAAATATTTTTGGAGGTAGGAATTCTAATTATTCTGATTTGATCATTACATATTATAAACATGACTCGGATTATCACACCCTACCCCATACATGCATATAATTACTATGTGTTGGTTAAAACGCTTTATAAATTAAAGATGATAGTGTATATGTGAGCTTGAGTTAGAGACTATAAAAGACCAAAACCATATCAACATCTCATTTCTACTTAAGCTCCTTGTGTGTTTTCAGTGTGGATTGTTCCTCACAGACTCATTTCAATTCTTGAACCCCAGATTGTGGCACTATTTTTTGAAGGTTCTAAAAACTTGGAGGGCAGGGTACAATAGGTGACTGGAGGTGGATCCTTGAGTTAATCACTGACTATCTCCTCTCTTGCCCCTTGCTTCCTGATTGGCTGTGAAATAAACAGCTGCTCTCTGCTCCACGCTGTCAGCACCACAATGCTCTACTCAGATGCACGGGGTCAAATGACCGTGTGAACTTCTGAATCCATGAGCCAACGTACGTTCTTGCTTTACATTGCTTATGCTTACGTTCAGGTCACAGCAAACAGTAACTATTACAGCTGTTACTTGGTGCTAAATACATGCATATGATGTTTTAGATGTTTTACTATTAAAGAATCAGTTATAAAATATGCTCAAAATATAACAAGTCTTTTCTTCATTTACCATGTTTTATTATATATTTTACTATTAATGGATCAAGTCTAAAACATGCTTAAGATCCTCTACTCAATCGGCATGTGTTTACTGGGTATCTGAACATGCTAGGCGTCAAAAGCAAAGACCATGGTATATAAAAAGGACTCATGTGCTCATTTTTCATGTGTTTTCAATAGAGTCCAAGACAGGGTAAGAGAAACAATGAGATAATAATAACCAAAAACAACAAAAACAGCACAAAAATTTTAGACTGTGATAAGCATATAAAGAATTTTAGGGCCAGTTAAATGGTTCAGTTTGCAAAATACCTTCAGTACACAGTCAGTGGGTTTGTCCTGCTGATTTTAGGTATCTTCCCAATTTTTCCACCACAAGCCCCTGTCAGGATACTGGCTCATGAACTCACAGTATAGTAAAGCCACGTAAGAATCTATTGGAGTCCCTCAAGTGGAACTGGTGCCTTTGGCTGTGCATTGGCTGATCATTTTATAGAATGGCAACTCTATAACCTTAAACTCTTCTTTACACATTAGGTATTGAAAGCATTCAAAAAATAACCATGCTATGATGTGGGAAATTATTTTTTTAAAAACCAAATAAAAACCAAAAAACAAACAAACAAACAAATAAACAGCTATGGGACTCAGTTTTCGGCCATTTATGAATGAACAGAAAAAGCAAATTAATGGAATAATCACCATGGTGGATGATCCCGTTCTCTAACAATGCTTGTCCCAAGTGAACACCTTCTTCAGGCCTATGAATCTCTCCAATTTCCAACAGCCAGGAGACAAATTCACTGCAAGAGGGAGACAATGGAAGCCATAGGTCTGTATCCTTCTGAGAATTGTGTCTGGTCATAAAAAAGCTAAGATGAAAAATTTAAATACACAAAGCACCATTGTCTAGACATTGTCATAGACATTCTTTTCACATGCATAGGGCTCACAACCACAGAAGCCATAGTCTATCCCAGAATCCCTATGTACTGAGCCTCTCCACACTGTACCCACTAAATAACTGCACTTCGGGAGACCCTCTTTCCCAAGAAAGCAATTAAAAGAAGATTTAGTTAATAGATAAACTCTCCTCCATCTAACATTTGAATATTTACATAAACTGATGAGTGGGATTCAGAATCATTTTTGTTACGTGCACACAAGCCCAGAGTACTGAATCTATGGCCATTACCAAACCGTTCTTTGCCATTGACCCCACAGGTAACAAAAACCTTCTATGACATAGTTAGGGACACAGAACTCTACAGGTATGTTGGTTAGTTTAAGAAATACATGTTAAGGCAGGAAAGTGGACAAATCTACTCTTTTATCAAATAAGAGTCATATAAAAGAATGACAAAGCATAAGTGAAACAGTAAAAGAGGTAAAAGAAAATTAAAGAGAAATCTTTAAGAATGTAAAACACCTTGTACCGGTTACAGTCATGGGTTCTCCAATAAAACACTCTAGACTCAAGCCCTGTGTCTTTGCCTGCTGGCTGTGTGGCCTCCCTCTCAAGCTGGATGCCTTTATTGATAACATATGGATGATACTGAGGACATCAATGTCATTGTGCTGCCACAGGATTTCTTGGAATGAGATATGTTAGCACAGGGCCTGGCACACAAGGGCCTCTGACAAAGGCCAGCGGGTTGAACTGGTTCATATGAAGCTAAAGAAAGCATAATTCTTCGTCCAGAGTTCCCTTAACTTCATTCAGTGCAAAATGTAGATGAGAAGAGGCTGATTTACAGGATGGTGTAAAGTGGCGGTATTTCTTTAATGTGAGAGAGAGGTCAGAGTAAGTTCTCGAGTGGCTTTAACCATAAAGAAAAGATCTATGGTGGTAGAGTATGCCAATAAAAGGTCCCGAGAAGCCATAACTTTCAGTGACTGTCCAGCAAATAGACCTATCACTATGGAGACCCTAAAGTTTTACCCATGAAATTATGAGAAGATATGCCAGCCTTATGGTGCATGCTGGGTCGTCTATGTCAAGGTGGAACTAGGTCTGTTTTCCTTTGTACTTGCTCTCACCTAAGGGGTGTTGACAGAACAGAGACACAAATCCTTACTAATGTCTTCAGGCAACTGGGTGGCCCCACCATGAGGATTACTTCCCCAGATGGGCCTTCAGTCTGAGGTTTCCTGGCCTACAGTTCAGAAGTGCCCATGTGCTATCTCCTGGTAGCTAGTTAAAGGATATCCTGGTGGGCATAGATCCAGAACTTCATGAATCAAAGAGAAACAGAGACTTAACTGGCCTGAACCATTACACCAAGCAATGGTGGTACCAGGAGTTGGACAAAGATGGAGGATGATTACAGGCTGATCTTTGGTAGAACTCCAGGGAACTTTGTAGACAGGCTGCAGCATCCACTAACTATATGAATGTGTCAAGTCCCCTGATACTAAGTCCCTGACTTTTTAAGTAACTACAGACACAATAACCTCCTAAAGATTCATTGCTGAATTCAAAATTACATATAGAAAGACAACAGAGTAGAGCCTGGCCTAAGAAGACCCAGCTAAAGCAGCTCAGCTTCTCATCAAAGGAATTTCCATAGAGTCTCTGGTTCTAGGCCCCTGGGAGGACAATCTACTAGACTCTTAACCTATACTCTTCTATGCCGACTCCATTGTAGTAGTTCTCACTAAACAGAAGTTTATATTATTTTCTCTGAGCTGTCTTATATCCCATCATTTTATAGACTCATGCTTGACTCTGAGTCTCAGATTCTGAACACTTCCACATCACATCTATCATCCTGTCCTCAGCAGGTATATGACCTGCCTGACACTCCTTGCCCGACCACAAGCTCTAATTCACCATGCCAACAGCATATTGGCAATTGTGGGGACCAGAGACACTGACTGGATTGCTCAAGGGTCCCGCCATGACTATATCTTTATCCATTACCTCATATTCCCACTCCAGAAAATGTGGACCAAGAGTAAGTATTCAAAAACACTTAGGATAAGACTTTTTAAGCACAGGATATATAAGATAAATGATACAACCAAGAGACCCAAGTTTACCTTCCCAGGAAGCACTTGGGGAACGTGGTCAGTTTTCTTTTTCTGTCTTTGATCAGATTTCCCTGTTTGCACATCATTTTATACAATTTCTCACCCTGCTCGGATATCATTACCCAGGTGTCTTGTTCCATTCCTAATTTTAAACCTATAAGAAATGAAATAATCAGCATCATGTTAATGCTCTTCATCTATTCATTCACACCTTCATTCAGCAAGCCCACATGGCCAGAGCCACTGTCGGCCAGAGGCTCTGTATAGCTAAAACCACTCTGTATGAAATTCCTATCATCCTAGTAAGGCTGGCAAGGCCATAGCCCCAGTGTGCAAAGTAAGCTGTGCAGCTGTGGAAGAAGGTCAGGTAAACTTAGCATAACTAGGATTGAGGTCCACACTGGAGGGGAAACCATAGGAAAGGCTCATTCAGCCTCTCAACTCTGTGTTGTGGGAAGTACCACAGAGTGTTCATAAGAAGACCATGTTTAAATGTAGAATTGTGAAACATTGTTTCTAAGAAAGAATCTTTCACCAAAGTTGGTAAAGATGAGCAATCAAAAGCGCAGAGTCCTCGTGCTTGGATTTAAGTATCCAAGTGCTCTAGTGGGTTTGGTAGTGTCCTGGCAGAGTTCAGCCCTTGAGTACTGAAGAGATATCAACATATTTTAATGTGCCAGGGAGAAAGGTAGGTACTATTCGAATAAAGGTTCTATCACTTTATGCTATGAAGGGGGAGGGGAAGTCAGGGTACCTTCCAGGTTGTAAGAGAAAGGGAAGTGGAGATTCCTTCCAGACAAACTCCAGAGGAGAAAGAAGTCCTGACAATGTCAAGTGATCCAAGGGTCAGCATAGAACATGAGTACGAAGCCCGAGAGAGAAAAGAGGCTGGCCCCAAAGAAGTACACAAGTATCAGAGCAGAAGTCACTCTAATGAGAATAGATTATCCAAGCACAGAACATAGGGAGCAAAAGCAAGAGTCAAAGCTGAAATCTTGAAACCACTCACAATCAGTGGATGGGGCAGGGGGCCACTGTTAAAGAGGAAACGTTTGGAAGAAAGGGGCTGATGGGTATTCTAAAACGCCATTGACAATAAGATGTTTTATTTTGAAATCTCTGGGAGTGCAATCAACAGTCCAATGCTTCCTAGGGTTCAAGTAGGTTCCAAATATATATGCATTCCACCTCTACTTTGGATTATAGAAATCCAACTAGCTCACCGTATTGACATGGAATACATAAATAAACACTACAAATTAATGTTCATTCAAACTACATAATAAAGTAAGAGGATTCTATACATTTTCAGTAATCAAACTTTCAAGATACTAAGTTCATCTTATCTTTCTAATGTTTCCTAAGAATCTATTCTAGGTTTCAGAGATAGATGGATAAACCATACACAATTTACTACTGCCAGGACAAATACATTTAAAAATCTTTGTGAAACCATGGAGCAAGTTTTAAACAGGATTTTTTGTAGAGACAAGCTACTTGCTGGTGACATTCAGACAGTGTTGAAGTTAATGTGTATTGGACAGCTAACCTATTAGTTGAAGAATTCTCAATGTGTAATAACAGAGAGACCATTCCCTGGAGGCCCCATGATATTACCATACACTTTATGACCTTAAATGAAGACCGTGACACTGTTGTAAAGGTGGAAAAGGTAATGTGCAAAGAAGATGTAAAATCAGTTTTCAAATATGAACTAGTTGAAATGCCACAAAAATGAGACATATGTACTATTTTCATATTCCCAACTGTACACAAGGTTTTACTTTGATTTTAATGAGCCAGTTACATCACATAGTAAATCAAGGTGAACATCATGCCTCAACACATTCCCATAATTTTTCCCATTCTCTGCTCTCCTAGTAAGCAAGAACTTTTACAAAGCACAACAGCTCCCACTTTACGCACCCACCTTTCCGACGTTCCCTTTCTTTCAAGATAGCTTCAAACCATTCGCGCTTTTCTTCCGGGCTTTTCGCCATGCATACAAACCATTTATTTTTTGCTGTGTTGTGTATCTTCCACCCGTTCACAACAATATGCCCACTGCTGTGAAAATCAGCTGAAAAGTAACAAGTAAAGACCAGTAACGACAGAGCAGTTCGTATTTCATCAGAGGAACAGCCAATCTATCACGATACTCATATACTACACACACAAGAAATAAGGAAATATTTGCAGGATAAGAATATTCATGAACATTCACGCGTATTAATGGAACAAATCTAAAACACAGTGCAGATATATTACATTTAATTAGATATTATACGTGAATATTGTTTAAACTATGTACAAAGATATTTATGATTTTTGAAAATAATGAAGAAAGCAACTTTAAGGCATTTTTTTCAATAACGAAACATTTTAGATATTAAGTTCATTTTAGCCTGCTAATATTTAATGGAAATATACACTAGGTTTCAGAAAAAAGACAATCTTACTGAGCAGATAAGTTCATATTACTTAATGAATATTGCAGGGTGATAGAGTCAGCAGAGATGAATGGTATGCAAACGTAGCACAGAAAAACAGAAACATATGCTATCACTACACTGGAATGGGACGGAATCTCAGAACCCACACCGGTCCGCATAATAAAAGCAGGGGGACAACAGTGACAGAATTTGTTCTTGCTCGTCACTCATGTCCACCATGCAAAGGATTAAAGATGGAGAAATGAAGGGCAGCCTGAATCAGCACCAGCACCAACCCAAGGGATGCCATTTGTGTCCCTTACGGTATTAGGCGGCAACAGCCAGTACCCAGAGCCAGGCACAGCAATGTGAATGAGCTAGAAAAACATCCAGGTGTTGCTCCTCCTGGTTTGGCACCTCTTCTGCCAAGTCACACATTTCACTAAGGTTTGAGGGGCAGCAGCTGTTCTTGGTGCCCAGTTCTTTTCCACTGTTGCCAAAATACCATGCTATCTTCTGTTAACTGGCTGAGTCCCAGAATGCATTCTCAGAGGCACTGCATGCCTATGAGTCTTTTAAAACACCCCAGTCATATCTGCATCAGTCAAATTATACTAGACCCGGGTCTGTGTGTTCAGTATAAATGGTGAGCCCAGAATCAGCAACTTTTGGTCAAACAGAACCTCAAATTTGTTAAAGGAGCTTTGGGACCTCTTTATTTTTACTTAATTCATGTCCATAGCCAATTAAAGATAACTCAGAATTATGGGTGTTGGGTTATAAGATTATGGGTTAGCTAGCTTTAAGGGGAATATCAAAGTGACTCTGTAATTACTCTATCCATTTACTGAGAAATTTTAATGAATGAGTGAGAATAAAACCAAAGCATATATTTCTATTAAAAATATTTGCAACTTTTCCTTCACATTTGTCACCTGACAAGATCTTTACTTGTGAACCATGTGCTCCATTGTTTAAAGACCCCATGCTGATGACTGATTTACCTCCCTCCCTCCAGAGAGAGAAATCTACAATAGCTATGGCAATTTACATGAGAAACTCTGGACCCACTTTAAAATGAGCATATCATACTCTTCCCACAGCAAATAGTAAAATCAGCTAATAACATCTATTTCTGAAGACTGAAAGAATCAGTCTTCCCAAATAACACACCAACTGCTGTACAAGTAGCATCTGGGAAAAATCAGATTGCATCATAGGAATTGAAATCAATAGTATTGAAATCAGTGAGTGTGTACATGTGTACACACATTGCATCATGGATGTATGACACCTACTAAGACCAGCAGAAGAAGCTGGGTAGATCCCCTGAAGCTGCTCTTAGCACACTTACAGATGGAGTAACAGTTACAACATGGGTGTTGGGAACCCAAGTTGAGTTCTCTTAAGATCAGCAAGTGATCTCTACAGCAAACCATCTCTCCAGCCCTGTGTCATACTACTTTATATGGAAGAATAATGGAAACCCATTCAAACTTCAGGAGAGACTTGTTTTCTATTATGTTTTTAAACTATTATGTGTAATTCTAAACTTTTATATGCATTCTTACATATATATGGAGCCTCAATAATGAGTATACTTGCTTCATAATGTATTTAACAAATATTATACAAAATAAGCAGTCGCTTTTCATTTACTTTGAAATGCAACACTCTGTAAGAAGGCATATAACCACAGCACATTGATCCAAATATTCCTATTGGGAAATGTATTCATGAAGGTCATTCTCACTAAGACCAAGGAAAAGGTCAATAATGCTTTCTGCTCCATGGGTTTTGTTTGGTTTTGATTGGTTCTATTGCTAGGATCCAACCCTGGGTCTCTCCAGTGCTAAGCAGTCACCCTATCCCTGATATGTTCTCCAAGCTTCTTTTTCTCCTTGAGAATTAAAACAATATTTTAAAATTAAATAACAATTAGGTGGTTAACACAAAATTTCATAAGCTTCAATGGGCCTAAAAGATGAATTCTATAAAAGATGTGCAAAGAAGAATGAAACTTAACTCCCACTCAGTAAATGTGCAATGCTCAAGTTAAAAAACCAGACATATCTGGTTTCTTATAAAAACCAGAAATAGTCAAAGGTCAACCCCAAACAAGTCATGAATGAAGCCATGTGATCTGGGAGTTTCTAACATTAATTCAGCACACATCCGCTGACAGCGATGGAGTTCCTCCAAAACTGACCCATATAAACCTCAGCTGACACAGTGTAAGCCATTTATACCTTCTGTATTTTAGTAAGATGGACAATGGCCCAGTCCTGTGCACACACGCTATGAAAGAGGGAATCACCAAAGTATCTGTTCAAAACATCAAATAGTAATAATGTGATATCTTCATAATGCTTTCAGCCTTTGCTCTGGTGATCAACAGTGAATGTAACCATCTTAAAAGAAAACTTAATATCACAACCCATTCGTATGAATATTTTATGTGAAGAAAATTAGTTTTGAAATAAATCTTTGATTTTCACCAAATAATGCAAGAAAGAATTCTGGCATCCAACACAACACAGGATATTACTTAGAACAAATAATGGGGAAGGTTCAAATATTCCTTCAAAACCCTAAAAAGTTCTCATCTCATATTTTTGAACACTATAATTTCATTACATAACATAAATGGCCTAAGATGTTTTAAAATGTATTAGAAAAGATTATGCTTTTTATACTCTAGTTAACACAGTAAAATTATGAAGATTTAGTTAAGAATGTGTTTAGGGACATTGAGCAGGCTCAGAGAGTGAAAAGGTTGGCTACACAAGCCTGAATTTGTGAGTTGGGTCCTCAGAACCCATGGAAAAAAGAAATGACTTCTGTGGGTTCTGCATGTCTCTGGACTCTACACATATGTCCTAACTCACGGGCATATCACACATGTATATTAATAGTAGTAGCAGTAATAATAATAATAGCGTGGAAAATATTCAATCCAGCATGTACAGAATTACTTTTGATCAGGTTCTATTCTCATCTATTCAATTAGCTCCTATAAAACTACTGAAAACTATGAGTCAGTTCTAAGAGTTTGCATTCTGCAACATTAAAAAAATACATGAAAGAAATTATTCTAAAATCTCATTCAAAACACAAAGATAAGTATTCAGTTATATGTTCAATACCGTAAGATGGCTGTAAATATTTATACTGAAACAAAGGTTGCAAATTTTCTATTTTAAAATGATTGGACTTTTAAACTATATCTGAGGCAAAACAAAGCAGTGATACAATGTTTGCTAAGGCTGTGTGTGAAACTAGGTCTGACACCCACCACAAAACAAAGTGGAAAACACAAACAACTACCCCCCCCCCAAAAAAAAAAGAGAGAGAGAGAAAACTATCCTAGAATAAAACTTTCTGGTCATACCACATTCAGATGTAACCACTGTATTCAAACCCATGGTTTGCCCAATGAATCAAAAACCACACTTTTAAAAAGTCAGGTGCCTTCATTCTTCCTGCCAAACCACACAAATAAACTTGTTCTTCAAAGAGATTTCAAACGTATTAGAAAACGTATCAGTGGAATTTCGGTAATGTTTTGACTTTGTTGGGTATTTTATAACATCACAAACAAACTACTATCCCCAGCAATAACCCTCGAAGAGAGACTAAATTAAAATCACTGAAATGAATGCTGAAATCCAGATAACGGGTGGACGGCAATCATACTACACACTAAATTACTAACATCCTTACTCTACAGGGCAAATAATATGGAAGACAACTGGCCAAACACTTTCACGTTGGAAAGACACACGATCAGTTCATCTATGTTGTGGTGTAACCAGGATAGAATACAAGTTAAAAATCCTAAACAGAATTTATTATGGGTACTTATTGGTGGGGAGGGGCTGGAGATTTAGTTCAATAATAGAAAAGGGTATAACATTTAAATGTAAAGAAATCCTTCATCCCACTGCTGTGCTAGATATTAAGAGGCTTGATGCTACCTGAGGGTAAATTTAGCTTCTGTTAACCTATTTTATATACCGTTATCATCTTTCCTAATGCAACATTGAAATTATAATGAAAATTATTGGAGAAAATGTGATTCAATCTTCCAAACCCTTCACTTTGAATACATAGCCTTTTTTTTTTTTTTTTTCCAAATGATAAGCTTGAAACATCTTTGTTTTACTCTATGGCTATGACTGGTCATCCTTTCATAAGCAAGTTTGTAAAGGTCAAATTTTCCAAAAAGAAAAGTCTACTTCCCTTCAGTAATAAGGAGCAATCCAGCACTTGGAACCACAAGATTGTCCCCATAGTTTCCCTCTGGGGGTCAACTGACCATCGAGCCACCTGTAATGGGGCATAACTAAAGCACACCCACCTTCATTTATAGTCTATGGTTAAAATGTTATAGAACAAAACTACCATCCTGATAAAACATAATTTACAGAGAATCGATTCACTCATGAGACATCTCTGCACATGTATTTCACACTCCCAAATCTAAAGTTGCTAATGTCCTGTGGTATTAAAGCAAAGTAGGAATACTCAGAGAGGTCACAGCCAAGTTATTTTCTTTTAAGATGGTATCTTCCAGCCACCAACAACAACACCCTTTACAAGTTAAACATGTCTCCTGCATGTCTGCACCTCCACCCCCTACACATCATTCCTAGCAAGCCACGCCTAAGCTTTGTTTGGAAAATTATTCCATCACAACTGTACTCACCTGTCCCATCATCCACATTTTCCACTTCCATCACCTCGGTATTGATCCGCCCTCGAAAGACATACCGATGGCCATCCGTGGATGCCTTACTGTTCTTCAGCCGTCTTAAATAAATGAAACCACAAAGCTTTCGTTACTAAACCTAATATGTGTTTTAAAATTCTTTGGGGGGGGGACGTCTCAAATTGGTTAGTATCATAAAAAGTTTGGGGCAGTTGATTTTACTTAAGTAATCTCTCACACAAGGCTGCTGGTGGGCTGCTGTAAATTGAAGCGGGATCTCATGCACCCTAGACAGACCTAAGTTATGCTATAGAGCGGAGCATGACCTTGAACTTCTGACCCCACTGCCTCCAGTTCCCAATTGCTGGACCTACAGAGGTGCAGGATTATACACTATTGAAAGATCTGAAACTTTTGTTTCTTTAAAAAATAAAACACAGAAATATCGTAAGAATATGTCTTCATTTAATCCCAGGTGTGGGGACGTGGAGAGCCTGTGAACTGTCCTCAGCAGCTGACGATGGTAGAGGTATGGCTTTTCTAGCTGCAGACTGTTTCTGTGATTGTATGAGGCTGGAATTCTGTTCAGAGAATATGGAAAAGCTAGAGACGTAGTAGACAGTGTTGGCGGACGATGATCACTCACAGAGGGTTGGTTGTGGTTTGGTAGTAAGAAGAAATTAGATTCAGAGAGTTTTCTTCACCACCCCCCCCCCATTATTTTTTCTCCTATCTAGTGATAGGCAGTGAAATCAGGGGGATAAAGGGAGGGGAAAAGGAGACCTGCACATTAGCAAAGACCAGCTACAATCAAAAGAGAAGGAAGAAAATTAAATTCAGAGATCTCCATCTCTCTCCCCCCTCTGTTCTTCATTCTCTTCTATCTAGTGCTAAGGGGTTAAACTGGGGGTTGGGAGGATAAAGGATGAGAAAAAGAAGAACCAACAAAGTAGCTAAGACCAGCCACAGTGCCCTGTTTATTTGATGCTGGAGATCTAACTCAGGCTTCTTGCTTGCTATAAAAGTACTCTACCAAGTGAGCTACATCACCAGTCCTTCCTGTGTGTGTGTGTGTGTGTGTATGTGTGTGTGTGTGTGTGTGTGTGTGTGTGTGTGTGTGTGTGTGTGTGTATGAATTAAAACAACGCTAATTTAAACTAAAGCACGAAACTAAAGCTCATGTACATTTCCTCAGTGTAAGACTTCAACACTGTCAAGCCTAAGTGACAGATGCTGGAAGTTGGTCATTTTAATTCTACATTTGAGTTCTCACACCTCTGGTTCTCAATTTCCAGTAGCTGACAATTTCCAGTTTCTTTCAAGACCTGGCAAGCAAACTCAATTAGTTCTTCTGATTCATCTTCAGAGAAACTGGCTTGCTGGAGGTTCATATGCAGAGCAACACTCAGATGCAAAAATATGTCCTGGGCCCTAGAGATGACTTTAGTAGCTAAGAGGATTTGCTGTCCCCACAGAAAACCTGGCTTCAATTCCTAGAAGCAACATGGTTACTCACAACCTCTGTAACCCCAGTTCCAGAGGAGCTGGCACCCTCTTCTGGCCTCAGTGGACACTAGGTATACACACAGTATACACACATACAGGCAGATTAAAAATGTATAAACATAAAAAGAAACAACTCCTTAAAAATGTGAGAAGTTTCTATTATTTTTATGTGACAATAGTATACTTGTTAAGAAAATCTTTTAATACGTTTACAATATTTCTAAAAGTCTTATTTATTTGAAATGAACCTCTATTTCTAAACTGAAAAATTACATAACAAAGTAAAAGCTTCATTCAGATCTACAAATGGCCACCTGTAACTGATTACACTGTTACATATTCAGATAATCAAATGGGAGGGAGTTGTTTTTCTTTTAATTAAGCAGTAAAGAATTTCTAAAAGTATTCAAGATTAAAAACTACCCAAGTTGTTGACATAGTTTGGAATCTGACTCAATAACAAAAGTCTGGAGAGAACTTAAGGCCTGGAAATAAAGATACTTAATCCTATAACAGAAGAGCTAGCCTTCCCTTGCCTGTCCACTAGCCCCTCCTACTTTCATCCCTCTAAGGACTGAAATTCCTTGAGGTAGGCATGAGGAATGGTAATGGAAGCTGTCTCTGCACACTTCCCCCTCCCATGTCTCCTTCCATGGAAAACAAATAGCTGGTAATCAGTCCTAACCCCTCATCCACAGTTAGCAATCCTTCCTTTCACTACTGAAAATGGCAAATGAATTCATCTGGCCAGAGAACCTGTACCCCACAACCATCTCCAGCACACATTCCTTAGATAACAACCTCTAATGTGTTCGGCTACAACTGCTTAATAAATGCTCTTAATCAGAAATTTAGGCCATGAAACATATGAAAAATGGAATCACAGAATGCCCAACATTTATATACATATTTGGATTATATTATACATTTACTATAGATTTTTTCTATGCAGCTAATATTTAACTATAAACATGTTTCTGATGCTTAATTTAATTAACAATTAAAAGCAAGAAGTTCTATCATATAATTAATATTAGTATATTAATGTACATATAATGGTTATATGTTTTACAAGATAGAAAATGGGATCAGGTTATCATGAATGAACATTTCTTAGAAGTTGGGACTCTTGTTCAAAAGCAATGTCAATGGTTCAGTATTCTTGATGACAGTTTTGGTCATAAGCAAAACAATTGTGAATAGTCACATAGCACACAAAACACATGAACACTCACACATATCCTCATCCTCATAACACATTCACATTATACAACATTCGCACAACACATTCACAATCACATAAAAACATTCAGATATACATTAAGCACATATGCAAATACACACAAAATACATATACTCACATACATACATTCACACAATGCATATATGCATGTGCACAAACACATACAAAAATACTCTCTCTCATACCCACACATACAAACACTTCATGTAATGTGTACACACACACACACACAGAGAGAGAGAGAGGAATGATCCATCATTGGGCCCCATGTTCAAAGCTATTAATTTTCTTTATGATCCCATTTTAAACTTTGAATGGCTTTTGTATCTTGAATACTGATATTGAGTTATAATATATAAATCTAATAAGTAGCTTAACTTTGAACATCCTCTAATTTCTCAAGAAAATAGCCTGATAGGAAGCTAGAAAACAAATTTGTTTTTGTGTGATGAAACTGTATTTTTGTGTACATTCATTGTGTGATTACTGTCTTCCTACTAAATGTTTTACCTTTGCCAGGACAATGCACTGTAGCAAAAGGTTGCAAATAATGCTAAACTCCAAATGACAGTAATAAACTGTGATTAATCGAATAGGTTTTGCAGCAATACAGAACTTGATATTCATTTTGGAAAGTGATGAATAGAAAGGATAAATAGAAAAAAATCTATAGTATGATCCTGAGAAAGTCATCAACCAAAACTAAGTAACATCTTTTTCATTGGAATTACATGCAACTCCATAAGTCATCTATACGCCAGTCTCTCCTATCATTGATAACATTAAAAGGATTCAAAAATGCCTAATTTAACACATCATTCTTCAAAGATTGCAAGTGGAAATCTGAAATGAATATATTGTCCTTGGTTCTTGTGATTACAATACTATGGGATGTTGAAGAGAATTTGGTTTACTCTGCTCTTAAAGTAGTTCTAGGTCTCCTCAGGCGACCTAGAAGCTTGTAAATGAAGTGGGTTGTACCTGGAATAGACAATTCATGCACAGGCCTCTCCAATTTTGGAACAAAGGCTACCTCAGTCTGGTTCAGTGGTTCTCAAAGTTCCTAACACTGACTGTTTACTACAGTTCCTCATGTTTTCATGACCAGCAACCATAAAAAAAATTATTTCATTATTACTTATGATTGTACTCTTGCTACTGTAATAAATCATACTGTAAATAGCTGGGGTACAGGATATTTGGTATGCAACCTTCAAAGGGGTCACAGCCCACAGGTGGAGAATTGCTGATCAAGTTATTCCCATTTGGAGGTGCTGTGCATTAAGGATGTCTGCTATACACATAGTTAGCGTTTACTTCCCTATAACTTTTTCAGCTAATTTCTGGGTGACCATAAGATCACACTGCACCAGCATTTTGTATACTGATAATTTTGCAGAAGGGTCTGGATTGAATGGTAGACAGAGGCACAACCTTTCAGGTTGGGGTGATTAAAAGTTCAAATTCATAACCGCCAGTGCTAATGAGCTTCAAGGACAGACATAGGACTGGTGGCTCAGGTGTTCACAGGGCAGGGAAGTTGGGCCCGGGGTTCTCAATGTGTCCTCTACACAAATTTTGAAAATACCCTAGAAGGTGACAGAATCAGACTGGAAAGTGACCGGAGCTCCAAGCAGAGACATTGTGTTCTGTGAGTGACCAACTAGGAAAACATGAATCTCGAATCGCTGAGTCTCCTGAAGATGCAGGACGAAATGTCTCAGGAGCAGAATTAAGGAAAGGGAGGACATACGAACATCTGCCACAGGGTATGCCTCGCCCTGAAAGAGCTGTTGGGGGAGGTCACAAGAGACAGTGGCAGGTTAGAGCGGGTAGAGAGCCGGCAGCAGGCTGAGGTAAAGTGGGTTACTGGTAAGTTCTGTGAGGTGCATTGTGTCGTGCTATGAGCTTACCTGTGCTTCCTTTTGCAGTATACCAAAAGATTATCAAAAAGAAAAAACACCCGTTCTTGAATATTTCCGGAAGAAATTTTCATTAGGGCACCACACATCAGCATCTCAGTACAGGTGTCGGTAATGTTGGACCCCTGAGGCAGGAGAAGAAAGGATCATTATGTCTGCTTGCCTGATTAATGTTGTTACCTTTGTAGTGGCTGGGATCAAGTGAAGGGCGTCATATAAGCGCGACAAGCACACCGCCACTGAGCCTTACCTGCAGGCCCTGACTTTTTATATGCAATTGTTCTCCTTAAATCTTCACTTTTTTAAAAAATTAATAACTAACATGTACTCAGGATGAAGTAGTACGCAGTGAAAGTGGTTACAATGACAGTCTCCAGGTCATTCTGCATGAAGACTCTAGGTCTACCCAGAGACAACTGAAGCTCCAGCAACAGACATGCTAAACACAAAGGGAGCCCAGCAGGCCTAAGCTACATCAAAAACCATAGACAACTACAGAGGTGCGGGTGGGAAATCTTCCCTGATTATCCAATATCCAATTGTCAGCCTGGAAACTCTAATATACAGGAAAGGGGGAGACAAAATCACGTGGACACACACAACACACACATGTTCACACTTGCACGTATATACATATAACAACAATAACAGGAAAGAAGCAGAGAGACCATGAATTTCAAAGGCAACAAAGAGGGGGTACATAACAGGCAAGGGAAGGGAGGAATATTACATTATAATCTTAAAAAAAATTAAAGAATTTTTAAGAAGCCTGAGTTATTAGTGGGTATCAACCTAAAGACCACATCTAATAACAGAAAGGAAGAGACAGCAGAAAATGTAAAACAGACTGAAAGGTGGCTTAAAGGTTGAGAGCCAGGTTTCCAGCATCCAGGCCAGGCAGCTCACAAGGCCTTTTACTCCGCCCCCCTGGGGCATCCAATGACTCTAGCTGATTCTTAACAGACTACTAGCCCTGAGAGGAGCCTAGTCGTGGCCAGAGAGAGCAGCCACCTGAGGCATCAACAAAGCTTAGCTCAGCGTTTCACACCCCCACAGGGCTCCTACTGAGCTGTGTCTGGCTCACTTCCTACTGATTGCTGCCACCAGCCATCCATACTGGAATACTGGGTGGATGCATTGAGTCAGATGAGAGAGGAGAGAGGAGGGAGGGAGGGAGAGAGAGGGAGGGAGGGAGGGAGGGAGGGAGGGAGAGAGAGAGAGAGAGAGAGAGAGAGAGAGAGAGAGAGAGAGAGAGAGACAGAGAGAGAGAGAGACAGAGACAGAGACAGAGAGGGAGGGAGAGAAAGAGGGAGGGAGGGAGGGAGGGAGAGAAAGAGGGAGGGAGGGAGGGAGGGAGGAAGGGGGAGAGAGAGAGAGAGAGAGAGAGAATGAGTTTTCAAACTGGTCTCTGTAACTAGAGAATTTCAGATTTAAATGTGTCTGGTTTCTTTTAATCTGTTTGTATTTGTATTTTTTAGTTTTGATATTTAATATTCAGAACATTAAGTATAGTCTACTATTTCCACAGTAATTACTGATGGGTTATTTCTCCAATCGTGGTGAAATGATCTATTTCAAGCCAGATTACATTAGATTAAAAGCAGGTTAATTAGGAGGCTGCAGGAGAGTTCACTGGTCCCAAGGATTGAGGCTAGCAGAGTAGCCAAGGGAAGAGAGGAAAGGGAAGAAAAGGAAAGAAGGGGTTTAAAGAAGAGAAAAGTAAGAGAGACCAAAAATGTCTGGATTGTATAGAAAGAGCCCTGGAAGAAGGGTAGCCCAGCTCCTGGGCTGGAAAGTTCAGTGTTGAGAGCAGGGTATGCCAGGTAGGGATTAAGGAATGCTGGGAGAACCAGAAGGTCAGTTCTTCTTGGATATGTAAAATTTTCACCTCAGTCTTTTGTCTAGAGGTCTGAAATCAAACAATTATTAGTATATTCCAAGCAAGTCAGACCTCAGAACCTACCCTGCCCTATCATGTGACCTGAGGCAAGGACAATAGGTCAGCAACCATTTCCAGACTTCCCCAGCAGCAGTTTGCAGAGCCCAACACCCCACCAATGGCTCTGGCATGTCCCTAGAGATAAAGCCAATGACTGAGATAAAGGTCACCTACTCCTCACTGGAATTTCCTCAATGTGCTTCAAATCTGGGCCATCTTGGTAGATGGTGGACCCAGGATGCTAGACTTCTGCAGAATAGAAAGCTCTTTTCATTTACATACTATTTGAATCCAGGGTATCATTCTCCTGCAAATTATGGACCATTACCTTAAGACGACGTTGGTGAGTAGGTGAAGATAATTAAGTCACAGGCCTTAACCTCATAAATGGTAAAGCCGATCTTATAGGCTGGGTCAGTTTCCATGAGAATAAAATAATAAAAGGGAGCCTGGTGACTTCTACATTCTACAGGTGACTTACTTCTCATGGACTCCTAGAATGTTCTGTCATCTGGAAGCTCTGGAAACTTGATACCTCTAACAAACTCTTGGCTCCCCCACACCTTGAGCTAAGGGACCAAGCTTAAGTATGTCATTCAGTTGCTTACATTAGCAAATCAATATTTCCCAAGAGTGAGTGACTGATTATTAGCCAAGACCCTCTATTTTCCTCTAGTCAAATTAACCCAAATAAGATAACTACTGTCTTAGATGTCTAAATAGAGTTTGGGATGGCACGTTAAAAGGTTTGAAGAAAATAGAGCCTATTCAACTTTAGTTAGAGCTTAATCAGATTGTCAGGAAGTTTAGTTGCTCCGAAACATTTTCAAGTCTGACACTGTAGATTCTTTAATTGGTGATCTGACCTACAAAGTTTCTGTAAAGTTAACTTTTATTTGAAAAGCCCATAACTGTCAAAGTTGGAGTGACTACTGGGGTGATGAAAAACCATGACCATGACCCAAAGCAAGTTGGTGAAAAAAGGGTTTATTTAGCTTACACTTCCATATGGTAGTTGATCATTAAAGGAAGCTAGAGCAAGAACTCAAACAGGACAGGAACCTGAAGGTAGGAGCTGATGCAGAGGCCATGGAGGGGTGCTTCTTATTGACTTGCTTCATGTGGCTTGCTCAGCCTGCTTGCTTGCAGGATCAGGGACAACCAGTCCAGAGATGGTTCCACCTACAGTAATCTGGGTCCTCTCCACCAGCTTTAATTAAGAAAAATGCCCCATAGGCTTACCTACAACTAGGTTTTCATGGAAGCTTCTTCTCTTAGATATA